>NW_022631043.1:10972788-11572788 GCF_010015895.1 Lontra canadensis
TATTCCCACCATCCACATATATGCTCATTCTTACACTTTGACCTTTCAAGTCTCCTAGGTCTTTATGAATCATGTTGCCAACTTTATCACATTGGAGAAATGGAAATTCATTCACCCCTGAATGTTTCCACAGGGCTCCTGCCTGGACATGTAAGAGCCCCCACCTGGATCTGTGCCACACCTCAAAGCTCTCACATTTCTATAATGATTTCTCAGCCACAAGCAATTTCACATATGGAATCCTCCTTTGATCTATGGACAAAAGCAAAACAACTCTTATTACACCCATTTTACCAAGCCCCAAATTGGAACATAAGAGGTAGGAACAGAACTGTCTCTGTCTATGTGGCTCTTAAAGGTTTTGTCTCAGCTCCTTACATGGTTCATCCAACCTCTCAATCCCATGAGACCTGAATTTCAGCCAGCCAACCTGGATGAATTATAATATGTTGTTCTGCTTTTTTATTGGTATGTCAACAGACAGTTTTGTCACTTACACTTCACAGTAAAATACTTCATCAACTCTTGCATAATTAACAGCAAACTTAAAAAATGTGAGGGTCTGATAGGAAGGATCACGATCACATTCTACATTTCACACATGAGAAGTCTTGGTCTCCAAGAGATTAAGCATCACAGCTATTAACTGACAGCCCAGGATGAGAATATACAACACAGCATTCTTTCCATGGGAATACATAGCCCAGGAGAGTTGAGTGAACATTCCCAGCAGCAGGCACTCACGGACTCATGAGTTTTGCCTGGCTCTGGTAATTCTTCCTCATTATAAATCAAGTTCTACTCGTGTGTCAATGTAAGCTTTGGACCATTAATTAACTTTGAACTTCTATGTAAATCTCTAGAGACAGTATCATTTTGCCTAAAAGTACTCTGTTATCTGGTTGGTATGACAGAATATATCCTGATGGAAATTATTTGGGGATGTTGCTTACTAAAGTTTGCGTCTGCTATGCTCCTGATCATTTAGCGCTATTAGGGCTCACTAATGATTGCACCTGCGACTGGAACCCAGGACACATGATTCCCAATCCAGGACACATTCATTTCAGCGAAGGCTTATTAAGCATTATTGTGTACCATGTACATGTTGGAATTAGGGAATGAGGCTTTCAATAAAACAGGCATGGCTAAAGTGGCCATGTAATTTATTGTCCAAAATGATACACCCGAGAGAATAAAAGCAGCATTGATACAAATCACTCAGAGCTTCAGGCATGTACTAGGACTATCCAGATAAATCAGGTTATAAATTCAGGAAGGCAAACACCAAGTAAGTAAAAAGGTATGCAGTGAATCTTAGGGTTTAACGGGGTGATATGATGGGGTGTTGCTGATCGATGGAGGGCTACTAGGGAAGGAATAATCCTTTGGTGGGAAGGCTTCTCCTACTGAAGAAGGGGTATTTGTATGGAGAACTAAAGATTCAGAAGGAAGCAGTCACAGATGTCAAGGAGTGTTTCAAGTACAAAAAACAACAGCTGATGCAAAGGCCTTCAGGTGGGAAAGGGTTCAGTATGCTGCAGATATAGGAAAAAGAGTGTTTCAGAGGGGGATAGATGGGGCACAAGCAAAAGCCAGAGCATGGACAGTTGCACAGACCATAGCCCAGAATTTAGGGTGTCTCAGAAGTTCCACAATATTTGACCCAAATACCCATGACATATACTATTTTTAAAAACTATAACAACTAGCACATTTAAACATTGTTACTTAAATTTTAAAATATCAGAGACCTTCTGAAGTGTTTCCTTCAACGGAGTTAAGATTTTGTGTAGAACTTGGAATTTGTCTCCTTAGCTGTAACATAGGCTAAACTTCATGAAATTATGTCATTATTTAGCAAGTATTTTACTTGGAATTCATTCCTCTTGGAATTCAGGCCTATACACATCAGTTTGCCTAAAATGGCACAAATGAGCACACACAGACTGCACTCCGTTAAATGCCAAGCCAGGCTCTATGTTCTCAGAGACTACTTTGAACACAGTATGATGCAGGTGGTGTAACAAAAAGTGTATGCATTACATGAAACACTAGAACATCACACTTTTATTTTAACGTTTGCGTTTTATTTTTATTAGTGGTTTTGTCTCCTTTAACTGTTGTGTTTATAATAAGGAATATAGGTAGTAGCTGTATATTGTTAGTGATTCAACTTAAAGTAGAAAAGCACCAATGCCCTTTGAAGCTTTTTAGACTGTTTAACCAAAGAATGTACAGTGTTTGCAAGGCAAGTCCTTGTCTTCCTAGAACTTTTATATCTATTTCCCACGTGAATAAAGACTTACTCGATACAGCAAAACCAAAACAAGAAACAAAAACCAAAAGTAAATTGAGCACTGACACAGATACGAGCAGCTATCATCTCATATCTGCAAAGTCACATGCTTATTTCATCAAAACAGTCTTGGGATTTTTTCATTTGTTGGTAGTAAAATAAGTGTAATAAGTTAGAACTTCTGAAATAATGGCATGCCAATGTAATGCATCCAAAAAATTAAGTTTCTACATAAAATTTTTCTTTGAGAAAAGGGTTTACTGCTAAAATATTTGAAAACAAGGATTTTCACTTCCTTTTCTCCCACCACTTCTTTGGCTCTTTGGGGGAAACTTTATCTTGGTCATTCTCACTTGGCTCATCAACCAAATGGGGCTAATAATAGCTCAGTGCATCGAAGACAAGGAATTGAACCAAATAAATGTTGATATTCCTGATTGAAAATCAACAATTCCAAGTTCATGCAGTGCAGAGAAGGGGATCTTCGAGGACCTGGTGTGTGGTAGTTGACTTTCAATGATCAGAACTATGTCATCATGGGAGGCCCACATAAATAAAACACATGCAAGCCAGAGAGTCCTTTCAGGAAAAAATGCAGCTGTCAACAACAAGAGACAAGTAAGTGCTGTGATTTTGAGCTTCACTGAAATCATCATATTCAATCCACTGCTTCCTTGAAAACTGACTTTATTATCATGGCTCCAGGTTCTGCAGGAGAAAACCCACAAAGTATGTTCAAACCAGATGAACAATCTGTGCTGATGACAAAAAAAAAAAAAAAGAAAGAAAGAAAGAAAGAAAGAAAGAAAGAAAGAAAGAAAGAAAGAAAAGGAAGGGCATTGAGGTACAGGGCAAGCCTGACAGAATGTCTTCTATGCTTCTCCTGGAACCGTTGGTAAGAACCAGGTGCTAGAATCCAGACCTTTACCTGGCCACCTCCAGAGAGGTGGGAGAGTGGCTGGTCTTCTAAAGGCCAAGACATGGAGCAGGGACATGATTTAGGTTCAGAAGTCAATAAGGAACAGGGCAATGTTGTGATACAGCTTCTAGGGCAGGAAAAGAAATGTGTTGAGGAAGGAAGGAGATTTATTACCTTCTTTTATACTTGCCTTGCCTGGAGAACAGAAGGAGACCATGTATTTGCCTGAAATCATTAGGAGTTTATGGAATTCAGTGTGTTTTTTTTTTCAAACTCCAACACTGATGATGAGATTTTAAATGGATCATTCAAATCCTCAGGGCCTCAGTTTCTCCCACTTGTAATAAAAGGACTTAAAAGTCAACAATGTGATATCTGATATATATGTGTTCACAGGTAAATCCTTGGAACTCAAAGTTAATACTACGATGACTTTTGAGAATTCATGAAACTTTGAATACCACCCTTACATAATTTCTTCCATAAAATGCAGGTAAACAAAGATGAAAAATTAAAATGCATGAATTGGGGGCACCTGGGTGGCTGAGTGAGTTAAAGCCTCTGCTTTCAGCTCAGGTCATGGTCCCAGGGTCCTGGGATCGAGCCCTGCATCGGGCTCTCTGCTCAGCAGGGAGACTGCTTCCTCCTCTCTCTCTCTGCCTCTCTGCCTGGTTGTGATCTCTGTCAAATAAATAAATAAAATCTTTTAAAAAAGTGTCTTATAAAATGCACAAATTGTAGATATTTGGCAAGTATTATGGCATATCTAGAGTTGAGAGTGGAGGAACAAAGCTTGAGAGGAGTCTGAATTATGATATACCCAAAGGAGTGGTTTTCAGACCTTTAGATTTCATGGATGAATAAAAGTTTATTTGTCATAACTAAGAAACTATGCTAAGTTTTTCAGGATTTTATTTTAGCCAAATAAAATAATTTATTTTTTGAAAGATTTTATTCATTTATTTGAGAGAGAGTGAACAGGAGAGACACAGGGAGAAAGAATCTGAAGCAGACTCCATGCTGAGCACAGACCCCAACATGGGGCTCAACCCCCTGACCCCAAGATCACAACCCCAGTCAAAACCAAGAGTCAGACACTCAACTGACTGAGCCACCCAGGTGCCTCTATATAAAATCATTTAAAATAAAACACTCATAACTACTATCTAGTATCATTGCATAAAGTAATAACATTTTTAATTTAAAAAATGGTTGAAAGAATCTAATCTCAGAATAAAATATTCTTTCTAAAGGAAGCACAGTTCATAAGCAAACGTAGAGGTATACAGATACAGAAAAATCCCAATATGCATTGACAGATGATAATAGTAAATTTTTGTGATGTTTGTTGGAAAATTGGGCATCTAATTCAACACTCACATAAAGTAGAACTAGCAGATGCAACTTGATATGGAACACCATTGCTAGAAATCTATTTTCATATGATGAGAATGGAAACAATGCCCTGAATGCTATTCATTCAATTAAGTTAGAAATTTATCTGAAACTTTAGCCCAGCCATAGACCATGACATGGGTCTTGGTCATGAACAACACTGCCTTAGAGACCAGCATTTGAGAACCACTACAAGAATGATAGATGTCCCTGGCTCCTAATCTTCATGACTCAAACCCAAGCCCTTACAAAATGAGAAATTAAACCCTGATGAGATATGTTACTAATCCAATGTTTCACAATGAGGCAATGGAGCCACAAAAAGATTAAATAAGTCATTCAAAGCCACACCATTCCTAAGGAGTGTCTGATTCAAAGCCAGTGATTTCTGGGCTCTGAACTAACATAATCAATACTTCCTAATAATAGCAAACATTTTGGACATTTACTATGTACAAGGCATAATGTGAAATATTTGACATTCACTATGTTATTAGATCCTTATAGGGTCATAGTGACCCTATGAGACAATTATCATCATTATTCTGATTTTACAAGAGAAGAAATAGAGGCCCAGTTGGTTAATCTATTGCCCAGGACCCAACAAAGCCTACATGACCAAACAGGAATTCAAACTCAGCAATCTGAATCCAGCCCTGCCCACTTAACCTCTGATAAATGCCTGTGCATCTCAGATGTGTAATTTTATTTATTTCCATTTCTGGGGAGGTATTAGTAGGCTGCTGCTCCTACTAAAATAGCTAAAAAAGATAAAAATGATAAATTGCCTGAAAAATCACAATTTTAAGAACATAGGCAATCTGGGGGAGCAAAGAGGACTGGATGAACAATAATAGAGACAACAGTCTTTCTTAGGTGAGCTGAGATTATTTATCATTTCCTTCCCTCAAAGCATTTACTAATTCTGGACAGGAACGAAGGATTGGGCTTCACCAGGACTGAAGGCCTCCAGAGGGGAAAAGAGAAGCCTATGGAGGTTTGGCAGCCCCAGGGGCTGGTAGTGCATATTAGAATCTAGAGGAGCTTGGCAAGGTTGAGTTGAATGCTGGGGAGGAGGGAGGCTGAAAACCATAGTCTTGTCATACTTAGTACACAAAATGCCAATAGACAGAGGAACATGCCACAAGCATCCAATAGGCTCTCCTCTGAAGATACTGCCCATGTTTTGATGCTATTTGGGGAGGAGGCTAAAGAGATAAGCTTCTGGGGGACAGCAATAATTCTTCCAAAAACTGGTGGAGATAAATTGGAATTTGTTTTAAAAATGCACAACTAATCCAGAAAAGGGTAGGTCAGGAGAAATAATGGGAGGAATGATGGGCCAAGAGATAGAACAAGCAGTAAACAAATATCAAGATGTAAACACAAGCTCATAATAATGTTAAATGTAAATGGATGAGTCATTACAATTCAATGGCAAAAACTATCAGCTTATTAAAAAGAAAAAAAAGATCCAATGATATGTTGTTTGAAACACACTTAAAATCAAAAGGAAGTTTAGAAGTTGGAAGAAAATACAAGAAAAGCTCTACCGTGAGAACACCAGAAGAAAGTTGATGTGGTTTATTAGTTTCAGTCAGAGCCAGGATTGACTTTAAGACAAGAAATATCGTTAGAGATTTTTTTAAATAAAGAAATGTTATAAGGGTAAAAGATTCAGTTCAGCAAGAAGACACAACAATCCTAAATTTGTATACACCTAAAAAAACTTAGCTTTGGAATATACAAAGATGAGGGCAGTGGACAGTCCCAGAGTTGAAAAGAGGTAATAACACTATAATAATATTTGCAGAAATAGACCTGTATGGCTACACAGCCCATGTGCCTCTTACAATGCCAATATTATACCTACTTCTCACATTCAGCCTCTCAGAGCTGTTGTTATTGGCAATGTCAGTGGCAGCTGTGTTCACGTGGGCCATTGCATAGTTAATTTTATGATGCTGTGAAATGTGAAACGGGAGAGACGGAAGTTACCCTAAGCCAAAAAACATGCACACTAAGTCCTTCAAGTTTTATCTCTGTTACTTGGATCAATAGTACTTGGCTTAGAACTCTTTGTCGTTGAGATGATAACCAGTAAGGGCCTGTGTTTACTTTGCGGAAGGCTAAGTCTCCTGTGAGCCTAACTTTTGGCACAGTTTGATTAGCATGTGCACAAACATTACACCTTCCATCCTCAAGCAAGGAGCTGATTAACAATCATGAATAAAAAAGGCCAAAGGACCATAACTGTTTATGGTTTTGTGCAGAACATTTTTTGTTCCCTCTGAACTTTGCCCCTTTAAAAGGTTCTTAATCGCACCTAGAGATTTGCTATCTCCCTTCAATTTCAGGGTAATTAAAGACATAGGCAGTGTCAAGGCCAATCCTAGGCAAAATTATGAGGAAGGTAGTTTCATACAGGCCATGGAGTGGAAGGAAGTAGTTTACTCCCTTGGAAATATTCCCTTCACCCACACCCTTCCCTAGGTGGTCACAGGTCCCATAGTATCCCTCCTTACATCCATCCAAACCAGCCTTCAATTCCTTTCTTACTTCTCTTCAGGTGTTTGAGACTAAAGACAGTTTAGAATGTATCACCCTAAAGATATTTGATTCCTAATAAACAGAAAACCCAAACTAAAGAATGAAACTTAAATAAAGCAGGCTTCTTTAAAGTGTCCTTGAAGCAAACGCCAAGGACACAAACTGGAAGGTAGTGGAATGATTGCAAATCCCAAATCCAGGTCTTTGTATAATGGCAGGGAGGTCTGAGGCAGATCTGGGACTCTTCTCAGAGTTCTGTCACTTTTCCAGTCTGTAAGCTTATCCCTGGATTTCACATCCTGCTATCCATTCATCTGTTAAAGTGGCATACATTGGACCTACCCTGTGCCAGGAACTATGCCAGAGCCTAGAATAAATCACTGAGTGAAAACATCTCTGTCCTCAAGCCTACTGTGTAGTGGGTCCATCACTACGTGGTCAAAAAGAACAGAGGAAAAATGTTAGCTTTTTTTTTTTTTTTTTTTTTTTTTTTTTTTTTTGGAGAAAGGTTTAAGCACTCTGGAATTGCTGGAGAATGAATGGCAGAAGCATGCTAAGGCAGTAGGCAGAAGTACAAGATCATCTTCTTCAACATTTTCATCAAAGAAAGAAACTAACATAATTGAAAATCTACTATGTGTCAAACATAGTAAACATGTTCTAGCCACTTCACAAGTTTTGAGTCACATAAAATTGATCATGTAGGATGTTATATGCCATACAAAGGAACTTAACATTTGCTTTGTAACAAGAAAATATGAAGTCTTTGAAAAATTCAGTTGGATAGAAAAGCCAGCTTTTAATTTTAGGTGACTCTGGTGTCTATGATTCTGGTGTCTATGATTCTGGTGTCTATGATAAGAATAAAAAGAGGAAGAATCTGAAAACTGAGAGACCAGTCAAGAAGCTACAAAAATAGTTGAGGCTAAAGAGTAAGAATTGCACAGTTGTGAAAAAGTGATGGGATAGAGAGGAAGGAGAGATTCAAGAAAGATTTAGAAAGTAAAATTTTGGATTTCATGATTAGATTAGAGGTAATCTGTGGGGAAAGAAGAAAAGAAATACTTTATTTTTATTTTTTAAAAGATTTTATTTATTTATTTGACAGAGATCACAAGCAGGCAGAGAGGCAGGCAGAGAGAGAGGAAGGGAAGCAGGCTCCCTGCTGAGCAAAGAGCCCAATGTGGGGTTCGATCCCAGGAACCTGAGATCATGACCTGAGCCGAAGGCAGAGGCTTTAACCCACTGAGCCCCCCAGGAGCCCCGAAAAGAAATACTCTATTAATTATCAGACTTATAGCTTGGGAAATTCTGTGAATAAACGTGTCACTAACTGAGAAACAAAATACCAGGGGCTAAGATGCTATATTCTGGTTGGGATACATGGTATTTGAATGGCCAATGGACAACTGAGACGTCCCACATACAATGTAATCTAGATGTTCAACAGACTATGCATGACCTGCCTATAGGCCATTATGAAAGCTATAAGCCCAGATGGAACATTGCAAAACACCAACAACTAACACATGGACAAGGGAGTGGGAATACAAAAGAAGGTCAAAGTCATATATGAAGAACTTGGAGAACAAAAACATTTACAAAAACTGATCAGTAGTTCAAAGGCAGAAAATAGACATGTCAGGCAAAGGACTGAAAAAATACCCTTAGATTTGATCAAAAAAGAAAAAGAAAGAAAAAAAATTAGTACTTTACTGAGAGTAGTTTCAGCAAAATATGGGTGAGGCAAATACAGATCATAGTCGGTAGAGAAGTGAGTGATTTAGAAATGAAGTAGACAATGAATGAGATAAGAGAGTCTGGAAAGTGATGAATGGGTACCTTAACAAAGAACTACATTTTTGTGATGGTTAAGTATTGAAAAAGGCAAAATATGGAGTAAAGGAAGCAAGCAGAAGGAAAAGTTAGAATCTAAGAAAAAGAGGAAATAATCCACAGAGCAGAACTTAATAGGTTCCCAGAGCTAAAAGTAGAAGGGGTGGGGTCAAAGGCACATGAGGCCAAATTAGTTTTGAACATGATGAGGGAAACCTCACATTCCAAGACTAGAGAAAAGGAAGGAAGAATGGAAGTGAATGAAGATAGCAATGTAGCGTTTCCTGGAGGAGCATTGAAAGTTTCCATTTCTCTTGGTCTTTGTGGTGAGATCATTTGCTGAGGAGAGGTGAATAAGGTTCTTGGAGAGAGTGATAAAAGTTTGCAGGAGTCACTAGGGAAAGTGAGAAAGAGCTGGCCTAAGGACTGATGGAAAGTGTGAAGGTTCACAGTGGGTTGGTGGTGCTCATATTTCCAGGTTTGGGAGCTGAAAAGAAATCATGACTTGGTTCCAAGGATGGCACTCTGCTGGGTGGGAAGGCAGAAGAAAGGAATATCTTCCACTTCCCTTCTTTTCATCCCCACTCTCTATAAGTATCCTATGCCTTTATTTGCTGAGTATCTTTACAAGATTAAAAAAAAAAAGATAAAAACTCATTCACATGGACATATTGGGGATGCAGTGCAGTATGGTGAAACTATCAATAATCCTAAGGTTCAAATGTTCACTCCATCTCATGTTGTTTGCTGCCTGGCCCTGGGGTCAGTGGCATAATCACTTAAAACATCTGTTTCATCATTTACAGAAGAATTCTAAACATTAAGTAAGCTTATATCCATATAAGCTTATATCCATATAAACATTATATCCATATCCATTATATGCCTATGAACCCCCTAGTTCATAGGCATCAGAAAATGCTTGTTCCTCTTTTCTTGACGAACACCTCCCAAGGAGATACCCCTTGTTATACTGGGCCCAACCCTAAAAGAAACCCGAACCTAAGAAATTACTTTTTCAGGGTAGAATTTCCATTACAGAAGAACAATTCACTTGGAGAAATAAACACCTATCCTCTGTCAACTTGATTAAGCCATGGAGAACTAAGATGATAACTGAAAAAATAATTCCTTCCCCAATCTTCTGTCTTTTCAGGGACTTAACTCAGAATGAGTGAGTGTCTAAATGACTTGATATAATCCCATAATACCATTGTACCCAATCCCCATTTTTTAAGGAGGTACCAAATTAATTAAGCCCAGAGCTATCTGCTAACATTGCCAATGTACATCTCTGGCTTAAAAAGGAGAGCTTATAACTCTTAGAGACTATTTAAGTTATATTTTTAATAAACCAGAGCTTCAGCCACAGAAAGCAGGCAAGTAACTCTAAGCAAGGCTTTTAAGGAGTAAGTTCTCATGACATGAAATAATTAAATAAACACCTCTGTAGTCACCTTCAGCATCCATCAGTATCCACTGTCAGTCATTGTTAGTGGAAAGGAGAACATGACTAATATTCTCCCAAATAAACTGAACTGTTCCATTTCTGATTTGTGCTGCCAGAAGCATCCGGAGTTCCTTCTTTCTTACCATCACTACCAAGATAGACTATCTGGTGGATGCTACTCTGCTGTGTGGTCAACCTCCATGTGAGTCACATCTATTTCTCCAAACACTCCACACACTGTTGACTAAAGAAGGGAAGGAAATCTATGTGTTATTTCCCTTTCCCTGCTCTTTTTTTTTAAATACTTAATTTAATTTAATTTTTTTCAATGTTCCAAAATTCATTGTTCATGTACCACACCCAGGGCTCCATGCAATACGTGCCCTCCATAATACCCACCACCAGACTCACCCAACCTCCCACCCCTTCAAAACCCTTAGATTGTTTTTCAGAGTCCACAGTCTCTCACAGTTTTCTCCCCCTCCAACATCCCCCAACTCCCTTCTCCTCCCCATCTCCCCATGTCCTCCATGTTATTCCTTATGCTCCACAAGTAAGTGAAACCATATGATACTTGACTCTCTCTGCTTGACTTATTTCACTCAGGATAATCTCTTCCAGTCCCCTCCATGTGGATACAAAAATTGGGTATTCATCCTTTCTAATGGAGACATAATACTTCATATAGACCATATCTTCTTTATCCATTTGTCCATTGAAGGACATCTTGGTTCTTTCCACAGTTTGGCAGTTGTGGCCATTGCTGCTATCAGCACTGGTGTACAGATGGCCCTTCTTTTCACTACATTGGTATCTTTGGGATGAATATCCAGTATTGCAATTGCAGGGTCATAAGGTAGCTCTATTTTTAATTTCTTAAGGAATCTCCACACTGTTTTCTAAACTGGCTGCACCAACTTGCATTCCCACCAACAGTGTAAGAGGGTTCCCTTTCTCCACATCCTCTCCAACACACGTTGTTTACTGTCTTGTTGGTTGTGGCCACTCTAACTGGTGTAAGGTGGTATCTCAATGTGGTTTTGATTTGTATCTCCCTGATGGCTAATGATAATGGACGTTTTTTCATGTATCTGTTAGCCATGTGTATGTCTTCTTTGGAGAAGTGTCTGTTCATGTCTTCTGCCCATTTTTTTGACATGATTATCTGTTTTGTGTGTGTTGAGTTTGAGGAGTTCCTTAATAGATCTTGGATATCAGCCCTTTGTCTGTAGTGGCACTTGCGAATATCTTCTCCCATTCCATGGGTTGCCTCTTTGTTTTGTTGACTGTTTCCTTTGCTGTGCAGAAGCTTTTGACCTTGAAGAAGTCCCCAGGGTTCATTTTTGCTTTTGTTTTCTTTGCCTTTGGAGACATATCTTGAAAGAAGTTGCTGTGGCCTATGTCAAAGAGGTACAGGAAGCTATCAAAATCCTAGAGGAGAAGATAGGCAGTGACCGCTTCAACATTGGCCTTTCCCTGCTCTTTCAGTCATTGCTACCTGCTGAAGTTGTTGGCTCTTCTGTTCTTGGCTTTTTAGCACATAGGTAGAGTGCCTGAGATCCAGCAGGGTCTCAGAAAAACTTTTCTCTAATTTGGTCCCAGACTTGCTTTAGGTGGGAGAAGGGAAGGAGTGTGGTGGTAAGAGGTTTTCACTCCTGCAGAGGGAAGTCCTCTTAAAAAATAGAAAGTGAGGTGAGCCTAGTTTATTTTGATGCACTAGCACCACAGGCTTGAGTAAGACAGTTGGAAATATATGAAATGATGATTTGAAAGGGATTTTAAACTCTACAGAGCTATACAGACCTTGATAGCAGTAAAGGTGGGATTATGTGTAAGGTAGGAGTAGAGCTAGGTGATCTTTTTTATACCACAAATAATTATTGTTTAGAATGTAGCAGATGCTATGCTGAGCATTGGGGATGTATCAGTGAATCAAATAAACACTGTCTCAGGTTTTTGGAGAGTACTATAATTTAGGGTCTCTTTTAAGTCATCTTACCATTATTCTCTGATCCTGGACTTTCCTGTGATATCTGTGTGGCGGGAGGTGGTGAGGAGAGCATCCATACCAGACCTGTAGGACTGGCATTAATGAAGAGTTAGGTGGCCCTTAATTTTGTCCCATTTGTGAATCTTTACACTTGATCTCTCAGGATTGTGTCTGGTACATTTATTGTATTTCATGCAGAAATGACTTGGGAAGTTCTTTCCCTCCAGTGACAGCAGAAGTAGGGCTGTAAAGGAGGCAAACAGGCATGGGAAGAAATGCCAGAAAATGGAGAGATGACAGAACAAAGCAGAGGTGCTGAGAATAACACAGTGGTGGTGGTTAGAGACAGAAAAGCCTAGTGTGTGGTGATGAGAAGAGCCCCCAAGAATTGTTTTGTCAAGTCATCCATTTATAAGATTGGTAAACTAAGGTTCAGAATCAGGGAGCAAATCACTCAGAGTCATGATACACATCACATGTACCAAATGGCCAACCTCTTTTTATTTGACAATGACATCATTCTACTTCTTTCAGTAGTAGAAACACTTACACTTTGCCTCAAGTGGAGCTCTAACCATTCTGCATGTAAGGTGGTTAAGACCAAGGGTGTTAGTGCCAGACTGAGTTCCAATCCCAGCTCTGCCATGTACTCTCTGTGTGATCTTGGAAAATCACTTAACCTTTTTGCATATCAGTTTCTTCACCTTTAAATAAAGATAATATTGGTGTCTGTGGCTTTTAAGAGGGTTAAATTGGTTAGGTCATGTAAAAACCTAGAACAGCACCTTAGAACATAGTAAGTGCTATGCAAGAGTTTATAATATGAATATGTATGTGTGTATAATTCTGGTTGCCTCATCCCTCAAAAACAAAGCAGCTTAGTAAACAGACTTTATTTCCTCCTCATTTATTACATGACTGTTTTCTTTTATCTGTTCTAAATGTTCAATATGTCAAAGTGGTGTTTTTATTAAATATTCTTTAGGAAATGGGCTGGGCTTATATACACAAATCCATTCAACAAATAGATATTTATCAAAGTTGTAGAAGTGCCATCACCCACGGACATTCTGCATTATCACTTCTTAGCACATTATTAGCAGCTCAAAAGAGTATCTCTTCAAAGAGGTGTTAACTCAGGGCAATGGCCATGAAGCCAAGATAAAAGCTGGAGTACTAAACTCTCCCAAAACCTCTGGTTCTCACCTAACTCACATTCTCACCTCTTCTGGGACAAGATGAATGTCACCTGGAAGTGAAAACTTCATTGCAAAATGGAGAGAATGTCTAGGAATCTCTAAACCAAGAAAAATACCTCTTTTCATCTTCAGCCATTTAAAGCTAAAATAATATGACCTTTTTCATTCTCATGCTTGAGGCACAAAATACCCTCTACTAATACTTAAAGGGGGAGAGGAAGGAAAGAGGGACCATCTCCCTCTCAAGTCCCTGATGCATGTCCTGCTACTCTCTCCCATCCCCCAAATCCTCCCTACTGCCACCTTCTCTTGTACTCCCAGAATGACTCTTGGCTATAAAATTCAGTAACCATGAGATGAAGGGAGTGTTCCTGATTAAGGAAAGGTCAAGTGGTAACAATAAGAGCTGATATTTATTGAACACGACTCTGTGCCAGGCACTGTTCTCATGAATAAACTCATGTCATCTTTACAACAGTCTTCTATAAGGACCACTGTAATTATCTCCATTCTGAGGTCAAGGAAACTGAGACCCAGAAAGACTAAGAAAAGTTATTCAAGGTCACACTGCTGGGAGAGGCAAAGCTAAAATTCAAACCTAGGTCAATGCACTCCAGACTCCATTTCTCCTCCAAGTGTGGTCTGGAGACTGGTGCTTATTCATGCCTGTAAGCGATGTGTGATAAGGTAAGTATAGAAATTGAGGGTGATCACTAGGGAATATTACAGCAATTTGCTCTTAGCCTGGCATCCAAGAGTGTGATCAGCAGTCTCCTCTCCATAAACAGTGGATAGAGGACTTCTAGTGTTGTTGAACCCACGTGGCGAGATGCATGTGTTGTAGGTGACATGCTAGTCATCCACAATAGGACCATACAGGGATTGATTATCAACTGGAAATGAAAAATAAAGTCCTTCTCCAAAAATGGTATGATAGGCACTACTCTAAAGCATTATGCTACACAGCTTCCAAAAACTCAGTGCTTGCTAGGAATATAAGCTTGCGAGGTCTAAACGTAGGCAGAGAAACAAACACCAGAGAGCCAGAAGATATTAAACAATGGGTATGATCAATAAGTAAGTGATATTGCTTGTTAAAAGTTAATAAGTGCAAGGAAAACTTAAAGTGAAGCAGATTAAAGGAATCAGGAGTTGGAAGGAGGGGGCTGCAGTATTAAGCATGGAGTTCGTGAGGAGAGTCTGTGACCATTTTCCGGAGACAGATAAGCCCCTTTGTAAATGTTTAACTTTGCCTTAGCTTCTCTCTGCCCCTCCCTCTCATATGCACAGGCTCCTATTTTCTCTCTGAATCTGTGAACACAGGATCATTAGAGCAATCAAAGCATAACAAGACAATTCATTCTGTGCCAACCGGGAAAGCCCAGTCCATCGTATCATGTACTCCAAAGCTAAATTATGGGTTTGGGTTAGAGGATCTGTAAGATCTCCTCCAACTTTGAAATCTTATGACTTTGGCTGAAGGAGCTGCTGTATACGGCTCTTGAGGGAGTAAACCTTTATATCAAAGAGGCTCATTTGATATGACTTATTAATTCATCCGTTCATTTATTTAATACACACCTATTGATCACCTACTATGAGTCAGTCACTGTCTTAGGCATCGATGTTAGAGTGATGCATGAGATATAGACTCTGCCTTTGAGAGTTTCAGAGTTCAGCAAGAAAGCCAGACATATAAACACAAAAATGACAGCACAGGTCGTAAGTGCTACAACACATGTCTGAACAGAGTGCTATGGGACTATAGATGAGGGAGGATATAATCTCTCTGAATAGCAGGAAAGGAAACAGCACAGCAAGACTGAGAGAATGACATGTACTCCAGGTTTTGAAGAATGAAGAGGAGTTAGTCTTCTTCAGTAGGAAGGAGGGAAGCCAACTCAGGCAGCGAAATAGATGTGAAGACACCAAATTGGGTGACACATTTAGGGAGTAGAAAAATGGCTTAATCTGGATTGAAGATTATAGGCACATGTGGATCATGATTTGTTTTGTTTTGTTTTTGTGGTTGTGTTGTGGTGTGAATATCTGTTTTTCTCCAGTGTGGGATTATATACACACACATGCCCACATAGTCATCACTTTCCTTCTTTGGTCCTCCACTTCTTCATTTACAACAAAATGTATGGTCTCTGCCTCATTATACTGTAAACCCCATGAGCGTTCATCATTTGAGTCCCAGGGGCACATGTAGGCCCTCAAATTTGGTTCAATGAATGAATGAACCAATAAATGAGTGAGTCGATTAATTATCACTAATATCCTTTCCAGCTGTTTGCTATTTCTAGAAACTTTAGATTTTTCTACATCTTGGGATGAACCACTTGTATGTCTCCCTCTAACAAAGGAATATTTGTGGGTTAAGTATCCATATGATTATACTTATAGATATTTGAATAAATAGGTCCACAGGATGTCAGGCCATTCAAGAATCTTTGGTGGGAGGCCAGCATAGGAAAGAAAGAAGGTTGACCAGAGAAAAGCTTGACTTTCAAATTATTTTTAGTGATTGAGGGCCAGCTATCTGTTTCTCATCACTTTTCTCCTCTTCCCCTTCTATGAATTAGAATAGACTGTATTTTTCTAATACATCACTTCTGCTGTGATCACACATTTGGATTTTATCTTTCAATCACACTCACAAAAGGAATGGGTTCCAGGGTGAAGCTCAGCAATCCCCTTCTTGGCATGAGTTACTTATGATAAGTTTCCAAAAGTACTGATTGTTCACAAAGGCTTTCTAGAAGCTCTTCCACATCCCCAGAATGACTTCATCCTCTTACATAGGAATTTTTGAAGTTCTTTTATAATAGAGATTTTTCTAATATGAAAAAAAAATACTCCAATGAATTCCCTTGTATCAGTCACTAAATTTCAACAATAATCATTATTTTGCCACTATCACCTCTCACTTACTAGCATCTCCCTAATTTTGTCCATTTGTTTCTTTGCTTGCTGGAGTTTAAAGCAAATCCCAGATGCCATGTCATTTCATGTGTAAATGCTTTGGTATGAATTTCTGAATGATAAGGTCATGTTTTGTTTATATGGTTTCCCTAACACCACAACAGCAATGTACTTCAGAGAAGTAACAGCAATCACTTAATTTTGTCTTATACACAGTCCATCTTCTAATTTCTCTGATAATCTAGAAGATATCTTTTAGTTGGTATATGTACTAAACAAGATCTGCACATTGCATTTTTAGTTTTCATCTTAATATGGCAGCCTAAATCTGTTTATTTAAAATATTTACTTTTTTTTCCTACCTCAAGGCTAAAAAAGCTGAAATACTCAGAAAAGGGTGAATAAAAGCTGTCATTGTACAGCCTGCTGCAACAGCACCATTTTTTTTTCATAAAGATTTTCACTCAATGCATGCTAGTGGAAATCCATAATATGCAAATGTGAAATGGAGTCAATATGTCTTAAACACATAGGCCTTCACATTCTTCCTTCTAGGAATACAAATCAAGGGAGATATCCTCAGGTGAATACCTAACAGGGAATCATGATCCTTCCTTCTACTCTGGATTCATTTTCATTTTTCCTAATAATTATTGTAACAATAACTTCGTCTTATATATCTATATTGTCTTTAGAGTTTACAAAGTGCTTCCCTACCTATTCAACAGACAATGACAAAGAGTTCGTTTTTTATGAAAAATACTTCGTCTCATTTGATTGGCCAAATGAGTCTGTGAGAGAATGCAGGGCTGGTATAATCTTCCCTTTTTTGCAGATACAGAAACAAGCTCAGGAATTTGAAGAAACTAAGTCTTCACAGTCAAGTTAGTGGAGTTGAATATTTGATCCCAGTCCAAGTGATAGCAAGTTCAATGATATTTGACCAGATATATCATGCGTTAACTTAATACAGAAAAACCCTAGACCAGCCTCCTGCAAAATGCCCTCTAGAAAGGTGTTTTCTAGTGAAATATTATTTATTTCTTTTAGGGCTTCCTTCAGCTTTGCTATCTTCTTGAGTACCTATTGCCCAGAGCCACATTCCCACACACCTGTTCCAGGTTCAGTGTCCAGATGACTTTCCCAACCCCAAGAAAATTATCATGCTGTAGACATAGCAATAGCTTAGGTCTTTAACAATCTATCCCATTAGCCCAAAGGGAAAATTTTTACAAATTAGATTGTAGCACTTACAGAAGATATATTTAATGCTCATTCATTTTCAGTTTTTCCCTCTTACAATGAACACGGAAGGATTACCCTTTTCTGCCCCACTTATCATTGGACCTGGCAATGTGAATACTCTGGTCAATGGTCCTGGAGACAAGTACTCTGTGTTTATTTCAGATTAACCTAATTAAAGTTTAATATACAACCCTCCAGTGTATTCTTCCTCTGACTCAGCAATTTATGGAGGTACCAAACGGCAGCGGCAAAAATCAAAGTATCCTGGGATCCCAAAAAATGGAGGGTTTCTACTCAGGAAAGTCACCCTGGATCTATAGCATATTACACGGGAGCAGGAAACAAACTTTTGGTTAAGCCATTGAAATGTAGGTGTTGTTATTATAGCCCACTTTAACCTACTCATGGGTACAGGCTTTCTTCCTCAAGATACTTTACTTGTTATCTACTCTAAAATCATCATTAAAAACTGTAAAATTCAACAATGACAAGACGTAGCATAGCTCCTGGAATTGAGTAATACACAAGTGGTAAACCATAAGCAATAGCCTTGTCAGCAGTTTTACAAAGAAACATCGTCAGACATAATTCCCTTATTTATTAATTCACGAACTATTATTTGAGTATTTACCATTCACCAGACACAGCTAGGGGATGAAGATACTTTTGAGGACAAGGCAGTTATAATCTGTGACCTCATGAGCTCTAAAATCTAGTTAAAGAAAAAGATATTTAAAAACATAACTGAAAATGTGTTGTTGATAATGAATCATTGAACACTACACCAAAAACTAATGATGTACTATTTGTTGGCTAATTGAATTTAACTTTTAAAAAAGGAAAAAAAAAACCAACAAAAGAAAAAAGAAAAGATGTCATTGAAAGATACAGACTGCTTTAGGATGATCTAATAGAATAACTTAATGAATCCAGCCTAAATATTCTGGAAATCTTCCATCCAAGAAAGAACTGTTTAATGATATTTGACCTAAAATAGAAGACCTAACCCAGAAAGGATAGGGGACCCATCAGAAAGGGAGAACACCACATTGGGAAAGTACAGAGAATAGTACAGTACATTTCACTTAGAGGAAGGAAAGGATCCCAGGGCATCTGGAGTGCAGTAGATAGGATGAAGGCAAAAAGGCATGATGGTGGTGAGGAAGTACTTTTGAAAGGGAGACATAAGGCAGATTATGCACAGAAGTACAAACCAGCAAAAGATTTAGGGTTTTATTATAAGAGTAATGGGAATTCATTGAAGTATTTTAAGTGAAGTGAATGATATGATCAGATTTTTGTCATTTAAAGGATTAACCTGGCCATAATAGATTGTGAGCTGGAGAGTTTAAAAGTAGAAGTTGGAAGACCACTTGGAAACTCTGGCAGGTGAGAGAAAATGGTAAGTTAGGTTAGGAATGGAGAGAAGTAAAATTATTTAGGAAGTGTTTAGGAGTTAGATAGAATGATGGACCTTCCCAGTTTGCCTAGGAAATAGGGGACTTTCGGTTCATGCTGGGACAGTTCTGGGTGAACCAGGAAAGATTGGCCACCCTAGATAGACGCATTCATGAGCTTAGTGACTGACTAGGAATGGGAATTGAGGAAGAGGACTGAGTCATTCTCGATAATTGAATGGATGATGGTGCCATTGTTGAGGTGCCATTATTGAAGACATTGAATAAAGAGCAGATGTAAGAGGAGAGAGAAGACAGCAAGTTAAGTTTAAGATATGTGACCAAGTGGAGATGTCAGATAAGCAGTTGAATTGACAGGTAAATCTGGGGTTTTGTTTTTAATGATCACTAACATTCAAATACCATCTATGTGCAGGGACCTGTTATAGTTACTCCACCTACGTTTACTGACTCTTTGCAGCTACCAGTGATGTATCTCTATTCATACTAACAAAGGCAAAAAAGTTATCTAGGTAGCTGTTGGAACATGATGAAGCTGGAATTAAAACTCAAATTAAGTTGGATTTGAAACTGGTCTTTCCTAAGAGTGAATTGGGGGTGGAAATCAGAGTGGGAGATGAACTATGAGAGACTGTTGACTCTGAGAAACAAACTGAGGGCTTTGGAATGGACGAGGATGGGGGAATGGATGAGCCTGGTGTTGGGTATTAAGAAGGGCACGTATTGCATGGAGCACTGGGTGTGGACACTGAAAAAATAAAATAAAGTGCTAAAAAAAAAAAAAAGAAAAGAAAGAAAGGAAACTGGCCTTTCCTGTTCCCAAGTTCTGTGACCTTGGATAAAACCCAGAGAGTTTGCTCAAATCAGCCTTAAAAAAAAAAAAAAATTAGATGCCATGCTGGGGGTGAGAGGATGAAAAAAATCCATTAGCTATCACACACAGGACAGGATAATCTTATAATCAAGATTATTTGTAGAGGTCAGAGAAAAGTAAGTGGTGCAAACTTCAGAAAGGCATATAGATCAATGCATAGGCGGAATCAGAATACGAACATTTATTCAAAGGAAACACTGCAATGTAAAACTCAAATGGTATGGTCTCTGGAGTCAGAGTGCTGGGATTCAAACCTCAATTCCACCACTTACTAATTATTTGATGTCAAATGAACCATTTACATTCTCTCACCTGCCAGACTAGGTGCTAAGTATAAGGGGTACCAAAGGAAACAAAACCAATATGGAGCTCCCGGTGCAGGGGAAAATACAGAATTGCATAAGACCACTGGTATGATGATTATCAGAAGAGTCATGCTGGGGGCTTTGGGAGACAAAAAGTGGGAGGATGAACTTTGTTTGAGCAAAGTCAGGGAGGGTTTGTAGGGGAACTGACATTTAATCTAAGAACTGCAGCAGGAGTGAGAGTTTCCAGGTGAAATGGAAGAAAAAAAAATCCAGGTGAAAGGAACACGCATAAAGGCATATTTGCAGTTTTCAGAGGTTCCTAAAGACAGAAGTGGATCCACAAGAGGGAAGTGGAGAAAAGTGAAGATGAATATATAACTTGAACTAGAGCTAAACATTTGTTCATTCTAAGGGTAGGGAAGGTCAAGCAGAAGGTCTAAATGCAGACAGATGAGTTGGTCAGTGTCTGGTTCAATCTCTTTGGACTTCACTGCAGTAGAGGCTGACTGGAGGTTCTCTACCAGTTGTACTCAAATCCACCTGGGAGCTTTTGAAAAAAGAATGCCTGGGATTACTGATGCGAGACCTGGGCTATGCTGCCCCTTCTGCCTCACTCATTCCCACTATGCTCTTTTCCAATTTACACTGGCCTTGGAGTTTTTTCTCAAAGCTACCAAGCATTGTCTTCTTCATTCACTTTGTTTGCACTCTTTCACCTTGAATACTTTCTTTCATTTCCTTACACATTTGGTTGCCTTAGCTCATTGAGTATCTGCTCAGCTCCCGCCTCCTCAAAGAGGGCTCTCTTAACCATCTTGCTCATCCCGTTTGTTTACTTTATATGTTTATTTTTGTCTTCTTCCACTAGATTCTCAGCTCTATGCAATCAGAAAATGTCTCTATCTTGTTCATCACTGAATTCCCACACTTTTACAACGTATTTTTATAAAACTGAAGAAATACCTATGTATACCTGGACCTGGAGCCCCAAGGATCTAGTCCTCAAAGACACTGGGATTCAGACACAGGGGAAAAGAGGAGATCTAAGTACCTAAAACTTGGGTATAAAGTAGAGCATTACCTCAAGCAAGTCACTGGGACTGAAGACAAAAGGTGAGATAGTACCAACAGCAAGGGGGACTTAGTGATGTGTCCCTAGAGCACTTACCTGGAGCTTTTAAAAGCCTCTCGAACAAAGATAACCTTGGTATTCCAGGTTGACATTGAACAGAACCTTCAGATGGAAGATAAGAGGCTCCACCAGAGCTAGAAATGCTGGTAAGGAGCGGGACACTTTCAGACCATTGGTAGACAGAGTATGAAATGCCAAATACATCTTTGATTTTTCTTCAAAAGCAGGGCTTTGTGACTCACTCTTGTAACATTTCCTTTATTTGGTAAATAAGATATAAACATTTTGCTGAGAGATCCCAGTAGAATAGAGTGTAAAAATAACAGGAAGCACTCAGCAATGTTAATTGTGCATCTTAATGTGGCATAAGGACATTTGTCACTCTGATGCACTTCCCTCTGCTGCTTACCCCAGATGTTTCAGGAAGTCCAGTTAATCTTATGGGAAATTAAGCAGCAGTAAGATTCTGTAGCCGTCCTAGTCTAGACTCTGATATTGATCATGGAACAGACAAATTGGAGGAATGAGGTAGAGTGGCCTTCTTCTGTCTTAGACATAAGTGCAAATATTCAGTGGAGAGTGACCTTTAACGAATGCAAATCTACTTTATAAAGCATCACATCTGTGACTCTTTTCAAAGTGTTGGCTAATGGTCAACTAGATGTCCCTTTCTCAGCTTCCTCTGATTCACTTAGGAAAACTCCTGAGAGCCCACTAAAGGATTTTATATGTTTCTCGTTGATGTTTGCTTTTCAAATGTTTGTCAAGTTCAGGCATTTGTATTGGCCCTATTAAAATTTAAAGGATTCAGGCAGCAAAAATAACCCACAATAAGTGGCTAGAAATAGAGACTCCTAAAGACTATGCATGCCAAGCCCACAGTGTTACAGCCCCAGGAAATTGGAATCTCAGAAAAAAATTAACAGGCATTAAGATGGCAGATTGGCTAAACATCTGGATTTTGAATCTTAGCCCTACCATGTGTGTACACATTGTTTGGCCCTTTTACTTAAATTCTATACATCAGAAATAGTGGCATGTCTACCTCATAGGTGTTATGTAAACATCTGGCATATACAAGCCCTCAGCAAAGGATAATTATTTTAGTAGAAGTATTTATCAAATACCTGGTTCTAAATAAAGCTAATACGTACTATAACAAGACTACTGAAAAATGAATACTAAGACGTGTGAAGCATTATTTATCATTTTTTACTTTTTTACTTATAATTTTTTACTTTTTTACATTTTTACTATCATTACTTACTTATCATTTTCTTGCCAATGCTAACTATTAATATCATCTTCCTCAACTGAAGTATTAAGGCTAAAAATAAATCACAGATGCAAAGTATTAGAATCTAGAATCTAAGGACATTAGAGACCCTCCATCTAAACACCACTGAATGGTGTTTATTAACATTATTCTCTATCAACATTATTCTCTATTAACATTATTCTCTAGCAAGCCTGGTCAATGGCTATCTGATGATCACAAACCACAATGAGCCCAACAGATACCCTGACAAGTTACTACATAGTAAGAAACTTCATGTAGGCCTTTGTCCCCTGGAACAGATGAAAAGTGCCTCTTCATTGCTTCCATTAAATAAGTTAGAGGCTCATCATCAAAAGCCACTCAAAACATAGGTTCACTACAATATTTAATAGCAGATTTATATCTCTTCTCAGTCTTCACTCTTGGGAAAATGTCCAGTTTCCTAAAGCTAGTCTTCATGATTTCTAGACCAATGCCACTCTAACCCCCACACCATCCAGCATATGGGATGCTCACATTAGCTCATGCTCCAATTCATTGATGTCTTCTGGGCAGAATTGTCAATAGTATACTCAGAATTGGTCTGGCTAGAGCAGAAGATGGTGATCTATTCAATGTGTTTCCATTAATATAATTCATATCATCACCCTAAATGTTGGAATTCAATTTTCTAATTCACTTCATTGGTTTCTTCCAACATGTTAATTTGTTAAAGTCATTTTGAACGGTATAACATTTATATTCCATATGCATCCCTTATATGGCAACTCCTAAGTAAGAGACAAAACTATTAAATAGTCTTTAGTCCACAGTCTCCATCCCAGACATTTCTCCTCTGTGACACTGAGCCATAGTTAATATTCTTTAAGTATGGCCGTTCAGCTCATTCTACAATTCATCTGCCAATAATGTCATCCTAGGCAGCACTTGTCAAAACTTCATCCCTGGGGATATCAGAAGAAACGTTATCAGAATTTTTTCCAAAACATTATTCAAGTGAAAAGGTATGTGGGTCACATTTTTGGCTGAATTATCATGTAACCAGTCCTTTGTTCTCAGAATTTAATATTCACAAATCTTGGAGAATTGGGAAAATATTTTTAGATTGCAACAAAGAATTTTTTAAGCAAATCCCAGCCCAGGTGTTAATGTAGACTAGATCAAAAGTTCTTAACTCATAGGAATCCATGTGTGGACTACAAAAATTATAACTCCCTTGGAATTATAGGCAACACATTAAGGTTATGCAAATATATGCATTCTTCTTGGAACAAAATCTCCAACTCAAAAAGTCCTATGTTCAAAGACTACCATTGATAAAGATTAAATCTAATTAAAGATGTCTCAAATTTAGGACGGTCCTATTCCCATTATCATATTTTCTATTTGTGTCCTACAATTCCGCTTTCATCCTTCAGTTCTTTCTCATGCCCCAAGATAGCCAAATGCACTGTGTTTACACCTACATGGATTAATTGCTGTTTTGAAACTGTAGCATATATTCACACAGACACCTCCAAAAATTGCATTTAACATAAATAAAAAAGTCATGAGGTAATCTCAACTTCTTCCTGTGAATTAGACTTTTGATATCTAGTGTTTACAAGAAGAGGGCTTTTTTAAAATTGAATATGAATCATGAGTACAGGAATGAAGAAATATGGAGGATTTGTTTTTAGAAAATAGAGAAAATTGTAGGTGATTTCATTCTGGTTCAAGTGTGCAATTAGTAAGACTAGTCCCTAAATTAGTCCTTGGGACTCTCATACAAAGCATTTGGGTGCTCAGGAAAGAATTATTGTTTTCTGGGAGGTGAGTAGAGTAGTTGTGGATGATGAATTATGAGGAGAGTATCACAGTCTGAGTCAATGTGGGGAACTAGCGGTTCCCTATAGATAAAAGTGCTCTTGTTCCTTAGGACTTCTCACAGTAATTTGACTATATACACAAATTCATTGGAAACACTGACTTTGAACCCTGTGGTAGACAGAATAATGTCTACAGCTCCCAAAGATGCCTAATTCCCAGAACCTTGAGATAGAGAGGTTGTCCTAGATTATCTGCGTAAACCCAGTCTGGTCACATGAAACCCGAGTAGAGAACCTTTCCCAGCTGTGGTCAGAGATGCAGTTAAGAAGGATTGGTCAAGGAGATACAACGTTGCTGGCTATGAACATGCTCGAAGAGAACAATGAATCAAAAGACACGGATTGCTGGAAAGGCAAGGAAACAGATTCTTCACCAAAGCTTCAAGGAAAGACCCAGCATTACTTACTTGGTACTTTGATTTTAGTCCAGAAAGATTTGGGTTGAATTCATGACCTCCATAACTGCACAATAATAAATTTGTGTTGTTTTAAGCCACTAAATTGTGGTAATTTTTTATAGAAGCAAAAGGAAACTATTATGTATTCTACTCTGAAGGTAAGATAGAAGCTTACTATTCCTAGACTGTAATTTCAAGAGAATGGTGAAATTAAAGACCTGGTTATCCCTGGAATAGGGATTAATAGAAAATACTGTGGATCAGTGGTAAAGACTCTAGGAGTCTTCCTCTTTTTTTTTTTTTTTAAGATTTTATTTATTTATTTGACAGACAGAGATCACAAGTAGGCAGAGAGCTAGGCAGGGAGAGAGGAGGAAGCAGGCTCCCCACCAAGCACAGAGCCCGGTATGGGGCTCAATCCCAGGACTCTGGGATCATGACCTAAGCCAAAGACAGAGGCTTTAACCACTGAGCCACCCAGGTCCCCCAGGAATCTTCCTCTAAATGATGTTCCAAACACCAATTTCATTTCAGATTTTCTAGGCATGAGTTCAGATCCTGGCTTCATCACATATAGCCCCACTGTTTTTTGTTTTTTGTTTTTAATGATTATCTATTTCTGTTTCCTCATTTGCAAAAAGGGAATGATAACCATTTCCTTACCAGCATCATTACATCCATATATGGGAAAAAAGATAATAATGTCTCTCTTCACATGGGTCATCTAGCAATTCCCCACATTCCCTTGGGCTAGCTCATGCTTGCATGCTCTCCCACTGGCTGTCCCCTCTGTATGGCATGCCCTTTGTGTTTGGCTTCTCTTTCTGTAAAAATGCTCAACTATCACCGTATCAAGGAAGACTTTTCTGATGACTTAGTCAGATTTAAATGCGCTTTTTGGTACTCCTCTGTCATTGCAATCCAAGGTAGGAATTGCTATAAAATTGTTGAGATTTTTTTCTATAAATCTTGATGCATTTAAAGGAGAAGACCACACTAGCTATAAAAAATTGCATCGAGCACTGGGTGCGGTGCATAAACAACGAATCTTGGAACTGAAAAAATTAAATTAACAAACAAAACAACACACACATACACACACACACACACACACACACACACACACAAAATAAAAACTCAGTGGCTTAGCACATAGGCTTATTTCTTTCTGAGATCTGTGGCTCTCCAGGGTGGCTTTCCTCTGAACAATGATTTGGTGCTCCCAGCTCCGTGCAACACATGATGCCACCATTTTGAAAATGTAACATCAACCACTACCAGTGGAGTTGGGGGCAGGATGTGTGGTTAATGGGAAATTTTATGGGCAGGCACCCAAATAGGATACACTACTTCTGTTCATATTCCATTGTTCAAAAAGCAGCCATGTGGCCCCAACTGAATTGCAAGAGAGGATAGGAATATAATATTTCTTTATTTGCTGAAATGAAAGTGGGAAAAGTGAGCATCTAGCTAGTTTTTGCCAAAATTGACTTGGAATAAAAATGGGTTTATATTCCCTTCCTTTAGTTTCCATCTTCAAGTAAGTTTTTATTTGTAGATCATAATAATTACTGGCTAGTTTCCAAATGCAAACTCCACAAAGCACAGTCAATTTGATGAAAAATTGTGTCTTGCTAATTCTTTGTCTTTTTCTCCTCCCTCTTTAGGAAATAGCCAAATGCTGCCTAAAGATTATTTACGAATTCTACATATGGTACTTATTTTCCATCTGATCCAGTGTTTAAATGCTTTTTAAACTTATGCCATAATTAGCTTGGGATTTGTGACTACAAAAGAAATTTTTCCCGTCCAACATAGAATCCAGGATATGATATTGGAAGGAAATTGCTTCTTGGTGTATGAGCAGACATCAGCACTGCATCATGCTTTAGGCAAATACCTGAGGGAAGTAGAGACAGTCTCTTGTTGAAGAAAGGAAAACTATGACTTTCTGATTTAAGGATTTCATGCTGAGGCCAGTATGAAATGCTGCTGTAGAACTTCCTTACTTCTTATTTCACTGAGATGTGGGAGTCCAGAGACTTCTTTTTATTTCATTAGTCCATGAGAAGAAATTGAGTGGTGAGATAGGAAGAATGCAAAAGACAGCTGGCAAAATGGTTGACTCAGTAGCTAGAAAGAGAGTCTTATTAGTGATTTTAATAGCTAAAAATCACTGGTTAACAATACTCCTTAGGTACATTTTGTGTCCAGGGACTGTGTCATGACTGTAGAAATTTAAAATTGTATAGACTCCTGAAATTCTAGGGTTTTAAGCATGAATACCCATAGATACAGTATGTTATTTGTTTTAAGTAATTAATTCAACTTTTGAGAGGTAGCTTTAAGTCTATGTGGTATCTATCTCTCTCCTCTGTGTGTGTGTGTGTGTATGTGTGTCTGTCTGTCTGTCTTTCTCTGTCTCTATCTATCTCTTCATTTGCTTTAGGAATCACAAATTCTTTGGATGAAGGCTCCTCCATCAGCCTAAAACCCTGAGTAAGAACACACAAACAGAGCCTCTAGCCAGCCCACTATAGACTTGTATGCAAGCTAGAGAAAACAGAAAAGAAACTTGTAGTTTTAAAACACTGAGATTTATTTCCTTTTTTTTTTTAATGACTTAATTTATTTGTCAGTGAAAGAGCTAGAGAGCACAAGCAGGGGGAGCTACAGACAGAGGAAGAAGCAGGCTCCCTGCTGAGCAAGGAGCCCAATGTGGGACTCAGTACCAAGACCCTGGGATCGTGGTAGATGCTTAACTGACTGAGCCATCCAGACATCCCTAAAGCACTGAGATTTCAAGATTGTTACAATAGCCAACCCTAGCCCATCCCATGTACGTGTCTCCCCTGGAGAAGAGCAACTTTAGGATTACACTGAAGGTTTAGTAAGCACCACCTGTAAAAGTTCTCTTTGATTAGCAAATATTCAAAGACCACTAATTTGACTCATATGAAAGGGGTAAGTGTCCACACAGAACTGGACCCAGAAGCGAAAACGGGCTTACTAGAAATTATACTTTTTCTTTTCTCCTTTATACCTCTTCATTCACCCATATTTCTTCATTCCCAGGTAGGTTCTTCTAGTGTGGAGGTGAGATAGCTTTTGGCTTATATTTTACCAGATTAGCAACTTCCATAAAAAAAAAAAAAATTCCTTTCCTGAAGGTTTCAGGAAAAGTTGCATGTATTCCTCTATCTGTCCTGTTGGGATTACAATCTTATGTCTAAAGCACGGGTAGCTGGGGGATGCAGTTCTCCCACTAACCACATCTGGGTCTTGTCCCACTCCGAGAATCAGGATTAGTTTCACCCCCCACCAATAAACTGCGTGGACAGAGAGTGGGAAAACATGACTCCCAAAGGGAAACTGGAATACCCTGACCAGGAGGATGACTAAATACTTGGGAGAAAATGCAAGAAGGGACATGAAATTCAAACATGCTTCAACCAGCACTGAACTCCGTTTTCTCTAAAATCTTTTCCAGCTGTAATAGTCTCTGGGTCTGCTTCCCAGGTCTCCAAAACGTATTCTAATGGCACGCTTATTTCCACCTTTTTTTTTTCTGCCTCTTTGTGATTAACTATTCCTAAAAACAGTTACAGTGTAAGTTTTAGGTATAATAAAGTGGGAAAGCACTCTGTTCTATTTTTCCCACTATCATTCTCTTATGTGGGCATCTCTCTGCACCTAATGACATTGTATCCTAACTGCAAGCAAAGCAACTGGGAGATGTCAACCTTATTGTGAGAACTAGCTTCGCGAACTCAAAGCTGTAAAGTGACCACAAACCACGTAGGGGCAATAAATTTGTTCCCTTCTTTCTATTCAGGGGTTTGGTGAGGATAGATGTATGTAAACTCTTTAAACCCTTCAGAGAAAAGGTGCTATATAAATCCAAGTGATTATTCATACCATTAGCCAACACAAATTGAACCTCCATTCCTTGGAGACTGTCTCATTGCTAATTTCCCTGATAGCAGTTGATAAAGTTGACATTTGGTTTTAATGGCACCAGCTAATAAGCTGTCAGAAGGTTTCACAATCTTATCAAGTAATATATTACATTACAAATATTAAAAATTACTCCTGGAATTAACATAATCTACTTTGGACACTCCACTGAATGAATCTGATACAGCATGCCACATTGTGTTCTTTCCTTTCTCACCTCAGGGAGACTTACATACTCATTGGATAGGTGGATGAGCGTTTGTAGAGTCTTGTACATTCCTCTGTGTGTGTGTTCTCTGTGTGTTTATGTTTGATTATGGGCATTCAGTCTGCAGCAGGGTAACTGGCATTTTGGCTCAATGCTTTAACTTTTAAAAATACCTACAAACATGAGGCACCTGGTTCTTCTTTGACACTTTTATAGCTTTCCATTTTTGAGACCACTACAATTGTTATCATGGAAATAGTTAGCATTGGAAGGAAACTGAAGATGAAATCACAATAATTGCTTTATTTTTCAAGAGTGTCCTCTGGATTAGTGTTTCTCATAATGATTAATTTTATCCTTGATGTAACTCTTTGAAATAATTTTATCAATTTAAGCTCTTTTACTTGCAAGTGCCAGAAAACCCAACTCAGACAACTCAGTTCAAACAAGAAAGAGTATTTGTTAACTTGCATGAAAGTCTAGGGCAGAATCCAAGGTCCTCAAACATGTCCCAACCAAGGGCTCAAAGGACAACCCCCAAACCCTTTTCTCAACCTGCATCTTCTAGATAGGCTATATTTTCCAGTTTCCTGTGGTGACTCTCATTAGCTCAAACTCTCAAATATAGCACCCAGTCTAGCAGGGAAGAGAATTTATTCTCCCACTAGCTCAGAAAAGATGCACCAACATTAAATTTCCTTGATTCCAATTGGCCTGACTTTAGTCACTTGACCAGCGTTAAGCCAGAGGGATGGAAAGCCTGGTTTTACTGCTTAAAATTTAGCCTTCACTCAGGTCATCTGTTGCCCTCTGGGGGAGAGATGTTTCATCCAGAGTACCAGAACTGAGGATAGAGTGGGCTAGGGCCATCAAAACAAAATCATGATTTGTGGCCATAAGAGTGGAATGGAGCGGGGGGTTGGGGGGGGAGAATGGATGCAAGGCAGTAATATCAATAAGTATCCTTTACAGATTGGCATTATCTTTTTATCCATGAGGAAACAGAGGCTCTGAGAAGTTAAATGACTCCTGTGAGGGGTGCCTGGGTGGCACAGTGGGTTAAAGTCTCTGCCTTCGGCTCAGGTCATGATCCCAGGGTCCTGGGATCGAGCCCCGCATTGGGCTCTCCGCTCAGCAGGGAGTCTGCTTCCTTCTCTCTCTCTGCCTGCCTCTCTGTCTATTTGTGATCTCTGTCTGTCAAATAAATAAATAAAATCTTTTAAAAAAAATAAATGACTTCTGTGATATCATACATGTCATGAATGGTAGGACCAGAATTTGAAACAAAGCCCCTGTGCCCCAAAGCTAATGTTCACTGTCTTCTGTGACCCATCAATATGGTAGCCTGCACAGAACGCAGCATAGCTAACCTAGCCTTATGAAGGCAGGTCCCACATGTGCACTTTTTGTGATGGAGAGAGCTGAAAAGCAGTACCTCCTGCAATGCAGTTAATCCATATGCCATCCATAAAGCTCATTCAAAGGGAAAATCAAAGAATTTGCAGTGGTGGCGAAGACTGCAGTGGGGCAGAAGGAACCCGGTATCCCATGCTCTGTCCAAATTCCTGCCGCCTTTAGCAACTTGACTGAGAAGTGAAGAGAGTCATGCAACCTCTCTCAGATGTGAAATAAAGGATAATGACACCTAACTCCCATACACTGGAGACGGTTAACAGAAACTGATATCTTCTAGAATGTTTTGTGAACTATCATGTACTTACAACTATAAGCTGCTGTTATGAAAATGGATAAAAAGAGTTATAGTGCCCCATACAGCTCACAATGCAGTGCTGGGCAGAGAAAGGTGTCTCCATGTCTGTGAATTTGATTTCAATGGTTCTTTTTACAGTTAAAAAATCTGATCTATCCTGAAATGTCAGGATCTTAAAACATTATAAATGCCACTTCTTGGATGCCCGGGTGGCTCAGCAGGTTAAGCGTCCACCTTCAGCTCAGGTCATGATCCCAGGTCCTGGCTCAGGCCATGATCCCAGGTCATGATCCCAGGTCAGGTTCCTTGCTCAGAAGGCAGACCCTGTGTGCTGCTTCCCCTCTTTGTGCTCTCTCTCTCTCTCTCTCTCTCGCCCTCTGACAAATAAATAAATAAAATATTTTAAGAAAACCCACTCCTTGTCACTTTCTGCTGGTTTATTTTCTGCTTGTCTTCAGAATTTTGGAATCTCCACAGGGTTCTTTCCACAACTCTGCCTCTTCTCTCTTTGTGTCGTCTTCTCAGGTGTTCTCCTCCAGCCCTCTGGCTCCCATAAGGTCTCTATGCCAGCAAGCCCCAAAATGCGTCCCCAGCCCTGACCTTCCAGATGTTCGCATCCAACTACCAATGTGGCACCTCCCTTTAAGCTTCTAACAGGCTTTTCAAAATTAAATGGCAAAACCAAAATTCCAGATTTCCATCCTCACTCATGCCTCCTAATCTGCTCCTTCCCTCATCCTTCACATTGCGATGAGTTCAACCTTAATGACTCTTTCCTGCATCTTGCATCTGTTAAATCAGCAAATCTGTTTGACCTCATGTACCTGCAGATCACGGCCCGAGTCTACCCTCTTCTCTCCACTTCCACTAGTTCACCCTAGACCAGCCTTCCAGTCTTCCTTCCTTTAGTAGATCTTTCTCATCCCACACCCTCCCTCTGTAGTTTGGTGTCCAGACAGCGGGTAGCTTAATGCTTTTCAGCTGTGTATCAAGTCACCCCACTCCTCTGTTCCACATGTTACAGTGGCTTCCCATTGTCCTTGGATGGGTTACTCACTCCTGTGTGATCTAGCCCCTGCACACGTTTCCGATTTCATATCTCATAACTCTTCTTTTAGCTCACCGGGCTTCAGCTTCTCCAACCTTCTTTTTTCCCTAGAATTCCTGCCTTAGAGACTCTCCACTAGCTGTTCTCTCTGTGGGAAGTCCTGTTGCCCTTGGTTTTCTTCAGAACTGATTCCTTCAGACCATGAACATTTCAACTTAAATACAAACCCCACAAAAGAGCTTTTCCAAGTTTCCAACCAAACTGACTTAGAGATCCATCATGACTCTTAATCACTTCATCTACTTCATAATGCTTACCATCTATCTGCATAATGCTTACCAGGACCCTCTATTTTTGTTTATTTAATTGTTTATTTGCTCCCACAAATGTGTGAATTCTATGTTATCAGGGATTTTAGATTATGTACAGTTGCACTGCCCAGGCCTAGAACAATGCCAATCATTACTGAGGAGATGAATAAATGGAAAAATATGGTGAATTAATGATGAAGTATGGCTTCTATTTAAAGCATGGCCGACCTGTGCAATAACCTGGCCACAGATGATTGACATATATATGAGAATCCTAGCTCTGTGAGGACAGGAACAAACTCTAAATGTCCAGAGCCCTGGAACCTAAGCAAGTGAACTGAATAAATAGGTCTTTATATCTGCCTCATAACAGAGGGATAGCTCAAGACTTCCTGTGGTTATGACCTATACTTCTGTTCAGAGTAAAACGGCTATATGGTGTGGGAAAGAGCTTAGATCTAAAGTCAGCCAGGTTCAAGCTGGAATTCCTGCTCCATCTCTGACTGGTCATGTGGACTTAGATTAACTTAACGTCTCTGACTTGCTGTTTTCTCAACTGTAAAATGCCAATAATAAAAACTCATTTCACCAAGTTCTTGTGAGAGTCAATAAAACTAAACAGGACACCTGACACATGGAAGGTATCCAATAAATGTTAGTTCTGCTTCTCTTGTATCTTCATTTGTCATTGATTGCAATAATTCACAAAGTGCTTGCTGAGAATATCCTACATTTGAGCTATTATAGGTATCTAGGGGAAGGGATCATATAGATGAAAAGCCCTTGGTCCATGTGTATGGGTATTTTACACTAGCCTTCCGGTTTCACGCTCCCCACTCCCTACATACTCTTTGATCTGTGTCCCACAAGGTAGAACTACATGGACTGTATTAATGGCTTTTCTTGCTTCCTGGATACTGGTTTGGTTTGACCAGAGGGGAGCATCAGCAGGAGATTAGAGAGATGGAGGAGACTGTGGTCAGAGACTGCATTCCCTTGGCTCTGTCTCCTCAGGATGGATAAGGGCTAAGTGCCTCCTTCCACCAAGGGTCGTAGCACTTTATTGCCTGGTTTCCAGTAACAATTTCTTCCCTTCCCCCTTCAGCCCAGGAGTGCTAAAACCTCCCAAGGTGGTGATTATTCTTGAGGTTTCTGCGCAGCCTGCTAATATGTTTGTAAATATGTATTTAAACTTTCCTCAAAGTACCCAATTTGAGGGTGCCATCTGTTCCTTACCCGGATTCAGCCTGAAATAGTCCCTGTCCCTGAGGAGCTCACACATTAAGAACTCATCACACCAGAAGTCATTAGTACTAAATGGACCAAAACAAGAGTTCTTCACTGCCATTTTACCTACCTCCCAGTGCATCAAAAATTCAGCAAAGTATATTGATGATTCATTACCCACTTTCCCCAAGAAGCCACCCAAGATTTCTGTGTGCTTATGAAAGAACATACAGAATTGCCAAGTCCTGTGTGTTAAACGTTATTTCTTTTTGATCCCGTGGGACTTTCAAAACGATCCATGCCAGGGTCAATCCTAGGCCACCTGGACCAGAGTCTAGGAGGTGGAGCTCAGGCATCTGTACATTGGCAAAACCAACCTAATTGTTTCCACTGTGAAGCCAGGCTGCGGATGATGGTTTTGAATATTTCTGGGTGTGGCGCATAAACGATGAATCTTGGAACACTGAAAAAATATAATGAATTAATTAGCTAATTAATTAATTAATTCTGGAGAGTCTAAAGCTGAGGTCCCCAGTACTGGATTAACCACTACACTGGTCATTTGCTTCCTCACCCTGAAATCTCTCCCAGTCTCTGCCCACCTACATATGCCTCTTGGCTTGGCCTCTGCTTCCCTCAACTCATCCCACTGACTTATTTGCATAGAAAACATTCTTCTAATAACTCCAATTAATTTGGCCACTAAAGCATGAAGGGCTTGTCTTATAAACTATAAGACATTTCCCTTCAATACACTTAACAGTGGCCCCTTGGTTTTAGTCTTCATCTCCAAGGATAAGAAGCATGCTGCCATGGCGGCTGCCAGGAACTCCCAGTCCACAGCCTGCCAGACCAGCAGTGCCCTGCAGCCTCCACCTTCCAGGGACAACCAGACAGGTAGAGCACACACTAAACCACCATAGGAAGAAATTATTTTCAGGAATTGGTTTCATTAGGGATACATTTTTCACACCACTTATCATACTGAGAATGTTTTAAAAGGCCTCATAATCACTATCATTAAAGTATATTTATATAAAAAAGTATAATTACCCATCCTTAAACAGATCAAGGGACCTTGGTAATGACCTCTTTCAAATCTCTTAGTGCACACGGCTTTGTACTACAACTGCCCCTATCCCCAAGAGCTAATATAGGTGATAGTTCCTTGTAAAATATAGTATCTTCTATACATACATTGGATTATCATTACTGTTTCTATGATTACAACTTCAGACCAATTTTTTTAAAGAAGCTCACAAATATGTTTAAGATAAAGTAAGCAAAAATAAATCAAATGCAACCAAACCATTTAATAATACTAGTTCTGGGAATGGAATAATATCCAATAATTATGCCAATGCTAATATAAACTTTAGAGGTGATGAATCTAAATAGATTTGAATCTGAACACACAAAGTAATGTTCTAACCATATATTTGAAGCTTATTTTCTGAAGCTTATTTTCTGATAAGAAGGTTAAATGAACAGGAAGAGGGCCATTGGGGTGGTTAGTGAAGAGGGAATGGCTTTGGGAAGCCAGAACCACAGTGCTACTCATGTGATTAACACCAACATGACATAGCTACTGTTAACTCTCCAAGGAGCAAACCCATTCTGACGAAGTTCCATCTTCTAGGCCAGCTGAGACCTCCCTGGTACTGGTGACCCTGCAGTGCCACTGTGGACTGCAGACAAACTCTATTTACAGCTGCTATAGAGAAGGCTGATTGTTCTTCTGGCATGACCTTCATGTCAGTTCATTGTGAATAATACTTGATGTCCAATGTAAAGAAATAATATAATGTGACTAGTGCACATAATTAGACACTGATATATCAGGGACTTGAATACATAATTATTCATACATTTGTCCAGTAAACATTGCTGGAGCAGCTAGGAAGCACTGGCCCCATGCTATGCCACAGTGACCTACAGGGCTACAAGGCAGGGCACCTGCTGCGGCAACACACGTGGGCGTATGTTAGAGAAAACAGGCATGGTTTTTGAAATAGCAGTATCTAATAAGTGCTATGATAGACAGGTAAACAGAGATAGATGGGGACAGGGAGCAGGCAGTGATCTGGCTGCATGGGAAATAAGCAGGTTTGGCCTGCCTTAACTTTCCTTCTAGATATGTCATTACTTCTAGCCTAAATTGGCCACTTGAACTCAACCTTTTGTTTACTCCGCCTTTCAACACAGCCTTCTCCCTCCAACTTGATCTTGTTGGGTGGGATCTCTAGACTCCTGACACACTGCTATCATATTGACTCTTCTTACCTCTTCTGATACAGTAAGATGGCTTGATGGACTGAGCCTGATAGTCCCAGGTTTGACCTTTGCTCAGGTTTATAAGAACTTGGCTCAAAAGGAGTCTTCACGTCCTCAGATAATTAGAAACATTCAGGGTGTTATTAAAATTTAAAAAGGGCACCTGGGTGGCTCAGTGGTTTAAAGTCTCTGCCTTTGGCTCAGGTGGTGATCCCAGGGTCCTGGGATCAAGCCCCGCTTGGGGCTCTCTGGTCAGCGGGGAGCCTGCTTCCCCCTCTCTCTCTCTGCCTGCCTCTCTGCCTACTTGTGATCTCTGTCTGTCAAATAAATAAATAAAAATCTTTAAAATTAGAGAAAATATACACAAGACACATGGTACAGAACCTAGGGAATGTCATAGACCTCCCCCTCATTTCAATGAACGGAAGTCTTTACTCTGCTTTTATTATTATCAAATCTTTCAAATTTCTGGGTTCATATTGTTGTTCCACTTTGATACCCTGTTTTTTTTTTTGTTTGTTTGTTTTTTGTTTGCTTTTTTGTTTTTTGTTTTAAGATTACTAGACAGGCTCCAAGTCTCATAAGGACAACCTGGCCATATGGAGTTTGATGTCAACCGCCATTAAAATGTCCTCAGTAATGGTGCTGTGTGGGGGATGACCGGCTGCCCTAGGAAGATGGCTTGGTGGGCAAGAGGGCCTGGGAGGGCTGGAGCAGAAGTGAACAGCCCATGCGCCAGCTGCAGACCCTCAGTATCCAGGCAACCTGGGGTGGTTCCCCAGGACTTATGGGAATGGATGCCCCCCTCCCTCTGTGAGTCTGGAGAACTCATAGCAATACCAAGGTCCACCCTGCTCCAAAATATATTGTCCTTTTCTCCCAAATCCAGATCCCAAGGAACTCCTTAACCTTGCTCTCAGGTGTGTCTCAGTCTCTGTGCATGAGACACACCCAAAACACCTGTAGCCTGTGGAGCCTCCTTGTATCCTTCCAGCACAGGTTCATAGGGATCTGACTCAAATGTCCTTCCCCACTCCATATCAGGAGTGCATTCGGGGAACCCCTCACCCCTAGGAAGATAGCCTGCTGTTCTCGGGTGGCCCATTCACACATTCTTAGAGGACTTAGATACCTCAGGTCAGGAGGGGGCAGGGACCCAGTGTGACTGTGCTTACCACTCCTATCCTGCTTCCAGGCTCACTGGATAGGTCCCATGGTCAGTCCATGCAAGGACAGCCTCTGTCAATGGTGGACCTTTGGGGGACACATATCACTGCCAGGGGTCTTTTTTTATATCTTCCCCCCTTTGTGCCTCTGAAACAATAAATATGGGAAATATTTTTAAAGTGAAAGTCTAAGTAGATATCTCCCCTCACCCCAGGAAATGAAGCTTAATTCTTACCCGCCAAAGTGGACTGGACTTAGTGACTCAGATCTGAAGAGCAGATAATAGGAAGTGGGAAAGAAACAACTTGAAGAGAAATATGGGAAATGGCTCTTTAACCAAATGATAGTGGTTATTTATCAGTGATGTGATGGGAAAGGCATTTCATATCTATGTTATTCTTTCTCAAGACCCATAATCCTAATCTAGTAATGAGAAAATCTAGTAATGAGAAAAAAAAAGACCAATCAAAAATTGAGGTACTTTCTACAAAATACTTGGCCAGTAGTCCTTAAAATTGTCATGGTCAAGAAAGCCAAGGAAAGATTCAGAAACTGTCACATACCAGAGGAGACTAAAGAGATACAGCAACTACGTACACTGGGGTACCCTGTATTAGATAGATCCTGGAAGAATCTGGAGTTGAGTTAATAGACATTTACCAATTTGACAAAATATACTGTGTAATTGTAAAAAGTAAGTATCAAGGGAACCAGGGAAGAGACTGTATGGGTCTGTCTGTATCCTCTTTGCAACTCTTCTGTAAATTAGCAGTTATTCCGAAGTAAAATGTTATTTTAAGTGAAAACACTTTCCCAAATCTTTTTATTAGGACCCCCCTATTGTTCCTGTGGATTGGCCACTCAAGACAGACGTTTCTGCCACGTTTCTACTTCATTGAAATACAGTCATAAATAAACCTATCTTTAAGATCTTCATATATTTTTTCTCTTTTGGGGAAACAAGTGTTCCTATTAATCAATATATAATTTCTTCAGGATAAACATAATTAATGATTTTTAGACTTCTCCTAATGAGTGTGTCATTGGGGAGATAGATTCAAAGCACGATCTGATTGACAATGATTTAATATTCTTCATGCGGGTGTTTTTTCTTCATGAACAGAGCACTTTGTAGACACTTCAACAACTGGGTATTGTGATTGGCTAACATTGCTATGTTCACTTCAATGAGAAAACTAAGGTACAGAAGATGTGTGTCACTTGCACTAAACTCAGTGACAAAATTAATAAATTTTCCTCAAAGATTTGTGTCCCAATCATATCCTATAATGACATTTAAGGATATTGGTGACCCCATCGAAGATGGACATTTCCAAGGACTTACAAGAATGAGTTATTACACACTTGAGAATAGTTTCAAGTTTGCACTTTAGCTTCTAAACTTTTAATAAATAAAAAGAAAGAAATAAGAAACTCTTCATCACTTCTCGGCCTTTTGGCTAAGATAAAGTGTAGAAACTCTTCATCGTATAGGTAAAAAGGAGCAACATGTAGCAAAATTACGGAAGTTCAAAAGTTTTGTCCCTGAATTCTTGGTGAAATTTCCTAATCATTCATCCCAAGGAGAGTTGAGTCTACGTTCTTTATGATGTCACTGTAACTTGAACCTTCCTGTATTGCTATGCTTCTCACATTACAATTGTTTTTTATGTATGTGTCTATCTTCTTTGTTAAAATGTGGGATACTTGAGGGCAGGAACCATGTCTCATCTATCTTTATATTCCTAGGGCTTAGTTCCTAAAACATAACATACGCTCAATAAATGAAGCAATATTTATTGTTATCTAAAGACTGGAATTTTTTTTAAAAGTTCTCCTTAGTAGTTTTTTTTTTGTTTTTCTTTTTGTTTTTTTTTTCCTTAGTAGTTTTTTTGCCAAATGAGCCTGCTAGGAATGAGATTGTCAGGCAGAGTTACAAGTGCAAGAGGCTTATAGGGTGGGTGGTAGAGAGCAAGCATGTTAAAGGTAAAAAGAGGAAGGAGGAGCTAGCAGAGAGAGACTCAGGTTGCAATGCAGACCTGACAAAGTCTCAGACAATTCCTTAGGGAGCTCCAGAGCAAAGACTGCCTGTCAGTTTTACCCATCCTCCTACCACCACCACCACTACCCTCCACCCACACACACATACAACAGCCACCATTGGGCAAAATGCCATGGTCTTAATGCCCCAGAAGAGTGTGATCTCACTCAAATTCTGTGGCCAATCCGACGGGGGTTGCAGCTGAAGGATATCATTGGACTCTACTCCTTACAATTAAAACCACCTCTTGCTTGAAGAGCTCTCAGTGGTGCACCTCAATGGTGGCCCCCAATTCTTAAACGCTTGCTGTGCCTTCTTCTGGCTAGTGACCGCTGAGTTAGCAATATGGATGGATAGGCTTCCCAATTATTGGAAACTTGACTCCAGATCTATCAGCAACTTGTAAGGCAATTTAAACATCCAGAATGACTAACTCCATGTTTAAATGGCTGAAATTAGTTAGGATGCCAAAAGAGGTCTATGACAAGAAAATGTCATGAGTTTGTATGCACAGACGTAAAACGATTCCAGTTTTTTACAATAAGCTAGTATTTTGTGATCTGTATTAGCAATTATGAAAGCATTTATTGTATGAGTAAATTACATTTTCTTATGTTATATCATATATTTTGAGGAAGATAGGTCAACAATATGCTATAGTGAAAAAATAATGTATTTGAGTCAGACAAAGCTAGGTTTGAATCCCAGACCTGACACTGACAGCCTATGTGTCTTCAGGCAAATTATTTAGCTTATTTGAGCCCCAGTTTCCTCATCTGTAAAATAGAGATAATAATATCAACCTGACAGCTTATGCATATAATGGAGAATTTATGTGAAATTTGAAGCAAACATATGTTGATGCCTAATGACCCCTGATTGCTCTGATTGCCTCACAGCCATTCTCTACCTAATGATGCTCAGAAGAAAGACTTTACTCTCAAGCTCTGAGTTTCAGGATAGAGTGTTGTTTGCTTATGTCTACAGGGGCATGATCACCTTGAAAAGAAGGCTAATTCAAGAAAGAATTTCCCAGAAGTTTTTTTTTTTTCTTTTTATCTCTTATTTATTTTTTAATATGTAAGGAACTGGAACTTGGAGGGCTAACTACACAGGAAATCATGGACCAGGGTAGAATAAAGGAATAGAATCAAGGGAAACCATGCTCTCTAAGGAAAAGAAGACTTCTGATCACAGGGAGTAGCTTGGAAGGATTTAACATGGATGAGACCAGATGCTCCCTGGCTCACTAAGAAGGAAGCTAGCACAGCCCACCCATGCTGAGACTTGGGTAGAGTGATAGCCCCACAGGATTGTGAGCAGATATTCAAAGACACAAGGTCCAGGGACAGTGCATCTCTGTGGGTATTACCTCCAAGGTCCACATGACCCCTTGTGGAGTTTATGCCTAGCCCACAGCTTTACAAATAGTGTCTTTATTAGACTATACTTAAATTATCATAATTTCCATGTGCCATCTGTTTTCTGCTGGAAACACTGATTTTATAGATCTTAATATCATAATGTCAGAAGTTCAAACTTACCTAAGAAGATTATAGAAACCAGATGCTTTTATTGGACCACGAGATAACAAAATAATTATTTTGGAAAACAGAAATGTGTGCCAGAATATCTTAGTTACTTGAGAACCAAGTTCTGACAAGTATGTCAGAATTTTTTAACTGAAAAAAAGTCAAATTCATTTCAAATTAAGAGTTAAAAAATAATTTATCTAAAAATATCAAACAGTTTCTCTTTCTTTTCCCTTCCCAAATGAGTTAGTGAAAAGGTGTGGCTGAGTAAGAAAGATATCCATGGGTGGAAGGGGCAGGAAGAGATGGTTCAGTACAGGATTTGGAGCCTTAGCAGAGTAGAGAGGGTGTCTGCCTCACAGAGGGCTGGGGTCACTCAACAGTTAAATGACACTCTAATAAAGGGATGACCTGCTATGGGATGTCAGAATCAGAGTGGGCTCTGGAAGGCATTTGTTTGTGAGTGCGATCTTTAGGATTATTGGGCCTGAGCAGGGCAAGGGGATTATGCACATAGGAAGATTACTGTATCGGCGACTGGGTTTGGGATGTCAGAACTCAAGGAGGGTGAGGAAGAATTCATACCAAGTATTACCCCACACAACATCAGAGCCTGAAAGAGGTGGGGAAATTTCTACATGGGGGACCCCGGCTGGCCCAATACAAGTATCAGAACCCAAGCAGCAGGGAGAAGATATCTCTGCAGTGGAAGGACAACAGTAGCATCTCGGCCTGGGGTACTGAAGCTCAAGCGATGGGAGGAGGACGTCTACATGGTGAGAGGAGCAATGGTGGCAGATAGGTGTGTCAGAGCCTGGGCAGGGTGAAGGGTACTCATGATAGTGGCATGGTCCAGTGGAGGATATGAATGCCCAAGCAGGGTGAACAGATGGTGTTTGCAAAAGTGAGGGGGGGGGCAATCTCACAGAGGATAGGTTACAGACAACAGGAATGATCAAATAAATAAATGCATTAAGGAAAATGGAGTCAAGATTCACTATTTAAAAACAGAGTTCAATATACAAAATGTGAGAAAAACACACAAAAAAACCTGTAGTGTTGAACTGGAATTGCAGATATGGATATAATCCCATGGTTTTTAGTATATAAACAGATACATACAGCAGTGCATAAGATGTAAATGTGTGCATATGCATATCTAGGTTATATGCATATACTCCCCAGCTCTGTCCGCAGAAAAGACCTAAAAGCAGCATCATTCGAACAGCAATGATTACACTTAGGGCTCAAATCTTGCTTCCTAAGTACTTTTTCCACTAAAAGGAGTCGGAATTCCTTGGAGAAATGGCTGATTCCAGAGCTGTGACAGGAAAGTACAAGATGAGCATGGAGCATCTTTATTGGTTAGAATGTAAATAAGTGTTTGAAGATGGATGGGGACATATCAAGAGGACACATAAGCCAGCTTAAAAGAGCTCCTACTAGTCAAATCACAGACAATTAGAACATCAAAATTAAGAAGAGTAATAGATTATGAGCTATTGAATAAAAGAATCCAAGTGTCTATACTAATATAAATATATTCATTGAATAAATTGAAAGGTTGAGGAGCAGTGAGATACTTACATAGTTTCATCCATTGTACCTCTCTTCAAAAAATGCATTAATCACAATGTAAAAAGGAGTAATTTCAGAGTGGTGAAGTGTAGCAGAATCCACTTAATAAAGTGGTCAAACATCACCAGTAATGGGACAAGTGCAAATCATGTGTGTCCTGACAAACAAGAAAAAAATGAGAAGGAGAGAGTATCACTTCAGTGATATTCCTACCAAAGGTGCATATTGCAAACCTAATAATGAAGAGACAGCAGACAAACCCAGATCAAGAAATGTTCTACAAAATAACTGGTCTGTACTTTTACAAGAATATCAAGGTCATGATAGTCAAAGGAAGGCTGAGGAATTGTCGTAAACTCAAAGAAACCAGAGACACAACGTCTGAATACAACACTCAACTGCATCCTTTTATTATAATTAGGGTACTTGGAGACACTTAAATGGGGTCTGACAATTAGGTAGTAATGTATCAATGCTACCTTTTGATTTTGATGGTTGCTCTGATTATACAGGAGAATGTTCTTGCTTATAGAAAATGAATACTTAATTATTTGAGGGTGATAGGACATCATGTAAACAAATGATTTTCAAATGGTTCAGGGGAAAAGAAAGGAAATTCTTCATGCTGCATTCCTAACTTTTATTTAAATCTGATACAGTTTGGAAATCACTCTGAAAAAGTTATTGACTGTTTCATTACAGTTGAGCACTAAGTATCCTGCCCCACAGTCATTGTGGATATGCAAACTTGGTGCTTCATGCGTATTCTCACTCTTTACAGTTCCTTCAGCAAAGAGAATTCAGACCTATTCTTAGGAAGATAATCTGGGTCATATAATTTACAGGGTATCAGCTGGCAACAAGACAATCCCAGTGAGACTTCTCTCTCTTTTTTTAGCTAACTGCTTCCACTTAGAAATGAAACTTTAAATATTCTGCTCTGACCTTTTCGCCTGGGAGGAGAGTTTAATTACCTGCCCAGTTTACATAAATTATGTCGCCTGTTTGTCTAAAATTGAATCCTGGGCAGAGATCAATATGGCCTCAGAAAAGCCAGAGCAAATGACTTCTCTCAAATGCCATCAAAGGTCACAGGAACCTTTCCTGCTTGGATGGGGACACATTCTGTTCGACAACCTGGAGCCTGTCAAAGGCCTGCTGCCTGCCGCCTTGGGTACCAACCACAGGAGCATGATTGATCATCAGTTAGAGGACATTGGGTACAAACTCCCTCAGGAGTCAGCTGTGTGGAATTAATTGAATACCATGATGAGTCTGATTCATCATTCTAAAAAAAAAAGAAAGAAAAGGAAGGAGAGGGAGTGAGAGAGAGAGAGAGAAAGTGGTACAGAACATACCCAGAGCTTGATGCATGAGGCCTTGCAAGGTAAATTGTAATTTATACTCAGGATCCTGATGGTCACAGGTTGTGCATGTGCTATGTGGTTGCAATTTCATAATATTATCCAGGAAAAGAGTACCTTTGGATCTTGGATCTTTCTTTTTTTCTACTATTATCTCTTTCAAGAAGGAGATACTCCATGAGTGCCAACAGTGTGTCTAGCTTTATTCAAATAACCATATTCTAAAATATTTCATAGTAGATATATATATGTATATATACATATATATATGTATATATATATGATATAAAAAGATTTCAGACAGAGATAGGATTTTCATCTGGGATATCCAGAGAAAGATTCATAGAGAATATAACATTTAATTGGTAACTAGAGGAAGGGATATGATTGTAGTAAATATTTGGGAAATGAAGGCTAGCAGAAATAACAAGAGCAAGGTCATAGAAATTGTGCAAATTCGAAGCCCAGAAATGACTTCGATATGACCAGAGAACCATGATTAATAGTCTTGGAAGGAGAGGACAGCTCAGGAGTGCTGAATTCTGTCCCTTAAAAAACATATGCATTTAACATAAAACCAGAGGGTGAAGAACGGTTAAGAATAAACAAAAACACATGGAAAAACTGGAGAGTACCAGTAACTTAAAGACAAAAGAAGGCAAGATCCAGTTAGGAAAAAGTGATGAACAAGGTCAAAATGTAGAGAGAGGTCAAGAAGAATAGAGCTGAGACAATGCCACTGATAATGTGACTGCAAAGTGATTCAGCCTCAGAAAGCATGGAACACACCAGATCTCAAGGACAAGGAGGAGACTGTAAGAAAAGTCAACACGGGAAGCGTGAATTGGTGTTTCTCATAGTTTGGTGGTGAATGAAGATACAATGGAGGTAAAGATAGCAGTGGAAAGAGGGAAAAAAAAGGAAAAGAAGAAGGAAGGGGATGGATTTGGTCTTGAAAAGCAAAGCATTGTGGTAGGCAGAAGTTATGGGCACAACATAGAGCAAGAGGTGGGTGCAGTAGATCATTATTATATCAAGTTCTCTTGGTGGGAGAGGTGAGAGGAGATGAAACTGAGAGTACAAGTTAGGTGATCTTACTATTTTGCCTGCATTAGCCACTGACATAAATGTGCAAGAAGAAAATTAAGTTTAAGGAAGGAGAGAAAATTTGAGAACTAGAGAGTCAAGTGTGAATAGCAAATATTTGGGAGGATTTCAAACAAATGCAGAAAACTTTTGTGTTACAAACAAAAGAAACATGTCAAGGAAGCGTAGGGCAAACTACTGTAAAGTACTCTAATAAAAAGAATTCAGGAATCCAATGGCTTGCCGAATAAGATGTCTATTTCTCATTCCTTGGGTGAAGTATCCAGGCTAGCAGTGGCTCAAGTCTGCGATGGCTCTGTCACGTTCAATGTGTGACTTCCAAGTTTCTTCTGAGTGCTACACCCCAGAAGTTCTGGAAGAGCTTAGAGGAATGTCCATGGGGTTTTTATGTCCCAGATCTAGAGGTGGTACATATCATTTCTGTTCATATTCCATTAGCAAGAATCCAGTTCCATGGTCCGCCCTGATGTAAATGAACAGCTAGCCCTCTCTGTGAAATCTATGACTATTCTAAGAGATCAGGACTAATATTAATACATCCTCTCTCTTAAGGCTTAGAATGTTCTTCCTTAAAGACAGAAACAAAGACAGACGATACTAAATTATTCAGGAAATAAGCTTCAAATTCTGAGGAACATTAAGGGCCACAGGCTTGCTGGAGCTCTCCTTGGTGCTGAGCACAGGAAAGCTGCCTGGATCATTCAATATAAATAAGATTGTCATAGAAAAAGGTAAGAAACACAATTGTACATAGTCCTTGAGGTGTTATATCAAAAGAAGTTTTGCTGCTCTTATAGGAAATTTTCTTGAATACTTTAAGGTTTGCTATTTGATAGGAATGACTAAATCAAGGAGGGCAAGGAGTTTTGGACTGGGAGGTAGATAATCTGGGATACAGTCTAATGATTTAATCATTCTCTGATGATCTAACCAAGCACTTCTTTCTCCTGGTTCTCAATTTTCACCTCTAAAATGCTGATAATGAGTGCAGAGTTTCTTATAAGCTTTCCTAGCTAAAAACTAAATATGTAGTAAGGCCTTTTAGAGTTGACAATATTTTCTTGCGTCTAGTTTCATGAAGCAAGAGCCCAAGTGAACGTGCAGCAATAAGGCATTCTCAAACATTGAAGCCTGGAATACAGATTTGAACTCCTCTGTGGAAGGTAGTTTAATACAGGTTTCAAGAGCCTTAAGTAAGTTCATCCTTATGGAAATATGAAAAGCCTAGGTGTCCATAGAGAAGAATATATAATTATCATTTAATAGAGAAAATTAAAAGCAATCAAAATGTACAAATTCAATAGGAGTATTAAATACAATGAATATATGTTGTTATTAAAAATAAGATTTTTAAAGTTTAGTTAGCATAATGGATATTGAGAACCATGAAGCTATTTGGTTAATTATTTAAGATAATGGGACTATACCATGCTTCTATCTCTAAAAATGTCAACTTTCCCAACACTTTCTTGCATTTCCCCTTAGCTCCTATCTTCATCTAAAATCTGTATATTCTACTTACCACCTTTATTTTTGTCTCTCCAAACTGGGATGTATGTTCCAGGATGGTCACAATAAGTTTTGTTTCTTTTGTCTCCTGGTTTCAACCTCAGGTCCTAGAAAAGTACTTGGCAGATAATTGGCACTCAATAAATATTTGTTGAATGGATAAATATTTTTTGAATGGATAAATTTAATGTCAAGTGATAAAGCAGATACAATTAGATACATATCATGACCATTCTAATTTTATAAAGCTAAACATATGTGTGTATATGAATCTGAGTACATCCTAGATATTTATCATAAATTTATTTCATCTAGAAATGCAAAACCATAATGGAAGTTTAAAATAGCCTCTCAGGGGTGCCTAGGTGTTTCAGCTGGTTAAACATCTGCCTTCAGCTCAGGTCATGATGCCAGGGTCCTAGGGTGGAGTCCCACATCAGACTTCCTGCTCAGCAGGGAATCTGCCTCTTCCTCTCCCTGACCCCACTCCCACGCTCATGCTTTCTTTTTCTCTCTCACTCTCTCTCTCAAATAATAAATAAAATCTTTTAAAAAATAAAGTAAAATATCTGTTCAGTTTTTTAAACTTGGGTGATTTTCTTTGATTTCAAATTCAATATGATTAGCAATGAGATTTAGTTGTGTGTGTGTGTGTGTCTGTGTTCATGTCTGTGTGGCTGAGTGTGTCTGTATGTCTGTGTGTGTTTGTGTGTCTTTTTTCACATGTGTCTGTGGTGTGTGTGTGTGTGTGTGTGTGCATGTGTCTGTGCATGTGTGTCTGTGCATGTGTGCTTATGTGTCTGGGTGCCTGTGTGTCTATGACTGTATAGTCAGGCTGTGCTGAAAACTCCAGGTCCCTTCCTTCTACTATGGGGCAGCACTAATGCTAATTCTCACTTCATCTGTAGGTTTGGCTTCCTCTGTAGTCTGTTTCACCACCAGCTCTTGCTTGAACTGTCACAAAACCTTTTAACAGATCTCTCTTTGTGATCACTCTTGACCCTACTATCCACTCTTCATATAGCTTTTATAACTTAAACCTATAAAATTGATCCTGACATTCTGCTATTAAAAACCCTCAACAGCTTTCCTTCACACTCAGAATAAAATCCAAATTCCCATTAACTATGGCTGAAAGACTCTGGCCACTTCCTCAACCTCAGCTCCTGGCAAGCCCTCCCACACTCCCTTTGCTTTACTACACTGTTTCCCTGGTCCTCAAGACACAAAAACATGTGCTCATCTCAAACCTTTGTACTGGATTTACCTCTGCCCGAAATGCCCCTCCCTCAGATGATTTTTAAGCTAGTTGCTTCTCATTCTCCTGGTCTCTGATCAATATCACTTCTTAAGGGAGGGTTCCTCCAGGGCTCCATCCCATCCAGTCCCACAGGATCACTTTCCTTCTGCTGCCTCACTGTGTTGACAATAAACCATGTATCCTTGTCTGAAATTATCTTGTCCATTTGCTTATTCATTCATCGTGTGTATCTATCTCTTCCCTAAAAAAATCAACTTCCTGGGAGCAGGAGACTTATCTGCCTTTTCCTGTACATTCCCAGGACCTAGCACAGTACTGGGTATATGGAGTTACTCAGTGACTACCTGTTCAGTGTATGAATTAATGAGTTAGACCTTGATTCGTGTTGGCTTCAAAGTGTGGTATTCCTCTCATCCCATTCTCAGTGACTTCCCTTCTGGCTCTTGCTAATTAACTCCATTTTTATTCCTTCACCTTTTATTCATAAGATTTTGAAGCAGAGTTTGGGCATCAAATGATAAAGTTCTGGGTAGAGATATGAGTAGAAGACATTCTCTGATGAAGGCCTGTGTGAGCAGAAGGACAGATAAAGGTAAGGGATTTGATGATATTTGTTAAAGCCACGGTGAAGTCTACAGTGATCATATTAATCAGAACCCTTGTTTGATAAAAGACAGCCACATCACACTACTATAATCAAAAATGGAAAAATAAAAAAAGGAAATTTATGAGCTATGTTATAAGAAAATTCAAGGATATCCTGGCTTCATGTTGAATCACTATATTGTATACATGAAACTAATAAAACACTGTAGGTTAACTGACAGGAATTAAAATAAAAACTTAAATATTGGGTTATGGACATTGGGGAGGGTATGTGCTATGGTGAGTGCTGTGAAGTGTGTAAACCTGGCGATTCACAGACCTGTGCCCCTGGGGCTAATAACCCATTATATGTTAATAAAACATTTTTAAACTTTTTTAAAATCTTAAATAAATAAATAAATAAAACTTAAACAAAAATATTCTCACTTCAAGCACTGGTGGATCTAAATGATCAAAGAATATTGTCATAAATGAGTTTAGTTAATCTTTCATATCTGTTTCTTCTGGACTGGCATTTTTTTTTTTTTTGCAAATGATCTCTTTTCAGATAGAAATGACCACCAACTGTTTCTACTTAAATCCTGATAGCTCAGCAATATCAGTGAAGATCACTCTCAAATAACTACAGCGAACATTTCAGGAGGTCTCTGCGAGGCAGATACATTAGTTAGCTCTTCCTTCATAATAAATCACTCTAAAACATTATTTAAATGACAATGATAATTCATTCTTGTGAATGAGTCTGCGAGTGGGCTTGGTGGTTCTGTAAATGTCAGGTGGGCTCATAGGTACATCTGATGTCAACTGTGGGATAGCTGACTCTGTTGATCTTGCATGGGCGTTCTGCAGATTTGGGCAACTGCAGGCTGAGTATTCTAGAGTAAATTTATCTAGAACAACCATGTTCTCCTATATGGCTCTCTCCTTCAACAACTTAGCCCAGAATTTTTTCATGGCAGTGACATGATTCTAAGAGAGGGTGGAGATTCACAAGACACCTTGCGGTCTAGATTTTAGATTAACACAACACTCCTGCAGCATTCCATTGACCACACTAAGTCTACAAAGTCATTATGTATTGAAGGGAGGAACTTAATGGTGAGAGCTTCCAAGTCACATTACAAGGGGCATGGAAACAGGGACAGTGGAAAATTGAGATCATTTTTGCAACCATCCTCACACGGGACTTGGGTCAAAGGTCTATTATTAAATTATTCACCATGAACCAACTGTTGACAGAAAGCTCAGGAGTGAGGGAAAAGCAAACAGCTCTTCCCATAAGAACAGGTGATTAGAAAGAAAAACCAGTCATTTTCCGCTACATGGATGTACAAACAGAAAATCAATTTATCATAGTGATTTAGAGCCTAAGGTTCTGAATCACATTGTTGATGTGGAAATCAGATCACTGCCTCTCTAGAAGTGTGTTTCACACAGTACTTAACCTCCCATATTCCATTTTTCCTCATCTGTGGGATAAACATCATCATAGTTCTTCCCTCATGGAATTCTTCCGAGGATTAAATGAGACCACATGATAAAGGACTGTGAAGGGAACCTGGCACTTAGTAAGTGTTCACTAAATTTCAGCTGTTTGTATTATTATTATTATTATTTTGGCAATAGTGAGGTCTTGAAAAATTATGATACAAGTAGGGACATCATTGAAAGGAAGGAAGCTTAGCTTTCTTTAAGATGATAGAGTGAAACACCTCCCTTTCATCTGCACCACACTTACCCCACTGAATTCAGTTTCCAGTATCATAGTAGAGCCTCAGGGGAAAAATATCCTTCCATAAAGAAAGTTAGGTAAATTTCAGGCTTAAGAAAACAAAAGCTATAAATATAAGCCCTTGGCAAGGGCATAAACCTGTGTCAGCATGGTTCCAGGGTAGTACTGGAGTCCATCATCAATTATTAAACAAGGTCAATATTTGTGGCACAGAGAAGCATTTTAGCATATATTATTTATGCAGATGATTGTAATAGGTACTCCATCCTTGAACAGGGAGCTTCGAGACTGGAATACTATTAACAAGAAAACTACTTGGCCCAGGAAATAAGATATCTTCCTTTCCAGGAAAATGTTTCTTTCTCTCTCTCTCTTTGCATCTCTATCTCCACCACTTATTTTACACAAGAATCTCTAATAAATCTATAATTACTGGCCCTCAGGAAGCCTATGATCTAGATGGGTAAACATAGTTTCAAGTATTAAGAGGGGAAGAAAATGGTTCATATGAACAAATCCTGTAATGTGAGATAGAGACAGATGTTTAGTAGTCAAGTTTAGAAGAGAGATGATCAGTGTGAGCTGAAAAATCATGATGGTTGTAACACAGGGTGTGGCATTTCCCCCCAAATGAGATGGCTGGATGGGGGCAGGGGAGATCAGAGGCTGCATTTTCAAACTGACAAATCTAAGAAGAAAACATCGTGGAGGAGGCAGTGAGTTAGTTGTATTTGGAGAGGGAGGAAGTTCCTTAGAGAAGGTTCATTTGGGGTGTGAAAGGCAGAAAGACCTGGATATTCAAGATGTGACTCTCCCATTCCTCCATTCACAAGAAAGCATGACTGCCAAACTGAGGTTATTAAACTTGATCTTATATAAGCAATGTGGAGCCACTGTAGGTTAAAATCACTTTTTCAGGGGCACCTGGGTGGCTCAGTGGGTTAAGCCTCTGCCTTCAGCTCAGGTCATGATCCCAGGGTCCTGGGATGGAGCCCCCCATCGGGCTCTCTGCTCAGCAGGGAGCCTGCTTCCTCCTCTCTCTGCCTGCCTCTCTGCCTACTTGTGATCTCTGTCTGTCAAATAAATAAATAAAATCTTTAAAAAAATCACCTCTTCATCAACTCAACAACGTTAATCATGACATCTTACTGAACAACTACTGGGAGCCAGTCCTATACTACAAACAACAGGGATATAAAGATGGGCAGGACAAAGGAACTTATTTCTAAGGACCCACTGTAGGGGTGGGCGTGGGGGCTAAGACACACACACACACACACACACACACACAGGCACAACTCTACTATCTATAAAGTTCAAATTGAATTAAGAGAAATCCAAATGGCCATTCAGAGGTTAGATAGCTTTGGACAGCAGGAAAGGAAACCCATGCCTGAGTATCAAGTACTAAAACTTGCACTAGAGTGAACTTCATTCATTTCTCTGGTTCTAGCAAGCAGTTGGTGGTTTCTCAACTAGTAAACTTTGGCTCTTTGTTTTCAAGTCATGTCTCAGAAATCCAGCAAGCCAATCACCCAGGTAAAAGCATTTACACCAAGCTCTGGGAATTGTTCTGGCTCCGCTTAACTGTTCTCCAGGACTCCCCTTAGCATCTTGTCACCTGCTCATGTCTGAAAATCTAATGTGCAAGATGCTCAAGGAAAACGAAATTTCTAGCTTTTTAGAAATAGAGGTTTTGGGGGGTTTTTTTGTTTGTTTGTTTTGTTTTTTTTCCACCCACTTGGAGCTCTAGTTCTATGTTCATAGTTGAGTGGTAGCTCCATGGTGACATGGAACAGACAGCAGCTTTTCTAATCCCATTCGCCGGGGCTCTGCCCTCCTCCTGGACAGAGAAGATGACGTCATGAAGAATCTGGAGGTTGTCTCCGAGAGGTCTCCAGCGGGAAATCATCAGACAGTAACTACTGCTAGGCACCCACTCCTCTCCTCCCCATCCAGCTTCTCCAGTTGTTGTTGTTGTTAAGATTTTATTTATTTATTTGGGAGAAAAAGAGTGCGCGAGCACAAGCCGGGGAAACAGCAGAGAGAGAGGGAGAAGCAGACTCCTTGCTGAGCAGGGACCCTGACGCAGGACACTGGGATGATGACTTGAGCTGAAGGCAGACACTTAATCAGTTGAGCCACCCAGGTGCCCCAAATTCTCTAGTTTTAAATAATAATAATAGCTAGTAAGGATTAAGGACTTTCCTTGTGCCTGAACTAAGCTTGTGAACATACAATGTTTTTCAGTCCTACAGAAACCCTCTAAAGCAAGTACTATTATCATTTCTATTTTTACAGGTGAGATGAAGTAGAGGTTAAATGATGCACCCAAAGTCACTGATCCAGTAACTGCTGGGAGCTAGGATACAAAGGTGTGTGGGAGTTAAATCTTGAGAAGTTAAATCTTGGAAGTACACATGTTTCTGTACTTACTCCAACATAGTGCCTGTAAAAATGAGCCTCTTGCCCTGAAAACAGGAGAGTATGTCACTTCTAAGGACGGTCTCATACTGTAACAAATGATCAATAAATGTTTGTTGAATGAGTAGATAAATTAATATGTATTAATTTTTATTATTAATGTTAATAATATGCATCGATAGATTATGGATTATGATATATAATATAATATATAATATAGGTTATAATATAATCGATTATAATATGCAGATAGATTCATATTTATCTATCAAGACGCATGCATCAATATACAAATATGTCATATAGAATTCTAAAAAAATACATATAGGTAATTTTCTGTTTATTCTTTCTCTGCTAAGTGATAAAACATGTAAGGCTAATGCTGTAGTATTTCCTTATCACTGCATGACAGCTCTTAGTAATGTTTCATCTCATAAGAGGCACTCATTACGTAGTGGTGGAATTACAACATAAATGAGCATCTATACTTATCAAGGAATCTTATCTAAATTTCTTCCTTAAACACAAGTCTACATATATACAGATCCTGTGATGTAGGGTGCCAACCTACGAAAGGCTATGGGCTATGCATTCCTCTAGGACAAATCTGTGGGGTTATATAACTACCATCAACAGTGCAGAAAGCACAAGAAATAAGATTTGCCAAGCTACAGTCAAATTACTCCAAAAAATTTTGATTTGACAGAAAAATATCTATTTTTGAGTCTTTGCTGCATCAAGTTGTTGATGGACGGTGTGAGGGAAGCACAGAAGTGGGAAGCAGGTCTTAGCATTTAGGCTGTTACCGTGGTTGAGGTAATGAATCCCACCCCTTCCTCAAGCACAGAATAGCACAGGATGCTGGGGATCACGTCTCTGAGGCCCAAGGCAAGAGTAAGCACTGTGATTGACTGTAATTGACCACCAGAGAGATTACGAAACATCCGGGGCTTTTAATCAATATCTGCTAAGTGACCAGGTGGGGGATATGTTCTGAATGTCAAAAGATTAGCATCATTAGGGATGTGTGAAAGGAAGAGGCAAGGAGCAGAAATCAGAGTTCATAGAGCTTGGAACTGGATATATTGGACTCCTGATGTCAGTCCTCCTCCCTCCCTCTCTGTTTGACTTCATCAGTCCTCAGTATCCCTATCTGTAAAATGGGAATATAGTTGTATCTATAGTTACTATGAAATCTAAATGAGATACCACATATAAAGTGGTTAACACAATGCCTGCCACAGAGGCATCTTAACTTGTTAGAATGTTAGAACTGTTAACTTCTCTTATTATAAATACAATTCAGGAAGTCATAGAGTTAGAAAGTTGGAGCTGTAAGGGATGTGGCCCATCACTAACTTGAACTCAGTCTAATCTAGAGGTATGAGGTTTCTTCCAACCATCTTGCTTCTGAGGACAGGTGGAAATTCAGCAAAGTTGAGCAGGACTTTTTATTTGTATTTATCTTTTGAAATATGGCTATTGATTTTTTTTCCAGAGCAGGGTCATAGTAGAGGGCCTTTTTAAAACCAACTTAATACAGCATGTTTCTCCATTTTCATCAAAGATTGTAACCAAGGCCAATCCATAAAGAGATGGGCTTTCAGCAGAAGCAGCAATTTCATTATGCTCAATGAGTTTCATCACAAAGCTCTTCCAGCTAATGGTGAGAGTAAAGTATGTTCAGAGTCCTCCTTTGTCCTTTCATTAATGAATTAGAGTACACACACACTCAATACAAGTGACAGAGAAGGCTTGGGAGCATCATTGAAATCATCCCTACCAAGGCCACCTGCATCCCCAAAACCAGTTTCCCATTAATAAAAGGTCTTACTCAGGGCAGGATGCTACTCTCTATTGCCTTTATATATATATATATATATATATTTTTTTTTTAAAGACTTCCTTATTTACTTGAGAGACAGAGAGTGAGAGAGAGAGAGAGCATGCACATGAATTGGGGGAGGGGTGTGCAAAAGGAGAAGGAGAGAATCAAGCAGACTCCATGCTGAGCACAAAGCCTTGAGAGGATTCTGATCCCCAGACCCCAAGATTATGACCTGAGCTGAAATCAAGAGTCTGCTGCTCAGCCAACTGAGCCACCCAGGTGCCTGCCCCTCTCTACTACCTTTATACTGCATGCAATAGGAGTGGCTTATCTGAGCAGACACAGAGCCCAAGCATGCAGTTTGAGCCCTGTTGCTATGGGATTTCATTGGCGTCGCTCTGGTCCTGGCTCAGCCTCTTCCTTGCCCATGTTTTTGACCAAGCTAAAACCCTTGTTTTCTCTTATATAGTGTATTGAGAGAGCCCCATCGCTGGTTGCCTGCCCATCCTTTCTTCCTGTCTCCAATCCTTCTCCACAGAGTTGATTGATGTATCCTTCTCAAGCACAGACCTGCAGGTTCCTACTTTTTAAAAGGCTGCTTTGGCTTACAATCTCTCCTCTAAATTCTTATTGTTGCTGTTATTATTAACACCATCATCAACACCATCATCATTATTTCTGGATAAAATCCAAAGTCCTTGAAATAGAATTCAAGATTTTCAAAACTCAGTACTTCCAGCTTTATAATAATTGGGATGACTACCATTTATTGAAAGTTAATATGCTGCAGGCGTTGGGCTCAACGTTTTCCCTCCATTGTCTCATTTCATTCTCACAACAATCCTGAAAGGTAGCCAAACCATGACCATTCAACAGACCAGGACACTGAGGCCAGGGAAAGTAATATATATTGTGAAGGTCACATAATCCATAAGAAACACTCAGAATTCAAACCCAGATTAATTTCACTCCCCAGTCCATGTTGTTAAACCAAAATCTCACCCTCATCCCCTTTGCCTAGCCCCCACCCCCATTCACCCACACCTGACTGCTAATGCTTTCTAAGGAAAACTAATCCTGCCAACTCTCTTTTGATTCTTGCACATGCTTTTGCTTCTCCACAGGAGATGCTGGAACATCTTCCAAACTCATAGAAGCAAAGGAGCTTCCTCAATTGTTCCTCTAGCAGAGGCTGTGAGTGCCCCGCCCAGTTTCCAAGGACAACACAAGTGCAGATAGGTGGTAGCTGATGCTAATTATTCCCAAGCTTGCCATTGGCTTTTAGGATCCACCTCTCCTAGAGATTTCCATGATGTGACCCCATACACCCAACAACCCATCCAGGGCAAATGATTGACCTATGAGGGCAAATAAAAGCTCTAGCCCTTGCCTTAGGGAGGACAACCTCTATGGCGCAATTTGAAAGCACATCTTTGCATGGTGCTTCCCCTGCACTATCCTACTTCCCTTACTACCCGGATCCTCTAAGAGTACACCCTAAATAAGTCTCCATCTCAGCATGCTGCTTCTAGTGAACTGACGTAAGTTCATTTCCTCTGTGATGCCATTCTTGGTTTCCCCAGAAAGACTTTACATCTTCATCATCAATGCTCATAGAAAATATTTCCATTATGGTACTTAGTGCAATGTTCTGATAATGTTGTATTGACAGTTTCTCTCCTACAATAGAACGGCAGTTCTTCTAGGTCAAGGACTATGCCTTTTAAAGCTCAGTACCCTCACATAGTGACAAGCACTCAGGAGGCACTCCATACTTGTCAACTCACTTGAAGACTTCTGTCCTGCCTGTCAGACTAGAAGTGTCCAATTCAAAGAATCTTGGTGCTCTGATCTTCTAGCCCTCCCTCCCCAGGACCCAGGCTATCATGATCCATGGCATTGAGTTAATCTCCTTATATTAGGTACCGCTTTGCTTCTGCGTTCTCTTCCCCACCACTCTGTTTCTTCCCCTGCACTTGGTTTATCTTCCTTTCTGTCTTTTTACCTTCCAGAATACAAAGCAGTGTGGAATTCAGAATTACAAATCTGAGCCAGCCAGATGACCCCCTCGGCTGGATGCAAATGTATGACCTCTTTAATTTACGAATGTCATGCTTTTTATAGGGAGGGAGAAATGTCCCATTAAATGATATCCATCTCCCCAATCCCATTAATAAGCTAATAAAAAAGTTAAAGAGAAGTTCATGGAGATAGACTGGCTTCTGTGATAGTATGTTGGCTAAATGAAATATTAATAAAAACACAACATGCGTCTGTGTCAGATTCCTCAGTGAGGAGGGCTGAGGCTGTAATTAACAATGTGAGTTTCTAGTCATTTGTCTGTTGCGTGGCTACAGTGTCTTTTCTGTCCAAGTTAGTTTTTTATCATGATCAAATGGGCTTTAAGGCAAAAACTAGGTGGCTAAAAAAAGAATCATTCAGTGAGAATTAGATGCTTTAAGTACAGTGCTTCAGTTAATGCTTACAACAAGCCTATAGGCTAAGCATTTCATTAGCTTCTTTTTTTCAGATGTATATTTTTATTTTTTTAACATTTTATTATATTATTATTATGTTCAATTAACCAACATATAGTACATCATTAGTTTTTGTTTTTTTATTTTTTAATGTAATGTTCAATGATATATTAGTTGTATGTAACATCCAAGCAGGACACTGAAACTCAGAGAGTGTGATTGGCTTTCCCAGCGTCACACAAGCAGGAAGTGTCAGAATTAGATTTGAATTCTTGTTGATCTAGACCCAAAGTATACTCTCTTTTCACCATATCATATTTTATGAGTACCTGCTATAAATCACAACAAGATTTGAACAGAGAAGTGATGATTGAAGTTGGTAGAAAAAGCCAGAACTCCTGAGTCAGGGAAAACGCTGAGGAGGTGGGCAGCACTTCCAACAATGAGAGGAAGACTTCTTTCAGCCAGCCAGGTGTTCTATTTACAAGGTCTGCTAAGAGAAGAGATAGGAGGCTCAGCATTAGTTAGTATTCAAGACAAATGACCAGGAGTGTTGTTTAGCCAAAGCAAAGGAAATATAGGGCAGAGGGGGTGCTGACTTTTTGAGTGGGTCAGTTTAATCCAATAATCCAGAATGGGGTAATCAAATTCATCACTATGGTCCCAGCAATGGACTGGGAGAAGGGGAGTTCTCAGAAGAAAGAAACGGCGCTCATTTGTTAAAGCAAGGCATTCTCCTGATTAAGAAAGTAGGGATGAATCCAATTACTTGGGCTTCTTGATTTATGGGGAAGAAAAAATAAGGTATAAAGTGAGAGCCAGATAGCAGGTATAAGGAAGACATAAATGGTAACAGACTTAAGTTTGTAAGATAAGCCTGTCTTTCATAGCACCTGAGCCACATTGGTTTCCTTTGTGTCCCAGGACCTTCAGACATGCTGCTCTCTCTGCCTAGGACATTCTTTGTCCTCCTGTTCACAGAGATAACTTTCATTCACCCTTTGGAGCTCAGTTCAAAAATCCCACCCTCATAGACATTTTCCCCACTTGGCTCACCCATCCTCAACATAAGTTGAATCATGTTCTGATCTTTCTAATACACGTGTCATGGCTTTCTTTACCTTGCAATAATTTCTGCTCTATTGAATAAAGTAATCAATTAATACAATTAATTAATTAAACTCTGTGGTTACCTAGTTTAGGGCTTTTTTCTGTTAAATAGGAAATCCCTGTGTGAGAGGGAAGGCAATGTCCTTATTCAGCCCTATATGCCCTTTATCTTCAGCATAACCCATGGTGTTTAAAGTAACAAGCAATAAGTATTTTTGGAAGACGGGACAGGAGGGAAGGGAAGAAAACAGATTTTATTGACTTAATCAGATTCTATTGTAATCATCTGTTTATTAGTCTTTTCAACTAGACTTTAAATCCTTTGATTCAGGGAGAGCTTCTTTTTCATAATTGTAGGCCTAGAACCCACAGTAGTCAGTGTATGGTAATCAGTTAAAAACTAATGGGGAGCACCCAGGTGTCTAAGTGGGTTGAGCATCTGCCTTCAGTTCAGGTCATCATCCTGGGGTCGTGGGATGGAACCCCCTGAGCCTGCTTCTCCCTCTCCCTTTGCCCCTCCTCCGCTCATGCTGTCTCTTTATCTCTCTCTCTCTCAAATAAACAAAATCTAAACAACAACAACAACAAACATTGGAATTATAAGTGTAGAGCTTGACCTTCTTAAATTACCACTTATTTCCCCATGCTTGAGATAAGGACTGTTTCAAGAGTCCATAGCATTTTCCCAAGTGGAGGTCCAATGACTCCAACACAGGTGGGTAGGTGACCTCTCCCATCAGTCAGATCCATGTGTTAGAATCAAAGGACAAAGTGGATCATATTGACTTGTGTTGATATCTTGAACTGGGTGCTTCTTATACTGTGATGAAGGGCCAGTTGTTTTGTTTGCTTATTTATTTTTTGTTTTTATTGGTGTTTTGTTTTGTTTTGTTTTTTAGTTTTCAGATCATTGCAGGTGATACTCGTCATCTCATCTCGAGTACTGAATTTAAGCATCACGGCCACATCAAGTTACTGTAAAAGCCCCTACATGGTTGCTTTCAATACTTTCTCTCATCAGCTCTGGTCCACAGACCAGAGCAGTGCTGTTCTAACCTACTGTGCTAATGCTCAAGCTGCCTATGATGGTTAATAGATTTTAGGTTCACATGATCTATCTGGAGGGAACATATTATATTTTCCTAAGGCAAAGGTTGGCAAACTGCCAGCAGATAGATTGTTGGTGTTTTTAGTCAGATTTCCCAAGCTCCAAGGTAAGACTGAGCAGGAGAAATAAGCCTAAATGAGCACACAAACAAATCTCTGACTGCTCCCTACAAGACCTATTTCTGTATGAAAGGAATAATACAAATTATGCGTCTGTTCATTACTAGCATGTATAGATGATATATCACAATGTAGAGCAAGATTTATAGAAATATGAACACTTAGATACAGGCTGGTAATTTTTCCCCGCACTAAACTTCAATTATCATCCATCACAGCTTAATCCAGCTTTGATTCTGCATTATCTCATTTATTCTTCATATGATCCAGGCTTTGTGTGGTAAGCAACTTCTACTATCCAATGCAGAACGCAAACCCATCTATTCATGCCAGCCTCACCTAGTCCCCTGAGCAATGCTTTAGATCAGAGAAGTCCCTCTATTCCACAAATTTCAATGTGTCTCCATTTGATTACGCACAACCCATCACAGGGAAGGATCTTTCTAGCAGTCCAGTTGAGCTCCGTTTCTTTATGAATTAAAAAAATATATACATTTCTCTCCTGCTTGCAACTATTTACCTTCTTTCTACCTCCTGGACTAAATATAATTGCATGTAGGAACATTGAGTTATGGCATATTCTTTGGTGCCCAGCTGTAAAACAAACAAAACAGCAACAACAACAAAACCCCTCAAGGATAGTCCTGTTCCAATTGTGAAAAAACTGCCTTGGCCATGAGATTCATGTCACCACAACCTTCTAATCATCCATCCTTTCTTGCACTGTCTCATTATCATTCAGAGGGCTGTTCATGGAAGCAAGATCCCAGTGGTTGTTACAACTGGTTTTGATCTCCTAGAATGATTGATTCTCTCATATGGAGAATATTCTTCTTTATTTCCTTCAAATGGTAAAAGATGCATTCCAGCCAAGTGGAAGATATGTGGTTTTCATGAATGTGGTTTGCTTCTTTCATGCCAGTTGCTCATTGGGTTTCTTGGGTGTGTTCAAGGCAGGAGACTTGTAGGTTAGAATAAGAATTATAAGCAAGGCAAAATAATAGGACCTGGAGCCAGGGGCTAAAGCCAGGGTCCAAGTCCACCAGATTAAGCTGAAATGTTATAGAAATTAAAGAAACTGGCTTTATGAAGACTCTCTCTGAAGAAATTCTTTATCTCATATCCCTCACCATGACCCTCCAAGCCCTTTTTTGTTTCCAGTTCTGACAACCCTTCCCTTCACATGCCTTCAGAGACAGTGGGGGGTAGCTGAGGCCTCTGAAGCACTAGAAAGCTGTATTGAGATGTTCATAAAACATTTTGAAAGTTCAAAATGCAAATGGAGCACCAGCGTATTCCTCACTTTCAACTTATGAATGACTTAAGTCTTTGCGAAACTGTTGAGACTCTAACATGTCATCTAATTGATTAGGGCCCCTTTTAAAATTGACACCTCAGGAGACACCTGGGTGGCCAGTCAGTTGGCTGTCGACTCTTGCATTTCTGCTCAGGTGATGATTTCAGGGTCTGGGATCAAGCCCCAGCTCTGCACCCAGCAAGGGAGTCTGCTTGGGATTCTCTCCCTCTGTCCCTCCCACTTAGGCTCTCTCTCTTTCTCTCAAATAAATACATAAACCTTTAAAAAATAAAATTTGCATGTCTTGATCAAAACATGTCCACTCAAGACCTTGTGTCATTTGTCCAAAGACAGTTGGAAGCATGTGGAAGGAGAGGAGTTATTGGATGTGTAAACCCTATGCAAGATTTCACACATGGCTGCGTAAAATATCATCATCAACCACCATTAGATGGTTGCCAGGAACCTGGGAGCCCTTATCATAACCTCCAGTTTATGGTGAGAAAAATGAGACTTTAGTAACTTGTCCAGGTCACAGAGGAAAGTTCTGTCCTCTCTGAGTTCAGGGCTGGGTATTTGGTCTTCACTGCCCAGAGATCTCATCTACTCCATGGATTTTCTCTGAGACCTTAGTGATCTTTCTAAAGTCTGAATCCTATCATGTCATCTTCCTACTTAAGAAATCCCAGAGGTGAAGCGCCTGGGTGGCTCAGTGGGTTAAAGCCTCTGCCTTTAAAACTCTCAGGGTCCTGGGATCAAGTCCCGCATCAGGCTCTCTGCTCAGCAGGGAGCCTGCTTCCTCCTCTCTCTCTGCTGCCTCTCTGCCTACTTGTGATCTCCATCTGTCAAATAAATAAATAAAATCTTTAAAAAAAAAAAGAAAAAAAAAAAAGGAATCCCAGAGGCTTCTTAGAGCCTTCTTAGAAGACCATACCATCAATCATAAGACCCAGGTGGTCGCTGGCTATGTCTTGAATACACCCTCATCCATTCCCCATTTGCTCACTGAACTCCAGCGACACTGACCTCCTCCACATCATTCAAACAAATGCATTTTCTCTATTAAATCAGTCAGTACCAGAAGGTATCCTCTTTGTTTTTGCTTACTGCCAATATTCTTCACTCACATATAAGCTCCTTGAAGGCAGAGTTTTTGTCTCTATTCATGATCTAAGAATAGTGAGCTGTGCAGAATACAAAACCACTCTCCCATCTTGTGTTGGTTGCATGTGTGTTTCCCTCTGCTGGAACATGCTTCTTCATCCTCACTTGACTAATTGCCTTTCATCCCTTGTACTGCCCTAGGAGGAACTTCCCTGGCTTCTCCAACCAGGGTGGCTCCTGTTTCATGTGCTCATAACTCCCTTCCTTAACAGTTCTTACCAAGATCTGTAGCAGGCTAAGTTACGCCTCTATGATTTGCATTTGGCTCCTCCACTAGACCCAAAGCACCACAAGAAAGGAGACATGGAGAACCTGCTGGGCCCTTCAAAGGGCCTGGCCTAGAGTAGGTATTCAGTAACCACAGAAATGAATAAAGAAGGCCTGAATGAATGAGAACACAGGAGGCAGTTTCGCAGGGCAGACTGCATTCCAGTGGCCCGCAAGTATGTCTGAAATTATAGCTGCAATCATCTGCATGGAAGCTGCATGTCAGGAGGGAGAGTTTCCAGAAGGACACAAGTCAGGTTCCCACAAAGTAATAGAGATGAAGGAGGAAGGTGGGCAGCAGAGAAGGAAGATAAGGCCTGAGGATGATGGCATGGCAGTTACCTGTGCAATGCTCTGCAGATCCTCCCTGTGTGGCGAAGACACAGAAGCAGAAAGCCAGAAGCAAAAAATAAAGGACAAAGAAGAAATAGAAGGGTCAACCAGGAGAGACCTGGAAGGAGGGCAGACCAAATGTTGGAGAGAGGAAACAGGGAGAATGTGGAGAAGCCAAAGCTTCCTGGCTTTGAAATCTAACTGTGGAAAGATTATGCCTCATTAGAACAGAATGGAGTCTGATAGGGCTTCATGGGTCCAAACTCAACTCACAGTAACTAAATTGTCACCCTGCTTCTACTCTTGAGATTTTTCAATCACAGGAGAGACATCCCAACTTGCTTCAAGTGTGCTCACCACCGCTGTGGCCTGGCAGACACGGCAGCTCCCCTGCAGATCTCCTGCAGCTCCCCTCCTCAGTATGTATTTCTCCTTCCTTCCCTGGCAAAAGCAATACTCTCGGTGAAAAAAGCAATTTACATTTCCTAGGTTCCTTGGCAGAGGAGTGGCCAATGATGTGGAAGGTAAAGCATTATGTGGAAATTCCTGTGGTGCTACTTGAAAATGAATTGAATCAAGCAGGAGGTAGTGCCTGCTCTTCTTTTAGCCCTTCCTCTGTCCTTCTAACTAGCATGCTCCTGGGAGCTCCAGCTGATGTGAAGGCGGACCATGGCACAGACTTGATGTTGGAAGCTTGGTGCTAAGGAAGGATAAGTAGGATAGAAGGAGTCTATACCTCGGATATCTTTGGAGTTGCTCTGTCTACCTTGGACTTGACTTATGTGCATTAAAATGAAATCCTTCTATGGCAGGTCACTCTTTGGGGTTTTCATATATGCAGCCATACCTGATTCCCACTGATGAGTGAGGCAAATCAAATCTTGCCTACATCCCATTCTCAATGCAAAATCCCTTTCAGAGCAATGGAAGAAGACAGACCGTGGTATCAAAAACACTCAGTTGCTGTTTAACCTTCAGCAAAGGGCTTAACATCCCTGAGTCTCTATTTCTTTCTCTGTAAATAATGGTTAATAATTCTCTTGTGGTGCTTTTGTAAGGATTCGGTCAAAGTTTAGAATGTGGCTTGCACAAATGAGTAGCTCAATAATTATTATAATTATGCAAAATTTCATTTTCTGGGAATAAGTCAATGTTCATTTATTTATTCAGTCAATATTTTCAACACCTATTTTGAGGTAAAGCTGACAGAATAATGGTCAGGATTACTATAGTAAATAAGGCTGATTGGCCTAGCTTGGATATTTTGGGAGATGCCATTGCAGTTGGTAGATTGGGAAGAAAGCAACAAATAGCCAACATGTAATTTTTGTATCTTTCCTATTTGCAAATTGAGCCATAAAACTGTAGGTATGGTCCCTGCCCCCATTTCCTGACACCCCTACCTGTTGCCAGTCCCATTAATTCCATTGATGTTCACCTTAACCAGGGGTTTCACAAGCCTGCTCTTATTGATGCTTTGGACCTGGTCATTCTTTGTCATGGGAGTTGCCCTGTGCATTATAGGACACTTAGCAGCATCCCTGACCTCATCCCAGCTCGATGCTAGTAGCACATTCCCCCTAAACCATGACAATAAAACATGTCTACAGATATTGCCAAATATCCCCAGGGGAGCGAAATTGCCTCCAATGAGAATCAGCACAATGAGATCTAAACTGCTCAAGAAGGGGAGTTTTGCACCGGGGTCACACATTTTGCACTGATGTTGAACTTCGCGGAGGACTAGCCCTGATTCACGTGTCACTTAGCTGCAAGAGCCCAGGTCTTCCTCCATAGCTTCTATAGGATGCCTTCTTTGGGTCAATGGCCTTTGCCATAGAGTGCATCTTAAACCATTGCCCTTGATCATGAACTACAAATATTTCTAGCCAGCCTCATCTAGCTGTCTCCTGCTTACTTTCACCTACCTGCCAGCCATGGGGCATGCTTTCAGTTCCTGGACACTGCCAGCCTCATCTCTTTCCCTAGAACGTCATATGCCCGCCCTGCTCCCACCTCCCCCTTTTCTAAGCTAACGCTTACACTCCCACTCACTCCCCCAGGTATATTTAAGGCTTTCTGGGGCCCTCGATGCTCAGTAGGATCTCTTACCACTCGACACTCTGATTTCACAGGACTTCTTATGATTGGAATCAATGTTTTGAAGAAGATATGCTAAAGTCCACCTACTCTGCTCAACTCTGAATCTTGCTGTGGGCAGGAGCCATGTCTGGCCCAGCTTGTGCACCATCCCCAGCATGTTGCCCATGACCTGGCAGGGAGCAGGTGCTCAGTGAATGCTACATGGTTGAAAAACAAATTTTATGAATTAAAATAAATAAATAAATAAATGAAACGAATGTTCTTAATATTCTTTTATTTTATTTTAATTCCAGTGTGGTTAGCATACAGGGCTACATGAGTTTCAGGTGTACAGTATAGTGATTCAGCAGTTCTATACATCACCCAGTGCTCATCACAAGTGTACCCCTTAAACTTTACCGCCTATTTCATCTATCCATCTACCCACCTCCCCTCTGGCAATCACCAGTTTGCTCTCTATAGTTAAGAGTCTGTTTCTTCGTTTCTCTCTCTCTCTTTTTGGAAAAGCAATGTTTTTTATAGGAGGTAAAGAATTTACTACACTTATCACCCTATGTCTTTTTAAAGAGTTCCTATATGCCAAGGAGAGATCTAAGCATCTGCAAAGATGCCAATTGCCAATCTTCCTTCTATTAGTTCCTCTTTTTTGTTCTCTGAATTGAATTGATGGGAAGAGATCAGAGGCAGAAACACATCTGCTGGTCCTGGGAATATCACAGCACAGTGCAAGTTTTGGAAGCCTCTGGAAGCAAGCCAATCCTGAAATTCACAATATATTTGTTTCAAATGTCCATCATTTTGGTTCTTTGTAAATTGGAATGTGTAAAAAGAAATCATTGCTCAGGAGTATTATCTAAAATTTGACGTTTTCTGAGACTCCAACTATTTTCACCTAATAAAATCAAGGAAAATCCTTCTAAGAAAATCTCTGAAATTTTTGTTTCAAAACAAAGGTCGCAAACTGGGAGTCTCAAAGTTATATCCAACCAACAGATGTTTTGTTGGTGTTTAACCAGAATGAGATTGGCCAGAAGAATGTTAATGTCAGTTACCAACAATTAAAAAAAGAAGAAGAAGAAGAAGAAGAAGAAGAAGAAGAAGAAGAAGAAGAAGAAGAAGAAGAAGATGATTCCACACAAAAGCCTGGATTTCTAGCTTTTTGTGGAAAATCAGAAGATTCAAGGATACTGGAACTACCTTCCGTCACACTAACATTTGGCTGACTGAGTCTAATGACACTGGGGCTCCCTAGAAGCCACTGCACCTGCTTGTTAACACCTGGCTCTTACAGGCTTGTAGCTTTGCAACTTCCATTTTCTGCCTTGCCTCGTTCTTATCCCTAATTCATCTCGGCTATTAAAAACCATGCAGTGGTGCCTGAGAGGCATAATGGATTGAACACCCAACTCAGGTCACGATCTTAGGGTCGTGAGATCAAGCCCCAGTTAGGCTCTGCACTCGGGGACTCCACCTGAGATTCTCTTGCTCTCCCTCTCCCTCTGCCCCTCACTCCTCTCTCTGAAATAAATAAATAAATATTTTTAAAAATGCAAATATGAATTCACATAGTCTCATATTCAAATCGTGGTAATATAAATTTTTTACTTTTAATGAGCAGTTAGTCCAACCTCTCAGTCTTTAGAACAGTGCTCTTTAATGTGGTAGCCACTAGCCAAAAGTAGCTCTTTAACTTTAAATTATTTAAGTGAAGTTAGATCAAATGAAATTGGAAATTTAAGTCCTTGGCTGCAGTAACCCCATTTCAAGTGCTCTTGTGTTCAGAAGCTACCAATATTGAAGAGGAAACATTTTCCTCATCACATATATTTCTACTGGACACTGCTACTCTAGAATATCTTCTGTTTAAATATTTTTAAAATTTATTTATTTTAGGGAGAGAGTGCACAAACAGGGGGGAGGCAGCAGGATAGGGAGAGAGAATCTCAAGCTGACTCCATGCTGAGTGTGGAGTCCCACATGGAGCTCGATCCAATGACCCTGAGATTATGACCTGAGACAAAATCAAGAGTTGGTTGCCACTCAACCTACAGAATGGGAGAAGATATTCGCAAATGCCACTACAGACAAAGGGCTGATATCCATTGGAGGGGATGTGGAGAAAGGGGAAGCCTCTTACACTGTTGGTGGGAATGCAAGTTGGTGCAGCCACTTTGGAAAACAGTGTAGAGATTCCTTAAAAAATTAAAAATAGAACTACCCTATGACCCTGCAATTGCACTATTGGGTATTTACTCCAAAAATACAGATGTAGTGAAAAGAAGGGCCATCTGTACCCCAATGTTCATAGCAGCAATGACCACAATCGCCAAACTGTGGAAAGAACCAAGATGCCCTTCAACAGACGAATGGATAAAGAAGATGTGGTCCATATATACAATGGAATATTATGCCCCCATCAGAAAGGATGAAGACCCAACATGTATCAACTAGAGGAGATTATGCTGAGTGAAATAAGTCAAGCAGACAGCGTCAATTATCATATGGTTTCACTTACTTGTGGAGCATAAGGAATAACACAGAGGACATTAGGAGAAGGAAAGGAAAGGTGAATTGGGGGAAATTGGAGGGGGAGATGAACCATGAGAGACTGTGGACTCTGAGAAACAAACTGAGGGTTTTGGGGGAGGGGTTAGGTGAGCCTGGTGATGGGTATTAAGGAGGGCACATATTGCATGGAGCACTGGATGTGGTGCATACACAATGAATCTTGGAACACTGAAAAAATAAAAAAAATTAAAAAATAAAAAATAAAAAATAAACATTATCTATTGATGCTATGAAAAAAAAAATAGAGAGAGCTGCTGGTATCTTGATCTTGGACTTCTAGCCTAAAGAACTGTGAGACAGTAGATTTCTTTTGTTAAGCTATTTAGTTTTGAGATACTTTGTTACAATAGATTTAGAAAACTAATACACTCATTGTTCATTCATTTGTTGACAAAAATAATGGCTGTCAAACACTTATTCTGTACTAAAAATGGCATAGGCATTTCAAGGAATATCAAGATAATTTGATCTTTCCTCTAAGTCTAAGTAAGGGTGATAAAAGCATCATTTAAATAGTTAACTAAAGTGGAAAGTGGTAAATACCTTGTGATAGTTCTTTTTGCTTCTTGAAATTAGTTAGAAAATTTAAGATAATATCAATTCTCCCAAACCCCCCTACAAGGGGTCTTTACAATGAGGGTTCAGTACTAAGTTCTTTAAACTAAAAGGGGATAATCTCTTCCTTCTTTTAGTGAACAAAGCAGGAAGTAATAGTACTTCTTTTTCTTCTCACCCCAACCTCCCGCCTCTTGTCACTGCCAGGAGTCCCCTTATTGTCTGGACATTTTCCTACATGGCGGATGCAGCTGGTGATAGAGGCAATGTTAGTGATCCCACTCAGTCCATAACTTGACTGCTAGTGGGTGCCCATCAACTGCTTATTCTTAGAAATACCCTAGATACCACATTATCCAATCAGGTGAATGAACACTGTAGAAGGTCTGGCTGTGATCAAGGCTAAACTTTCTTAGTTCACGTGCTCCCCCAAACCTCCTGCTACCAGAAACAATAACCCAATACTTACTGGCCTGGCCTCCCCCAAGACTGTTTTCATCAAAATCAGGGGCTTCTTTTTTGTTAGCTCACATTCTTCTAAGATCAAGTTTTTAAAATTAATAGTCTAAAGTAAAGTAACTCACTTATTCGTTTTAGTTAGAAAGATGAGAAAGATGATTCACTTTTTTATCAGAGTGTGAAAGTTTATAGTCTGATGTCTGTTTGCTTTTTCCTCTCAAATTCCTGGACATAATCACAAATAATAATGTCACTTGCCTAATTAAAATCCTTGTACCCTGCTCAGACTCTCATTGTAGGCAGGGACCATGTCTGCCACGGTCTATGTATATAACTAACACAAAGCCCATACAGCAGGTACTCAATGAACGTTGAATGGTTTGAAACAATTAATTTTATGAACTAACAAATTTTAAAGTGATAATTTTTTCATTGTTAATAAATTAGTTTTACAGATGACGAAAAGACTATGCTATTTCCAAGGATGGGGAAAAAATGCTTTCTGCTGAAATGATCATGAAAAGCTTTGAGGAGGAGGCAGTATGTGAGCAGAATCTTTAAGGAGGAGGGAACTTTAATATGTGGAATTGGAAGGAAACAAAGATACAGAAAAGCACAAGCAAAACCCTGAAGGCAGGAATGCATGAAAGACAATTATAATAAACAAAATTGGAACAGTGAATTGTAGACCAAATTGGAAAAGAACCTTTGATTTTTTTTCGCTATAAGTAATGAGGAGGTATTACATTTAGGGAAAGAGATTGATATGTTCAGAACTGTTTTACAGGAAAATTAATTTGGCAGTAATGCTTCAGAATGAGTGAAGTGAGGAAAATTCGAAGCAGAGAAAGAGAGCATGAGACAAGGATGCTCTCATGTCATTATGTTTGTGGATTCCTTTTTAGACAGCGGCCGTGGTTATGGGGCTATGGGGACCTATTCAACCCTCAGACTGAAGAAAGTTGGCTATCATTGTATCAGAACAATGTTTTTGTATTCAATGCATTTTGTGTTTATTTCCTGACTGCTGAATCTTTTTCAAAGTCTTTAGACATTTCCAATTTCAGCACTGTGTGCATGAGCTTTCTCCACTCTTGTAGTTAGTGATGGCGGTGGACCGCCAATCAAAGAGCAGAGAACTGAGTCCTCTGGGTCTAGTCCTGTGGTTCTCAACCTTAATTTCACTTCAGAATCTTGCCTGGAGAGGTCTTTAAGTCCTCAGTGCACCAGGCCATACCCAGATCAATTAAATTACAGTACAAATTAGGCATCGGTGATTTCTAAAGCTGTCCTGGTAATTCTAGTAGTCTCCCAGGTTGAGAACCATGAATCCAGAATGTCCCTGCTTTTCTGGAAACTGTCCATCAAGAAATAAACCTTGGAGGGCTGTTTTTGCTTTATAAATACCCCTGTTGTTTTTCTCCTGGCTCAAAGTCCTTTATTCCCAGGAGAGGAGAAATGAGGTTTAAATGATGGTAAACATGTTAGAAATGAGAGAAGATGGCATGAATGATATCAGGGAGGAAGAATCAGCCACGAAGAGATGGGTGCAGGGGTGGAGAAAGGAAAGGGCTAGCCCTGAGCATTAGAGCCCATGTCACTGGGTCAAGCGGGGAGCAATTAACACTACAGGGAGCAGGATGGCAAACAGGTTTTGCAGGGAAACAATGAGCTCAGCATTGGACAAAGCTCAGTATTGAACAAATTAAGTTAGAGAGGTCAGCAGGACATTAGGTGGAGGTGTCACACAAGAATTAGATATAAATGGGGCGCCTGGGTGGCTCAGTGGGTTAAGCCTCTGCCTTCGGCTCAGGTCATGATCTCAGGGTCCTGAGATTGAGTCCTGCATTGGGCTCTCTGCTCAGCGGGGAGCCTGCTTCCCCCTCTCTTTCTGCCTGCTTGTGATCTCTCTCTGTGTGTCAAATAAATAAATAAAATTTTTAAAAGAGAATTAGATATAAATGGATGAAGCTCTGGAAAGAGGCCATGCTGGGGAAACAGATTCCGGGGTCAGCTGCATCTAGGTTCGTGGAATATATGACACCAGATGGACTGCTAAGGGCAGGGACCTAGAAAAAGAAGAGAAGGAAACCAAGGACAAGTCCTTTTCACGTCATCATCCCAACCCCTGAAGATCAACGCTTTGTTCTCTGTGGTTCTTAGCACTATCTGCTATGGCAGCGCATTGCTCACATGACATCGATCTCATAATATGTGTATATCTCTGTCTCCCAGCTCTGGGCTCAACTTTGTCAAGGGCAAGGCCATGAGCAATTAATCTTCACATTTACCAGCGTTGAACCAATTTCCAACACATAGTTGGTCAATGAATGAATGTAAAAGTGAATTAATAGAAAGTATGCAGCCCCAGGGGCAGAAGTCACAGTCATGTATCATGGCAGTGCCCCCATGTTAACCTTGGCTGTCACCACCACACCCACATTCTATTTTCAGCCCTTGCTTCAACCTCTCAAGAGTCACTGAAACAGATAACATTAAACTAGGGACTTACACCACACTTACTGAGCACCTGTTACTGTGCTGGATAAAACAGACAATGCAATATTTTTTGAAGGACATGGTCCTTGCCTTCAAGGAGCTTATGACCAAGCAGAGGTGAGAAGTCATCTCTTCTGTGAAGCCTTCTCTGATAGGCACACTAAAATACTCTCTCCTTTACTCTCTCAATCGTAAGGACTTTGTACATATTAGTACAGTAGCCTAACATATTCTCCTCTGATCCTTTGATGCATTTCTCTCCTTTACATAAGATAGAACAATCATCAAGACAAATAATTGTCTTATTTATCTTTATACCTCAATGGCTAATACACTCACTCTGGACTACCTTCATTTCCCTAAATGCTGCTGTATTTTGCTTCTGGGTATTCATGGATGTTATTCCATGTATCGAAAATGTTAATCTCCAGTTTCATTTGGTGAATTTATGGTCTATTTTATCTTAAAATTTCAGCTATGGGCCTTTTCCTCCAGGAAGACTTCCCAGACTCCAGGTTTACTTTTGGTTAGCGGACCCTCCAAAATGGTCCGTGCTTCACATTTCTTGCCTGTGCCAGCCATATTACAATTGCCTGAACGTTTATACAGTCTCCCACCCATTCACATTGTATCATAAGCTTATTTGAGATGAAGCTTATCTTTTAGTTCACACTGTGTCCCCCAAACCCAGTTTAATGCCTATAATAGATTAAACTCTATGGATTAGCAGTTACTGAGGTAATTTCTCTTTTAATCCCTATTCTGGATCCCCTTCTGCTGTTTCCCAGCTCTGTCTCCCCCATTGATTGGTTCTTTCCATCCACACCAGTCTCAGCCTATGTCCACATATGTGGGATCACTTCCTTCTGGGACAGCGTTGTTTTTTTTTTTTTTTTTTTTTTTTAAGATTTTACTTATTTATTTGTCAGAGAGAGAGAGAACAGGCAGGGGGAGCGGCAAGCAGAGAGAGAAGGAGAAATAGTCTCTCCGCTGAGCAGGGAGCCCGATATGGGGGCTCGATCCCAGGATCCTGGGATTGTGACCTGAGCTGAAGGCAGACACTTAACTGACTAAGCCACCCAGGCATCCCCTGTGACAGTTTATTCCAGAGAGTTCTCAGGCTGCCTGACTGCAGTCATTCCCCATTTAGTCATTAGACTTGAACATTTTTTCTTTTTCCCTTGAACGGAACAGTCTTTATTATCGCAACTCTTATTATTTTTAGTTACTAATAGCATTGACCTGCACAACCATGAATGCCCTTGTCCTCCAAGGCCAATGGGCTGTGGGAATGCTGTCAGCATAAGGCCTACTACAAGATTTCTGAGTGTCCATGAACACGATAGGTGTAGGGAAAAGATCACTGGGTGTTTTAATACAGATTCCAGGCTCTTCCATTTATGAGCTGTGGGACCTCCATCAAATCACTCTGCTTATCTAATGAACAGTAAACCCATCTTTAGACAAGGATTTTAAAGGGATTAAAGAGGATAGCATGTATGGAAAGCCCATACTCAGAACCTTACAGACATTGCGTGCTCAATGAATAGTCCGATTTTGACAATGAGATTTTGTAAATCTCCACGGCTTTAGGTAGAGAGGGAATGTCCATATTTATTGGTAATTGGACTATTTTCTTCCTTTTCTGAGAAGACCTTTCCTCTGTGGTCCCTTCGTTTGTGCCACAGTGAAGTCACCTCAGCCACTGTGATTGAAATTTACAAGAGTCCACCTGCCTCCCTCTAGGGTTTCTTTAACTGTTACTTGCTGACATATTGCTTAAAGCCACAACGCAGAAGACTCCAATTTTGGATTACAGTGCAAAATGCCTTCATTTAATAACACCAAAAAAGATCCTTTATAGGACATTGAAATCAAACCAGATTTTCTTTTTTCTAAATCTAACGGGAGCCTAGGGCTCGATGGATTTGCTCTCTGTGTGGTCACCATCAGAAAATATTCCAAAGACACTAGTGGAAATGAGAGCCCATCACAGGCAAGTGAGGCAGTGAAGAATGTAGGAATGTGCAGCACATGAATAATGGACCATCTGATCACAGCTGGATAAGGGTGTCAGTTCCATTCTTGAGGCAAAATTGTAACCTTTTCCTTTCTTTTCTTTTTTCTTCTTTCTTTCTTTCTTTCTTTCTTTCTTTCTTTCTTTCTTTCTTTCTTTCTTTCTTCCTTCCTTCCTTCCTTCCTTCCTTCCTTCCTTCCTTTCTTTCTTTCTTTCTTTTTCAAGAACTAAGTTAACAGAGCAAAGAGAAATGCCAGTGGATGTGTAACTTGCCTTTAAGTAAAATCTCTTTCTGCCTTGACATTTTAGTAGAGAATTCTTTCTGAAATGTCATTTTAGATATGTAGTAGCCCTCTGTTGCCATGAGTTGCTGGACATAGAGGGGGCCCACTGGGAGGGAGGAGCACATGATCTTGAATTGAAGAGCTGAGTTCAAATCCTGACTTAGCCACATACCTGCTGCCTAACTGGGTATAGTTACTTACCTCATGGAGCCTCACTTTTATCACCAATAAAATGGAGATGGTCCTTGCTTCTTTAAAGGGTTGATATAAAGATTAAATGGAAATATTGCTTCCATGGAATGTATTTATCACTTTAAAAATATTAGGCCCTTCCTCCAAGCCTATCTTTGTACCCATATAGTAAGAAGAAAAAAAAGAAAACAGGAGAAAAATCACAGGTGGGCCACATACCAGCAAGTGTTCTCATGCTCCCAGAGTTGTGTATTAAGCAGGCATTTAACACAGACTTCTCCAAGGCTTAGTGCCTTCAACTGCAAATGAAGATAATAATAGTCACCTCTGCTATTCCTATTTCAAGGCTCAAGTCAGATCCGAATTGTGAACTTTGGAAAGAGGTAAACAGCTTCCTGTATGCTTATTTTCTCTCCTTTGCCAGACCTTGTGGATATTGAGAAAGACTGCACAAGTCCAGTCACCATGGCTCATATTCATCCTTCTTGTTTATGTTCCTTAACATCCTGGGGTTTCTCAGTACTTTGATGACCTAACACAACACTTTGGAAGTATACAAATTCAAGTACAATTGGCAGTCTGACTTCCATGGTCTTGTTTAGAACAAGATCAGTCCTGTCTGGACTGATGAGAAGATAATGAAGGGATCGCCCAAAGAACTTCCAATTGGTATTGCAATAATTTTTTTAAAGATTTATTTATTTATTTATTTATTTGAGAAAGAGAGAGAGAGAGAGGAAAAGAACACGCCGGAGAGGGGGAGGGTGGAGGGAGAGGGAGAGTATCTAAGGCAGGTTTCATGCTGAGCGCAGAGCCTGATGCAGACCTCAGTCTCATAACCCTGAGCCAAGTTCATTTAAGTTCATTTAAGTTCATTTAAGTTTTTATCCCGGGAGCACACTGCTCTTGACTTCACTGGGAGAACAGACATGATACAAGCATCCAGGAGAAATGTTGTGGTAGCACGCTGTTGAGGGCTATCTGGCAGGGTAGTGAGTTGGAGGCGAAATCCAAAGGATTGACATAGCAGGGGAGGGAGGGGAATAGAGCTCAGCCTGGCCCCCTGCTCCCCCATGGAGGGTTGTGTGAGTCAGCATGTATTCCCAGCTAGAGGCCAAGCCCACCTCTCATTGAGCCATGGTTTGATCGGCATGTTCTAGCTTTCTCCCTACAGTGATCGTATGTTGTCCTGTGCCAGGCTCATGAGCTTTCCAGTGAACCATGGAGCCATTATCTGCCCAGCTTCTCAGACCAGTTATGACCTTTAGGGAAACTAAGTACACAAAACATGCAGCTGGAGTTACAGGGAGGGTGGAAAAATCTTGAGCTGCCTGAAAGGGGCTTCTTGCAAACAACTCCTTTGGACAGATCTTGACCATGCCAGTGCAAGTTCTGCAACGTTAAGAGACTCACAGTTTAGGATCATTTCCTTGGAGGCATTGTAAGCCAAATGCCTCCAAGTTTCATCAGCCTGGATGATTGAAATTTCGACCTAAATTCCCTGGCTCGGTTTTCTCCACATTTCTAAGTCCACAATATTCTCACTACCTCCAAGGGTCCCTCTCCTTAGCCTTCTGTCTCCCTGTGAGTCCTGATGTTGGACCTCCATGCAGCCATGGTCCTGCTAATATTTGTGGGAGGCCATTCCCAGTGTTCCCATTAGGCCCCCTGCCCCCGGGGCTCACGCCCCAACTTGCCTTGTCAGACAGTGCTGCTCACCCCCGTTCCAGGCTAGTGGCTCACTTTTCTTCTCTTGGCAAGGAAATGTTTCCCATTCTGTTTCCTCTTTTCAAAGAGGGATCCCACAACATCACTGCTCAGACTCTGAGAGCGCTCTGCAACTACTTTCTTCTCAGGTGCAATGTCCACCCCAGCCCCACCAAGTTGTTTGTGCATTGTGGTCACAGCATTCAAGTCAAGACCCGCCCCCCTCCAACCCTTGAGTGCAGTTGCTAAATTCATCTCACTAGGCTTTGCTGCTTATGCACAAGAGACTTTCTCCCACGACACTAGCAGTTCATCTTTGAAATTTAGCTTCTATTGCCTCTCCTACGTACCCTCTTTTATTCTCTCTGTGACTGAAGTCCAATATGTATATTAATGGAGTTCTTTCTCAGAGTGCTCCTAGACCATGCTCAAAGGATTCTTAGAATGATCCTCTGAGGTCTCTCACTGGACAACTATACACTCCATCTCTACCCTACCCTAACACGATGGCAAATCAAAACACTGCCTATTTTATTTCAGGAAGCAGTTTGAAATTATAATAATTTATGCTTTTCCTCAAGGTTCATGAATCTCATGAATGATTTCCCCATAGCACAAATTCTTACTAATTCTTTCCCTCCTAACCTCTAAAAGTATTAAAAGTCAACAAACACTAACAAGTACCTGTTTTGTGCCAATAACTGCATTAGGCAATTTCATTTATATTGTCCTCTGTTGGATATTCAGAATAACCCTGTGCAATAGACATTATTATCCACTACACAGTTAAAGACCCTAAGGCTCTAAGAGGTCAAAAAACTGGCCCAACATTATTCAGGATAATAAGACTTTTGATCTTTGTGATTTACAGCCAGGGATCTTCAAATCATTGTAGTGGTTTCCATTTAATGAACATAGCTTAATGTTCAGTTTTCATTTTTTTTCTTTTTCATTTATGGCATCTTTTCTTATCAACTACTATAAATTACACAAGGACATTTGATCCTTTTGTTTGGCCATCTTCTGGTACAAAACCAATTACCCTAATTACACATCATAGCTTAAAACAATAACCATTTTTATTATATCTCAGTTTTGTGGAACAGGAATTCAGACAGGACCCCACTGGGTAATGCCCCGTCCATGATGCTGACTGTCACTTCACGAGCAGTATTCATTTCTGGACGGGCTCTTCTGGAGAGTCCAAGAGGATCTGTGCATATGAATGGTAGTTGGTGAGGGAAGCTGGAAGCCTGGACTTCACTGGGGCAGTCCACAAGGTTGCCTGCCTTGAGCATGGGAATCTTGAGGAACCAAACTTCTCACATGGTATTTCAGGATTCCCAAAGAGGATGCTCAAGAGGCAGGGAGTAGAAGCTGCTAATTTCATAAACCAGCATATCAGCACTTACACCATATTTTTAGAACCTGCCAAGGTTCAAGGAAAGGTGACAGAGACCCCACCTCTTAAAGGGAGGAACTTGGAAGAAATTAGAGCCATTCCTAATGGGGGGGCAGCTTCTTCTGCATTCCCTGAATATATATTCAGTAAATGTAATTAGAAAGAGATAGTAATTATATTTTAATTTTTTTTAGATTTATTTATTTTAGACAGAGAGAGCAGGGAGAGGGGCAGAGGGAGAGAGAGAACCCTCAAGCAGACTCCCTGCAGAGCATGGAACCCAGCACAGGGCTGGATCCCAGGACTCCGAGATCATGACCTGAGCCCAAATCAAGAGTCAGCCACTTAGCCAATGGAGCCACAGGGGCACCCCAATAATTATATTTTAATATAATATAATATTAATATTTAATAGTTAACATTGTTACTGGCTCCAGATAGCCAAACATACTCGAGTAAGACAGACTTCTCAATCTCAGCATTGTTGACACTCTGAGCTGAACAACTCCTTGTTGGGGGCTTGGAGGTTGTCCCGTGCATTACAGAATATTTTACAACATCTCTGGCCTGCTAGATGCCAGTTGAATACTCCCCTGCTGTGACAATCAAAAATGTCTCCAAACATTGCCAAGTATGGCTTGGAGGATGAAGGTGCCCCAATTGAGACCCACTGCTCTGTGGCAAGCACTAGACACCAGGATACAGTAGAGTATCGTACAACCCTCAGTAGGGCATAAGTCAGGTACTATAACATCGCCATTTTACAGAAAGGTAAACTGAGGCTCAGAGAGTTAAGTTATACCATGGTTACTCCATGCGAAAAACCCAGATCTGTCTGACTGCAAAGCCTACATTCTTTCCACCATGCCCTTAATTTCTGTTTTCTATTTCAAAATGTCCAGAATCCAGGTAGGTATTACAGGCTAAATCACCAGTTCTCAAAGTCAGAGGCAAAACCCCCGTCACGTACCTCCAGCATCATGGAGGCCCAGCTGATTCAGCAAGGGGGCCTGGCTTGATCCTTGAGCACTTGAAGCCATCTCCAGCAGAGAAAGCGTTGATCCACTCAAAATTAGCAGGCGCCTCTGTTCCCTGTCCTGCTGTTTGTTTACAGAGGGAATTCGAGCCTAATTTGGATTGGCGCCTGACTCAGGGCACTGTGCCAGGCCTCGGCACGGACAGGATGGTGCACACATGCTCACCTGGGGTGCAGTCTGTTTCTGGACATAACCTCAGTGGCCGCTGCCACAGGTGTCCTGGTGTGGGCTTGTCCTTGCAGCCACCTTCTTCTCAAACCTCTCACTCAGAGCAGTACCTTGGCACGTCTGCCTCCCACCCTCCCATCCCCCACTACATCCCATCCTCACCCCCTCCCATCTGCTCCCGAACTTGCTGTCCTTTGTTGGAGGAGAGAAACGAGCAACTGGCAATCTGGAAGTGGAGGACACGAAGTGGGGGTCGGTCCTATCTGGAGACACTGGTGGCTGTGTCAAGGAAGGCTTCACAAAGGAGGAAGCCTGTAGAGGTTCCCCAGGAAGAACAAGTGAGAATCTTTGGGGCAGAAGAGACCTGTCAAGCAGAAGTTATCTCCTGGGAAGGCCAAGGATGCTGTAAATGCACAGTGTCCAGGAGCGGCCCTGAGACACGGGGGAGCGAGAGGCTGAATCATCAGTTGGAATGGCCAGAGACTAAGGATGGGGTGCTGGGATATTCCTTGTCTGCAAAGGGAAGAGTAGGACTTTAAGGAAAGGTGTGAAAGTCGGATTTGTCCTTTACAAAGATGACTCCATTGCCTCTGGGCAATATGGTTTGGAGAGGGGCAGAGCAAAATTCAAGGGACAGGGCAAGGGGTGGGGAGGGGATCCCATTAGGAGTTTGTTACAACATTTTACAGTGTCATCATTCAACAAATATTGATATAGTAACTATCTGTGCTGCAGACACTCGGCTAGATGCCAAAATGGAGTGCCATCATCCTGGCATGTGCCACTCTCTTGTCCTAGTTAGGAGGGCAGATACTGAACAGCAGGCACAACTCAGCACATTGTTAGGATCGTCTAGAGAGGAGGAGTCGAGTGGCCTGGGAAAGTGTCCAGCATGAGAGCCCACAAGGTCTGAGGGTAGCAGTCAAGGGTGGGGGCAGTTTATTGTTGTTATTAGATAAATCAGTACCCCATCGACCCTCTGACTTAGGTGATGTTAGTTCATTATTCCACAGTTGCAGGAACAAAGGCTTAGGATAGGGCATCAAACCTGTTCCTAGAGGCAAAGTTCCCAGCTTTTAAGCCAGGAGTAATAGCACCATGAGAGGCAGGGAGATGGATTCCAAATGAGACTTCTTCTTTCTGCTTCGTCCTGCCAGCAGAGTGTGACCTGGAGGTCTCCTGATTCAGCAGACTTGCCTTTCCCCTCCCTCCCTTGCTCCCCACCACCAAAGTCTCCATCTCTCTCTCTCTCTCTCCATGTCTCTGTCTTTGTCTCTCTCTCTCCATCTTTCTCCCTCTCTGCCTTCTATATTCTCTCCCCCCTCCTTCTCTGTCTCTGTTGCTCTCTCTCTTCCTTTCCATCTCCATTTCTGTCTGTCTCTCTGTCTTTCTCTCCAACTCTCTCCCTCTCTCTTTTTCTCTCTCTTTCTCCTTCCCTCCTTCCTTTTTTGTCTCCCTCCCTCCCTCTCTCTCTCTCCCTCTCTGGGGTACATTGTTTTGTGGAGCTGTGTGGACAGAGCCAGCCAGCAGGGTGACATTGAGGCAGAGATGGGAGCTTGCTGCTCCTTGCATCAGAAAAGCAGACAAGGCCTCTCTGGCAATTGGCAGCCGACACAAAAAAGCTTGTGTTGAAGGTGACTCAGCTCTGGCCTCAGCAATCCTCCACCATCAGCTGTTAAAAAAGAGACAAGACAGCTTTGAGGAGACATCAGACTCGTTCCACAGCAAGAAGCAGCTGGGCAGACAATGCTGGCTTTTTAATGAGCCACATGGCAGAGTGTTTTCCCAGGGCATGAACATAAGTCCTGCTGGTCCTGGGCAGGTCTTTATGTCCTTCTCGACTGTGATATCTGTCTCTGTCACCTGGAAGGTGGCCCTGGGAGCTGTGTGACCAGCTGACTCATTCTTCATGGCCCTGAGATTTTTAGGTGAAGATGGCTTTGAGCTGAGAGAGAGGGAGGGGTTCACATAAACGCAAAGGCCTCTTCCCCACACCCCTGAGGGAAGCTCCAGGGCCCAGCAGAAAGGATCTGGGCTTGAGAACCAGCTGTATGAACTTGGAACCCACTGCCCTGCCCCTCCCTCCAGCCCCCAGCAGCCAGGTGACCAGAACCTTTCTGCTCCTTTGTTCCCAGTGAGAAAGAAGAAGCAAGAAGAAGGAACAAATTGTCCTTGGACCTCTCCCGTGAACGAGGCTCTTCACCCGTCTCCTCTGGTTCTGATTCCATTACCTCCATAGAAGCCTGTTTAACCCAGAATCCTCCCAAGGTATTTGTGAGGCCGAGTGAAACCGCAAACCTGTGAGATATGCACTGTCATCGTTACTATCACTGTAAATATTCACCTCATTCTATAGATGAAAACCCTGAGTCTAGGAAGCCACGTTACAGTCTCTGGTCTGGCTCTGTCTGGTTCTAGAGACCTGATTCTTAACCCTCTCAAAATAGTGATTTCCTCTCCCTTCCTTCTTCCCTAGGGGTTGGCTGAAACCCATTGAAGAAAGAGTACAAGAGGAAAAAGGAATTTAGTCAAATGCTTCCTGAACAAATTTAATGATTATTAAAATTATTAAGAACTATGAATACATCAAAATCATGTATTAGTAATTAAAAATAATTTCATAAATATTTATCAGGGGCTATTTATGGCCTAGTTATTGTGCTGCTGTGGGAGATAAAAAGGAATTAGGCATGAATTCTGCCTGCCTACAGTTTAGAGTCCAGGAAGTACACAGAAATCCCTAGTGATAGGAGGAGTGACAAATAATAATAATAAGATAATGCCCCTGGCCTATATTGATGTGTGTTATATTCTAGATGCAATAGTCAGTATTTTGTATGCATCATCTCTTCAGCATTTTAAATAATCCTCACTGATAGGAATTATTATTTCAGTTTTACAGAGGAGAGATCAGAGCTCACAGAGGTTATGTAATATGACCAAAATTATATAATTTGGAAGTGGGACAGAACCAAGAAGCAAACCCAGGTCTGTGTGACCCAAATTCACCCCTAAACCATGGTGCTATGCTCTTCCTCTCCCTAACTAGCCTCTTTACTTGCAACTGAATAAAACAAGCTAGTTTGACAAAATGGCTTTAATAGAAAGCAGAATGACACCCATTAGTGCTAATAGGGAACAATTTCAAATAAAATCCTGTGACCTCCCTTTTGACCTTCCAGTTTCCTATTCTCTTCTATTGTGTCTGGTCCTCCCAAGTGAAAACACACACACACACACACACACACACACACACAGATCCTCACTCACACTACTGTTCACACATGCCTCTGTAATGCTGCGCGGCCAAGCCAACTCTCTGGCAGCCAAGAGGGTCCTTCTTCGACAAAGGCAGCTGCCACCATCCTGTCACTTTCAACAGCCCTCATCAAACAGTAGTGGTAGTTGGGTTCTTCTTCAAAAACTTTATTTGAATGACATTCATGAAGAAGAATATAATAATGTGATGTTTTTCTCACTGTTCTCTTCCGAGTTGCTCAAGGATATCCAAGCCACAGATAGACTTGACATCATGTAGAGGATGTAACTGGGGACAATATTGAGGGCAAGAAATTAACTATGGTTAAATAGATATCCCCCCTCAAAAGCACCCCAAGGAGGTGGGTCTCCACAGAAGCATTATTCTCTCATTGAGCACCAGCAGCACAAGGAATAAACATTTTCACTAGATTCAAGGTATTTGGGATGGTTAACACTCTCTCTACCTTCCATCATCCCACAGTATCTCATATCTGGCCACAGCTGCCTGCAGGTCACGTCTCCCTCCTTCATCTTATACACACTGTACTTCAACCACACAAAAAGATTTCTTCATTATTCAAAAATGTTGAAAAGCTCTGTACGGTATTCACCATCCACAAACCACATCAAGGTCAAGCTCAAGGTCCAGCTCAGAATTCACCTTATTGATAAAGCCCTCCCCTGACCACCTAGTCTGGGAGGCTCAAGGACTTCTCCCATTGTGTCCTGCTTCCCTCTGACACAGCCATTATCACCTTGTATTTGGGTGGTGTCTTAGAACATTTTTCTCTCTCACTAAATGACAGTCTTACAGACAGGGCTTTACCTAAATGTTTTTTGTTGTCCTACTTACTGGTGAAAAAGAAAAATAGCTTACATTCTAGTAGGGAATGAATGGGAAAGCAAACAAATAAACAAAGAAAACATTACAGATCGGGATAACTTCAGTGCAGGATAAAGAAGACTGTCAACTACCTTCAAATGGGTGGTCAGGAAAGGGCTCCTATAGGAGGTAGAATTTAAGCTGAGATAGAAAAGAAAGATACAGGTTCTAATGAACTGGGCCAAGAATGGTTCTGTAGGAAGCCCAGCACATGCAGAAGTCCTTTCCTGGTGAGAGCTCGGTCTGTGTGGGGAGCTAGGAGGCCCCATGCAGTGGAAAGTAGTAATCGCCAGGGAGACCAGGCAAGGACAGGGTCCACACAAGGCTAGGCCACATCAGGCTGCACCTTGCAGGCCACACTACAGAGCGCTGCTTGTTCTAAATGCCGCAGAAGCTATTAAAAGATGTTTAGTGGGAAAAGGACATTATTTGATTTATTTCTCTGAAGGGCCATTCTGACTTCTCTAGAGGAAGAAAAAAGATTAAGGTCTTAGAGAGAACAAGAGTGGGAGTTGGGAGGGCAGCAGGGAGCTATTGTTCCAACACCAACCACAGCATCTGACCCGTGGAGGAGCTCAAGAGGATGAATGAATGAATGAACGAGGAATGAATTAATGGGTTAAATTACCCTGGGGCTTACAGAAAAACTGGCTGGCCAACACTTTCCAGCTGGTTGTGATTACGTCTCCCCCTCAGTCATAGCACCCACAGCACTTGACTTACTCTGAAAAACTTTCAAAAGCACATTCTGGAAATTCCTCATTCATAATAGGCCCAGATTTCTCACGTCACAGGCTTGCAAAAATCACCATCTTGTCCTGGTAACATTTAATCATGTTTGACATCATTTCTTGCCACTGTGCTTCATTCCTGTGAACAGAAAACAGCCTCCGATTTCTGGCAAAAAAAAAAAAAAAAAAAAAAAAGAAAAAGAAGAAAAGAAAAAGAAAAATGAAAAGAAAGCAGGTTCTGCTCTAACCAGAAAAAAGAAGGCGAAGAGAGGGGGCAGGCGTTCCGATGGGGACTTTCATCCCCTTCTCAGGAAGCTGGCTGTGGGCCATACTTGTAGTCTTGACTTTAAACCTATAAACTCCCAGCATCCCCAGGGGAGCCAGGAGGGGCAGGCTCCTGGCGCTGGGAGTTCCTGAGCAGCACAAGTATCCACTTTTCCTCAGCAATCTCCTGCTTTATTAGCTAAGCTGCTCTGAAGCCCTGGACAGGCGCATTTCATGCCGAGTTTATGGTGAAAGTGTTTTGGCAGGTTCCATTCCCAGGGTGCTCCGGAAAAGAGACCACGGGCTGTTGAATACAAGCCATGCTGGACGCTTTCCTAAACCAACAGGAATCAGCTGCTCTTTGACAGTGGGGTCTGCTAACAGATGGGAAATTCTTCAAGGGGAACAGAGGCAGAAGGAGCTAAGAAGGTGCTGAGTATTCCAAACGGATATGATTCCAGCAGAGCATTTCCCCCCCAACTACCCTGTAGCCCCTATTAAGGACCCTTATAAGGGATGCGAAAGTCGTTCACCAATATCATGCTTATAAAAATGTAAAGGCAATAAAATTAAATGAATTGCTGCACTAGAAGGAGAGTGAATAATCAAACAGTCCCATTTCTCATGAGGAAGTTGACATACAAAGTTGTGGAGTGACTTCTCAAATTGGCCAAGCTGTTAACACAGCCAAAAAGATGTCAGGTAACCAAATGGCACTCTGCCCAGCCTCTTTCTGATACCATACCTTGTCGGTTATTCAGGAAGGCACTACAAGGTGATGACTTGGGACATCTTATCATCGTACAGACCTGGGATGGAATCTCTGCATGGCTCTGGCCACATCTGTGGCTTTTGCAGGATCTTTGCAGGGAAAAAAATGGAAATAAGAGCACCCGCCTCGTAGATATAAATGAGATAATAACCATAAAGTCCCTGCACAGAATCTGTGTGCCTGTGTGTTCACCAAATATTTCACTTTCTTCTGGGTATTGAGGACAACTATGTTGCCAGCCAGTAGAAGGTAGACAGAAGTGCTGTGTCTATCCCCAGAAACCCACATGCCCCACTTCATGTCTGTTCTCTCCACAGTGACTGCAAAGTAAAAATGACAGAACCCCAAAGTAGCTGGACTCTGGAGCCTTGGACCACCTTGTGGAGGAGACTCACCTGACAGACTTCTTGTGAGTGAAAAGACTTTTGTGTTATTTTAGGAGGTTGTTATAATAGCTACTGTTGTTTCCTCTAACATAGGAAACTCCTGGTAACTTACATTTATTATAAATGGCGTTATTTTGCTCTATTCAGAATCTACATCAGCCACAGATTGCTGCAATCAGACTTCCTTTCAAAATAAGCACACATGGATGGCCAACATCGGTTCGGATGAGAGGCACCATCAGATTCTGAGACCTTCTGTGTTTTGTCAAAAATTAGCAATGGAGGGAGTTCTCATTTTTTTAAGCATGAATTTGTTAAGTGATTCCTAAGCTCACAACACTGTGTGGAGGAGAGTCACCTGACTGATGTTCACTTTGAACTCTTGTCCAAGGTTGGTACTGATAAGTACTATCACATATGTTGTCTATGCTATCCTCACAGCAGCCCTCCAAGATTGTGAGGTTCCAGCTGTGCAAACTCCCACCTCATGTACCTCCCACACACTATTCTTTCTGCCAAGGATCCCCTTGCTCCAGACGTCTGCATGACTCTCTCCTGTTGCCAGGGACTTGATCTATCTACAATATTCCTCATCCATCCCCTTCGCTGACCTCCATTCTCTATCTGATGGGTGCCTAGTTTGCTGTTTCTTCTCAGCACTGCTCCCCTCAGTAGACCAGAGCCTGGCCCTGGGTAGAAGGGTGCTTCTTAACTGATGCCACATTGAGTTCTCATTGTCCTTTAAAATCAATATTTTATGAGTAGAAGTAGTAAAAGTTGAAGGTTCTGTAAAAAACAGAGCAATGAGAAGAAGATGTGCTTTAGAAAAGTATGAACGAATACTTTCTCAGATTGTGTTCTGTGCGTTTTTAGGCTATCCTCTAGAGATTTCCCCCTTCTTTCAATATATGCACATTCAAAGGTTATGATGACCCTTGCTGAAATCAAGTGCTATGGCCCATTTTGCTATTGATGAATCCTGGCACGGATGTTGAAAATCAGTGTTTCTCCTGCATAATGACAGAAAAGCCAGGTGACAATTCTTCTGGAGAAGCTACCAGTATTTGTAGTCCATGAAGAACAATGAACAGGGGTTTCTTACATATGCCTATAAAGAAAAGCAGGCACTTGGCCCTGTGGAAGTCATCCTTTTGGAGCATGCCTAGTGACTGATGAAGTGGGTTTTGTGTAAAATGCAAATTCACATTTTGTGAAGACTGGAAGTTCATTCATCTAAATCATGTCTGTTACAGTCTATGACGGCTTCTGAAAATTGCCAGGGTCGGTTTTTTATTTGATCTTTCAACATTATTGGAGGTCATATAAACAGGATTATATGAAGTCTTTCACTGTCAATTAGTGTAATTCTAAATCAACATTCTGTCAACGATGTGCAGACTTTACAGCATAAGGAAGAAGAGGGAAGAGCTCATTTTTTCTTCAAATAGATTTCCCTGGCTTTTGGTTAATGCTTAATTAAAAAGAAAAGGAGAGGGAAGGAGGGAGAAAGGGACGGAGGGAGGGAAGAAGGAAAAGAGATACTAAATTTATTTCAAGATGTTTAAAGAAATTAGTCCATTCCTTATTTTCATCTGGAGAAAGAAAAACAGAATTATTAAAAGGTTAAAAAAGTTTATTTTCTATGAAAATTGGATGCCTAAATGGTATTCCAATTTTATAATCTAAAATGTGACTCTTTCTGAACCTAACAAGGAGGAGACTTATTTTTAGCTAATAGATCTAGCAGAGGGCACTAATGTTTTTGATGGAAATGAAGAACAGACCAAATTTCACTTTTTTGTAGAAAATCAGCCCTTCTATTAAGTGTAATTTACTTGACTTACATTTGCCTTCAAGGATTTCAGAGCACTTATGGGACAATACTTTCCATAATTCTTCATAAATATAAGGAAGAACTCCCTTCGTTTGAAAATTTCTACAAATACCTGATTAAATTTTCACCTTCTTGGTAGCTCCACAGGAAGCCTCCCAGGGATGAATGGGAAAAGTTTTAATACCAGATAAATTATCTCATTTATCTCCACACTATCCTTGTAAAAAAGAATATATATATACATATCTATCTATAGACAGATAGATAGATAGATAGATAGATAGATATTCTCAAGCTAATAAAGTTGGGAAGCACTGAGACATGAAATGGGATAATCCAGTGCGGAGGCCCTTTCCTGACCTAACGATCTATAACCCTCAGAACTGGCTGGTGCCAGGAGCTCCATGTTTTCTGCTCCAGAATAGATTCAATCTGCAGAGCCAGAGCTCCTGATGGAATCCCAGTCTGCCTCTTACTCTCTGTGTGACCTGTCTGTCATCCCTGTAGCGAGTGAAATTATATTCTCTACTGGGAACTGCCATGAGAACAGAGTCACAGGAGGTATGACAGTGACTGGCCCCGTGTCTGCCACGCCACTCCATCATCACTGTGGTCTTCATCTACCTCCATAGCTCAAAAATTAACCCCACGTCCAGTCTTGCTTCCTTTAAATTCACCCTCAAAGTGGCAGCCAGTGTGAATTTTCTGAAATATAAACTTGATAATATCGCTCCCATGCATTTTTTCAGTGTTTCTCCATTGTTCATAGAATACTGTCCATGATCCCTAAAGTGGTAAAGCTTCCAAAACCCAGTGCTGGCTTCCACCTCTAGTATCTTCTCCTGTCCTTCCCTTCTATGCCCCTATTTCTTGTCCCTGCTCTGAATGTGCAAACTTCAGAACTATCTGATAGTTCTAAAAAATTCCTTCCATTTATTTGTACTCTCTTTCTGGACTTCCTCCTGCCTAGAACTTTCTTTTCCTTCTCATCCTCAAAAGGTTAGATCAAAATACATCTTTGAGTGTTGGGGTGGGGGTTGGGCAGAGGGATAGGGAGAGAAAGAATCTTAAGCAAGCTCCGGACCCAGCATGGAGCCCCACAGGGAGCTTGCTCTCACAACCCTGAAATCATAACCTGAGCTGAAATCAAGTCACTCGCTTAACCAACTGAGCCACCCAGATACCCTCCAAATATATCTTTCTTCCTTTGAAGCAAGAAACCCCAGTCTTGTGATGTCCAGAGGAAGGAAAAAAGAATCTGCTCCAGTGATGCTCAAAGAGGAACAGGTGTCAATTTGCTCACCAAGGTGGGGATCATTATGAACTCATCTGTGCTGCTGCTTTACACTGTGACCCATTTACTTGCATTGCTAATGTGGTCATAATCTAAGTATTCCCCAGGTTGGCCTGGCCAGCTCACAGTACATCTTAAAAAGCATCTGAAGCACAGATTGAACCAACTCTCCAAAAATATTGGAAATGATAAACATATGATTCTGCTGAAGTAGTTATGCTGCTGCAGTGACCGTTGAAGATCACATCTCCCTGCTCCTAGCTCAGCTGTCTGTGTGCATAAAGGCAGTCAGGGAGCTCCTTCTCAATTAGCTTTAGTAAGTGAGCTGAAGGACAGGACGGAGAGCTGGGATGTACTAATTTCTGTTTGGGATTGTGGTGAATTGGGGGACACTACAGACGATCCTTACAAGACCCATAAATACCTCCAACCCTGCCAAGCCTCCATCACCTCATCTTCTTAGGAATATATATATATATATGCATAAGAGAAAAGGACAAATCAGAACCAAGTACCACTTTACTATAAGTAGGTGGGCTTTCACCTGAGACTCCAGTGATAAATTCCTTGGTAACCTGGGCTGAAGACAAGGCTTGGAACACACAGTACACAAAAGCCTAAAGCATTTTACTTACCTTCAAGCTCAGACACAAATCAGTGGTTGTCTGGGTGGCCCCAGGTAGAAAGAGACTTAAGAGATTAAGACCTAGAGCAAGGATTTGAAAAGAACAAAAAGTATCATGTGGATCTCCTCCTCTGTAGAATTATTATCCCACTCACATGACTGCTTTAGGCTTGAACATATGTAAGACAGAGACCGAGGACCACAGCTACGTAGTTATCCTTACAGCATAGTTACCCTGACCACTGGAATGCCTACTCTGGGTAGTGTCCCAGAATCTCGTTCTCCCTCTGCTCTCCAACTTACGGTTACATATGATCTTCTGCGTCAACACTCTGGCTTTGAAGCCACGGAATGAGCTAATGCCAGACTCTGAACTCAGTTTTTTCGTCTTTCAAGTGGTGTTTTAGGCAAAATGCATCTGTGGGGCTTTCCAGCTCTGATGTAATGTTATGTGGCCATAAATAACATTACCTTCAAAAAAGCAAGAGGATTAGGAAAATCCAGTACTTCTCCTGATAGCAAAATTAATTCTTTTTGGATGTAAATTTTATTTTCATAGTCTTCACACTTCTATCCCCAGGCAAGTCTTTCATAGGAGGCTGCATGAGGGAAGGTGATTGACGGGGCCAAAATCCATCCCAATCCTGCAGTGAAAGCCCCCAAATACCTTACTTCAGAAAGCTCAGAGTGTAAAAAATCAGGGAATTCACCCGATCTGCTCCCTAGAGAATTCTAATGAGAATCAAAATAGTCAGAAACAAGGAACAAGAATTTCCCATATGAACATAATGAGATAGTCAGCATCTTCTCACTTCTTTTCCAAGAAATTGTGTTTTAAAAACACTAAAAAGAGTATTTTCAATGTTTTAAACCCTGTAGTCTGCATTTCTGATAAAATGTGGATATGACGTGATGCCACACAGGATCCATAAAATCCAAAATGCACATAGAAGATTGCCCCAAACTGGAAGTGGTAGAAGGTAAAAGGGAGGAAGAGTTAAAAAGCTAAATGAGCGACAAGAGTGTCCTAAACTCAGAAGCATCTGCAAAGATACACTTCTTTAGAAGTGAGGTTCGCGACGTAACGCACAAAAGCTATCACCCTTCTCTGAAACAGGTGAGGGAGCCGAGGGGGCAGTTTTGGCAGAGAGGAAGAGAGAGATCCACAGGCAAAAATCACACAGATCAGCAGTATTTCCAGGGATCATGCTAACAACGACCAGCAGGGAGCCTCCAGGGTGTGAAACCTTTGAAGCTATTCTCCCACCCTTAGGAATCTGCTGAAAATAGTGGCTTTCAAAATACCCATTTCATTAAAAGATGAATAATTACCCAGGAACAAGAAAGCCATTTCAAAGATACTATTGAAACGTCCGGAAAAGAGAAGCAACATTCAGCATGAGATGAAGATTTCTCATCAGAAGAAAATTGTAAACAAGCATGCCATGAATCAAAACATATTAATAAAGCAATTGCTATTACCAAAGAAGACTGCAGGCTGAAATGGAGTGGCTTGGAAAGGTAGAGCAAGACCACAGGAAGACTTTTCAGATGACATAGGTGAGGCAGGCTGCTGAAGAAATAAGCAAAAATGTCCTACATACACAGAGAGAGAATAGGAGGGAAAACAAAGGGGAGAGATATTACAGAAAATATAATGAGAATCCTAAAGGATAAAAATGAGGAAAACATAAAGAAGTGAAGGGAAGGGATCAACGAAGGGCGGGGGAGTGGGAGGGAAGAAAGGAGGGAGGAAAAGAAGGAAAAAATTAAAAAGATTAGAAAAACCCATAGCAGTAAAAAGTAGACAAAGGAGAGCCTATATATACAATGCTTATATATGCATAAAGAAAATTTGGTAAGTCATAAGGTTTAACGGGAAATGCATCGTATAGCATTTTTATATATATTTTTAAATTTTTGGATAACACGAATTATTACACATAAATTTCTTTAAAGCAGAAAAAAAGGAATAAGACAGAAGCACGATGGGAAGGAAAGAAAAGTAGCAGACTTGATCCCACCATTTATGTATGCGGATGTACTCAGCAAATACTTACTGAATGCCGTTGTAGGTCAGGCACTGTTCTCGGTACCGAGTACACCACAAGAAGAAAAAGCAGACAGAAACAGGAATCTCTGCCCTTCGGGACTGTGATTGTAAAGAGGGGAAATGGATAATAGGCAAAGAAAAATATATCGTTTCTCAAAAGGTAACATGTGGAGAAAAATAAAACACAGTAAGGGAAATAGAGCATGCCAGGAGAAAGAAGAGTTGCTACCCTGGATACATTAGTCAGAAAGAGACTCACAGATAAGGTGACATTTGAGCCTTGAGCCAGGACCTGGAAGAATTGAGGGAGGGAGACATTCAAATATCCCAGGAAGAAAGAATGGAAAGCAGAAAATGCCCTTTGGCAGAAATGTCTTGGCTTTTAGTCCAGAATGACCAGGATGCAGGAAGAAAGAGATGAGGGGGCAGACATGCAGGGACATGATCGGGGGCACATGAGAATGGCTTGGATGATCAGTTTAAGAATTTTAGCTTTTTCTCCAAGGGGCAGGCAATTTGAAGTGTTTCAAGCAGAGAAGTGACATGACCTGATTTCTAGTTGACTTTGGAGCATCACTCTGAGTGCTATGCTAAGTTAGCAACTACTTAAACCAAGACCAAAAAAGCTAAACTCTTCTCATTAAGATAACTACAGAAGGTTGGGCCACATTCTCAAAATTTCAGGCACAACCAGAAGTTTAGAGAACAGGCCCCTCCAACAACAGTGCCCATCCCTCCCTCCCACCCTTGTGTTGTCATACGTGGAACGACTGGTCTCAGAAGGGGTTGTCTTTGGAAAATGTATGACTGGAGAGTGAAGCGAGACCACCGCTCATCAAAGCCAAGGAAGGAAAACTTCAAAATTATTTTATACAGGATTGGGGGTGGGACTCTCAAGAGGTTTTCATTCTCTGATGTATTATCTGCTTAACTATAGACTTCTAGAATTTTGCCAGCACTATCAGAAAAGACAAATCGAAGGCTAAGGGGACAGGGCAACATGCAGAACTGCATGGACAGATACACAGGACCACTTTGCTTCCAAACTCATTGCAGAAAGTATGACGTTTGAATCCCAAGAATGCCAAAATTCTCAGAGTTTGCTGTAAAAGATAAAAGAGACTGGGGTTCATTCGTAGTGTTGTTGGGGTCACCCCAGGGGCCTCTAAAGCACAGAGGGGTGCAGAGGTGGACACAAGGATGGGAAGGTGTCAGAGGCGATTTCTTGGCACCAGCTGTGTGTCTGTGGGAGCATGGCATCACATCTCACAACAGTGACAATGAGCTAGAACAGAAGTTTTGAAAACCCAGAGAAAACATTTAGCAGTATTTAACCAAAAGAGAGACATTCATGTTTTCTGTCTCTACCTATCACCTCAAAACTGTAGAAGACTACTTACCTCTCCATACCCACTTGCATGCTGTTTGCGGAACTCTGTGATTATAGTGATTTTGCATTGTGCATAGACAAACTTTTTATAAAAGTTACTGGTACATGAATAAGTCACAGGAATAAAAAGAACCACACAGGGACTAGAGTCAATGATATTGTAGTAGTGTTGCAGGGGGACAGGTGGCAGCTACACTTGTAGTGAGCACAACATGGGGCTGAGGTCTTGAATCACCATGCTGTGCACCTGAACGTAACAGCATGTGTCAGCTACAATCAAATAAAAAAATGTACATGTAATATGCAAAAGGAGGCCAAAATGAGGTAAGAAAATAGCTGAAATTTGGCAATCTATGATTGAATTCAATGCATGTATTTTACATACCTTGAAAGTGAAGGAGGGAATATGACTTTCACAAGGTCGTATGGCTGGTTAGTAGTAACGCTAAATATGGAAGACAGAGCTCTTTCCTCTCAGTTCATTGCAAGACCTTACAAAGCTGATCAGAGGAGCAGGCAACAGACTAATCATGTGATGTGAGGATGTGGGCATATTTATGCTCATAGCTCCTTGTACCATCTTCAAAAATAAATGGTTGCACACAGAGAAAACACAGAGCCATGAACCAGAGCACCGGTGCACTCACTACGGGGTGTTATGACGATAATTTATAATGCCATTGCAATTACAGTAGAATTATAGCACGCCCAGCACCTAATAGAGCTGTGTGCATACTCTTGAGAAAGACAAATGTGCTGGCATCTCTAGCTGCAACAATGAAATTGAACAGCCCCCATTCCCGATCCCGCCATTGATTTTTGTAGCTCTCTCATTAACATGATAACTTCACATACCATCTCTCTATCAACCCTTGGAGGTGAAGACATAGTTTTAGAGTATAAATAATTAGACCCTCAAGATCTAACGTGACAAATCTTCCACTCCTCCAATTGCCATGAATCAGGACACATAAATCAGGGCCCCTTTTGAAGATATGTTCGTGGGGAGAAGATATGTTTACAGAATGAAACTGCTTTGTGTTTCTTTCTCTTTCCTCTTTTTGCCTCCTGGGCACACTTGACTTTGGATGCAAATCAGTTAGGACAGGGTGACTGTATAAATCAGGACATTATTGTAAAAGGAGTCGGGGGCTCTTACACTAAGGCAATTAGACCAAATAGGAATGGTCCCTGGCAAAAAAAGGGGCACATGCTCCTCCTGGTTTAGGATCATAGTGCCTTATATCATGAGTGTTGGTCTTCGCTTTGGTGTCTCATAAACTGCTTTTCTATAGGTGGCTCAATATTGCCAAAGAGATACTACAGCAAAAGGTAATCAGCTTAATGCTTAACAGTGGCTACCTTCTTCTGAGTATCAATTTTGTGATCCTAAATGTTTATGATTGAGAACACTGGGCTGTTTAGAATTATCTGACAGGTTCATCAACCACTCTGTGCCTGAGTCTTTGATGAATATAACACAATTGTACACAATAGGACTATTTGATGAATATAACACAATTGTACACAATAGGACTGAAAGAGTTGAGCTATTCCTATTGTATGCAGAGTATTTTATATACATGATATATACTATCTACTCTTTTAAGAGCCCAGTGTACAGATATCAATTAAGCAATATTTTCAACGAAAACGCTGAGATCAGCAAAGATGAGCCCTTTTCCTGAGGTCACACAACTTTAGAAGTTGGAAAGCTTGGGGACCCCTGGGTGGCTTAGTCAGTTAAGCATCTGCTTTAGGCTCAGGTCATGATCTTAGGGTCCTGGGATGCAGCCCCGTGTCAGGCTTCCTGTTCAGCGCAGAGTCTACTTCTCTCTCTCCCTCTGCCCCTGCCCCACTCATGCTCTCTCTCTGCACTTTCTCTCTCTCCAATATATAAATAAAATCTTGAAAAAAAAAAAAGAGAAGTTGGAAAGCTTGTATCCAAACTCAAGTCTGTCTGACACACACCCTCATTTGTTACTACCTTACTGCTTCCCTGAGTTAGTCCTACATTAGTGTTAGTTGAACAATGTTAAAATGTTTTTTCTATCCTGGGCTTGCACATTGGTTAATTTACTCATTTGTCCATTGAACACCCACTAGGTATTTTATATAAGAATTTATTTATTTATTTATTTATTTATTTATTTATTTACTTTTGCCTTATACAAACTCGTCTTGTTCTGGAAAGATTTGCAGTAGTTTACTCTTCTAAAATACATACTCTAAAAAAATACATATGTTAAGAAATCAGGAAGAGACCAAATGAGAGTATAGAGAATGGGAGCAGAGAAAAAGAACCTGAGCCAAGGACGAAGTCAGTATTCAAAAGGTGAGCAAGCTGTTACTGAACACGTCCACTGTAGTTGACACCACATAAGAATTGGGAATTTAGATGTAAAATGACAAGGTCTCATCTCTTCCTAAACTCTGATTCTAATGAAGGAGATAAATACACAGACAGACAATTACAGGACCCTCGGGAAAACTGGAAAAAATGTACAAAACCCAGTAGGAGCACATAAGGAAGACACACTCCCTTATATTTGCATAATGCTCATTGTGATCTGGTACCTTCCTAGCTTACTTGTTTGTGGTCTGTCTTCCCTGTCCAGAATGTAACCTTCAAGAGATGTGCTATCCTGTTTACAACTGTGTCTCCTTTACCCAGAATACAGCCTGCCATATTAGAGGTATTCAAGGAATGAGTGAATGAACAAGTCTCACTGGCATTAAAAAAAAAAAAAATCTTTTGTACAGCCAGTAATTGGAAAACAATTCTAGTTGTATCTTTCTCCCTTAGACCTTGGAGGTGACCTGCTCAGGAAGTCACTTAATACAAACACTGAAACTAAACAGATTCACAATCAGTGCCTGGAGAGTGGGTCAGTGAATATACATCAACCCGTAACCAAAGATGGGGATGGCCATTACTAAGAGCGGTGTCAAAGCTTAATGATTTGTCCAGTTTACCACATCAATAAGAAACCAGTGAGATATTTAAGTCCAACACCCTCTGGCTTGAGGTCTCTATGCTTTCCATCACCTCTTACTATAGAGATGAAATGAGGTAGGAGAGTTGAGCAAATACCCGAATAAAGAGAAAGTGAGACATTCAGGGCACAAAGGAAGGACATAGGAAGGTGGAAAGTCAGAATATACAAATGCTTATTGATTCACTTTAAAAAAAAATCAGATTTCAGCAACAGAGAAAAATCTCTGTGCATTAATCAATGCATCATGAAAATGCATTGAGACAGACTGATGGCCTTAGCCTTTTGAAAACTTACTAGTTTTAGCTCCTTTTATTCTCTTACATTTTCTTATAGTGAAATTTCACCGTGCTTTTCAGAAATCAGTTTGAGAATCAGGAAAGGACTCTTGGTGAAGTTCTAGAAATCCCATGTTATAAGCCTATTTTTTTTTTTAACCTGAACAAAAAGCTGAGGCAGTAACTTTCTCTCCTCTGGGCTTTAGTTTCTGCTTATGTGAAGTGAAGAATTTGCAATCAGCCTCCCAAGGCTCTTCCTGGCTCTGTCTGTATTTCCAGGGCTCTGGACAAAAACAGGAGACTCTTTCTGGTCCCAACTCATGCTTTATATTTGGCTCATCTGTTTTGTTTTCCTCATTAATTTCCTACTCTTACAAACTGGGATACAATGTAGAACATTGGCATGAAGCTTTGGAGTTCAAGGACCCTCTTATTATTAATTTCTTTTCACCTGATCTCACAGGTCTTTTGCAGATCAAGTAAGTTAATGAAGAACTGAGTACTCTGATAGTGACCAATTACAGCAATTTAAAGAACCAATTGTCCTTTGTGCTAATATTATTTTTATATAGACTTGCTAATAGCCTGTTTTCAAGCCAGGTTAAAAGCATTTTCCTAGAAGATAGGTTAAGGCAAATGTAAAGATAGACTGTTTGCATTTATTTATGTATTTATTTATTTTTTAAGATTTTATTTATTTGTCAGAGAGAGAGGGAGAGAGAGCGAGCACAGGCAGACAGAATGGCAGGCAGAGGCAGAGGGAGAAGCAGGCTCCCTGCAGAGCAAGGAACCCGATGCAGGACTCGATCCCAGGACGCTGGGATCATGACCTGAGCCGAAGGCAGCTGCTTAACCAACTGAGCCACCAAGGCGTCCCAGCATTTTTTTTAGATTAAGAATAAAGTAAGATAAAATTTGGGGTGCCTGGGTGGGACAGTTGGTTAAACATCTGACTCTTGGTTTTGGCTCAGGTCATGATCTCAGGGTCTGGGGATCAAGCCTTGTGTCAGGCTATACGCTCAGCATTCTGCTTGGGACTCCCTAACCCCCTTCCTGGCTCTCTCTCTAAAAATAAATAAATAAATCTTTTTTTTTTTTTTTTAAGATAAAATTAAACGAAGTAGAATAAACTAAGCTCAACTGAAATAGAAGACCTGGTCTCTCTTGTGTGGTTGGGAAGAAGGATTTGGCCCAGAAAAACTAACAAAAAGCAATGTCATCAACAAGAATATGAAAAGTAAAAGGCAGAGGGGCCTGAGGGCCTCCATGTCTTCCCCTATAGATGAGAGGTCAAACTTGATGGAGGAGAAGAAGCCGAGGCCTGTTGTCAGTTCAAGTGCCTCCAGGGCTACCTGTCCCTAGAAGTCACTGGATGTCAGGAAATGGGGAGGGAGTCCAGGATATGAGGTACTGTGGGACATGTATACCTTGTAGAGAACACACCCTCTTGTCAGCTCCAGCTGATATTTGCCCTGCACAATTTATTCAGAACATAGGCCCTTTTTTTGGTAAAAGATGCCAAAAATTTGTATTATGATGTAAAAAAAAAAAAAAAAAAAAACTTGACTTTTAAATGCTGACAACTGAATTAAAAAGAAAAACAACCCACCTCTGGGTGGTTAAAAAAATATCAGGCTGAATCTAAATCTATGGCAGTTTTCCATCTTTGTGGAGGATGATCTGTAATTTGTTTTATTGCTCTGACATTCTAAGATGCTATGAGATCCCCATTGGTATGGGAGTACTGCCTGAAAACAAATCTGTAGGTCATGGGTGACACTGAGTAGTGATCATTACAATAGAAACATTAATATCTTATACACACATGATAAATAGCTGCTTGCAAACCACTCTGATACCTGTTTTGTTTTGTCTTATGGCTTTCAAAGCAAACCTATGAGCAAAGGCAGATACTGGGGAAACTGCAATCCAACGGATATACTGGTATAAGATTCTATGGCACGTTGGTAGCAAAACTTAAGGATGGTGGTATATCAAATGGTATGAATGAGCATTTTTTCCTACCAGTCCAACAATAATAAGAGTAGCTACCATGCAACCAGTGCCCACTAAATTCTGGGAACTTTACTAAGGGGCTAGATTATAATTGGATTTCAACCTCACACCAGCTATCTGAGGTAAGCAAAGTAGGCCCAATGAAAGATGATGAACAGTGGGACTCAGAGAGTTTTAATAACTGAACAAGGACACAGAGCATGAGCAGAATGGTGAGTGCATGAGCTCTGCACCCCACTACCTGGATGTGAATTGTGACCTTGCATTCTTTTAAGAAGAAATTTTCTAAGATTAAGATATGGGTACCAAACACTGGGGAGCTAAGAGTGGGAAAGCAAGAAAGGGGTATCCTTTTATACCCAGGTAACAAAACTTTCCATTAATCGACACATAGAGTTCCATCCATGAGCTCAGAAGGTGAAATATTCTTTAGAGAATACCAGTGAAGGTATAGACCATACTTTTTCCAACAAGGATCATATGAGCCATGGTTGGAGGGGAGTGATTGATGTCAGAGACATACCTGACATTGATGTCAGAGCACACCAAGTCCTGAGTTGTATGCTCTGAGCGTAATTCCTAGCTGTGTCCGTTAGTAGAATAGCAGAGACAAGTCACTTAGGTATTCAGAGCCTCAGTGTCCTCAGATGTAAGCTGGAGCTAGAAATAAGGCCAAACTCATGAGACTGTGAAAATCAAATCAAATAACATAAAAGTATTATGTTTGGTATAAAAGGATATTCTAAAATAAGCTCTTATTCTCACAGGAAGCAGTTAGAGGCAAGAGGTATCCATAGCAGGTATCCACGGGAAGCTGAACTCCAAGAGTGTTACAGTTTCCTGATGGACTTCCAGTCTCCTGGTGCCTAGATCTACCATCTACATCTCTTTGTGGGCTTTCTTCCTCCTTCTCTTTTTTAATTGAGAAACTTCATTTCCTTATTCCCTTTTGCTGTTTCATAGGTCATTGCTCTTTAGGGATGGAGGTTATTTCTGTGATTCAGTTTCCTTTTCATTCAACCATGTAATAATATTTCCATATCTGGCAAGCTCCTTCTAGAAGGGAAGCCAGCAAATTGTGGATCTCTCAGTGCTGATGGAAGTCACTTGCCTAGATTTAAATCCCCAATAACATTTTTAATACTCAGTATTAAGCAGGACCATAAATACATCAGAGATAATGACCATCTTTTCTGTATGAGCAGTGACAGTCAATAAATTATGGAATTTGTCAGTTGTCTGCAATTCTGTGCGAAGTGTTAAAGACAGAAACAATTAGTTGTTTGGATGTGTTAGTGTAAGAGCCTGCCCTCATATACATATGTGTGTTTTAATGGAATCTTCTAAAAAGAAAACATTTCATTGTCCATCTCCTTAGAAATGGTCTCACCAGATGACACCAAGCACCACTTCTCATCAATTTTATCTTCACAATGGAATAAGAGGGATTTATTGGTTATTGTTATTAAAATTCAACTGCAACTTCACTAAGATAAAACCTAAAGGTCTACTTGTCAAGATCTGCAAATTTCTTTTTGGCCACAGTTCCTTTCATTCTTATGGTGAAGGAGCTATGTGAGGAGATGCCAAAAAGGTTGGAGTAAAGGGAAGGATAAAGTTTTGATAAAGGGTGAATAAGGTCTTTTCAGATGGGGCTAAGGAATGAAGGACCAGTGGGTATGATATCCTCTATGAACTTTATGCAAATCAGGCACCTAGAGCTACTTGTCTTTATTAATAACAATTGCAAACTTTATTGAGCACTCATTTCCTGCCATGGGCTAGACTAAACACTTGGCAGGCACGGTTTCATTTAATTCTCAGTAAATCAAGAAAGTCAAACTATTTCCTCAAGACTGTGCATCTAGTAATCGAAGAGACTTCAGTTGGGTAATTCTGTGACTGTGACTGGATGGGTGATTCTGCTTTCTTTTTTGGTGCTCTATGAAATATTCCACTTGTCCACAAACATGAACCACATTCTGAAAGATAAAGGGACAGCTTGATGTCCATACATCTTACACCTTCACCTTGTTTCTGTCTTGGTTCAGATCTCGATCAAGGATGACAATGAATACTGGCTACTGGACACTCAGATCCCCAAATCCAAAAACTTTAATGTGGCCGACAATGACGTGCTTAATCCTATTCCTCGCACATCTCGAATCATAGCCTTTTCCTTTGGTAGATTAAAAAATGGCCACCAATCCGTTTTAGTGTCTCCCATCAAGAGACGAAGACATTCTCCTGACCCCTTGAATCTGTGTTGTGTCTTCCTTTGAGCAGTAGAACTTGGTGGAAGTGATTTTGTGTACCTCCTGAAAAAAAGCCTCAAGGGACCTTGGAGCTTCCTGCCCTCACTCTCTCAAATATTGCCTCCCAGTGAAGAAGGACAAATGAGCCTATTAGAAATGTGGCTCAGCCAAGACCCAGGAGCAGCTGCCAGAATAAAATCATCTATGACCAGCCAGCCCCAACCCAGCCACCAGAATGACTACAGCTGTAAGACTTACCTATGAGACACTGAGATTGGGGGTGGATTTTTTGGGCAGCAACAGATAACAGAAACACCCCCTCCCCCTCCAGGCTTGGGTTCCAGCCTCTCTGGTCTTCTCTCAGTTTGTGGAGCATGCCACTGTCATTCCTACCTAAGAGACGTGTGCCCTATACCTCAAAAGTCAAATAGTTGACTCCTTTTCCTCATCCAGCTCTCAGCTTCAAAGCCATCTCCAGAGAGGACCCTTTATCTATATACAGTAGATTTCTAATTTTTTGTCTATATCAGCCCCCTGCCTATTTTCTTCATTGCATGGATAACGATCTATCATCAGTTTATTATTGCCTGTTTCCCTGCCACCCAGATGTAAGCTCTGTGAGGGAGGTAATGTGTGTCCTCTTCTCCATTGTGTTCTAGGAGGGTGCCAGGAAGAGTCCTGTCCACATTCCTTTGGATCCCATTACCATTTTTGTGCATATTTCTGCCTTAAGTGTCCATACTGCCAGCAGCCAGTACTTGCTTCTCTTTGTGGAGGGCTGCCTCCAGGCTACTGAAGCCCGGCTGGAGTTGCCTGCACCAAAATACAGGGAACTGAAGAGTGGGAATTTGTAGAGTCTTAACCAATGACCAAGGAGTGGGATGGTGGGTATAAACACTTCAGCTCCCTTCCCCTGATGAGGACAGCTCTGAGATATGATCGACACTGTCTACAGTGCTTACCTGCAGAAGTGAGCAGAGTTTCCCTCCATGAGACCCTTCTTGCTTATTTTCTTCATTGTGCCCATGGTAGATGGAAGATACTAGTGACCAGCTTCCTTTCATTTCCTGTCCCACTTTCTCAATCTCCTGAAGGTTTTTCCGATCATTTATACACATCCTTGTGTGTGAATCTTCTTCTAGAGAAGGTTCTCTAAGATAATACATTTGTTGAATTAATTCATTAAAGCAAGTCTTGATCTTCACATATTTGCTTTTCACATGGATATCTTTAAACCAACCTCATCTTTGGAATTCAGACATTGTAAGCCATGTCACTTGCTTTTACAACCATGTTTGTGCAATGATTTCAATGTTTTGCTACAATTTTCCCTAACATTTTATAAAAACAAGTGAGAAATGGAAAAATGAAAGCCCTCACACCAGCATTTAAACAACTGAGACACAGATAAAAACCACTCGGTGTGCTCATAGCAGGCAATCTCTGGTTCTGTTGCAATCCTTGATGGATTCAAGCTGCTCAGTCATGAAGAACAGGTACCAAATTAAATACCATATAGGAATCTCAGGAAATAGATCATCTAAGACTGTATTGAAAGATGAGCCTTATTGAAAGATACGGAGAGATCTTTGAAAAGTATGGAAATTATGAAAATTGGCACCAAAAACCCTTCCAGAATTCCAAAGGCAGGTAAGTGCTTGGAACCAGAGAGCAGTTCGTAAGGGTGAGCATGTTTTGTGCTCCCTTGTCAAGAGGAGAAATAGTCCCGGACTCAAGTTTCACCTCACAAATAGTTAAAGAAATCTTATAAAATCCTATGAAACCACCCCTGCAGCCTCACACTGAGTTTCATACTCTGTCTCTTGCAAAATCACCACTAGCCAGTCATTTTCCTACATTTTAAAATAAAACTCTTCTCCTTCCCAAATGTCACTTTAAATAAGCTGGGGAAAAAAAAAATCAGGGTTTGAGGCAGGAAATTACATAAGAGTAAAACTATTTGCATTTAATGTTCAAACCAATTTTAATGTTTTAAAAAATCATTGCATAATCAAAAATTTTAGTAATGCTTTTGGATGCCATGGAATATGACTCCTCCATAGTACATGCAAAGTTTGGGTTTTTTTCAGTTCTCTTCATTCAGCTTTTATATGTTTTTTGGGGGGAGGGGAATTACTGCATTATGCATGGCAGAAGAAAGTTTCACAGTCTGACGGAATAATACAGATCACAGCTCTGTCACCAGTTATGGAACCTCCTGGAAGCTGGTCTTTCTGAGCCTCAATGTATGCATCTGTAATAATGCTTCCTATGGAGGGTTGTCATGAGGATTAAGTTAGAGAGTTTAGATAAAGCACACAGGGCATAGCCAGCATTCACTGAATCTCAGTTCTCTTTCCCATGCTCCCATCATAGAACAGTGGCTGTGAGTGATTTTGCAAACAATTTGACTTGGCTTGAAGAACAAGTCTGAACTTCTTAGCGTGACGCACGGGCCCCATGTGATCTGCCTCTGTGTGTTTCTCCTGGCTCATCCAACTCCTTTCCCTTTCCCCATCTATCACTCTGCTTCTAAAGGAGCAGCGCATGGGACTGCTTGTGCCTAGAAAGTGTTGTGCTCTTCCTGTCTGCAGGCCTTCCCTCTGGGCCCAGGATGCTCCCCCCAGGATTTGGTCCAGATGAGACATCCTCCTGGACTCCTGGAGGTCCCACACCCTCCAGCCTGGGGAAAACGGCTATCTTGTACAGTCTCCCAGGACCCTGGGCTCTCTCTTACACAACACTTGTTAGTTAGTTTTGTAAATATCTGTAATATCAGTTTCCTCCTTTAGATTATAATTTCCTCAAATAAGGATAAATTTCTTTCCACACAGAACTCATTTTATTATTACAAAAGCCCTATGAGATAAATTGTCTCAACCCCATTTTAGAGATGAGAAAAACAAAAGAAAAAAAAAACTAGATGATTCTTCCATAACCAGATATCTAGTAAGCAACACAGCCAGCTCTGTTACCCACATGCTAGAAACCCATCTTCTGCCCCATGCTCAGGATATGAGGTGTACAGGTACTCAGTGAAAACAGAATGAGCAAATGATTCCATCTCAGGGAGTAAAACAAGACCTGAGCAGGGACAAAGAAAGTTTAAGGCACTGCCAAATTGATGATTTATTGAGAAGAAGGCAAAGACCTAGCAAATAAAACCTAGAGCTTGGAAGAGCCTCTTCCCTCTGGTGTCATGAGTTGATTCTGGAATAATGGAGCATACACTGCCTTGGAGAAAAGGAGATCTGAATTCTAGTGTCAACGTCGGTGACCTGCCACTTGACACACCTCACTCACCCTATCTATTAATGGATGCAGTGGATTCAGAAGCCCTTCCAGGATCAGATGTATATGTTCTGTGATACTGACAGAGCAGTACCCCTCCAGGGTACTTACACTCGTTATCCTTCTGCCTTGTTAATAGTGTACTCCTCCTCATTTCTATCTCAACACAAATGTCAATACAGAATAGTCATTAATAACACAGATTTTTAAATCCTGGCTTTGTGACGCCCGAGGAATGTGATCTTCGATGTCACTTAACTTTTGGTACCTATGTTTTGCATATCGGTCTCCACCACTGAAGGATAGAGGCATTGCTGTTTAATTGCTTAACATCTACAGCATACTTGTACATAGTAACATGGCCACGAAAGGAAAAGAAAGTTGGTTTCAAAGATTTTTACCAATTTATGGTGCATTATTTTATTATATATTATTTAAAGCAATCCTAGCCAAAGGTATAGAAATAGATACAGATATAGATATATAAGTAGAGATAGAGAGGTAGAGGTGGGGATGGAGATATAGGGACCCAGAGGCTGTATTGTCACCTCTATCTTCAACCTTTGGGTCAATGACTGCATGAACCAGTTGTCATAAAAGAAAATAACTACTCACCATCACAATTTTGTGTTCAAGTTTGATTTGGACTGGCACATGGGACAATGCAATGTTTATACAAACTGTGGTTGAAAATATTGGCAGGATACAGAGGTCAAGTCCACATAGCACAGAAAAAAAAAAACAAAACACTAGTAAAAACAAATGTTCAGTTCCAGTGCACAAAAGGACAAATGCAGGGAAATGTTGGAAGTAACATTTTGAAAGTAAGATTTAATTTCCCTTTAGTTTCCTTGCTAAATACTTGACATTATACGAAGCCCTGTCTGATTTGCATACTCCAAGACCCACACTTGAAATCCACATTTCCTGATTTACGTAGTGTGAGCCGATCTTCATGAAGTCAGTTGATGTAGGTCTCTCTTCAGCTACCAAAGAAAATGAAAAAGGAGAAGAGGAGGAGAAACAAGAGGAGAGAGAGAAAATGAGAAGAAGAGGGAAAAAAATTAACCTCATAATTAAATGTTACAATTTTAATGACTGCATCTGAACATTTTGCCCTTCCCTTCAGATCAATAAGGCCAAAATTTCCTTAGGTATGACCAACTTCACACACCTTCCAACATACACAAATCTATGTAAATATGCAATATTCTCTTTTCAAGGTTCGGTGTATGTGATATTGAACTAGGTATGTAGACATGTTCTAGCTGAAGGTTACAAAGAATGACCAAAGTAATATAATATGATGATTCAGAATTCTCTGTGTTTTCAACTCTGTCTGTGTGCGTGCACATGCACACGCATGCCCATGTCTAAGCTGATGGATTTGTGAGTCGAGTAAAGATCTCTCACCTCTTCAATTTTCAGAGATTTTAGAACCACAGAACAAGCAAAGCCATCCTTTGAATAATAGAGAACCAAAGCCTAGAGAGCCTCATCTTCAGAGGAGCGGACACTGGACGTCAGGTTTCTGCTCCCTTCTGTACAACAGAGCTGTTGCTGGAAGGGGCTGTGCATTTCTCAGTGCCTCTGCATCCCGGTGAGGCCATGTGATCCCAATAATCAACTGGGAGGGCAAGCCATGAGTGTCACCTCCAGGCTTTCGGGCAACCTTAACCATCTTAGGTTAAGAAGCAGCTGTATGTTCTTCAGTCTCCCTTCTCCCATTATCTGACTAGAGACAGAGGATTCTGAGGCCCTTGAGGATGGTGATTCCACAAGATGTAAAAAAGCCTGTGTCACTGAATCATCAGATGGAAAACACTCACCCTTAACCAGGAGTACCCATACTGGATACCCCAGTCGTATCTTCCCCCTCCTTATCCCAAGATCTGGACCCATGACAGACTCACAGTAGGCATGCAGTAAATATTTGTGGAATGAAAGGTCAACAATTACTTCAACTGTAAAATAGGAATAAAAAAAAATCTTTCAAATACTCAAAATCAAGATAATGAACCCTACGATTTTGTGAGTTCTTTATGCTCTGAAGCCGAAAATCTCTGGTCCAATAAATTGTCCAGATTCTTCTGCTTTGGTATGTTTTCAGTTTATCTTTGGCTTCAATTTTGAAAATTCCATTCCTGCGATCCGCCCCCCCCCCCCAAAATCTATCTATATTTAGTGTTGTGCAAACTATCTTGTCCTGGTTTGAAGTGGGGAGAACATACTTCTCTCTGGTTTGCCAAGACAGATCAGAGCAGCTAATATTTATTAAGGAGTTGATAAGAAAGACCACTCTGCTAAGCAAATTGCATGATTGAGTCCAGGCTCTCTGCTAAGCAAATTACATGCAGTGGCGCACTTTTTCAACACCCTATTATTCCCACTTCATAGGTAAGAAAACATACTTAGAGAGATTAAGTGACTTGTCCAATGTCACATACTTAGTAAATAGTAAATGTGGGATAAGAACAGAGGTTCATCTAATATAAAACCTAGGTTGTAATCTCCAGGCTCTGCCACCCCATGGCAAGCAATGGAGAATGATTCTGGCTCATGAAAGAAAGGAAGGGAGGAAGGCAGGCAGGCAGGCAGGAAGAATGGAAGGAAGGAAGGAAGGAAGGAAGGAAGGAAGGAAGGAAGGAAAGAAGGAACTTATTGGAAGGATTGAAGATGAATGTAAGGGGGGAAAAAAATCCCAAAGAACTAAAAAGGAGCAGGCAGGCATCAAAGCAATTCCTTTGAGTCCAGGAAGGAAGGATTAACAAACAGCCTTTTCTTCGGGGAAGGTTCTGGAACTGAGATGCATCTGTTTTCAGCATTTGTGTTACTCTGCCCAAGAATCAAATTCCATGCCAAGACTCTGGCCTCACTCACATCACCTGCAGGATCCTTGGCCAGGGGAGAGAGGGCACTATGAGTGTAGCCCCACCAAAACTGTAGTCAGTGGGATGAGGTAGTCCCCAGAGTACAATAAGGGTACTATCACTGGAACTAGAGGGACAGGGCATAGAGACATATCCACTAAACAGGAGATATCCACTTACAGAATAATGCAAAAGAAACAGATATTGTATCCCCAATGTACGAGAAGCTACAAAGCCAACATAATGCTGAAATGTATGTTTTTCCCCTCCCTGCACTCAGCAAAACCTAAACTCAAATCCCTCCTTTGTTGAAGCGAATTGGTTGGGGCTTAAATTGGGTTTGAACTGTGTTCTCCCATTTATTAGCTATATGTCTTTGGAAATTTACTACACTTCTTAAAGTCCCAGTTTTTCCACCAATAAAAAAGCCTGGTGCCACGCATCTACCTAGCTGAACACAGAACACCTTTGGGCAAAACTCATGGCTTTCAAATGCCAGTCCACAATCAAACACTCACCAGTCAGTGACAAGACTTAGTGTCAAGGTGTCCTTTTTGAATTTGTGATGATGAGATATAGCAGTTTTTTTTTTTTAATGTTGTGACATATTTTCTAATTGCTAAAATAAATGTTACAAGCCCTAGGTCTGCCCATCAGTTCTTTCCATAATTTTATTCATTCATGAATCTCGGGATCTGAGAATGTCTTGCACACACCACTTCACCAGCAGCATTTCCAGATGCTTCCGCACAGTGTCACCGAATCAGAGTCCTCACTCCCTATCCCCTTGCTCTCTAGCCTCTTTTGCTTCATTTTCCCTTGTGAAATTATGCATTGATTCATCTGTTTATGGTCTTCTTAGAAAATAAGTTTCATGATATCAGGACTATTTTTTTTTACAGATGTATTTATTTTAGAGGGAGAGAGAGTGAGAGAGCAGGGGGGAGGGACAGAGGGAGCTGGAGAAACAGACTCCCTGCTGAAGGGAAAGCCTGACTGGAGGGATCAATCCCAGGACAGGAGATCAAGACCCGCGCTGTAATCAAAAGTTGGATGCTTAACTGACTGAGCCACCCAGTAGCCCCAGGAATATATACATAAAATCAACTTTTAAAAAAGACTTCAGAATAAATAAAGAATGAAGCATCCTCCTGTAGAGCTAGAGAGAGCTCCCGTGAATACACTATGCCGCAGCTATCAGAGCCTCAGTCTTCTCGTCTGCAAAATGGCTTGAGGGTCTTTGGGAGGTTTAAGTGAGGAAATTGAAGCAAAGCTTCTATATATAATAGTGTCCACTCAATGGCTAGTGTCTCTGGCTGTACTTTAGTATTGTTCCCAAGTGTTTTTCCAAGTTTGATGTCCTATTTCCTTGAAATAAGACATTACCCCCAACAAGGCTAGGCGCACATCCTATACTTCTCTGTCACCCGCTGCTGCAGCAAGCACAGCCGGGGTCGGAGCGAGGCTCCCGAACATGGAGCAGGCTGTGCCCATCACAGGAGTCCAGAAAGACACGAGATGTCCGTAGTGGGAACCAGCTCTGCCTCACTCCCTACTGAGCTCTGGGGCTGAGCGCAGTATCTTGTACATAGCAGGTGCCCCACGGCATCAGCTGAACAAATGAATTGGACTGGCTGCAAGTGAGCAAGAACTACAAGGCCTGAAGACAAGACCATAACTTAGTAGATCCTAAAACCACATGGGAACTAAACAGCTAAAGAAAAGGAGACACCTGGAAAGGAAATGCAATGGACTCTGCAGACTATGAGCAAAGACTTTGCTAGATCCAGCCCTAAGTCTCTTTGAATCATTTGTATGTGCAAGTTCTTGGGTGCTGATACAAAAAAAGAGAAATTCTTCTCATGACTTTTATATTTACCTCTTAGACTAGTCTTAGCAATCAAAGCTCCAGAATTACTAGGAAGAGATTGTTTCAATAAGTTTGTAAAGTAAGAAAAAAGAAAGGAATAAAAGGAAGAGTGATGGGAGGAAGAAAAGAAGAGGGGAAAAAAAGAGAATTAAGGAGGAGGACAGAGACCCTAGTTCTATCCAGTTGGTCTTACACGGTTGATTTGTCCCCTTTGACCTAGGAATCCACCCTAGGGAAGGGATACATAGATGATAGATAGATGAGATGGATAGATGATAGATAGATAGATACATAGATAGTAGATGATAAAGATAAAAGATGTGTTTGATGGATGGGTGGAAGATTGGATAGGTAGGTAGATGACAGATGATAGATAGATGATAGATAGGTAGATAGATAATAGAGTCTTTTTAAGGCTTTAGGTATGAAGATGTTCTTGTTGGTATTACTTAGAAGAGAAAATTAGAGCAAACAATCCAAATAAACACCATTTTATGCTGAGGGAGTTGAGATTGTGGCAGACCTCCTCTGCAGAACTGGAGAGAGCAATTTAAATGATGCATCTTGCAACATTTTTTAAAAGGGGCTTATAATGTTACATTTTTATTTTTTTAATTATTGTAACAGCTTTTCTGAGATAAAGTTCACATGCAATACAACTCACACTTTAACATGTAAAATTCCATGTTTTTAGTATATTCACAGAATTGTACAATATCACCATGATTAATTTTAGAGCTTATAATCACCACCCCCCAAAAGTACCTTACTCACAGCAGATAATCCTGATGTTTCCTAATCCCTAAGGCCCAGGAAACACTAATTTCCTTCCTATTCCTATGGATTTGCTAGTGTTGAACATTTCATAAAAATGGAATACTGTAACATGTAACATTTTGTATGTGGTATGTTGTCAAGGTTCATGCATGTTTTAGCAGGGATCCTTCGTTTCTCTTTTATTGCTGACTGATATTCCCTTGGGTAGGTAGAGAACACCTTGCTAACCCACATTTCACTTGACAAGCCTTTATATTTTTGCACCTTTTGGCTATTATGAATAATGCTCTTATGAACATGCATGAATAAATTTTTGTGTGGACTTAATGCTTTCATTTTTGGAGGGTGCTTACCTAGGAGTGGAATTCCTGGGTCATATGGTAACTCCCTATTTCACTATTTGAATACCTGCAAGACTTTCTTCTAAAATGACTGTACCATTGTACATTCCCATATCAGCAGTGTGTGATGGCGCCAATTGCTCTACATCCTAACATGGTACATTGTCCAAAGCAGACTATAAAATCAAAGAAATAATATCATCAAGGAGCCACATTTCTTCTAGTTTTTTTTTTTACATTTTCCAAATGCTTCCTTATTCTTTGCATGTCTTATGATCACACACACACACACACACACACACACACACATATATAGTTTATCCATCAAGAATCATTTCAGACCATTGAGTTTGAAGGTCACTCAACTCAAGAGTTTAGGTTCACCTTAGTCGTGCTCACTGTCCTTCCTTCCTTTCTCATTAAAACATTACACAGTCCTGGGTTTGCTGATATTCCCACAGTGGGGGTGAGGAGGACAGTTCTCCATTGCCTGGAGATCCCAGCCCCACCAATCACCAGAGAAAGACCCTCTCACTTTGCTGAGGGAGAGATGGTCTCTGCAGAGCAAGCAACAAATGGCCAACAGTATTGAAGATTACTGCTCAATCTACAGACAAACTCATCCAGCTAACTTTATGCAACCAACTGCCTCATGTTCTCCTGAATCAAGAATGTTTGATTTGCTTGGATGCCCCACCACTTTAGAAGGTGACTTGTTTGCTTTCTGCCTCCCTCTGTGACACACAGACCCAGTTGCTGTGGGTTTTCTTTAGACCTCAGATTTAATGCGAATAAGGGGAAAGGTTGAGAAGTTGTTAGGGATTAAAAATCTGGCGTTACTTTCTATTGGTACAACTAACTTTTAATTAACAGAAGAAAAAAAAAAGGGAAAGAGAAAAGCTGTATCATCAATCCATCCAGATGTCAGTTGCTGTTTAGCTGTTAATGCTTACTTTTTTATTGCATCGAAAACTCCCAAGATGTATTTTGACATTATTTACCTTCCTTTGTAATTAGAGTTAGCAAGACCGGCATCTTTTAACATGAGAGTGTTCTTTAAATACCTGCCACCATTTTGAAAGCTTCCATCCTTGCGAAACCTATAATTATAACTTTTACTGTATTATGCTGCTAAGTTTATTTTAGATGAAAAAAAAATCCTTTGGCTCTTTGGTCATAGTCACTGAAAACAGGTTGTAAGAATATACTAGGTTATGAAGACTAAGGAAGAAAAGGCTGGGCACACCAATTTCTTTTATGATGCAGATATAGTGTGTTTGAGGCTCTGCAGCACAGAGGGAAGGCTCTGCCCCTTGCAAGTCATCAGCTGTAGTGGGTTGAATGGTGGCCCTCAAAAGATGTGTCCATGTCTTAACCCCTGGAATCCATGACTGTGAACTTATCCGGAGAAAGGGTCTTTGCAGATGTCATTAAGTTAGATATCTCAAGACAAGATCATCCTGGACTCTCTGGATGGGCCGTATCTTCAATGATAAGTGTCCCTATAAGAGAAAAGGGCAGACACAGGGAGAAGAGGAGAAGGCATATGAAGTTGGACACTGAGGATGGAATTAAGCAGGGCCACAGCCAGGGAGCCTCTAGACCCCTCAGAATCTGGATGCGCCAAGGAAGGATCTCTCTAGAGCCTTTGGGGCAAGTCCGGCCATCTGACACCTTGATTTGAGACTTCTGGTGCCCAGAGCGGTGATAGAATTTGTGGCCATTTGTCACAACAGCCCTAGAAAACCAGGGCTGTGTGATCTTGGTGATACTACTTCACTTTCCCTAGTCATTGTTGCCCCATCTGTTAGATGAGAGCTGTAACACCTCCCTGTAAGGTTGTAATGGGAATTAAACCTAATGTAATACCTGGTGCTTAGTAGGTTCAGTAAACGGCAGTTGTAGTTATCACATTGTTATTATTAATACTATCAATTTCATAAAAGTTGAAGGGAAACAATAACCAGAGACTCAAGAAGGCTTGGAGACTCTGTCCACACTGTGACCCCGCCCCCACCCTCACCCCCACAGCCTCCAAGATATGCTGTGAAAGACTGCCCTATTTTTAATGCAGTATTGCAACTATTGAAGGTTTGTATTCGGGGATTTTTTTCAATGGCCCCACCTTATGCTGAGATCCATGATAAATGCTAAGCTGAGTAAATATTAAACCAGCGAAAGTGGTCAAGGAAGCAGGTTATAATTAAGCTGGTGTTACAGTCTGTTAACCCCCTTTATAGGAATGAAACAATGGTCTTTCCATAAAAGAAACCCAACTTGAACCACAGACTGGAAAATCTTAAGAGAATGGAGTCTAATTTGATTAGCCAGTCATGTTTCTCCTCTCAATAAACTCTGGCCCAGTTAAGGCCAATGGACTTCTAATCAGAGAGAAACTCAGTCTCTCCTTTTTTCTGGCTCTGGTGACATCTTGAAGCTTTCACTCATCTTTTCTCCGACTAGGATTATCCTCCCTCAGTCATGACCATCTGTCTTTACTGCTCTCACGTCTACTACCACCATCCTAGTTCAGGATCCCTCAGATTTTCCCAGGATGACAGCTGCTGTCCCCTCACTGATTTTATACTTTTCTCTGTGCACCCCTATAGACCATTTGCACACAGCAGCCCGAATAGATGAACTTTTAAAAAGCAAATTACTCCACACAAACTTGAGCGCCCCAAGTGGCTTCCCATCTCCCTTGGAAGAAAACCCAAGCATCTTGCCCTGGAATGCCTAACATGACCTCTCTCCTTGAGCTCTGTCATATTGACCTCCTTCCTGCTCCCCAAACTCACCGAGCTCATTCCCTCCTTTGGGACTTTCCTTCTGGCTGTCTCTTTCCTTTCCTGTGACTGGTTCCTTTTGACACTCAGATCTCGCTTCTATATCACCTCCTCAGAAAGACTATCTTTGACCACCAAACACTTTCAAGTCCATCACCCTGACAAATTTCTTCTTAGTGTTTATCACCATCTGAATAGGCTGTTCATTAATTTGCTCACTTGGTTTCTATCTTTCTCTTGAGAATAAAAAGTTCTTATGAGCAGGAGCTTTGTCCATCTTGGTCACCGCTCTGTCCCCACTGCCTAGAATAGTACCTGATTCATCAAAGGTAACCATAAATATGTACCCAGTGTTCAATGATTATTGACTTAGAGCAGTGGTTCTCAACAGGAAGTTAATTTTTCCCCAGGGATATTTGTCAGGGTCAGGAGATATTTTATTTTGTCATACTTAAGGGTGGTCCTGGTGCCTTCTAGCATGAGTAGAGACCAGGTTTGTTACTCAGTATCCTAGAATGTGCAGGACCGTCGAGTCCAAGTGCCAGTAGTGCTGAGGTTGAGAGACCCTGATTTCTAGTCTACACATTGCCTACCGATACTATACAAAGTGCCAAGGATTCCACCAAAGGACTACTCAGTGCTTGACACAAAAGCTTTTGTGAGGGAGAAGGACAATATAAACAGATTGCAACCATTGGATATGATAATTGACTTATGAAGGGTATGTTTATGATGTATAGAACACTTAGAAGTGGCACATACTCTAACAAGGACTGTAGGAAAGATTTACTAGAGGGGACACTCAAGCTTTTCCTACCATACCAGTTTTTTTCTAAATGTTCATTACCATATCCACATACCACCTGTTCTATGATGTATACAGTAATTTTTTTCCTCTAAATTTGTTGTAATCTAAATGCATTTATTTTTAAAATTTGATCTCGCTAGTTTTAGGAGACAGTACTTTTTCTATTAACTCACCTTTTAAGATAGCCTTATTGAAATGTGATTCATGTACCATACAATTTGCCCATGTAAGATGTACAACTGAATAGTTCTTAACATATTCACAGATATGCACAACCGTTACCACAGGTTAAGTTGAGAACATTTTAATCACTATTAAGCATTTAAAAATGCTTATCTACATGCTCCCTGTGGGCATCTTGCTGACCTGCAGTGATAGAAGGTAGTTTCCTGGGGCTCCTGTAGCTCAGTAAATCATCTGCCTTTGGCTCTGGCCATGATCTTGGGATTCTGGGATTGAGCCCCATGCCAGACTCCCTGCTCAGCAGGAAGTCTGCTTCTGCTTCTCCCTCTAGCTTTGCCCCTCCCCAGTGTTCCTGTGCACACACACACACTCTCTCTCTCTCAAATAAAGTACTTCCCTTGTGGAGATGTTATTTAACACCCAGTCTCTGAGGTACAGAGCAAGACAGGGGTAGTTGGACTTTTCCTGATGTACTTGGCCTGTGGTTTGGGCAGACGGGAAGGAGTTAGGAAGGGTTAAGTACTAAGGAGAAACAGTCTAGGGCTTTGTGGTTTGTGGAAAAGCCTGGGGTCAGGAATGGAGCCAAGAGCAGTCTTTGGTTTGAGGTCTCCAGTGCACAGATGATGGTGAGAAGGTCTTAGGAAGCATCAGAGATTAGGGGCCGAGGGTAAGAGCAGAACTTCTCACAGGGGCTATCAATTGCAGAAAGATGCCTACAGCAACAGGGAGCAGTGTCCCAGCCCAGTTCTACCCTGCTTGACCAGGCTTTTGGAGTCAGAGTCCATCCTGATCCTCCGACTATGCACCCTCCCTCCCTTCATCTGGCAGCAAGGTGCTGGGCAGGTGACTACACTCCCACTCTCCCCTCATCCTGCAGCAAGGTGCTGGGCAGGTGGCAACACCAGATTTCCTAGAGATCAAGGCCCAGGCCCTAGCTGCCTCCTTCATCACCCCCGTGCCACCCCCGAGATTCCAGCAAGATCTGTTTACAAAGACCTTGACAGTTCCATTCAGGCTACTAAAAATTCTACAAGACAGAAATAGTACACTCAACCTTTAGATGTGGAAGTCTGATAGAAATGGCATGATTTCCACTTTGGCACCATTTGGACAGTAAAGGATGTCTGCTGAGAGATCAAGCCCCTTCTGGGTTGTAGGAGGCAGAGAGATAAGCATCACATAAATACAGACTTGGCACGTGGAGCTTTCATGTCTGTTCTTCTGACACCAGACAGTCTGTTGCCATGGAAATTATTCCATCACTTCACAAATACAGCCTTCCTTCCAGAAGTGCAGAACAGCCAAGCACGTCTGCATTTGGGAATCAAACTTGAAGGGTTGTCATTCTGACCCATGAAGAGCATACCTCTTGCATCTCTGACTTTGTCTTCTGACCTCATTATGAAGGATTTGGTCACATTAAGGTGACTTTTTTAAAGAGTAGTTTCCCCTTTCCTGACAAAGCATCTCCAGCAGTCTTGTCTCCTCACAGCTAGCTAAAGGATACATGGTGCCTCATTGGCCTTAAAGAATCCAGCCCAACCTAAGGGTCTGTCCAGCCTGCTTCTGCATCTGCAGGAAGGTGCTCTTGAGATGTTTCATGCGATTGGCTGTTAAGAAGACAGTGGTTGTCTACTAAAACTAGTCCTTTGATAACACATCTAGGACATCTGCTAGTTCCCAGGCAGTGCTCAAGGTGTCAGAGAACACACAAAGATGGCTCAGCCCAGCATTCCTTTTTATGGGTTTACACACCAGTGATAGTAATAAATGCTGTAACCTCCGCTTTCAGTTAACAAAGTTCTATCTATGTGTTTTTTTCATTAGGTCTCATAAGGTCCCTGAGGAACATAATACTATGATTAGTAGCACTTACCCAGGGACCCTGGGCAAAGTCAAACAGATGTCTCTTGACTCCAAATCCCTTGCTTGTAGCATACCCCATCTCCTCAGAGAACCACATTGTCTGGCAGAATAGGATCAGTGCCATCAGTGCCATTGAAAAGTATAGCCGGGAGACTTTAAGATGTTAATGAGGAGGAAACATTTGCATGTTTGAGAATGAATCAGAAGGACTTCATGGAGGAGGCAGTATTTGATGAACTGAAGATTTCAAAGTGGAAATCAAGAGCAAGACTCCTATTCAGACAGAATACTTATAGATTTCCCCAAAGCTGGCTTCTCTGATATTGAACAAGGAAGAAGTTTGTTTTAAATGCTTTCTGCATTCTTTATACCCATGCTTTACATTTGCATTGTGAGGGTTAAATGAGTCAATCCAATAAAGCACTTAGTACTGTACCCAGGATGAAATGTGTTCAACATGTTACCTATACAATGGATCTTTGATTCTGACTAATGAAGATATGGGTGATCACTGAATTTTTTGCCATACATGTCAATATTTGTTTCTAATGAGGAAAAAAATAAGCTTAGGAAAGGAACATGGGGACATATATCTGTTTTGACCTAAGTCTTAATAAGTATTAGTGTAAGTGTTTATTGGTTGGAGAATGGACTTGATGAGGTCAAGATAGTGAGCTGGTTCCCATAAACTTGTATACCCTATTAACAGACTTCTGTCACCCCCCATCACAAACTCAGGTGCAAGAACAAATACTTTTTGGCTGTCACAGAGCTCATCCATGTTATTCCCTTTAATTCATGCCAACAAACAATACCAAGTACTTCAGTGCCTATGTTATTGCTACAGCACAGAACTCATACACATGGCATTCTTGGGACCTGACCTAGCTCCCAGAAGAAAATTCTTTTCTAGTTCACCAAGGGCAAGGGGAGGGCTTTGTGCCTCATAAATACGATGCAAGTGTCACATTGATCTGCTTTGAGCGATCACTTCCCTTTTGGAACACAAAAAGAATAGAAAAACAATGATGGTTATGATGCAAAGACACACACACACACACAGAGTGAATATTAACCAAGTATGCACCAACAGAATTATGGCTGCAGGACAAAGGGCTGCAACCAGACATTGTGCTCAGTGGGGTTACTTTTCTCCCAATGCCAGGACACCTCTGTCCCCAAAGGCTATGGAGAGGACATTCCGCAGAGAGGTTGTACTTCAAAAGTTGTTGGGTTTTCTACTTCTGGAGTTCTCCAGAAGTTTGCTAGTAGGATTTAGGAAGTTAATCCCCTTGGGGCATGAAACAAGATCCTCCCCATCTGGTTTCCTCTAGGATATAGCAGAAGCATCATCACAGCAGGACTTCTCAGAAAATTCCTGACCATCACCTAGTAACAGCTAACGATGAAGGAGAAGGAACATCAGAAAACTAGATTTTATTCTGTGGTCTGTGTGGCAAGAAGGCACTCCCAAACAAGGGTACCTTTAGGGACTCACTGTGATAGGAGATTTGGCCTTCAGAGTAGAGACACTGACTCTCTGCAAACCACCTAATTCATATCCAGACAGAATATATAGTGTGATATTTAAGCTCTCTGGCTCTCAGACCATGACTGCCTGGGTTCAAAGGCTAGGTCTGTAATTTAATCACTGTGTGGTTTTTGAGTAAATTACTTACCCTCTCTGTGCTTCATTTCCCTCATCTACAGAAAAACCATATCATAAGGATTAAATGAGTCAATCAAATAAAGCACGTGTAACTAACTGAAAGTGCTAAAAACATCACCTAGCATTATCTCAGCTGTATTTAGGAAGTCAGGGGATCGAGTAATATATTCTAAGGCATTTCGATCAGGAAAGAAAAGATGCATTTAAATATTTGTGTTGTGGTTTTGTGTTATGTAAAGGAATAAGCACTGCTTATGTAGGAAATTAGTTAAGTAAATAAACAAATAATAATTAGTGCCTGCCTAATATGTATCAGGCTGTGCTCTGAGCCTGGGTGTATACCTGGGGGCGGGGGGGGGGGGGGACCTGAGAAAACAAAAAGATAAAACCTCGCTCTCATGGAGCTTACAGAATTGGGGGGAAACATGCAATACACAAGATAAATTAGGAACACGGGTAGCATTTAGAGAGTATTAAGGGCTACAGAGAAAAGAAGATGCAAGATATCTCCTGCATGTCCTCATCTAATCCGTCAGCTCTACTGAATACCCATAGGGAGTCAGGCCTGCTGCTGTCTTAAACAGAAATATATGTCCTGCTTAACAATATGGGAAATGCCTACAGCTCCTATTTGTAAAATGGGCCCAACTTTGAATCACCTGAGATTGTGCCCAGAAAGGTGAAATTATGGCTAGCCATCATTGGTAGATACAGTTGCTACTTTTAGACCACTGTATTGTTTGGGACTCATTCTTATTTTTTTTCCCTGTTGCTAGAAAAAAACTCCCCTATTCCTGAACCCCCCCTACACTGTTGGTAACAATGCAAGCTGGTGCAGCCACTCTGGAAAACAGTATGGAGGTTCCTCAAAAGGTTGAAAATAGAGCTACCCTATGACCCAGCAATCACACGACTTGATACTTACCCTAAAGATACAAATGTAGTGATCTGAAGGGGCATGGGGACCCCAAAGTTTATAGCAGCAATGTCCACACAGATGAATGGAAAAGGAGGTTTGGTACATATATACAATGGAATACTATGCAGTCATCAAAAACCCCCAAAATCTTGTCATTTGCAATGACGTGAATGGAAGTAGAGGGTATTATGCTAAGTGAAATATGTCAATCAAAGAAAGACAATTATCATATGATCTCACTGGTATGAGGAACTTGAGAAACAAGACAGAGGATCATACAGGAAGGGAGGGAAAAATGAAAGAAGATAAAACCAGAAAGGGAGACAAAACATAAGAGGCTCTTAATCTCAAGAAACAAACTGAGGGTTGCTGGTGGGGAGGTGGATGGGAGGGATGGGGTGGCTGGATGATGGACATTGGGGAGGGTATGTGCTATGGTGAGAGCTGTGATTGTGTAAGACTAATGTATCACAAGCCTGTATAAAACAAATAATACATTATATGTAATTAAAAAAAAACTATTTCTGAGGCCAGCACAGGAATTTCATCTGTTCTGAATCAGCCTGCAGTGATCCAGTTTCCTTGTATTTGCCTCTTGAAATCCCTGTCATTGGACGGCCCAATGTATGCTCTCAGCTGCTGAGCTATCCATCAACTCTACCCCAGAGTACAGGATAGGGACTGGGGATTGTGGGTGGAGGGGATGTGGGTATATCAGGGATGTTGGCAGCGTATAGCAGGGATGTTGGCAGCCATGAACTCTAATAAAATGTTTCTAAATGGTGATGAAAATAGGTAGAATACAATAAAGATTAACCTTTGAAGATCTGAGGTCAATCGTTTGTTCAGGAAACAGTTACTGAGCACCTTGTATGCACCTGGCATTTTGCAAGGGCACTGGTTATGTGGCATTGAAAGGATGGAGGGGCTTCCTATCTTCTCAGAGCTTTCAACAGAGGCAAGATTGCACACACACTGTCACCATATTCAACCCTTGAATAGGTTTAACACTTCAGAAAGCCCTCCTTGAGCCTCACATGGCCCTATGGAAATAAACATTATCATCTCCATCTTAAATGAAGAAACTGACATCCCAAGACTAAATAAGGAAAGTCAGAAGGGAAGGAAACCATCTGATACAACATTATAATAGGAAATTGACAGCTCAAGTTATTTTTATAATCAAAGGATTGACCTCCCAGCTCCTCTAGAGCTGAGGAAATACAGTACTTGGGGAAAAAAAAAAAAAAAAAAAAAAACAACAGCAGGCAAAAGAAGCAATTTAACCCATACATAACTTAGCATGGAAACAGTAAGTTTCCCAAGCAAGTAATGTAGGTGTGGGGGGGTTGAAAAACAGAGCACCTACACCACTTCCTCAAGGCAAAAGCTTTCTGGTGTATCCCCGGCTATGAGGTGACAGCAGAGAAGAACCCCAGGTCCCAGTTACTGGCTTTGGTATGGCTTCTAATCAAACAAGACTCAGTAGGCGTCTGAGTTTCATTCCTTGCTGATGAAAAACAAGGGAGGGAAGGAGAAAGCAAAGGGGAAAGCATCAAGCCTTCCATCCTGTACCAAGCCCTGGGAGAGAACTCTCATCTCCACTCTGATGCCATCTATGGGTAACACCATCAGTAGAATGGGTATTTGTATGTACAGAGATGAGAACATGGAGGCTCAAAGAGATCTGGCGATTTTCTTGTTTACTGGGTTGGGGAGATGGCTAATTGCAGTGTACATGGATTTATTGAGTTTCTGTTACTTACCAGCACAGGGCTCTGCAGGGAGGTATGCTACCACGACCCTCAAGGATGTTTTCAGCTATCTCCTGCAGGAGAGGAAGATCTTGACTCAGGGAACCCTTGGAGCCTGACCACAGATGGAGCTCAGAGAAATGGAAAGCAGTTTGCATCACCTGCAAGGTGCCAAGAGGCTTCTCTAAAGGGCCTTACCCTCACAGAATCTCAGGAGCTGCCCACACAGATGAGCAGACAAGTTTTAATGGAGCCAAATGCCATCAAAGAACCAAGATTTCCCTCCCAGTATAGCCGTCCGTTGTTTCTGGGCAACAGCAGAAAGCATGACTCTAAAGAAGAGAACACACATAGGAAGGGGGAGGTGGGATCAAGCGGGGTGGCCTTTGGATTTGTCTATAGCTCCAATTTTCTTTCATGAATATTTCACTTAAATCCTGTATTAACCATTAAGTGGTAATGACTGTGTCTGTCTCCCTGCACTCACTCTGTCTCTGTCACTCAAGCATCCTTTTCTGTCTCCCTTCCTCCTCCTCTCTTTCTTCTGTCTTCCCTGTCTGTTCTTCAACACACCTTCAATTTTCTATTTCTTTTGCTCCCTCTTCCTTTCTTTATCTTTCATGCTTCTTTGCTCAGTTTCCTTCTCTTTCTCTCTCACACACACATACAGACACACACACACACACACACACACACACACACTCCTTCTCTCCTGTTCCATTACCTCATCTCACCTTTGGAATCAGGAAGGAATCTAAATCCATTGACTTCTCAGCCACATGCCACAAAGGACAGAGCTCATTATAAAGGCTGAAGGAGAGGTGGAGGACACCTGGGCTAGGGAGCCAAAAGCTGGAAATTGCACCCTAGATGGTTTATATGTACAGCAGTGTTGAGGGCCTGAAGGTTCCACCATGTTCTAATCATTAATAACCCAATGGGAAGACCACATGGGAGCCAGAGAAGGAAGGGCCCTACTGTCCTCTAATCTCTTGGTTAGGCAAGTGTACACATTTCCCATGGGAAATCATACCAACGTATTTGAAGGAGTTGATGAAAATCAGAAGGTGCGGGAGCAGGAAGAGGAGGCAGAGAAAGTTCAGGTTTTATGAGGCTCCTGGGTGGCTCAGTCAGTTAAGTGTCCGACCCATGATTTTGGCTCAGGTCATGATCTCAGGGCCATGAGACTGAGCCTCAAGTCAGGGTCTGTGTTCAATGGGGAGTTCTGCTTGAAGATCCCCTCCTTTCAGCCTTCCCCCTGCTTGCATGGGCTCTCTCCGTCTCTGAAATAAATAAATAAATTAATTAATTAATATTAAAAAGAAAAGTAAGTTAAGGGCTTATGACTTACCTTGAAAAAAGAAAGTAAAAAGGGAAGATCATTAGTGCTTTTGCATACAAAATCCATCTGATTTGTCTCCTGCCTCACCTTCTGCTACATTTCCCCACCCCAACCCAGACGTCCTCCTTGCTCAAGCCATGCCTCTGTGTTCAAATAAATGACTGGAATTTTCTTCCTCTTTTATTTCACCAAATTAAGTTTTATGTGATGAAGAGTTCCCCAAAATGTTAACAGACTTTATTTGTTCTGTGTGGTAGGTTAAGATAAGATCGAAAATTATTTTAATTTTTTTATGTTTCCCTCCCCCATATTTTTTGCAATAAGCAAGTATTACTATCGTGATAAGATAAAAATTTTAAAATCATCAAAAACCCAATAAATCCATTGTGTTTAGCACAGCTCCCCTTCCAGGATCTCTGGTGGCTCCCCATCACATTAACCTCTGTCTGTTCAGAATTATCAGCACCCTTTTGTCTTTGCAGCCCTCACTTTAACCTTTTCACTGGACACTTTTATGCCCATCCTCTCATCTAACCTTTTTCACAACCCTATAAATTGAGGTGATTGCTCCCATTTTACAGATAAGGAAAAGGAGGCTGAGAGAAGTAGGTGGCTTTCCTATGTCCACATGTTTAGTGCAAGACTCTAGTCTCAAATGTGTGTCTTTTGGATTCCTCTGGCTGTTGCCCAGTCAATGGGTGACCACAAGACTTTTCTCAGTGGTTCCCTGATCCTCAAAGGTGCATTACTTGTTTTCAGGTGTCGGGCACTAGCTAGCTCTGAATATGCTGAAAACATTCATGATACAGATACATGCTCTCTTCTAGTGAAACCACTCCAAGAGAATTCTCTCCAAACTCATTCCCTGGGTATGTGGCTGTCTATCCCCTTCATCCCAGGATGAGTCCCAGACCAGAACTTCTGAAGATTCTGATGAAATAATAACTCGTTTTCATTCCTACTGCACCCCCAAAAATGTTTGCTATGCTTTGATCTTCTGGAGGAACTGGGATATTCGCAGGACAGGACTATGTCAAGAGTTCCATTAATATGAAGCAAAGCATTCAGTACAGAATTCTAAAGGGACAAGACTATCTCTACTTTGAGCCCAACAGCCTGAAGATGGAAGAAATGTCCCCACAGGTTGAACAAATATTTATCTAGTCAGCCCTGCGTTTAGTCCTCATCCAGACATCCCTACCACCAGAGATAAACTCCTAAGTCTCAATGAAACTTATTCAGAAAGAAATCTGCCTGAATATTTTAACCTGGCTTCCACTGTTAAGCCCCCCAGCTCAAAGGGCCATGTGAAGCTGGTAAAGAAACTGGGAGGAGGGAAAGGGGGACATTGACTCATCTTATTTTCATCTAACTTCTCTTTTCCTTAGAAGTTAACAAAAAGACAGTGAAAAGGTGAAAAGGCTACATTTTTTAAAAAGATTTGTCTATTTATTTTACAAAGAGAGAGAGAGAAAGTACAAGCAGGGGGAGGGGAAGAAGGAGAGAGAGAGAAAGAAAATCCTCAAGCAGACTCCACACTGAGCACGGAGCCTGACATAGTGCTCCATCTGGACCCTGAGATCTTGACCTGAGCCAAAATCAAGAGCTGGACGCTTAACCAACTGAACCACCCAGGTGCCCCAGAAGGGGCTACATCTTTTGTTATGACAATGTAACATAGTATGAAATTAAATTGATGCTTGCAGACTGCAATTAGCAGGAAGTATTTATGCATTCTGCAAGTAACTAAGACAAGGTTTCAGTTCAGTGTCAGATGGTCACAGAATGAGGTTTGAGAAACAAATTTCAAGAGAAAAGACCCAGAGAGGGGAGAGTAATAATCATAGCTAATATTATTTCAATGAAAACTTAAATAGCCCCATTCTCCTCATTTTACAGATGTAGAAATAAAGGCACAGAGAGTTGACTTTTCCAAGACCATTCAACAAAAATAATCATTGAAGCTGAGATTAGAACTCAGGCAGTGTGACTTGAGGGCAAAGTTTCTTTCTAGTTCTGCCCAAGATATGATCAGGGGCCCCTCTAGTTATACCACTTTGTGTCCTTGTGTGCAGGAACCACAGAGAGAGATTGTACAGTCGCTAAAGAAAAATGTTAATGTCTCTAGAACTGGGCTTGCCAATGGAATCATAATATGAGCTACATATGTATTTCCAACTTTCTAGCAGCCACATTTTTTAAAAGATTTATTTATTTTAGGGGTGGTGGCAGGGAGGGGCAGAGGGAAAGAGAGTCTCAAGCAGACTGTGAGTTGAGAACAGATCCTGATGGGGGACTCGATCCCACCACCCTGAGATCACGACCTGAGCTGAAACCAAGAGTTGGGCACTAAATTGACTATACCACCCAGGCTCCTCTAGCAGCCACATTTTTAAACAGTAAAAAGAAAAAGGTGAAACCAGTTTTTAATGATATATTTTCTTGAACCCAACATATCCAAAGTATTATCATTGCAATATAGCATCAACATAAGTTATTCCTGAGATATTTTTAATTCTTTTGCTTTTACTCAGTCTCATAGCACATTGTGCGTGCTCAGTAGCCACACGCTGGACAGTGTGACCCTGGACCAACAGTTCTACGTCATGGAGAGCTTTAGAAAATGCTGATAACTGTGCCCCTCCAAGGTCCCATTAGGTCAAAATTTCTGGGGTTAGGGCCAGGCCTTGGTATTTTCTGTTAAATACCAGCATGCTTCTAGGATGTAGTCAGACTGTAAATTCCAGGCTGGAAGATTCCTTGTCCTTATTCCCTGTGTGTCCCAGTTCCCTTTACAGAGCCTGGAACTTTGTAAGCATTGAAAACAGGCTTCATGAACAAGTGAGTGGGGTTTGGACTCGCATTTCAGTATCCTGAATCCTAGTTCTGACTCTGCCACAAACTAGCTGTGTGACAAAGATCTTACCCCAGCCCTTCTCCCGAGTCTGATCTTCCTCCTCAGCAGCAACAAGGTCTCTGGACTCAGGGCTTGCTCTCCAGTTCTGTGTCAGATATTCATAACCCCGAGGACGTATGCAGCACACTTGCCACACAGGAGCACTGTCCAGCAGTGCATGCCCCTTTCACCAGGTCATCACCCCCTACTCCGGCCCACAGTCTGGGACCTCCAATTACAGGGCATCCTGCTACATTGCCCTTGGTCGACATATGTAATCACTGTGTCGGGGGTGTCTCCACAGCCACAGAAAATTTAAATTGCATCTTCCAGGTCTCAATATGATGTTTCTGGGCCGTTTTGCATGCTGCTCCTAAGAGAAAGGCATTTTCTTGATGTGCACAGCAGCTACACTAATAACAGGGGGATGGTGGCATGTCACTGTTTATAGCACAGGGACAGCTGCACCTCTGTGAGCTGCAGGTTCTGCTTCGGAGTGGGCAGGTGGAGGCAAGGAAGGCACAGGAGGGAAGGGAAAGGTGCCCTTCCATGTAAACGTTTGCATCTGTGATTTGGCAAAGACAAGAGAAAAAAAAAAACAAAACAACACTGTGAACCTTAGATCGAGTCCAGACACTTTGAAATGTTGGGGAGCTGGTTTGTTAATGTATTTAACCACCAGAAGGAAGGAAGAAGGGAAGGAGACATTGTCACAGCTTGCAGGATAAACTTAAGCTCCAAGCTGGGCATCAGAATTTGTGTGATCTATACTACCTCGGTGCCAGCACTGGTACCAGCTTCCCCCTCTATTCTTGGCTCCCACACTTCCCCAGCACTTGCCCTATGCCCCAAGTATGCTGGACTGACAATGCTTGGTTGAACGGATTATAATCTCATAGTACCCTTTGTATTTGTGCATACATCTTTTGCCAGAATAAATTCTAACCATTCTTTAACATTTGGATGCCACCTCCTCCAGGAAGCGTTATTGGATCACCCACAGCAAGCCTAGTTTGGATCGGAGATTTCTCCTTTGTGTTTTTTCAAACCAGCAGGCTCACTCTCATCATACCACCTGGCAGTCCCAACTAGCTCTTCCCGGTAAGCGGTCATCTTCAGAGGAAGAAAACTGCATCATTATCTCTCCATCCCTAGCACACTTGGTAGAATATGATAGGCTCTTAATTTGAAGAATGAGATAGGGAACGAGAGCAGGAGGGAAAGAGAGGGAGGAAGAGAGGGAAAACACATTAACTGACTGAAGAGAGGGAAAAAGAAGAGGGAGAGAGATGGAAGGAAAAAATGGGAGAAGTACAGGAGTATTATGAACTGAATTGTGTTCTCCAAATTTCATATTTTGGAGACCTAACTCCCAAGGCAACTCTACTGAGACAGGGCCTTTGTGGAGGAAATTAAAATTAAATGAGGTCATAAGGAGGAACCCTACTCCAAAATGACTGGGTCCCTATAAGCAGAGACACCAGTGGTGTACACACACAGCAAAGACCACATGAGGACACGGGGAGGAGACAGCCGTCTACAAGCCATGGAGAGAGTACTCAGGAGATACCAACTCTGCCAACAGCCTCCAGAACTGTGAGAAGGTTAACTTCTGTTGTTTAAGCCCCTGAATCTGTGGTATATGGTTATGTCAGTCCTGGCACACTAATATAATAAATGATAGAAATGTTCAGCCCAATTGCACAGACAAGGGAAGAAGGAAGAGGGGTGTGTGGCTGCTGTGGCATTTTGCTGCTCAGATGTCCCTCCACAGAGAACTTGCTGGAAGGAGCTCAGGAAGCCTCCAGTGCCAGTCATGGGGATGCAGCAGATGCTCAGGCTGAGGGCCCAGGGCCTCCTTCTCAGGGCAGCTCCCAGCTGATGACTGAGCACAGCAGGGAGACTAGGACCAGACCATTTTACCCCTCAGTGCAGGAGGCTCTGGCTTCCTTCCATTGGCTGAGACTTCCTCAGTGCTGGAGAGGGGTCTCAGGTTCTTCCTGCCTCCTCCTACTTCTCCTCTGTTTCCCAGAGGCCAGGCCCACCCCACAGGAGGAGCCTCTCTCCCCTTCCCCGACTCACTTTCCTTTTGGTCCTGCACCAGCATTTTCCCCAACAAGCCTCTTGCCCATTTAATTCTGTCTTGGCAGCTGCTTTCCAGAAAACTGAAACTGACAGAGGTGTGCAGAGTTGGGCATCCACTGGGTGCTCTTTGCCTCATAACCATCACCTATTTCTATTATCCTAGCAATCTGGAAAGGAGGCAGTTTTCTTCCCACTGTACAGAGGAAGAAACTAAGCATGATAGAGATGAGCAGCTTGCCCCACAGTCACGAGGCTGGTCACAATGAGGCTACATTCTGTTGGCGCTATGCCTTCTTCCAGCTCACACATCGGTTCCCGCCCCTCTCCCCCACCTCCTGCCATGGACCACCACTCTGCTGAGCCAACGAGCAGCAGTTTCTAACGCTGGATAGCTCTTGTCACTTTCCAAGGGGATGTCTCCAAGTGGCTTCCACAGTGTCAGGCCTCACCCCCCAGAAGTCGTACTCTGAAACCTGGGGACTCATCCCTTGAGATGAGACTTGGAAGAGAAAGATGTTCAAAGGGCAGACCAGGGGGCAGCAGGACCTTCTTGGCAAGGGAAACCAGGGCCTGTGGTCACAGGGAGACTAGCAATGGCAAGAATGGAGGGATAATAGGACCGAATGTGGAGCCAAGAGCCACAACACAGAGAAACCCATCTTCTTACTTGTGAACCTCTAGCATCCCAGTGGTGCCTAGCACTTGGCCAGCACTTAAGAAATATGCACTGCAGTGATCAGCCAAGAAACATAACCATTGAGCTTATTAGGATCAGTTTGACTCTTGGGTTAATGTATTCAGAATAGAAATAAGCAGTGGATTTATCCTCTTTGCTTTTCCTCTTTTTTTTTTTAATTTCACTCCATCATTGAAGTTTGGGGTTAATTGGGACAGGCCAGAGCTGGTTAAAGGAAAGTAGACTTTGATGTCACCCTGCTGATGCCTCATTCTGTCTGTTCTGGGTGTGTGAGGTACAGCAGTTCCCAAAGAGTTAACTCCTGGCAGTTTCCAAATCTGCAACCTTCAGAGGCCAGCAGGTCCCTCCATCTCCACCTCTAAATCAATCACACAAGATTTTCTGAAACCATCAGTCTAAGTTTTCCTTTGATCATTATCTTGTCCCCTGCTATAAACCCACTCTCTGTCCTGTCCCCCAGCAGCAGGGGAGACAAGCTGCCTGTTAGCAGACTGACTGCAGATTCCTTGGAAGAGACTGCCTGCTGGTGCTTTCACTCTGCAGGACTTCAAAGGGGAGCCCAACACATTTAAACACCATGGGGGAGAAATGCTAGAAAGAGGTGCACACTCTACCTAGTGAGGTCTGGCACTATTCTCTCCCACCTTCTGGCAGGGCCATTGTCCAAAGAGCCACAGTGATGAAAAATACTGGTTCGGGAACTAGGGTAGATGCAACAAGCAGAAGTGGAATTTTAACCAGCAGCAAGTGCCTCTGGACTACAAGTTTCTCTCCACTGGACCTCAATTTTCTCGTCTGTACCGTGAATAGGTTTAATGATCTCATATGTGCACTTCTGATCTTGGGCATAGTCTATTTCTGGGGAAATGGTTGCATGGATGGATGGATGGATGGATGGATAGCAGAAAACTAAATTCAGTAAACAGTCCATAAAAGGTAATAAAGATGATGATAGAGATAAAGACAGATGATGTTCTGACTAGAACAGAACATCAGTTCACTACATAACAAGGCTAAGTAAGGTAAGACAGAAATTGCCATTACCTCTTAGATGCCTCGGAGATAGTCAAGTGCTAACAACTACAAAAGTAGTAGAGAACCTCCTTGGTTCTTAGCATCATCAAAAGAAATGAGCCTGATGCAATTGCCAAATTTGTATATTCAGCGGCCTACTTGCTATCTTCATTTGAATGTCTCCCATGTACCTATCTCAAAATCACCCTGTTTCAAACCTAAATTCTCCCCCTTTGTCTCCCCTCTCTCAGGGACAGGGAATGCCTGCCCTCTGTCAAGTTTCTTAGACGAGAAATCTGAGAGCCATTTCAGACCCTCTTCCTTAACCCTCCTGAGTTTTTCACAAGTCCTATGAAGTTGACTTCGAAAATACTCAAGTCACCCGCTGTTCAACCCTTCATAGACCTTATGCTAAGTTAAGACATCATCATCTTTTTTCTAGATCACTCTAGCAGCTTTTATTCGTCCTCTCCTTCTCCATTTACTACCACCCTTTGCTTTAACCCAATCTCTACACAGCGGGGGGATATTGGGCCACTTGCCCACTCCAAACTCTTCAGTGTCCCCTTTTGTACTTTGGATAATCCAAATAGTTTGCCATAAGCAGCAAATCCCTCCTTGTGTGGCCCAGCTGATTTCCCCAGCTTCATCTTGTGCCATGCTCCCTCTCCCTCCATGTGCTCTAACTACAAAGCTATTCTTTCATATTCTCAAATAAGACCAAGTTGTTTCTCACTTTGGACTCCTCACTCCCATATTCTGCAAGCCCCACCCATCCCGTCCCTTAAACTGATTGATTTCTACCCATCCACCATTGCAAGCATCCCTCAAAAGATAGCGATGGCTCCCCAGTGAAATTAGGCTCCAGTGATGCCCCCTCTTAGAACTCTCTACTTGTCCTTGAACAACTCTATGACAATTTGGAACTCTGTATTTATATGTGTGATTACTTGTTTTAAGTCTGTCTTCTGAATCAGCCTGCAATGTCTACCAGGACAGAGATTGTGTTTTTTACTGCTGTTGGTCACCACTGTATCTCCCAGCACATAGTTCCAAATATATGTAAGTCATTAAACATTTGTTGAATTGTTGAATGAATGAAGTTATTGTTATCTCTAATGTTTTCCCATAAAAATTAGTGCTGAGGCTAAATATCTTAACAGTATTTTATTTTACTCTTTTCAGTTAAACCTCAAAACTACTTTGAAAAGAGAATATCTCTTTCTAGGTCCTGGGAATCAAAGGATTCGGGGTCAGAGAAATTAAGAGCCTTCTTATCCAACCTCGAACCTGAAACTCAAAGTTTTCATTTTTCTAACCCGGCTGACCTTCCCTATAAAAAGTATCCATCAATGACTGTGTTGAAGTGGTGGGATTACAGGGCATTTTCTTTTTAACTCTTTTCCAATAGATTTTTATGTCATCACTCTCGTAATGAAACTAATGAGTATAAATGCATTTTTACTCTCTGGCTAAGCCAGTAAAGTCAAATCTGTGCATAGGTGGAAGATTGCTGGGATTCAGTATTAACCCTCAGCACTATTACCACAAACAAGCATGTACTGAGCAGGACCTATTTAATGTGAGGATCTAGGTTGTCTTTTTGCAACAACATAACTCAATCGAAAAGATGGAGGATTTCTCCATCCTATACCTATACCCTCTCCACCCCCCGCCCAGGTTACACAGCTGATGAACATAACACTAACTTAAATGTCTGACTTCAAAATCCACACAAGACAAACATTTAGGAATGAAGGCATCTCCCTGAAGCAATTTGTCAATAGTCACACAGATTATTGCCAGGTTCTACATGCCCATCTCTAAATTCTGTTTCCCATCTATGGAATTGCCTCTTCCCCTCTAGTAACATCTTTCTTAACTAGTTCCTATTTTATTACATTTTTAGTGAGTGATTAGAAAGTCAATACCTATTCCATGAAAATACTTACAAAATGGAAAGAGGTATTAACCCACAATTCATCCAAGCAGAGGCAATGTCATTCATTTTAACAGTCCAGATGAGTAAAGTTTCATGCTTATAACATCATATCTTCTATAGAGATTATTAGTGGTAACATTTCTTTTCATGCAGAAAGCAGATACCAGTGCTCTTATTACTTTTTAAATTGTCAAACAGCAGTCAATCATGTCCCCTGAAATGTTGATCTAACAATCATTGCTGGTTAATATTGACCAACTAATTTAAAAGTTTCAAAGGAGATGTATACAATTTGCCCAAGGTGACTTCAAAATAATGCCCAATCCAGTTAATGTTTACATCCCTAAGGTGCTTACCTCCACTAAAAACCAGCCTTGCACATCAGCCCCACAGGAAAGGACAGCTCATGCCAGAGTTAAGTGTGGGCTCCAAGATAAAGAGCAACCCAGCTGGAAAGCCGGGGTTCAAACACGTTTGGTTTCCATTAACTGGGTTTGCAACTGGGTTTGCCCCTTCAAAGGCAATGAACATTCCTCTCCCCAACCTAAAAATTCCTACTTCCTCCAAAATGGCAGACCCAAGAAAAATTCCTGAATCAAAGAACTGAGCTCCTAAACAGTTACCCTTTTAGGCTGATTTTACACAAGTTTTATTTTGTGATGCAATTGATACATGTTTTTCATGAACTAAAAACAGAAAACACCATTCATCACAATAAGAATTAACTGATATCTCATCACTATTGTTTTTGAAAATATGTAACAAAATGAAGTCATGCTAATTGTTTTCACATATCGCTGTATTGTCACCATCCTTTCTAAAATTTTAAAATAACCTGGTTTCCAATTGACAGTAGGTATGTTAAGGTCATCAATCAATCCTTTCTGACGTTTGTACATTTAGATTGCCTCCAATTTTTCTCCATTATAAACACTTCAGCAACGAGCATCCTATACCTCAACTCATTCTATAAAGAATTACTGGACTTCTAAAAAAAAAAAAAAAAAGCCTGGCACATAGTACCAAAATTTTTACTCATATTCTTAATTACTCCCTTAAGATATATTTCCTGGAAGTGGAACTTTTGGTCAAAACACACTTTTCAGAATTTGATTGGAGAGAGTTTATATCAGTAGATACTTCTGTCAACACCACCTGAGATTATCTCCATCACCTGGACTTCATCAAGGAGGGCAAGCAGGTACAGCTGCTTTAGAGCAGTGCTACTCAAAGTGGTCTTTGGACCAGCATCATCTGCATTTTGTAGAAATGCAGATTCTTGGGTTCTACCCCTGAGATCTACTCAGTCAACATCCCTGATACTTGGGACGAAGTAATCTGGATTTTAATAAGCTCTCCACACGATTCTCTTGCTCATTAATGTTTGAGAACCAATGACCTCAAGCATAAGAAACAGATCTATCAGTGTCACCAAGCAACATACATCCTCCCGACTATCTTCACTGTTTTGTTCTTTCTCAATAACCTTTCCTGAAACCAACTCATAGCTAATTCTTCAACAGAGGCCCCAGATAGGTATAAAGTCAGCTTTTCAGCTAGTTTGGCAAGACAGTGAACTTCAGAACTGAAGTGGACAAAATATAGAGGCAAGTAGAGGGGAGAGAAGGAAAGTGTCTTCTGCACAGGGGTGGAGAAGAAGGGCCACAGTGTTCTGTGAGAAGCAAGGCATGTGAAGCCTTGATGTTACTTGGAAGACCAGCTTTCGAAGTCTGCCTCATCTCACTTGTAACTCAATAACCTTGGACAACTACTTAATACTATTGATGCTCAGTTTCCTCTTTTGTTTATCAGGGATAAACATCCCATGTTGCAGGTTGTTGTCAGGTTCACAAATGATAAGCAATGTGAAATACTTGGAAATTGTAAAGCCCTGTCCACATTAGGGGGGTAACATTATTATCAGAGACCTGGTTGTAGGCAAAAGTTGCCCTTCCTGTGCTTTCCCTCTTCCCCATTCTTACCATGAAATTTCACTTCTTCCCCCAAACCTTCAAAGGCCTCACTTATCAGTCATCAACATACGAAGCAAACTGCCTCCTTGGCCTCCTTTTAAGAGGTATCACTTACACTTCCCAGTTGGAATATTATCTTCCTTATCTCCAGACTGCAGAAATGCATGGCCTACCACCTCTCGAAGTTGGATGGAAAAATCACTTAGATGGAACACCCCAGTTGCAGGGAAGGAAAGAGACTGTGAAAGTTCCAAACACTGTTAGGGAAGGCAGCATGACATTTGGGGCTCAGAGTAGGAGCCCAAATTTTGACCCTCTCATTAGGAAGAAGAAGGGGTCTTTGGCACTATAAGAATAACACTGCCAAAAGAGAATTCTTGATTTCCCTTTGAAAATCTGTTTTCACCCAGATTTTCCCATCTTAGGAGAGAGTGGCATGTTTTCTCACACCAGAAATCTGAATTACCCTTGATTCCTTTCTTTCCCTCACCTTCTAGGTCTAATTAGTCATGATAAACTATTGCCTTTAAGCAACTTGCTTAACCTCTTTGAGCATCAGTTCCCTCCTCTGAAAGACAGGGTATAATAATGTATCTTATTCCAGGCTTTCAAGAATTAATTTAGACAGCCTTCTAATCCTTGACCATCCACCCTGCAGAAAGCACCAACAATCTCTCTACAGTGTGAAGTGACACCTCTGAGAGCCATTGCATAAATATTCATGGGACTCAGGCTACATTGCAGGCATTCTACACAGGACATAGCATTGAAAATGACAAGAGGATTCCTGTTCTGCTGGAGTTTATAATCCAGAGGGTGGAAAGGTAGAGGGAGAAACAGACAAAAGAAATAGCAAGAAGAATTTCATATCAGAAAATTATCTTAAATCTCTCCTTGGACAACACCTATTCTGATCTGAAGGTGTTGTCCAAGAAGAGACTTAACATAATATGGTAGAGAGTAGATATGTGGCTACCTAAAACTGGGTGATTGGAACTGGCCTCTCTGAAGAGGTCCCATGTAGGCTGAGGTTTGAATGACAAGAAGAAACCAGCCACGTAAACAGGATGAAGAGACAAGTCATTCCAGACCGAGTATAAATGCCTCTCTGCCTGAGTAAAACTTGGAAAGTCCAAGGAATACCCAGCAAGCTAGCACAGCTGGTGCGTGTGGGACACAAGGAGAGAGGTAATTAATAGAGTCAAAGGAGTGGTACAGTGAGATCAAAGAGGGTTTTGCAAACCAAGAAAAGAAGTTTGAATTTGTCTGTTTATTTCTTTGTTTCAGTGACAAGAAACGCCAGGTAATAGTCTTAAGTGGAAAAGTGATTTGGTTTTATTTTGCTTTTTAAAATATCACCCTGAGTACTTCCGGGGGAATGGATTGCAAGAGGACAAGGGAACGAATGGGGACAGTATTTACAATGGTTCAGATAAGAGAAGATGGTGGCTTGGACTGGGGTAAAGACCAGGGAGCTGGAAAAAGTGGACAATTCTGGATATGTTCTGTATATAAAGTCCAGAGGACTTGGTGACCAATTATTCCTAAAAAATAGACACAAGAAAAAAAAAATAAAAAGATCAAGGATAACTCAGTTTCTGGTGTGCACCACTATGAAGCTACTTACTGGGATGGTAAAACCCAGAAAAAGCAAGATTGTAATGAGAAATAAAGAGTTATGCTTTAGTCACATTATTCTTGTGATGCTTCAGCATGCATGTAGAGATGTCAAGTTGGCATTTAGATTTGTCTTGTCTTGAGTTGTAGGGTGTGTTGAGGGCTGGAGGTAAAACATTCAGGAGTAATCAGAATCCCAGATTCCACCCAAGGACATACTTCTTAAATGTGTTACACATTGATATCCTTCAGACTCATGGCCATACCTTAGAAAAGTACAGGTGAAAGACATAGCTTCTGCCTTCGAGATACTCTCAATGTCCTGAGGAAAAGGCAGATACACAGAAAAGTATATCATACCATTTTTCAGTGCTAGGATGGATGGAGGTGTTATGGGGTGCTAACCGTGGCCTTGGGCTCTTCTGGTCCTCATTTCTATCATACAAACTGTCATAGTACCATTTGTCTTGACAACAGGGCAATAGGCACATTTCAAAGGAAATGATGTAGATGGAAGTGAATGAAAGACACAGAGACTTGCATTATTATCCCTCTGCAAAGAGGGAGAAAGCTGGCATGAAGAGAGTATTCAAAGACTTTCCAGCAAAACACAGGGCTAAGTTCTGGCTGATAGGACTCAAAGGAGCCTGTCTATCTAATCATTGCAGCAGGAAATGTAATTCTTCACAAAGCCAATGCTGCTGTGAGGGAATTTGCATGAGGTCCAAGATAGGATGTAAAAGTTTCTCTGCTGTTGCTGTAGCTTAGTGATAGCTCCTAAAAACAGGCATGCCATACTTGGTGGCTGTTTCTTCTATACCAGCTCACCTTTGATCCTTAGCAAAAGTTTAACCTTTAAACTTTCCACCAGTGACATCACATTGTCCAGCTGTGAGAACATTGAGCCGTGGAGGGAACATGACCTGTTCAAACTTTGACACTATCCCCTAATAACTGCAGCATGTGACTCTGTCCCTTAGCCTCAGTTTCTGGAATTGTAATATGGTTGTGATAATCATCTTCCAGGTAACTTTAAGGATTTATCAAGACAATGAATGTGTTGTGGAATCATGGCCGCGACCGATAGTGGATCCAGGAGGATGGGGAAGAGGAAGTCGAGAAGTTGGTTCTGGTGGAATTGTCCAGAATTATTGATTCAGTCTTTCTATCAAAATGTGAAAATAAATGCAAGGTTTGGGTAATTGACACTGAGAGTCCCATTATACAAGTGGGCAGCTGTGTCCTTGCTGGAGAGTATGAAGACACCCTTGGAACCTGTGTTACATTTGAAGCAAATGTTGAACATGGTGATGCAGAAGGCAGTAATAAAACAATGCTAAAATATAAACACCATACAATGAAGAAGTTCAGCATGACAAGCACTCTTTTGACAGAAAAGAAGGAAGGAGAAGAAAGCCTAGGTGGTGTGAAATGGCCGCAAATCAAGGACGATGATTTCTGCTATAGACCCAACATGATTTGTAGCTTTCTGCATGAAAATGAAGATGACGACGTTGTAGCTCTAGCCTCAGATAAATCTTTGGAGTTGGAAGAGCAAGAGATTCAAAGGAAAGATAATTCAAACCTGAATTATAAACAGGGGAAATCACTGAACTTGGAAGAAGAGAATTCTGGCCCTTTTACTGATATCTCTTCTTTGAAGGTGGAAGGTTATTTTTTATTTTTTTTTATGGAAACTCAAGATACTGCCTTGAAAATCACTCTTAGATGAAATATTTCTCATAACTAGTAACAAATTTTTTGGAGTTTTTATATCAAATCATTGACCGTGTAGATTTCATTTGTTTACTCTTTTACTAGATTTGTTGGTTATACATGCATTTCTGATTAGAGCACAATTTAATGCCAAAGTCATTAAGGACCCAATAGGAATTGAATTTTTAAAAATCTGGTATAAATGACTATTGGGACTCTTCTGTGGTAAGTCCTTTAAATTGAGAGATTTATTAAGGTAAGTGTATGAGTTTTTTTTTATTGCAGCCATTATAAATTACTGCAAACTTAGTGGCTTAAAATGATACAAGTGCATTATCTTGTAGTTTTGTAAGTCAGCTATCTGACATGGGCTGGGCCAAAATCTAGGTGTTCGAAGGACTTTATTCTTTTCCGGAGGTTGGGGGTAGGGGACACTCTGTTTCCTCGTCCATCTATTTGTTGGCAGATTTCAGTTCTTTGCCACTGAAGCATCAGTGTCCCATTTTCTTCCTGGCATCTGAGGGCCATTTCCAGCTTCTAGACACTGTCTACATTCCTTGGCTTCTGGTCTTTTTCTCCTCAAAGCCAGTAAATCTCTTCCTCCTCCCAACATCCTATTTCTGACCCATCTTGATAATTACCTGACCCAGTATCTGTTCTTTCTTTTTTATTTTGTAATAATCGCAGAATTATTCAGGTTAGCCATGGGCCCATATAGGTGTATATATGTATGTATATGGCCATATGACAAGTTCTGGTCAGTGACATGGAATTCTAAGTGTTGAGTTGTGGATGCTTCTGGAAAATTTCCTTAAACTTTAAAGCATAAATGGAGATGAGCCACTTTTTTTCCTGCTGGAACATGGATGTGGTGGCTAGAGCTTCAGCAGGCTTTCGGACTATAAAGAAACTGTGGAAATAGAATCTGTGAGTGGCAGAGCAACAAGATAGAAGATTGGATCCTGATATGATGCTGCCCTGGACTGCCAAGAATAAAGAAGGTTAATAATAAAACCCTTTCTTTTTCTCCCTGGTGAAATGACTTCAAGTTTACCTTTTGGCACTGTTTCTCTGGAAATCTGCTAGAGAAGGTAATAATAGAATGTCAGCTGTGAAGTCAGGCAATATTGTTTGTGATTAAAAATGACCCCTTATTGGGGCCCCTGGGTGGCTTAGTTGGTTAAGTGTCTGACTCTTGATCTCAGCTCAGGTCTTGATTTCAGGGTTATGAGTTCAGGCCCTGCATTGGGCTCCATGTGGAGCCTACTTAAAAAAAAAAAAATGACCCCTTATTGGTAAATTGTGTCTAGACCAGGAAGACTACAATAGGTATAAATGCCCTTTGGCAAATAAAGGACTTTGAACTTACTTAAGCACTGTGTATTGTTTATTTGTTTGTTTGTTTGTGTTTTGGAGTGGGCTCTGTGCCCAGTGATGGGCTTGGACTCACAGACCTGAGACCAAGAGCCACATGGTCTACTGACTGAGACAGCCAGGTGCCCCAAGCACTGTATTACTTATTACGAAGATTCCTGAAAGCTACACTCATGGCTGTTTCAAGAGATGCTGACTCTTGCAAAGTCTGAAGTTTCTAAGCTAGCCCAGCTTCTGCATCCACCCAAATAATCTTGTTCTTACACCTGAACTGACACATGGGCACCAGACTAAAACCTCCTGTAGAAATAAGGCTCACACCGTTGTTCTGTTTCCTGCGAAGTTAAGTGAGTCTGGTGCTGGGTTCAGTCCTATAGGCCAATAAAGCCTACTAGGTCCTGTGAGTGTGAACCTCTTTCCAAACCTATGACTGCCACTGTTGAGGCAGAGAAGGCACTGCCACTACCTCCCTCTGGACTTTATGTGAAAGAAATAACTTGTCTCTTGTTTAAGTCACTCTGTAATAGTCACACTTAATCCTATTTAATATATTATGCATTTTGAAAAACAGAGAAAAGTATAAGGAAGTAGAATGGAAAATCCTTGAGATTTGTAATCTTGCTAATGATATTGATCTAGACTAATATAGTTCTACCTTAAATTGAATATGATAATAAAGTCTTATATTCTTTTTTAACTTTATTTATAATTTTTTATTATGTTATGTTACTTAAAGTCTTATATTCTGAAAAGAAAAAAAAAAAAAGACAATGAAAGCACCTAGCAGAATCATTGGTACACGTTGAGTGCCCTAAAAATGGAGGAGAAGAATGGCATACGAGTTTATTCCATTTTTACCCACTCAGGGTGGCCATAATTCAGTTTCTTAACCTGGATATTGCCACCACCTAGCAGAATGGAGGCTGTATGTATGTTATTGGAATGAACAAATGGCATGCAGAATAGTTATATGAAGTCCTTGAAGGACACAATAAGGTATCTCTGGCTAAAAATGCCTTCCTCTATATGAGAGACCCTTTACTTCAGAGCCCAGATGGTGCCCAGAAGTTGGAGAAATCAATTTTATGATTCACAATCTCAATAGCACCTTTGTTCGAGAAGAGAGACATTGATACTCAACGGGAGAAAAAAGAACAGTCCCTGTCACTATATAATTACCTGGGTTTTCCTCCTCCCCTCTAACTAAAGGGAAAGCTTACTTTGACAAAGGGAACACTAAAACCTGCTTCTGCTCTGGCAGATTAAAAAAAATATATATGTCATTTTCAGGTTCCTCTGAACACAATCATCTCATGCAGTAGAGAGAATATTCATTGAAATCAATTCTCTTCACTTTGTAAAAGTTGAGTCACACAAAAAGTCAAGGTTTGCTTAGACTAATATTGCCCACAGTATGTCAGCTGGAACACTGGATCTGCAGGATGTCAGTAACTATTACCAGCAAGAAAGGGCTCTATGGCACCTCTGTTTGAGAAACAATAGGGTAAAAGTAAAAACTTTTAAAGGGTGAAAGTTGAGGAGTTCTGTTAACTGTTGAGTTGTTTCTTCTTCAGTGTGCTATGAGGCAATGCCAGTCTCCAACAGAGGGTGGACTGTGGCTCAATTCACTGGATTCCTAAAGCATCTTAAAGGATTTGCCATACTTTGAGAAACATTGCCTTAACTCAGGGGATGGGACCAGATAACCTTTCCCATCTCTCCTGTCCCAGATTAGCTGTTCATTTCCTGCCCTAGAATATTCAACTGGATGCTACCAATAGGTTGAGCATGTTTGCAGACTCTGGGAAATGATCTCTGACAACCTCATGACTCCATTTCTTTTTTCATGTAAGGATTCATTAATTCATCAAACATACATTAGAAATCTGCTATAGATCAGGCACTGTGATTAAGGTAGTGATCTCTCTTGGAAAGAAGGTGTTCTTCAATTATAGAAATGAGAGAGGGGAGAAGGGAAACCCAGGTCAGGATGGAGGATTTTAGAATCGGAGAAAGCCCAAGGAGGTCGGAGGATGTGAAAGAAGAGCTTGCAGCAGACGGATAGGTCAGAGTTCCAATTAACTAACATGTATTTATTGAGAGTTTCCTGTTACAGGTTCTCTTTTAGGTGTCAGGAGCATGATAGTGAATAAGGCACAAGCCTGTTAACTCTATGGGGAAAAGAGAAAATTAGATTTTGCTTTAGATAAACCATTTTGGTTACAGGGCATGTGGAAGGGGCAAGACCATGGCTGGGATATAGGCACAGTGAACTAGATAAAAATCAGAAAGCCTGACCTGGAGCCATCACAGTGGAGATGTTGAGACATAAATACACCCGGAAAGTTCTTAAGGGTACAGAATGGACAGAATGTGATAAATGACTGAATTTAGAGGTTAAATAAGAGATATAAATCCAGAAAAAGTTTTAGGAAATCAGCTTTCAGCAATTAGGTAGAAAGTGGTGCCAGTCCATGAGCTGGGTAGACCCTGGAAGGACTGTCAGTGCAGGTGTGTGGGTTCAAGGTGTGTGGGGGCATTCAAAAGATGTCAGACAAGCAGTCAAGGAGTTGCAGATGCAGGTCTCAAGGTCAGAACAGAGGTGGAAAAGGTAGATATTTGCAAGTCATCACAGATATATTAAGTAAGGTCATTAAAGTAACAGGATCATTCAGGAAGAGTGTGTAGAATGGGAATTAAGGAGCTTCCAGAGAAACATGTTCCTACTGACATTAATTTTAGCCCAGTGAGATCCTTTCGAACTTCTGGCCTTGAGAACTATAAGAAAATAAACTCTATATTGTTTGAAATACTAAGTTTGTGGTGATTTGTTAGAGCAGCAATAGAAAACTAGTAGAGGTAGTCAGAAAGAACCACAATTCAACTTGGAACAAAAAATGGTGACCCCTAAATGTCCTCTTCTCAGAAGAAGCAAGACATGGGTCAGTGTGCCTTGTCTCCTATATGCTCACCTACTGAGTACTCAGGGAAAATAAGACTGGCTTCCCATTTTTTGTGGTCTTATGCTAAGCACCTCAGCATAGCACAGAAATTAAGATGGCAGAACTCACATACAGTATAATTGCATTCACATGAAGTTAAAAACAGGCAAAACCAATGAAGAGTGTGAGAAGTAGAGGGAGGTTTTCACTAGGTAGAAGGAGCAGTGGTCGGGAAGGAACATGTGGGGGTCTTCTGGGCATTGGGTACATTCTATTTCTGGACCTGGTGATAGCCATGCTCATAATATGATAACACAAGGATTCACAGATATTTTTTTTCTGTAAAGGGTCATCTAGGAAATATTTAAGATTTGGAAGCCATATGCATCTGTCTTAACCACTCAGCTCTGCCACTGAAGTTCAAAAGCAACTACTGACAGGTCGTAAATGATGGGTATTGCTGTATTCTAATAAAACGTTGTTTACAATAACAGATGGTAGGCTGGAATTGGCCCGTGAGCCACAGTTCGATGACCCCTATGATAGTGTATTGAACTATATATTTATGATCTGTGCACTTCTCCACATGTGTTTCATTGCACAATTTTTTAAAGTTTAAAATGTAATAAACAAACTATAATAGAGGACAGGATTCTGGCTTCAGACTGCCTAGATTCAATTCCTGACCCTTCCGCTCAATTACCCTGTGATATCTGTCTGCTTGACTTCTCTGTGTCTCCATCTCTTCATCTACAACCTGGGGACAATAATACTACCTACTCTGTGAGTATTATAACATTGAAAGGAGATCAAATATGTAGTGTTTAAAGCAGTACCTGGTCTATGGGCAGCCTTCAATCAATATTTGCTATTATTCTTATTGATGCTCATACCAATTGTATCCATGTTGGGTCACAGAACAGCAGCTTCATCATTCTCCTGCCACAATCTTTCAGTGGCTCTCTGTGTTCCTCCAGATTTCTTAAATGGGTAGGGGAGGTTCATTCAAGCCTCTAAGTTGTACCTTGAGCCACACTGAGGCTCCTGGCAACTTGGAACTCCCTCACCACACCATGTTCTTCGTGCCCCTGTAATTTGGAGAATACTGTTCTAACTACCTGGGATGGCTGTCTTCTTAGCCACTTGGTAACCTCTTATTCTGCTCTTCAAATAAATGCCATCTCCTATAGGAAGCCTCTCAGCCCTCTGTATCATAGATTACTAACCTCAGAACTTGAACACATGTGTCCATTCTTATTTTTCTCATTCCTATCTGTCTGTGTTGGTCAAGAGCCAAGCACACTCTAGGCATCCAGTACAGAATGGACTGCATATATGTGTTCCCTTTTGACTGCAAGCTCTTACTCATCCTATCTCCCCAGCCCTTAGTATAGTACTCAACACTTGGCTAGTGCTCAATCAATATTTGTCGCATGGATGAATGAATTGATTGCTGGAACTAACCCCAAGGCCTGGGCATCCCACAGACAAGCAGAGCCAGATAACAAGAAGCACAGTACCAATCTCAGTGAGCCACATAGAGATTTCCAGCCATCATGAGTTCCAGTTACCAAGGGATAATATTATAAGAGTCTTATCTGTATTTTACACCACAGGGGAAATTCTGTGGATGTTACTATAATTATTGCTCAGATTTTCCAGTCATAACAACAAACAAAATGCATGCCCACCATTTCCCAAAGAGTCAGTGAGAGACAAATACCCTATTGAGAAAATTATATTGCACATCTGCTGTCCACAATTGTCTACAACTCCCATAGAATCCAAGAACATCGCATTAATGCTAGAAAGGACCTCAGAGACCAACTAGTCCACCCCATCATTTTATAGATGAGGGAAAAATAACATGCAGAGTTCTTTTTTCCAGATCATTTTGCTATGGTGCTTTTTTCCTGGAATTGATGACATAATATAATTTACAGGTAATATTTTATTTCACTTGTAATCTTACATTTATAGTCTTACAAACATATATACATAGCTGAGGGGGAAAATTACAATTATTTGGAAGAAGTGTTGTTATACAGCCAGGATCTAAAGAGAGAAAGTTCCTTGGGTACAATTTTGTCACTTGTCAATGGTGACAGTTCATGACATGGAAATCACTTTCACAGTAATTTCCAAACCGTGTCATGATGAGCATAATGCCCACGTCTGAAGGAGAACAGGATGTTGTAGGAATAAATGCATGAATTGTTTTGTTATATCACAAACCATTGATAGAAAGAAAACAGGTGTTATCAAGAGTACTCATCATTCTTCTGGGAGTTTCCAGGGGCATCTACAGATGCCTGCTGTTCTGACCAACGCCTACAACTCTGGAGCCTTGTTTTTCATATTCTGAATCATCCCAATGTGTCTCCTTTCCCTGCTGCCATGAAGAAGTTATAAAAACCCCAAGTAGGACTGCCATGGGAAATTCTTGAAAAGCAAGAGACAAAACCAGATTGGAAATAAGAACCATGTTCTTCATGCTCGTGCTTTGCTGCTTCTTTCATGTCATGTTTCTTTAGTGCCCTGCATAAACCCTGTATCCTAATAGACCAAACTTCTTGATTATCCCATTACCTGATTTGATGGTTCTCACACACCTCCTGAGGCCTGGAATCTCCTTCTCTTGACCATTTCCCTGGTCAACTTGCAATTCGGAAGAATGCATTTCAATTACTTCTCCCTGCAAACAGCGCTATTTCACAGCTTCCAGCAAGTGCCTCATCAGTGCTCGTATCTCAGTTCTGAGGCACCACAGGTTACTTAAGACAGGGACTAGGTCCTACACCAGTGTCTAGCATAGTAGCAGGCAGTGCAAGTTTGCCAAATGAATGGAAGACGCAGTAAAGTTATGGGAAAAACCAGGTTCAAGTAGGATAAGAGTGGGCAATGACATCATACATTCTGCCCAGTCAGTTTTGGGGAACAAAGTGAGCCAGGTTTCTTTATAAATAAATTTTTTGGAGTCTTCCATGTGCAAATCTGCTTAGTAAATATCCAAGGGGGTGGTTTTCACTAAGTACCTAATAAAGATAGACTTCCTAACTTATTTATCCATGGAACGCTGCGTGTGTATGTGTGTATGTGTGTGTGTGCGCGTGCACATGCACATGTGATGCTTCTGTTACCAACCTCAGAAATTCTGCTCAGGAGATGCAGCTTTATGACTTCTTCAACTGGACCATTTCCTTAAGGGTGAGACCATTACCAGAAAGTATGTTGTTAATCAATGGCTAAGTCATAGATCCCATGTGCAGGGCTATGAGTGCAACCATGAGTGGTTAAGTTGAATTAGACTTAAGGTACCTCTAGTCAACTTTGAGGTCAAAACTCCCACAATGAAAAACTTCTGAAGTTCTGCAAAACCTATCTGGACTTCTGACCCAGAGACATCTTGCATATTTTCCTTAAAAATAATTAAGTAAATGGCCATGCCAAGTTTTAGCTTTTACTCTTTTCATCTCTAGGTAAGTAACAGGTGCCAGAAATAGCTTCTCACCATTACATTTGTGTGACACATTTCTGGGTGATCTGCATGCAGTATAGTATGGATAAGGAGCAGAAAAACCACCTTTTGAAACTGATAATTTTCCCACAAATGATATTTTTGTAGGCATAATATTCTTGCCAATGATTTTATTTATGCTTGCTGTGAATCTCCTAGGTATTATATGAGTGAATAAGGTAAAAAGGCAATATGATTCAGAAATTCATCCCCAAACCATTTGCTGATCATTTCCTATGTGTTGGTTGTTGAAGGTACAAAGGTCCAGTTCTAGAAGCTGAAAAAAAAAAAAAAACTATCAAGGAGATTACTGTTCCTCTGCAAAGACAAATCATAATTTAAAAGAAAAACAGCTACCAAGGAATGTCTTGCAGTTTAAAAAGCCTGGTATGTGGTAGATGCTCAATAAATGTTGAGTGAATTAGTAAATGAATGCACAGTGGACTAACATGGACAGCATTTGAATGCATGTCTGGACATAGCAGGATAGGGCTACACGAAGAACTGAGAATGGAGAGGGACCTTGCAAATGGGAACCCTCAAATGGACATGTTCTAGATGCATGGGGAGAATAAGTGGAAAGCTTAAGTGAGTAGGGTAGCAGAAGGAGAGAGCTTTTAAGGGCAAAGACTGGACATGTCTGACAGGAGCATGGAGTTTGGGTTGGGACACAGCTTTCCATGTTGGACAGTTACACTGGGAAAAGATTTAGAAGAACATTAAATGCCATCTTATGGACCCAAAATTTTATCCTGAAGGTAAAAGGAAACACAGAAAGAAGCTTTGACCTAAGGAATGATAGATGTAGGTTTGTTTTTTGGAAGAAAGTTGCCTTATCATGGATCACAAGGATGGAAATATCCATTAGTTAAATATTGAATGAAAGGACCCCTCTCAAATCAGAAGTCCTCGGGAATATAGGTACAGGTCAATGCTTCAGGATTCTGTACAGGCAAGGAATTGAGTAGATAGTGCTGGAGAGAAGCAACTCTGACATAAGACAGACTGATTTTTCAGTCTCTACCGCTTAAGAGCTGTGAGATTTAGGGCAAGTTACTTAACCTTGCCAAACCTCAATTTCCTCCACTGCAAAATGGGAATAAGGTTGATGGTCAGGATTAAAATAGAAGATGAATGTCAACTGTTTACAAATTACCTGATTCATAGTAAATAGTCAAAACTTGATCTATTAACATAAAACTTGAAATCTCAATTGACATCTCATCCTCTCAAATGGCTCTTGTAAGAAGATAATGGATTAGTGAATCAGCTTTGAAGATGTTAATCCCTCAGTCTCCCTTCCTGTGAGATTTTAGAACGTGTGTTGAGGGAACGTTGAAAGTCAGAACTAATATTTGGTCTCTTTCATTAATATTTTTGCTGTATTTGAGCACGCATAATTGTATGCTGCGGGGATTTAAATTTTTGTGACATCAAAGGCCTATTTGTGTCCAGCCTACTTCTTGGTATCTTAACTCAGTTTCCATTTCCTGGTGACAAAAGTTAGAGAAAGGCAATGCCAACTCATTCTCAATGTCCTGCTTTAGAGACTTGTCCAAAGTCACACAGCCACCAGCCAATGAAGAAGCAGGTCCTAGAATGTAGGTTTTTCCTTTCCCAGACTGGTGTCCACTCACATCCACAAAATGGCTTTCTTCAGCCCTACAAAAGTGTGCCAACCAAGCAGTGATACTAATATGAGAACAGGTACTGAAGCAGCTACTTGAAGAGGTACAGGAATACATAGGTGCTTCCTGGCATGTGGCAAATATGTAGTGTTCACTTTCCAAATGAGTCAGATACACATTCTTATGGCTTCATTCCATTTTTGCATTAAATACAAAAAATCTTATACAGCAACCCACATGCAAATATTTGAAATGGTGCTTTTCAGCTTGCAATGTCTTCCCTGAACCTTCTAATCAAACAACCGGAATCGGTGTGGAAACAGCATAGAAAGCTTTTGTAATTTTGTATCAGAAATTTCCAAGCTGTGTGCCACCTCGTCAGGGGATCTCATCCTGAAATCAGTACTTCCCCAGCTGACACCGAAGACTTTCCTCTGAAAGGACAGCCCCACGTTGCAGAGTACATGCCTAAATATAGATCATATAGGTGCACCTCTCTCGATCCCTGTTAGCTGAAGTCATCAAACACGGGCCCAAAGTAACACTCAATGAGTTAGTCTTGGTTTGGAGTCAAAAGTTACATCTGGCCTCATGGCTTTGCAACTGCCCATAAAAATTAGGAATTATTCCATAAATAGAATGCCATTTTATGAAGGCCTCATGATGCTGTTACTGACACTAAGCACTGAAGCTAGTTCAAAGTGCACCTCCTACTTCAAAACTCAACTTAAATGTCCTCTTGGTAAGAACTTCCCTGCCTAGTCCCAAACTGCTCTGCAAGTGCTCCTCCATTCTAATAGTTTGCATGTTTTACTGTGTGTTGATGTGTTAACACATTGCTACCACCCAAAGCTGTAGTTCATGTGGAGGTAGGAATTGTCAAATTCTCTTTTCTGGAGGCCAAGGGGCATCCAGCTTTGGGGAAGTCCCCGCTCTTTGGGTGTTGGAGCAGATGTGGCTAGGAAGATAGGGAAGTGAAGTATGAAGTGGAATGAGGTAGAAAAGCTAGGACAGAGGCAGGATGGGTGGAGAACAGGAGAACATTTCCAGGGACTGTAAGCTCTCTTGTAGTGGCTTAGAGGCCAATGTAAAGGAGAGGCTGGACTGAAGACAGCCCCTTTATACAAATCTTGCTCTCGACACTGCCCAAAACAAAGCAGTTGCTGATAACTGTTCACCAAATAAACAAATGAATGAATCTTAGAGTCTTGTAAGAGTTCATCTACATATTCCAATAATCTGTGTCTCAAAGAGTAATTTGGCCATCCTCTCTTTTAGCTTTTTTCGTAGCCTGGCTTGTTTGCAAGTTATGTATCTCTGAGTCCCCCGCCAATCAATGATTACCCCAAAGGGACAGTCACAGAGTCCTAGCAGAGATCAGACTATCCTGCACAGGGTAAGCGCTCCTTAAATACCTGTGGGGTTGCATGGAATAATACCAAATTTAGATGAATTTCTTTTCAACACAAATTGGTTTAGTGGCCCCCCCAAAAAATAGTTTAGTTTTAGATGAAGGGTAAAAATAGAGACATAAAAAATGAATAAGCACATGAAATGATACTCAACATCACTAGTCATTAGGGAAATGCAAATAAAAATCACAATGAGACTTCACATCATTAACATGAATATTATAAAGAAAGACAAAAACGAAGACCACAAAGAAAAAAAATCCAAAAAGTAACAAGTGTCAGTGGGGATGCAGAAAAATTAGAACTCTCTACGTTACCAATGGGAACATAAGATGGCATGGCTGCTGTGGAAAACAGTACGGTGATTTCTCAAAAAGTTAAAAATAGAATTACCGTAGGAACCAGCAATTCCACTCCTGGGCATATACCCAAAAGAATTGAGGGGCGCCTGGGTGGCTCAGTGGGTTAAGCCTCTGCCTTTGGCTCAGGTCATGATCCTGAAGTCCCGGGATCGAGTCCCACATCGGGCTCCCTGCTAGGCAGGGAGTCTGCTTCTCCCGTTGACCTTTCTCCACTCATGTTCTCTCTCTCTCTCTCATTCTCTCTGTCTCAAATAAATAAAATCTTAAAAAAAAAAAAAAAAGAATTGAAAACAAGAACTGGAAGCGATATTTGTGCACACATGTGCACAGCAGCATTATTTGTGATAACCAAAAGGTGGAAATACTAACCCAAGTGTCGGTCAACAGATAAATGCATAAACAAAATGAAGCGAACATACAATGGGATATTATTCAGCCCTAAAAAGGAAAGAAATTCTGACACATGCTACAACATGGATGAACCTTATAGATCTTACATTAAGTTAAAGAAGTCACTAAAAGACCAGTATTATATGAGTCTACTTATTTGAGGTACCCAAAGTATTCAAATTCCTAGAGACAGAAAGCAGGTTGTCAGGGGGGGAAATAGTAAAGAATAATGAGTTATTGTTTAATAGTACAGACTTTCAGTTTCAGAAGATGACAAAAGTTCCAGAGATGGATGATGGTGATGCTTGTACAACAAAGTTAATGTACTTAATGTCCTTGAACTACACACTTAAAAATACCTAAAATGGTAATTTTATGTTATGTGCTTTTTACCATAATAAATATATATAACCTATTAGCAAGATTTTATTTTTTAACAAATTATTTAGACCTTTATTTTTTTTATTTTATTTTTTCAGTGTTCCAAGATTCATTGTTTATGTACCACACCCAGTGCTCCATGTAATTTGTGCCTCCTTAATACCCACCACCAGGTGAGATTTTAAAAAATTGATTAATCACTAAATTCTTAGAGGTTTACCACTTTAGATATCTCTCTTTTTATCAATTTTAGAAAAAAAAATGACTAATGAGCACCAAAAAACGTACAACCACACACACATACATACACACAAACACCTCAACCACAAACACACACAACAGTAGTTTATAGCAAGGCTTTTTTTGTAAGCCGGATTGCTGACTCTAGTAATAGAAGCTAGAATAACATACCTCCAAGTCCTCTCAAGGAGTTAGCTTCCAAAGGAGCAGGCAGGCTCTAGTCCCTCCCCATTGCAAAGGACTGACTCCTTCAGCCCCTTCCACATCCTTTGAGAATCATGGACTCAGAGCAGAAATAAGACTTTCTGTGAAGTATTCTGGTCTCTGAGAGAAAAGAGAAGTTTCTCTTCCTCTCTTATAATAGACTCTCCTTCAGTAAAACTCACTCACAAGCAAAGAGAAGGTAGAGAAACCTCTTACAGCTCACCTCCCCACACAGAATCTTGATGGACCCTGCACATATCACAATTAGACATCTGGCTCTGCCCCCAGACAATCCTGGATACTGCGCCTAGATCCTCGGTTCAGATCTACCCAAGAATTCAGAGAAGATCTGTGCTTTTGATCAGCAGGTTTAACGAACAAATAAATCAGCACACAGAACTGGAGACTGGAAAGAAGGGCCCTTCAGTCCCTGGTTCCTTCAGAGGCTTCCCCCTCCCCTTACCAACACTGTCACCTATTCTGCAAGGTCCAGTTCAAGTGTCACCTTGTCCCTGAGCCCTTCTCCCAATTATTCAAGTCCTTGGGGATTTCTTCTCTCTTAATTCCTAAATAATGGACTTACATGTCCTTCAGAAAGAAGGTTTATAAAATAGAGTCTCTTTACACCTTTTTTTTTTTGAGTCCTTGCACTATGTGGTGTTTGGTCCTCAATTACACAGTGATGTTGTGATTAAAGCTTACTGCCCTATCTTCTTTTCCCCACCCATTTGACACCAACTGCATCACAGGATATTCTCAGGAATTGGTTAAGCTACTGAAGTACTTCAACAATAGCTTTATTGGGTAGAAAGACAATCTCTTCAATAACATTGTCTTTCAGCAGATCTTGGTACATAGTAAATGCTCAATAAATGTCTGTGAACTGGCCATCTTGTGAAATCCAGAAGTAGTAGTAGCTCTGAATATCTCTTCTGTGTCCATTAATCAAGTAAGAGGCAAAAGAAGGATTCTCAGGAACCAGCCCCCAGAGTAGAGGCGATTCATGGGCTCCTCTGAGGGTCAGAATTGTAGATGACTTTGACATAATTGACCAACACAGTCTCTATTCAAAAAGGAAAATTAAGTCCAAAGAAAGACAATGGTTGATCCAAGGTCACGCAATGAGTTAGTGATAGCCCTAAGCCCGGAGCTTAAGTCTCAACCATAGGATAAGTGAGGAATTTAGACAAAGAGTTAGAAATAGTCCATTTGAAAATGTCTTTCTTTGATGTCAGAGAAAATTTCTCACTGAGCTTTTGCACTGGGGACATTGTACATTGACAGGGCTATATCCTGCCTTTTACAAAGTTTCCATCTAAAATCATTGTAATTCCAGAAAAAAAAAATGTTCAAAAGTCACAGAAAGTGGAAGAAAAGTGGAGACCACCCATCTTCCACAGTATGGTATGGTAATTTCACTCCCTTACAAATTATTAAAAATATATCTCTTATTCAAGTGACTTCTACTGAGCACCTATAAGATGCCATGTTAGGTCGGGGGATCCAGCAATGAATTAGGCAAGGTCTCTGTCCTTGAGAAGTGCTGAAGATAGGCAAACAAACAAGTAATCTCTAAACTGTGGTAGGCACAATGACAGATGTTTATAACGTGCCTCAAATATTTTCAGGTAGGCAGAGAGGAGGCATAAAATAAATATTTGTTGAATGAATGAATGGACTAATTAATTAGACTTTGCCTGAGTTGTTTAGGGAAAGATTTATAGAAGATTTACATTGACCCTAGGCCTTTATTCATTCATTCAAGTGATCATTTATCCAGCTATTGAGCCCATGATTTGTGACTAGGCACTGTGATAAGCTCCAGATACAGGGATGAATAAAGCAAGGCCCTTGAACTTAATTATAGATCAGTCTAACAACTAACATTTTATTCTAGATATCTAGTTCTAATCTCTGCGTGTTCCATTAAAATGTCAGTTCTCTGAAGACAGGATCATTCTCTTTCTCTCTGCCACATTTGAAACACCTAGAACAGCACCTGGTACCCGGTAACGCTTTCATAAATACTGAATGCCTGACTGAATGAGCAGGTGGGTAGTACATCGACAATCCTGTGGGACCACAGAGAAGCAGCATCTTGTCAGCAACATCTCAGGAGCACACAGAGGAAGAAGAATCTAAGAAAGAAGAAAGAAGGACCAGGTAGGAAGAAAATGAGAAGAATTCATCATTGTAAGAGCCAATGGAGGGGAGAGCTTCCAAAAGGAAGAAGTGATTGACTTGTCTTCCTCCAAAATCATTGTTGATGAACCCCCTTAGGCCCCTGGACCAGGACTTAGATGGGACAAGCCTGGAGCCTCCGGCATGAACTCTGAGGAAGCACTGTCAGCGTCTTTCCAGTGTAGGGTCAGCACCTGAAAGCAGCACCTCCTCAAATTCTGCATCCTCCATGACTAACTCACCCCAGCTCATTGAGCTTAGCACTGGGCTAGGTGCTAGGGCTCTAACTGTCAGTAAAACACAGTCCCTGGCCTCAAGAAATGCAAGATAATCATAGACAGACATAAGTGATTGCAATGATTACAATGCAGAAGGTGAGTTCTGAAGGTATAAGCAGAAGGAGCACGGGGAAATCAGGCAAAGAGGGTCTCCGTCAAAGCACGGGCTCAGAAAATGGGCTAAGTGCTTGAGCTGAGACTATGGGACAATCACAAACTCACAGAAGGAGACGGAGGAGCAGAATTCTCAGCGAAGGGTCAGCATCCACAAAGACATGGCTTGAAAGTACATAAAGCGTTTCGACATGGTGATGTGTGACAGCTGCAAGGGAAGGGAGACAGGCAGTATGTGCGGTTAGGAAGGTGGTCTCCCATTATGTGTCCTTTTAGACCAGAACTCCATCTTTATTTTTACAGTTATATTAGTATCTGGGGCCGTTTTCCTTGGAAATAGGGTGCTGCCTAAATTAATTGGGAGGCCATCAATCTGTTGGTCCTGCCTGGTCCTGGCCTCCCAGAGAACAGGGAGGAGGCCCCAACTGAGCCTTTGCTGCAGTCAGATGTATTTTTAGCCCCCGCAGAAAATAACAGCAGTGTGCATTTAATAAAAATATCAAGCCCTGGGAATGATCTAGTGCCAGTGCTGGAGCAATCAGGGACAGAATATGTTTCCAATTGAATTACTACTGTGGTCATAGTTATAAAAAGAGAGAGGGAGGAGAAAAATGTTAGGCTGGTCAGTTTCTCGGGAGCATTTAATCTCGGTTCGCTCTAATGTTAACGTTGGAAGACACATGAGCCAACTCTGCCCTCAGGAGTTATTTCAGGGGGACTGGCCAATACCGCAGCTTGGAGGCAAAGTGGGCAGCCCTGCTGCCTGAAGTTTCCTTCTTTTCTGTCTTCTTCCCTCCCACCTCCCCCTCTGAGTTTTGGCTTCCGCTTGTTCTGCTCACAAGCTGATGAGGCACAGTGTGAATAATTACGACGAGGGTAAATTTAGATTCTGACGAGGCTGAGGGATGTGGGCTCCGAAGCTGGGCTCCAAGAGCAAAGGAGCTACTGTAACACCAGAGAGAGCCTCAGGGGTCCTGAGCACGGCACTTCCCCATTTTGCTTCTAGAAAAGGAAGACTCCTTTGTTGAGATTTTCCTGATCTAATCACCATTTCACTCTGTCAGTCCCCTCACACCCTTCACCATGTCCTCTAGTAAAATATCATGGTTAGTCACCAACACCTATGGGGGCTTCCTTTGTGCCAGGCACTGGCTGAGTGATTACAGACATTATGTCCTTTCATCCTCACACTGACATTAAAAAACAGAAAGCATGAGCTCTCGGCTACTGGGGAGGAGGATGGAATTAGGACAGATTCAATCACTTTCCAAAGGTCACCTTACTAATAAGTGGGAGAACCTGGATTTGGGTTCATTTGAAAACTCATCTCCTGCTCTGCCCATGGTGTGACCCTGAGCTCCCAATCTGACCCACTTCTCTGGAACACTGGGCAGCTTCACACCCCCATATGTTACACATGCTGCTCACTCCCTGACATACCCTCCCACACATTTTCCTAGAATTATCTCCTAGAACGTCTTACTTTTTGTCCACATCCCTGTGGTATGTATCACCCTTAGTATTAGTTACAATCACTGTTATATATTCAAGTCATATTGTATGCCAGGCATTATTCTAAGTTCTTTACATGTATCATCTGATTTAATTACTGCAACATTCTTACAACAAAGTTACTATTATTATACCCTTTTCATAGAAGGGAAACTGATGCCTAGCAAGATTCTTGGACTCACCCAAGCTTACAGTGCTGGTAAGTGGTAGAACTGGAAAAATAACTCTCCTTAATTGAGTAATTACCATGTGACAGTCACTGGACTTAGCCCTGAACACTATCATCGCATGTAATCTTCACACCAATTTTTAACCCACTTTACAGGTAAGAAGGCTCAGGCTCAGGAGAAATTGCAAGTTAACTTGACCAAGGTCACAAAGCCAGGATGGGAGCTCCGGTCTGAGAAACGTCCAAACCCCTTGCTCTTATGCATAGCACTGAGTTGCTTCTTTATCTGTCCTTTAAAGGAAGTGTCCCTGCTTCAGAGACAAGGCCATGCATTATTCCTCTCCCACTCCTGGCACTGGTGCCCTGATGCACAATGGGCCTGCAGTAAGTGTTAGATAAGAGAATGAATAAACCCAGGGCATTAGCAGCCCATTTTGAACGTGATGTGTTAAAATGCACTGGGAGGAAAAAGGCAGAGTGGACAAGCTTATGAAGGAGAATCTTAGGACAGAGGACGCTCTCAAGGCATGCAATTCCTGCCAGCTGTTCCAGGCTGTCACATCAGAGTCACATGAGGAGAGGTCCAACCCTGTCCCCCTGGGGTCCCTCACTCCCTTCCCCTACCCTGCCAGAGCTGGCAGACTGGTACAAGGCCCTGACTCTAGGTCCAGGCTGTCTGTGGCACCCAATGGTAATGGCCGTCGCTCTTGGTTCTTCTCAGTGCTTCCTGGTGTCCAGCTGCCCAAACAGCCATCCCTCCCAGTGCCCCTTCCCAGCTGCTCTGCATCCTGCCTGTGGTCAGAAAGCCATAAGGCCTTTTGGAATAAAAGGTCAAAGAGCTGAATATGGAATTGCCCAGGGAGCTCCCAAGAGCAGATGGTGGCATCCCCAAATACATGGCCGCCTCTTGCTTACACCTGTCAGGTTTTGCCTTTCCTGCCTCTCTGCTAGGAGAGCTGTGTAGAGAAGCCTCTGAGCCAAAGAGAGCTGGCTTCCAAACCTGCCTCTTTCACCGTTTAGTCAGTAGATCCTGGACAAGCCATTAATCTCAATGAGCCTCCACGTCCCCATCAGTAAAATGGGTATAACATCTCCGCATTACGAACTGCTCAGACTGTCAGATGACTTCACGAATGAGAGGTAGGAGAGTACAAAGTTTAAGAAATGCTCTTTGCAGTAAAGGTAGAACTTCAGATCCACCTCAGGTGACCCACTGCCCCAGCTTGTCCAGGACTGAGACATGTCCAGGACGTGAGACTTTGAGTGAGAAGCCTGGGAAATTTCAAGGCAAACCAGCAGAAGTTGGTTGCCCTAGTCATCTACCACACAATAAAGTGGGATAATAAGTGCTTCCTCCTTACAGGACGGCCATGGGATCCTGTGACAATGCACGTAAAGTGCATGTTCTCATGTGCTTCTGTTCACTACACCTCCGCCCGGGTCTACCCATTGATCACAGTGCTGTTTTCTGAACAAGGGGTTGAGTCATGTTGTTCAACCAGACAGACGATAGCTAACGGGAAACCACACTTCCCTTGCTAAAACCCGAAAAGTTCTCCTCCCAGGACGAGTGACTGCTGAGTGGCCCCCAGGTGTCCCCAGAATCAGATTTCTGTGATGCTGAATTTAAGCTGACTTCACTCACCTGCTTCGTGCCAATCTGGTACTTTGCAGCTGTTGGCTGGGAGAACGCTCACTTAATGGAATGACTCAGGCCTTGAGCTGAGAGAATAAAAACAATAAACCAGTCGGCCTTTCAAGTTGCTCCCAAGAAAGATGGGTGGTAGTACAGCATCACTCATGGGTAGAATTCGTGTCATCCGTCCTGCTAGAAATGGACGGCCAAGAGGCCCAGAGCCTTGCAGACAGAAAAAGCTCAAGAAGAACATCCTTAAATATGTTGACTTTGAACTTTTGTTGACAACCTCATTTGAAATAATAAGGATTAATCATACTCTTATTTCAAATGTATTTGCCCACAGATATCTTTTATTAACATATCTTTTCTCCAAATGGTCAGAGGACATGCCAGAAAGCTCTTACTTTGAAATCATGACACCTGCTTACAAATTCCCATTCCACCCCTCCCCTCCACACACTACCCTTGTTTTATGTTAGCTTTGTGATCTTGTATAAGCCACTTGCCCTCTGACCCTCAGTTTCTTCCCTGTAAAGTGGAAACAATAATGTTTGCTCACCTACCTCACAGGATTTCCTTAGGACCAAAAAAAATCCTCAGTGTGGTAATCCTAGACACACGTTGTCCTGGGTACACATGTTGGAGCCATTTATCACTAACCATATTTCCTACTCATACCAGCGGTTTCATCAAGTGCTCACCCCCTGCACCTTTACTTCTCTCCTCCATATGCACCTAAAATCAGTCAGAAAGACCATAGAACAAGAATAGAAGGTGAGATCTATGGGTCAGACAGGCTGGGTTCACATCTAAGTTCCATCACTTATTGGCTACTTCCCTGAGTCTTCCTTGTCTGTAGAATGAAGATTGTAACATCTATTTTATGGAGTGTGAGCCATTCCACTAAAGATGGGCTCCCAGCAGAACCAAGGTTCCAACCAGAACTCTAGGCCCCCCAAAGCAGTGATGTGAACTTGAGCAGGTTAACTACCATAGGACTGATGGAATAATTCAGGAACCTCATTGTCATTTCCTAGGCAAGCAACTCCTGTGTGGTGGAACCTTGATTTTGACCTCATATTGAATATATATGCATTAATTATCTCCTACATGCTTAGCACATTGCAATGCATCAGAATGGAAAAAAAGATGCAGCAAGCACAAAGTGTACTGCTACTGTACAGCTCAGGATCTAACTGGGAAATTAAGTACATAGAGAATATGTATACTTAAGCCAGGGAACAACCCCAAGGAACTCTGAACCATAGAAGGATAAGATCTAGAATATTCTCTGAGGTCAACTTTCCAGATGAAGAAATTAAGATAAATACCTTGCTTTGATGACTAGCACATCCTACAGCCAACATAAGCAAACATGACGGAAAGAAAATAATGATAATAAAAATAATAAATAATCACAGTCACAGTAGTTAACACCTATGGCAGGCCCATCATGTGCTAGGCATTGCATTTAATTATTTGGACTACCATAGCTCTTTTAAGCCCCACAGCAATCTTCACGGGCTCTGTTTAAACACATAGGAATGGAATCTCAAAACACTCTTCTGAGTAAAAGAAGCTTATACAAAAAATGATTCACTTTCTACAAAGCTCTGGATTAGTAATCGATATAGTAAGAACATAAAAGCAGAGCTTGTCTGGGATATGGATGAGGGTGGGAGCAAGGATTGACAGACTTGAAAGAACTTTTGGGGGACCTGCTAATGTTATATATCTTATAAGGGGTTCTTGTTATGCAAGTTCATGAATCTGTCAAAATCAACAATGGTGGAGCTAAGATTTGTACATCTTAGCATAAGTTCCCCAAAACAGAAACAAATATTTAATTCTTGATAAGGATAAAAATGCTGAAATACTGATGGGAGAGTGTTCTGATATCTGCAGCTTACTTTGAACTAAAAAAAAAAAAATAAGGTAGATTGATGAGTGGATAGAGGCAGACAAATATGTAGTAATGCAAATAAGTTATAGTGAAACAATTACAGTAGAGTCTTGGTGATCAGCATGTGGCTGTGTTCAACTTTTCTATAAACTTGAACAATTTCACAATGAAATTAAGTTGCGGGGGACGGTAAATCCACAGAAGCATACATAACAAATTCTCATCCAAGTTATCTCAAGGAAATAAATGCAGCGAGCTGTTCTCCTATTGCTAAAGTGCCAGCATTGTTTAAGTTTGGGTCTGAAATGGCTGAAAAGCACATACATCTGGGTCAGCAGGAATATTTCAGAAAGTTCTTTCTGAGGAAAACCGGAGTCTTCTCTGAAGGAGGAACAAAGTCTCACCCTTGCTGAGTCATTCCTGAGCTGAGATCCAGGGGTGCTAGAGAATGAAAGTCAAGTACATGTGACAATGGGCTCAGGTGCCCAAGGGGAGGCTGACGTCACCAGAGGTTCATCTCTTAGATTATCAGAATGACCTGTTTGCCCAACCTGGAAAGGAGGAGGCAGCCAAAGGCTCCCTAAGCCAGCAGATGAGAAATTCGGTTCTGGCAAATGATGACTCCATTCTCCAGTGTGATCACATTTAGTCCTCCAGCTTGCTTTTATTTGGTTACTTATATTCACTAATCTGGTCTGGTCTCTGGGTAGCTCAGCCCTTCAGGGCCTTTGTTCTGAATGATGTAATTGGCCCTGTTTTCTTAAAACAAGAGCTATCAGGACTGCCTGGGTGGCTCAGCCGTCGTTAAGCGTCTGCCTTCAACTCAGGTCATGATCTCAGGGTTCTGAGATCAAGCCCCACACCGGAGTCCTTGCTCCATGGGAAGCATGCTTCTCCCTCTTCCACTTCCCCTGCTTGTGTTCCCACTCTCGCTGTGTCTTTCTGTGTCAAATAAATTAATAAACTCTAAAAAATTTAAAAAAAAATTAAAAATTTTAAAAATTAAAAAAAACAAGACCTATTAGTCCATGGGAAAAGCCCTGGATGTAATATTAGGAAGGCTTATTATGGATTCTGGAAATAACAGCTCTGGGACTTCATGTGAGTTCCTTAAATTGTCTGGACTCGGGTGTCCTGCAGCCACACAGGTGTTCTGCAAACACTGGATGTAGATTCACTATGACCTTCTCCTGGGAACAAGATCTCCATCATATTTTTGTCCTCAGAGGCTAACCTAGGGTCCTAATGCACACAAGGTTCTCAGTAAATAAACACTGCTCATCGGAAGTAAAGGGACAGCCACCTTACACTGTGAAGGCTGACAGAATTTGAATCTGGTTTGAGTTCTTTGCTGCTACTCACTGTCATCTCGCTGTATGTCAGACACCTTATGGGACTATTTTTTTTAAATTTGATTTTATTTTTTTCAGTGTTCTAAGATTCATTGTTTATACCCCACACCCAGTGCTCCAATTTTTAATCCTTCCCACATCTGTATGAGGTAGGCACAGTCACTCTCATTTGATGTTTTGGGGAAACTGAGGCAGGGAGTTGTTTATGCATTTGCTTTTTCTGGAACCCACCTCCTCACTTCCCACCTAGGCAATGGCTAATGAAATGCCATGACGTCCCCCAGTGTCACATCCCTTCCCTTCCCCATGAGAGAGGGTAGCAACAGCTTCATCCAAACTAGCGACATTGTGTCTTTTTAGAGCGATCTGCACATATTCTCTGTTTCCAGCCACTGGGCAGGAACAAAGAAACAAAGAAATGTACTCTTAATTGTGGGTCGGACCCCACTGCCAGCCACATCACACTTCTGGGTCACCCAAGCAGATGAGAAGTCCCTTGCTGGTGACACAAAAGGGCTGCAAGTCACTCAAAAGTGATAGCAGAGGGCCTTCAATACTGGAGCCTGATTGATGGAGGCACTGGGAGAATGTACGCTTTGCAGACCGTGACAAAACCACCCGGATCCATTCATCTTCCCTGACCGCAGCCTTTCTCCTCCCTGCCAGGGGGAAACTGGGCCCTAATGCAGAGCACAGCTACACCTGCCACATTCTGTTTCCATGGCTGTGGCTGCCTTGAGATTACACTTTGAAGAGGAAATAAAAATTGTTCCAGCAGAAAGGATGGTTTTTAATATCTTTATCCTTGAAGGATACATGTGACATGCAGGAAAAAGGGTAAATTGTGTTTGATGCCACAAACTTTACTCTAATAATTAAATCTCCTCATTTTTCAAAAACCACATGATCTTCATCTCTCCTGCTTGACGAGACATGGCATGGGTTTCTAGCAGTACCACTTAATCGCCCAGATTTTGCCACGCAGAGACTATCACCTTGATTCTTACAGTGACCTTGAGTGAGACACACACACCCAATTCACAGATAAGGGAAAGGGAGTTTATGTCTGAGTTCAGAAAAGGGTGCTTGGTGGGATTTAAATAGGCTTCATAATATGTCATAAGTAGTCAATGGCACTTAGATCAGTCACTCTGGGTTTGAAGTTCACTTAACAGCAGGTGACTTTGGGCAACTCACAGAAACTCCCCTTCAGCAGGAATGGGGATGATGCTAATGCCCTCCTCCCAGGACTGGTCTGAAGACTGAAGGAACTATGGGACAGTGCCTGACACATGGAAGGTATTCAGTGAACTGTTGGGGATTCTTTATGAAGAAGAGATGGGGGTACAAAGCAAACAGAATGCAAGCAGAAGGAGAGAACATCTAGGAGTAGCTGAGCAGGGGTTGGAATAACCCAGAGACAAGTCTGGACTGTATGTGGATGAGGAAAGATGGAGCCATTGCATGTTCTTGAGCAGAGGAGTGGCATGGTGAAAGGAGAGGTGTCTGGAGGCCTCCCTGGTCTCCAGGATGTGATGGTAAATTTTGGCATCACATCAGCTAACAAGCTGCAGCCAATATTTTTCTTCATTGTTGGATGCTTATAATTCTATAGTTTTTCTCCAAGTAGGGTTAGCCAGCAGCGGAATCCCCTGGGAGCTCAAGAAAATTACACAGTCCTTGGACCTGCCCAAATCTAGGAATCCAGGAACTCTGCATATAACACCCAGAAATTCACATGCTTCCAAAGGCTCAGATGATTCTTACTCACACGGCTGTTTGAAAGCCACTCATCGAAACCAAGGGGTTTCAAACTTGGAGTAAAGAGGAGTCCTCATCTGAACAGGCCATGTGACGGTAATCAGGGAACTGGGTTTCCAAGGACCATTCACAGTATAATAATAAACCCAAGATAGTTGTAGCACCCTTTTAAACTGCCAGACACCTAAAAATAAAATCAGCAAGGCAATGTGAGTTCAAGCCTCAAAAAAGCATCCAAAGGAGGAATTAATGACTGACCCCCTGCTACAGAGCAGGACTGTTTTTAGGCCTATAACTCTTGCCAATTCAGTGGCCTAGAGCATATCCCAATTTAAGTGCAGCTTTCAGAGTCCTGGAAAGTGACCGTGACTCTGGCCAGCTCCAGGATTTGAGGCCATGTTCCACAGCAGGCAGAGGGAGGCAGGAAGAGATTCAAGTCAGGTAAATGACATGGACTCCACATGTACCATGAAGCAGACAGTCCAGGTAACATGATGGATACATAGGTGAGAGAACCAAGGCCTGTTTCAGGAGGCTATAGTCTAGTTGATATGTGGCACAAGAATGTGGTATGATGTACCTTTGGAGGAGGACAAGGGAGCAAGTTTTTGGAGCTGCCCAGGATTGGGAGTTGTCCTATCCCCTCCTCTTTCACTTCCTGTGGCAAACAAGTAAAGTCAAAAGAGAGAGAGAGAGAGGAGAGGAGAGGAGAGGAGAGGAGAGGAGAGGAGAGGAGAGGAGAGGGGGGAAAAACTGATTAGGGAAGCAGAGAAAAAGAAGAGATTGATTCTAAGTAATTGGAAGGGGACTCAGTGGAGGAGGTTGGCAACCAAGTAGGATCTTTTTTTTTTTTAATTTTTAATTTTTTTTTAATTTCTTTTCAGTGTAACAGAATTCATTGTTTATGCACCACACCCAGTGCTCCATGCAATACGTGCCCTCCGCAATACCCACCACCTGGCTTCCCCAACCTCCCACCCCCCACCCCTTCAAAAACCCTCAGATTGTTTTTCAGAGTCCATAGTCTCTCATGGTTCATCTCCCCCTCCAATTTCCCTCAACTCCCTTCTCTCCATCTCCCCATCCAAGCAGGATCTTAATAGTAAGAGTGGGATTGTAAGAGGCAGAGGTGCAAGTGAGCATGTACAGACAGAGGAAATGTTACATAGTAAAGAAATACAGCTGGGGGAATTACTGAACACTGATGAAATGGAAGTATGGCTCCTCTTCCAGAAGTAGCAAGACAAGAGCCGAGAAAGAGAGATTGGGAACAACCTCTGAAAGCCTAGAATGCCAGACTAGGAAGTGAGGTTGTTATTTCATAGGTAACATGAAGAACTTTATTAAAATAACCTCGATGATAGAGTGGAAGGTGATTTGCAGTGCGAAGGCACAGATGCATTTGTTGGTATGCCTTACAGGTAGAATATGTCTGTACTTTCTTCTGGGCTGAGGTCCAGGAGAGAAGGACTATAACCTTAGAACACCTGTTTCTTCTTTGTCAGATTGGTTTGGAGGCAGGTACATCACTTGGCAGCTACCACAACTGTCTAGGCAGCAGAGATCAAGAAAGCCCCCCGATCCAGGGCATGGTCAGGGGACAGAAAGAACATGGTCAGGGGCCAAATAAAGAGATGAAAGAAGCCAAATTTTCCTTTTCTGTGTTTATAGCATTAAATGACTTTCCCAACCTAGTGCAAAGGCTATCTGACAGACTGATAGCAAACATACTCCGATTTCTATCTTCCCTGTTTCTGCACCACCTGCAACCTGACTCTACAGCTCCTCCCATGAAGAGGCGAAGGTGCCCATTGAATCTGGGCTAGCCTTATACCTTCCTTTGGAAAATAGAATGTGGAAGAACTGGGTCAGTTCTGAGCCTAGACTTCAAGAGACCTTGAACAATTCTGTAGTCTTAAGGAAACATGCCACCTCCTTGAACAGAAGCCCAGGCTAGCCTGTTGAAGAATGGGAGATATCCCATCTGATGGCATCCTATACCAGCCATTCCCCAGTTGGCCCACTAGCTGGCCTTTGCTGAATGAGAAGGGATGAGACTGGACAAGACCAGCCCAGATGAGCAGAACTGTCCAGCCCATAGACTAAGGATCAATCAATCAATAAATAGTTGGTTTGGTTTGCTTTGCTTTCAGTTTAACTGTTGTGCTGGTTTGTTAGACTGTTACCTGAAATGGGGGATTCAAGATCAGCATTCTTCATGGCCAAGGAAGTTGGACCCTCTCCAATGATTTATTTAGAAAAGAGGATTAGAAAGAAAAAGGAAAAGAATATAAAGAAAAAGAATATTAAGAAAAAGAATTTTTGAGTATCCAGCTGAAGAGGATTTGCTAAATAATATATTACTTTAGTCTTTCCACAAGCATATGGTCATTAGGCCCTTGGTATTTACTTCATTGCATGAGTGCTTGGTCAGTGGGGACCTAGGCCAGTTCTGCCCCTGCAGAGCTTTGGGATGTGGTCCCTTCATAATCTACAAAGTGCTTTCATATCCACTGGTTCATTTGATTCTTCCAACTCCAGCTCCTGGAGGAAGACATTCTCAGTAGCTTCCACTTACAAATAAGGAAATTGAAATCAGAAAGGTCAATTAATTTTCCAAAATTGTGCAACCAGTTAATAAACCCTCATGTCCCACTAGACTGGGAGCTCATTGTGCGATGATGGCCTCTTGTCCCAACTCCTGGGACCAGATTAAGAGATCATATAACTAGATTATAAAGCACAAATACCACGAATAAGATTCAAACTCACAGCTCTGATTCCAAGCACTCTGCCTGCTCTATTATATCAACTATGCCTCCCATGACTACTCTGAATCTTCCCTACACAAGTTCAAAGTTAGATAAAGAAAAGGAATTCATATTCTTCATATTGCCAGCTCCCAACTCTAATGCTAAATGCAGTAAGGGTATCTGCCCAATGAAGCTCCAATCTAAGGATTCAGACATGGTAGGATCCAGGTGTTCAACTATTTCCTTTCTTTCCATGTCTGAACTCTTCTTTCCTCCATGTGGGCTTCCTTCTCAGGCAGACTGTCTCAGCACGGTGGGTAAAACAAACCCTGACAATCTTGGACTTTCAAGATCCATTCAGTTCAAGATCTGAGAGACACTTTCTCTGAATATCCATGCTAATTCCAGACATTGGACTCTTGCTCTCTTATGTTATCTGCCAAACCGTGGACTAATTACACCATCTAGGAGAATGGAGTACTCTGATTGGCCATCTTTCTGTTAAGATGAACAAAGATAATAAATGCCCACCATATGCAATCAATAAATATTTCTGAATGAGTGAATGAATAAATCTTGACTCACAATGGCTCAACTATATCTCCACTACTAAGGGACAAGCCAACATTTTTTTTTCCCCCCTGCATTCCATGAGCTGAGTGTCATCTAACCAATAAGCCTTCCTGGGAAGCAAGATCTGGCCTGCAATTCTAGAGGCATTTGTACCCTGAGCATATAATTAAGTCAGATGCAAGTACAGCTGGTAAGAGCAGGAAGACATGCATAAACTCTTCAATCTAGGAGTGTTTGTGGACCCTATCATTACATTCCCCACATGGCAATCTGTCCCACTGGATTCTGTAAACTGTGAATCTAACTGTTCTCTAGCTGAAAATGTGAGTCCTCTACTGGACTATGATGTTCTTCCTCTCTCCCTGAACTGAAAGCCTTTTCAAATCATTACCAAATTTAAGATTTACAAGTTGTTGAGGGAGGGCTTGATCTAGGTGAATATTAGCATTGGGATTTGGGGGAAGAATAAGTTTTATATAGGAAAACTCTATTCCACTTACTCACTGTGTGATATTTGGCAGGTTACTTAACGTCTCTGAGCCCCAGTATCTACATCTGTAAATGTTAGTAATAAAATCTGCCTCCTATGATCACTGTGAGGATTAAGTATCACTAGGAACAGAACAGATGCTGTATGGTGCCTATAAGATGGCAAGCATTTGACAAATTCCAGTTCTTCTCCCCTTTATAGACATGAAATGATGACCCTACTTATTAAAGTCAAAACAAGGGGCATCTGGGTGGCTCAGTAGGTGAAACATCTGCCTTTGGCTCTGGTCATGATCTTGGAGTAGCGGGATGGAGACCCATGTCAGGCTCCCTACTCAGTGAGGAGTTTGCTTCTCCCTCTGCCCCCCACTCCACTCATGCTTGCTCTCTCTCTCTCTCAAATAAATAAATAAAATATTTTAAGAAATAAAACAAAGTCAAAACAAGACAAACAAATAAAACAAAAGAAAATGTCAAAGGATTACCTTTTAGAAATGGTTCTCTTAAAGCAAAAGCAAATTATATACCTAATTGTGTAGACTACTCATTTACGTGCTAGGTACTGCAATACAATCTTGAGTAGAACACAGTCTCAAAGCTCAGGAGTTTAAAGTCCAGTGGATCAGATTATCATCTGAGGAGGGATACTATAACTTGAAATTATAATTGCATTTTAATTGATGAGCACTGACCTTGAACCTGTGCAATGTTATTGATACCTTGTGCATTTCTATCCTTCCTCCAAAACTTCCAGATTGCCAAACACATGCAAATGCTTCTTTAACAAAAGAATTTGAAGGGAAAAGTGGAGATCAGAAAGGAAGTGGCTTTGTTTTGTTTTGTTTTGTTTTTTTCTGTTTTTCCACTGATTACCAATTTTCCTCTGAAGAAATGGTTGGATCAGGGATGACCAAGGCCTGGGAATCTGCCTTTAGCACAGCCACAGTGTTGCAGTTTTTCCCCTCCATGAACTAGATACTATAATATTTTCCCATCTTAATCTCATTGTGAACGCTTCCAACACATTCAAGGGCAGGGATCCTATTTTGTTCATCTTTGTGTTCTCTGCATTTAGCAATTGTTGGCACATCGTATATGGTCAATAAATGTCAATGATTTCAACAACAAGCATCTCTTTTTTCTCTGAAGCCAGCAAGTTGGATGGCCTGAAGTAGGCTTGGCTCAGCTCATCTGGACAAGACTGACTCACATGCATTGCTGGTGAGCTGGTGCGTCCGCTGCGGTCTGGCTGGTCTAGGAAACCCTCAGTTGAGGTGACTATGTTTTGTTTCATGCAGACTCTTGGAGGTGATGGGACCCTCTGGAAAACAATGGTTTAGGAGGACAGCATTGAACTTATTTAATGGCACCAAGAGATATCCTAAGAAAACCACTCCATCAGACAGGTACAAAGAAGAAGATAAGAAAACAGATGTTCTGATTCTATATGCTTTTGTGTTCTGCTGGAGGAAATACACCAGTTTTCTGGAGAGTGACTCAGTGATATGTGTCCAAATGCAGCCTGGCTGCTCATTTGGGCTTAAGATTAAAAGGTTGGGAAAAATTAGGCTAGGCACAGAGTGGCAGGGGAGGGAATAAAAGGGTAGAGGGTGGTGGGGTGGAGGGGGTGGGGGAGCAGGGATGGAGGGAATAGGCAGTGAGGAAGATAGAGAAGTGAGAGTCCCTCTTATACCTCTGTTCTGCAGTGTGAGGACACTTGGTGCCCTGGGACTGAGCCACGAGTCCCTCCCCACTTTCTGAAGAAGAGCAAAAAGAAAATTGGACAATTAAACACTTACGTGGGAGTGCAGGGAGAGCAAACCATGCAACCCAGACTGCTAGCCCCATTCTCTCAAGTGGATCGGGGTTAAAGCACAAAGCCCAGGGTAGAGTTCTGACCCTCTGGCAGGGAAAACAAGGATTGAAACTCGCTGAGCACTGAGCACAGAGGACAGATCATACCGAAACCATTAGGTGGGCGGGTAATGCAATGTTCAAATGGAACTGGATTTCTTAGCTTCGATTTCCGAAATCTCTGCAGGGAAAAAAAAAAAATAAATTGCCTCTGTTTTTCTTCTCTTCTCCTTATCTGTTCCCGTGTCTGGGATTGTTGGAGTTAGTATCAGACTCTCTGCAGTCTCGAATACGTCCTCCATTGTGTTCTTTCTGTGAAGAAAATTACAACTTGGAAAGGAAAGGGGGCGGAGAGGAACATTACATTCTAAACAGTCTCAGGGAGATAATTGCGAAGTCTCCTTCCCTCGCTCCTTGTTCCCCCTCCCTCCTTGGCCCCTCTGACTCTTCTTTGCCTCTAGGATCTGGCAAAGGGGAGCTGTGCTGCAGGTGGAGGGACGGATTTTCAGGTGCCTCCCTGTCATGTACCAGCTGTTTCTCCTCATCTTCCTGGGGCAGCCTGTACCTGCCTGGTGCTGCCCACAAAGGAACATTCAGGGGATTTTGTCTAGGGAAATGTGGAGTGATTCCTTTTTGTTCTTTTTCTTGGGGTCTAGGTTATCCCTGTCATACCTTCAACTGTCCACTTGGTCACGATTCAGTTCAGCACTCACTGCGCAGTTACTTCACTGTTTCAAGCATCTCTAAGTATTCAATATACCATTTATTGATTCTTTATTATGTGTCTAAAACCATACCAAGCATCGGCATCCTTGATTTCACTGAATCCCCAGAGCCATTGTAGTAGTCCTACTTCCTTTTCAGTGATACACTGGGTCCCAATGAATTCATATGTCCAGCGCTGCCATCCTTGAAGTCTTAAGGAAGAAGACAGACCTTAACTGGAGCTGGTTGTAGGGGTAGAAACCTACAATGAGATCAGGAAGGAGAGATTTTCAGGGGAGTGAAGGACTTGCCCGAGGCTACCTGGCTGTACTTGGAGGCTGGAGGAAGTGATTCCTGTAGCTCCTACTAACAGAGATTGAATGAATTGTGACTACCAGATCATTTAGCAAACACCTGGGCATGAGCTTACAATGATCATCCTCCCTGACCCCTGTGCACAGCCTGGAAGAAAATGCCAAAGGGAAAAGGGGGGAAAAATGCATGACCTTGGTTTTCTTTTTTCCTTTTTTTTTTTTTAAAATCTCTCTCTTTCTGGTTTTGTTAAAAAAAAAAAAAAAAAAAAAAAAAAAAAAAAAGCTAAGCTCTGAGTTAGCCAGACCACTTTGTCTTCATTTCCAAGGCCAGGAAACTGAGGCTCAGGGACAATGAGTCACCTGGGATCTGAAGACCAGGGGTTCTTTCCTTTACACCAGCATTTTTCAAAGTGTGGTCCTAGGACCAGCAGCATCAGCATCAGCTACCTGCGAACGCATGAGAAATGCAAATTTTTCAGGTTGCACCCCAGACTCACTGAATCAGAAACTCTGGTGTTGGGGCCCCACATTCTGGGTTTTAACAAGCTCTCTTTGTGATTCTGAGGTAGCTAAAGATTGAGAACTACTGCTTTACCAACATTTATAGCTCATAGTTCAGAACGAAATCCAGTTGTGAATCCATATATTTAGAATTTTTGCTGCCTTACATTATGGATGGTTTTGAAAGCAATTTTATTTTGACCTTGAAGAAATCCATTGCAAAAGTAAGATGCCAGAAGACTTTTAGAAATCTAATCAGCCGTGTAGCTTGTGATATGCTGGCAGTTGGAGCCTGGCACAGAACAGCAGGTTGCTGCATTAAGTGCAAAGGTGTGGATGGGAGAGGATTTCCCATGTTCTCATCACTTCCTTCTTGAGCTCTGCCTCACTGGGGCCAAGCTAATGGAGTCCTTCCCAGCTGTCAAAGCATAATAAACCTTGTTAGAGTTGCCCTCATGCTAGAGCCTCTTAGTACCAAAGAAAAACCACACCAGCTTCCTCAGAGGTAAAATGACTGTGTAAGGTCACCCAGCTGCAGAGTGAGGTTGAGGGAGGGAATCTATGCAGCCCCTTTCAACACCAACCCTTAATGAATCTGACTGCCAGGTGGTTTTAGCAGATGCTTTAAACAGTATTTAAAACTGATCACTGGTCTTGTTTCCCCACAATGATTGCCAAGCAGCTCAGAAGAAAATCCCCCAAAAATCAAAGGACAACCTTGAAATATTTCCTTCTAATTTTTGAAGTCTGGGGTTTGTTACATTTTTTATTTTCTGTTAATTCTTTCAAGTAGGCTCCATGCCCACATGGAGCCCAACACGGGGTTTGAACTCATCACCATGAGATCGAGAGCTAAACTGAGATCACTTGACAGACTGAGCCACCCAGGGGCCCCAAAGTCCAGTGTATTTTTAAAAAATGATTTCAAGATTTTTTTTCAGCAGTAAAGTGATAAAATGGTATTATAAAAATATTTACATAATCCTTCAGTTTTCAGAGCAAAGACTGAGTGATGTTCAATTAACCCACTGTGGGTATGTAGCCTCATTGCTCTCTGTCTTTCTGAGTCTGAATTTACTGATAGGGTTGACCTCCTCCCTGGCTTCACCTTCCTGCCTACACTCTGTTCAGTCTTTGCTCCATTTCACTGTGGTTTCTTTCCAGCGATTATCAGCAACTGCCTCATCCACAGTCCCCTGGATTATAGTCCTCCTCTGTCCTTCGCTCTTGTGTTTTTCTTTCTCATGATTCCTTCCCTGTCTCCTTGTGGAGTCCATGCCCTTTTTCTGGCTCCTGACCATTGGTGATCTCCCAACCCTTTGGATCTCAGCCCGTGCTCTTCGGGATGACCCATCGGAGCATCCCATTATCTCAAGTGTGTATCAGTCCTGCTCTGAGTTCTTTTTGAGCCTCAGACTGGAATATCCAACTCTTTGCAGAACTTCTCTTACAAGTATTTCAAACGCCACATGGCCCAAACTGAATGCACCTTCGCCTCTCCAAAAGCTGCTTTTTCAATTATTTTAGAGTAGACACATACACCGCATTATCCAGTTACACACTGCATTATCCAGTTACACACACCAGGAACTAAGGAGGTGTTTTGCACAATGCCAAATCTCAGAAGCATCACCTCCATAACATACACACGTACCACAAACACACAGCACACACATGCTTTCTCTCTTACGCACATGTGAGTGCACACAGATGCACAACTGCATACCTGCTTTCTCTCTTACACACGTTATACACACACACACACACACACACATACACATATACCATAGGCAAAGACCAAACCCTGTGAATTTTGCCACCATGTCTTCCCCTCCTTTACAACCCTGCTACCATTGTTCTTGAGCTAAGTCCCTAGTCATTGCTCACCCAACTACTGACAGTTTCCTGACTGTTCTTTTCCCTTCCTTTAAATCCATGCTCCCATTCTAGCCAGAGAAATTTCTCTAAAATGCAAGGCAACCACAGTTCTCTCACTTTGTACATCTCACATCTCCTCTTGCTTGTAGAAAAGGCCCACACTCTCAAGCACAGCCAGCAAAATCCTCCCTGACCTGTTTCTGCAGACTCTTTATCGGTTTCCACAAGAAATACCTCACCAATGAGTACCCTAAAATCCTCAAATATTTTATTGAATTTCCAGACACAATTAATGTCAATAAAAGGCTATTAATTAAAGAAAAAAACTTTAGTAGGAATATGATTCATGCAACAGCGATTTGGAAGTCTTAACAAACTCTCTTGCTGTTCCAATGCCATAAGTAACTGAAGACAATGGTAAGAGAGCGTATGAGAAAAAATTAAATTGAATTAAATTTTTAAAAATAAAATAAACAAAATCTTAAAAAAAGAGAGAGAGTGTGCATGTAACTATAAGAAAAAATTAGGGAATCGTTTACACACCCACGTGGATATATGATAATTTATTTAACCAAACCCCTATTGATGGAAATAAAGGTAGTTGCTAATCTTTACAACCTACATTATTAAAATATCAGTCTGTCTGTCTCTAGGATTAGAAGAAGAGTAAGAGTCAAAATGGGAAGACCAGTTAGAACAATAGAGCAGTGACTGAGACCAGCTGGTGTCAGTGAAGATGGAGAAGAGAGATATTTAGGGACCTAGAGGCCATAGCCTTAGAGAATTTAACATTGTAAGAGAAAGTGCAAAAAAAACTAATAATTCCAGTGCATTGATTCACTTGACACATATGGACTGTCCATCCACTGTATTTAAGATTTTTCACCCATTATATTCTGTCAAGCCCTGAAGACCAAATGTGTAATAAACTTTTGGCCACTTCCTGTCCTCATGAACTTTCAGCCCCAAAAGGAATGCTAGGTGAATATTTCAGAGGATCTAAACCAGCCTGGGACATTTGGCCTGGGTTGTCAGTAAGCAATGTGCTAAGCAGTGGACAGGAAAGTCACTGAATCCATACTTCTTCAAATGCAACCCTCACCAAAGCAGTAATTTGTCAGAGCCCACCTGAAACCTCCTAAATGAGAAATGGGGACTAAGAAGAGCCCAACGATATGGGTTTTAACAAATCCTTAGGGTCGGACTTCCATAGCTATAGTTTGGGAGCCACTGCCTAGAAACCCAAAACATGTGGGAGCAAATTTCCCTGGTGGTGCTGGTCTAGAGAGGCTTAAGGAGAGTGAGAGTTCCCCAGAAGGACAAGGAAAGCTGGAGGGGAACATTCCAGGAAGTCCAGGTATTTGTGCTCCCTGAGCTAGCTTACAGCACCTCCACCCTCACATTTTCTTAACAGAGTTAGAACAAAACTGGGGGAAATGATGTATGCACAAAGTTATTCATTGCATTTTTGCAAACAATTTAAGTGACCAGCTGATGACTTCTCGAATAAACTCTGAGTCATAAATGTAAATGAATACTATCCTTCTGTTTATCAGGAGAGAGTTTTAGAGATGAACTTCAGAATATAGTGCTAAATACAAAAGGCAAGGTACCCAATCATGTGTATATCATGCAACTTTTGGGGTGAACAAATGTAAATTTATGTGCTGCAGAGATGCACAAGAAAGTGAGAACAGGAAATTGGCTCTTGGGTGGAGAATTTAAGGTGGAAGAAAAGGATGGGAAGTAGGTCTTCACTGGATGCCACTTTGTACCTTTTAAATTTCATTCTATGTGCATAGATTACCAACTCAAAGAAATAGATGCCCCTTTCTTAATGCAAGAACAAGGAGTGGGGAGGGAGAAAACATCTGCTCTGAAAGCCTTCCTGGCCCTCAAGAAGGTTTCCCCCTCCTCATCCTCACCTAACACCTTTTGGGGAAATTCACAGGGTGGGGGATATGACAGGGAGGGGTGCTCAGTGTTATAATTATTGTTTTCAGTACCTATTTTGTTCTAACAGGATGTGCTGTTGGGGTCAAGGCCCCTGGCCAAAGTCATAGAAGAGTAGCTGTTTGCGGTACTCCCTCTGAGTTCCTGGTATTTGGGAAATGGTCACCTCACAGCATCAGCAGGGGTGGGAGAGTTGGGGGAGGGCCCAAACCACCACAGTGGTGGGAAGGGGGGGGCCACAGGGGTTCCATTCAGAAAAAGAACAATTGTTGGTTTCAGGCAGCTGAAGTAAGGGCAGAAGGGAAATGAGGTGGCTTAGCCTATTAGAGGGGACAACACTAACCCTTGCCTCTAGCCAAAAAAGGAAACAAGTAGGTACAGAAGAAGTGGGCTTTAGCGCAAAATGCTTCTTCCTTCAGCAGCCTTCAGCAGTCTCAAAAAAGATTATCTCCCCATCTCTTGTCCAGCTTACCTTCCCCACTTTCCCAGGAGGTAGGGGACCTCACTGTGATGAAGTGCCCAATATACACCCAATATTTCTGTTTTTGTTAGCACATTGAATTTTCTCCAAACCCTTCTAGGAAAACACCCCACTGAAGTCAGAGGAGCAATGTAACTTGCCCAAACCTTGCTATGGTGTCAGGATTAGAACCCAGTTCTTCTGACTCCAAGATCTCTGCTACACTGATTTTAGGCTACATCATACTAGGGAAAGACCCCTTCGCAGACTCTGAAATAATTCATCATAGACCCAGCCATGTGGATCCAGACTCAGACCCCTGGTCTGTTTGAAACTATAATGGAAAGCAACAGAGAGCACTGTGATACTTGCAAGAAGATAGAAGGATTAAACAAGGAGATCTTGTTGAAGACAAAAAGAGGATTCCTGGGATTGATTTATCTACTAGGGTAATCATGGTTTGTGACTTCTTCTGTAAAAATACTGGTTTATCAAGTTCCATGTGCTTGATGACCATCTATTGCCCATCTATCACAAGAGTTTTCTACTTGCATGTGACCCAGTAGCCAGGCCCACTCTATTCCCAAGCTCCATGAATACTGTCAAGATAAAATCTTGTTTGGAAGGGATATGACCTTCTCTGGAGTTTCCAAAAAGAACCTTGCAGATGGCTTTAAACTGAAAGGCAACTTGACTTAAATTAGATGAGGGGTTTGCTCTCTGGGATTTGTTTGTTGAATCATTCAGCAAGCTTCACAAGGACCTGGCATGTGCTGAAGATACCAAGATGACTAACACATGGTTCCAGTCTCTATAGTCTTTACCATTTCAACATAACACAAGTATAACACGGAAAGGTAAACTCTGAAAGAGAGGTCTGAACAAAAGTTTAGGAGCACAGAAGGGCAAGAAGTTAATCCTTCCTAGGATTGGGGGTGATGCAGAGGAGGTATCCTTTGAGATGAGTCTCATAGGACATGGAGGAGGACATTCCAGGTACAAGAAAAACATGATCAAATTTTTGGAAGCTCTGAAATTCATTATGCACAGAAGGGTGTTGCTCACTTGGTTGGAATCTGTCTCTAATTCTTGTGCCTGCTATCAACTTTCTATATAATTCTAGGCATCTCACTTTACCTCTGATTTGAAGTCTCAAGTTCAATTCATCTCGGCTATAGAAGCAGAGGGAGAAGGACAGAGCCAGAGACAGAGACCTGCCTCAGTTTCAGGTAAGATGGGATTCACTATTTCATGTCACAGAGGGTCCTGCTGTTCTTTTTTCATCTTTGCATGAAAACACAGGTTTAACTCAAAGCCTTCAGAGAAAGGATTACAAGATTAGCCAGTGGCTGTCATTCGCATTGCCACAGGTCTCAGGTATCTGGTCAAGTTCTCAAGAAAAGAGGAAGTAAAAATAGAAAGGACTAGACAGCTGAAAGCAACTGATTGCTGGTGCTTGCAGAGAGCCTGAAGATGGAATTCCCCTGAGCCTCATTCTGTTCTTTCAGACAGGACCACTTGCAGTGTCTCTCTTTAACTCCGATATGAACTATTTCCACATTCCTTCCCTTATCCACCAAGTCAGATCAGACAGATCTTCTATGATTCACTGTTTCATGGTTTCCTTTATCATATTGAATTGTAATCATCTATTTCCTTGATGACGTCCTTCATAATGTCTCATTAGGACAGCCATCATCTCTCTCCTTTATAGCTACAGCCTGTTACATAACATGTGAAAAGTAACTGATGAATACGAATAAGAGAACAGATGAATGAGTAAAAGAGAGAATGCAAGTTGGAAGCTAGTGAGCAAATGGCAATTGCCACAGAGTAGTCCAGGAGGCTAATGTCACAGAGCTTGAATGACACTTTCTCTGGGATTCCAGGCACCATTATGTATGAGTGTGAGAGAGGAACAAGGAAGTCCCAGCAAAAGAAGTACTGCATTACAACTGTCACTGAAACCATATTTTACTTCCCACTGCTAGAATTTTGAAGATTCAGGTGAGTTTTGGGCCACTTTTCTATGGAGATACAAAAAGCATAATCTACTCCTATCTTCAGCAGTTAGCTTCAGATGGTTGAGCCAGGAAAAGTTCTAGAAGACACAAAAGGAATGATTCATTCTCTGCTGTGAAATGGCAAGATCTGGGCTGGCATGAAATGGAAGTACTGGGATGGTCTCCACTGAACCAAGTACATAATAGTAGGGAAGTCAAGGCAGATAGTGGCAATGATGGAGAAATTAGTGATGACAATGATGATGATGATGATGATGATGGTGATGGTGATGACAGTGAAAATTGTAAACATTTTGAGCATTCTACATTATTATCATATTTACTCCTTACAGCAACTCTACAAGGAGGATATTATTATCTATTCTCATGTTATTCTATAGATGAAGAAAATAAAACTCTGAAAGGTTAAAGAATTTATTGAGGATCACGCAGCTCATACAGCAGAGCCAGGACTTAAACCTGAGTCTGGTTCCAAAACACATGCAGCTAAACATGGCTGTTCTGTCATCCAGTTTCTCTTATGGATTAATATTTTCTTACTTGGGATATTGACATCTTCATGCTAATAGGCCCTGTATCCTGAATAACAGAGTCAGAGTCATTGCTAAGAAAAAATAAACTTCCTACCAAACTTAGTTGCCTGAAAGTAAGTCAAAACATTCATGACAATCTACACTAACTCAATAGACCAAAACACTACCATCCATACTAACTCAACTGCATATTCTAAAGTGAAAGACTATTGCATAACATCTAGAACCTGATTTCAGAAGATAGAAGGTGAGTTCAGATGTGCTGGAATGAATCCAAATTTCCAATAGTGCTTGTCATACTTCTTGCGAACCACTGGATTATCATATATAGATCCCATCAGTTCTGCATGTTGACCCTCTTTATCCAAAGGTAGAACTGAAATCCTTTCTCAAATGTTCTCAAAGTCTTGCTTTGGCAAGAATAATCATATTGGGTGCCTGATCCATTCCGGGGAAATTAATCACTATGGGCTTAACTAATTGCCAGCTTTTAAAAGACAGAAAATATGACCATTAGCTATCATTTACCCAAGAGTCAGGGATGGAATGGGCTCATTAATTTAACAGTCTGGTGAATTAGAAAAGACCATAGCTAACAAAAGATGGATTTCTAGATTTCCAAAATATAAGCTATAATAGAATACAGTACATTTAACCTCATGTGAAATAAAAAATGTCTTACAGTTCATAGAGTACTCTGAAGAATATTTCCAAATATGACACAAGAACTCCATGAGGAAAATAATAGGCCTATCTGCATTAAAAATAGAAGGGCTTGGAGAGATTTAATTATGTGTCCCAGGTCACACATCAAATAAGGAACAGACTAAAATTTGAACTGAGACTTCTAACCCCTCATGCAGTGAGCATTCTGTCACCTGTCCTGCCTCACGTCTTTGGTTTCTCTTCCTTTCTAGTCAACACAGGCATCACCAACATGGTCAGACAAACAGAACTTATATACAATAAGCAAACCATACAGTAGTTTGCTTTTGTGCAAAGGAAATGTGGAATTTATTATGGAATATAGATGGTATATAATCCACTGAGTGCAAAGATAAAGTCCTGTTAAACTTATTATGCCTGGGATTCAGCACAGAGAGAACGTTTGTTGAATTAATCAACTGGCAGTTACTGTTCTATTTGGATAACAAAGTTTGGGGCAAGTCCTAAATCATGAGCCAACTCTCTTCCAATTAGTTGCTCTCTCAAGTCAAATCAAATCAAGAGCTCAGATTTGGGCTGAAAATATTCCTGGACTGGGTCCTTGTAAACTTTCACCTAGAACAATGTCATCTGGTACTTTCAGGATATGTCTCCTTGAGAGCAATAAAAGGAGCACTGGGTGATATCAGGCTGATGAAATCAGAGCGTGGCTGAGATCAGCCACTGGATACCAAGTCAAGTACTGGCTTCCAGCCACAGCTTGCATTTACGTGCAGGACACACTAGATGTCCCTAAGAGAACCAGAGGGTCAGATTAGTGTCCCCAGTCTCCAGTAGACGCCCTTGGTCATGGAGGCTGAACAAAGCTCCCATGAGAGTGAATGACAGGCCACATTTTCAGAGATGACCAGTTTCCCATCTCCCTTGTTACCACTGACCACTGCTCACATGGGAGCATGCCCGTAACCCACAGCCCAAAGCAGTCAATAAGGATAGGAACGAATGGCCAAAGGATTGGGTTTCAGGCTGTAAGATTTAAAAATCTTGATTTTTCTAGCTCTGTGACCTTGGATAGATTGATGAAACTCCTTGAGTTTTAAATTGCTCTTCTGTAAAATGAATGGACACAAAGTTTAAATGAGACGATGTATGGAAAGCACTTAACACATAGTAATGGAGTTGAATTTCATATGACATGTAAAAGTGACATATAATTAAAATTACCCCTGGGAATCCCTTAAATTGCCCAAAAAAAGATAATATATGTGTTCTTTGGCATATATGTCAGATTTTATATGATAAATAATATTTAATACATATTAAATATATTATAAAATATAATATATAATATCATATTTTAAAATATATTATATATAAAATATAAAATCTGCCTTAGTAATATATACATATAAATATACAATGTAAATAGTAGTATATATGCAGAAATAAATTTTATAGTATTCTAATTCTAAACAAAAGAGTATATAATTGAATTTGCATGAGTTAAATAGACATATGAGAAAACCCCACTCTAAATAGAAGCTGAACATTTATGATTTACTGTCCTGGAAGCAGAAGATACAAAGAAGCATAAAATGGCAATAGTGAATTAAGCATATTCTCTAATCAGGGCTCTCTTCAAAGTATTGTCTCACAATTCTTCATTTAATTTCACAACTTGGCAATGTAGTTCTGCTATTATCCCCATATTACTGCTAAGAAGGCTAAGGAAAAGAGAAATTAGAAATTAGTCTGCCCCGCAAAGGACACTGTAATCTAGTTATATGGATGAACTACAACCAAAATTGATGCTACATAAATATCTGTAAGACGACTGCCTACAAGGATAAAAATGGATGGCAGAGAAGTGATGCAGATAACACTCCATAAGCTTAGGATTTCAGAGCTGGAAAGAGCCTGAGTACATCTAGTCATGTAGGGAAGAAGAGTTCACTGTGAAGTCAGAGTCCAAAAAAGGCTATTCTGTGTCTTTGAGGATGGATTTTCCCAGTCAGGTGGTAAGAAAATGGAAGCAAGTGCATGAATGTTGATTATGGGATACAAAAATGCAGAGGCAGGTATATGACATTTTGTTTAGTGGATATATAGGAAAGGCGAGCTATAGCTACAGTGGAAATGGGCATGGATGACATGAAAAATATGCCAAAGTCTTATCGCATTGGTCTCTGGGGTGATACTCCAAGGAATTTGACTGTGAATTTCAGTGACCCACTGAAGACTATGGAACTGTGGAGCAAGAAGATCAGACAGAGCATGTGGGGACATCAGTTCTACTGCTAACCCAACACACTGGGACCATCAAACAGCTTAACCGACCCTCCATGAGAAACAGTTAAAAACAGTTCTGTGGAGGTCACTTTTACTCAACAAGCAAATAACTGAACAAATAAGTCCTCTTTCAGGATGAATATGGACTTTCCAAACCCTTGGGGGCTGTCTTCATACACAACCCACAGGGCCTCTGCTGCATGTCCCTTGCAGCCAAATGACAAAGTCATTCCTGACACTCAAGAACAGTATTTGTGACCATTTAATCTTTGATTTTTTTTTTCTTTTTAAAACTCCTGATAAATTAAGTCTTCTGGAAGGCAAATTTCCTAAACTTTTCTCCCCTGCACTTAAACTTTCCGTTTTCACTGCTTCCGTTCCGTTTTCACTGCATATAAAATTGAATTTATATGCATACTTGGCAAACTGTTGACAGTGATGTAAGCATTTACCATGAAGACAACCATACTTATGATACCTATAGCTTCAGTAGTAAATAAAATAAAGTGTTTTTCTGCCCAATATCTTCTTAGTATACTCACCCTGCTTGAAAAAAAAAAAAAAAAAGGTTCACTTATTTAGGAAGCTTGTTTTGCAAACCTAAGAACACAAAGGTTTGATCAAATGGAGCCCTGGTTCATTTTAAAGCACTTGAAGCTAAATGAACATTGATGTAGTTATTTGTTACATGGCAGCCCCTTATAGCCAAGTGCAATGTGATAACTCAGCCCTATGAAACATAGTAAATAAAGTCAGTCATCATTATTTGTGAACTCCATATTTTTGGATTTTCTTAACTGCTAATATTTATTTGTAACCCCAAAATCAATATAGCACTTTCAAGGTCACTCATTGACATGTACGGAGTGATGAGAAATTTGCATCATCCACTGTGCATATTCCTAGCTGTGACAATGAGGTGCTCTGTCTTCTGGTTTCAGCTTTCATACTGTAAACAAGTATCATTTTCATGATCTATTTACTTATCCTTTTCATGATCTATTTAGCACCACATCTTTCTCATTTTTATGCTTTTTGTTGGTTTACTGTTTAAAGTGGCCCCCAATGGTAGTGCTGAAGTGCTGTCCAGCATTCCTAATCATAAGAAGACTATGGTATACCTTACAGAGAAAACACTGCTGTTAGATAAGCTTTGTTCAAGCATGAGTTGTCATCCTGCTGGCCATGAGATCAATGTCAGTAGATCAATAATATATATTAAATAAGGTGTCTTTAAGTAGAAACACACATAAAGCAAATTTATGTACTGATCCATTGATGAAAATGTTGTGACCAGAAGCTTATAGGAACCTAACTGCATATTTCCCCTAAGAACAATTGTTCACTATTCATTAATTTAGTGTTCATGATGTCTTTAGAGAACATAACTACCGAAAATGAGAATAATGAGACTCAACTGTACCTGGGATGGTGGTAATGGTGTGTATACAAGATCAGTGATGGGAAGCACTAGCAGGGCAAGGAGAACCCATAAGAAAAGTTTCTAAGGAATTTCAAGACTGAAATAAATTCCTATGAACCAGTGAGTGGCAAAGAAATGGTAACAACATAGAGAAGATGGCAGAGAATAGAGACTAATGCTAAATTTCAGAGCAATACAACACTCCTAAATCTTGCTACAAACATGACCACTTCTGCAAAATTTTGAATTCAGTTAATTGCTGATTTTGTTCTATATAAACATACTATTTTCTGGAAGTTGTTCAGGAAATATATTTTCCTTGTAGTTAACTTCATTTTGGAAAACCAAGAATTGCATTACTTTTTTCTTCTCCAGGATAAACAAAAATATGAAATATAACCCTGCCTATGATACAAGTTTCCTTGTTGCCCCAAAGATAGAAAGAGCTGATTCCCAGTGTATCATTCACATTCTTTCTTCTGCTTCAAAGGATCCCTCCTCTCAATGACAACCCTCCCCACACATTAAGACCCAACTTAATTCCTTTTTAGAGAATTCACAGTCATGTTGATACACTAGTTGAATGACTATAAGCACACACGCTGGAATCAGACTGATGTGGGTCTGCCTTCTACCTCAGCCACCTATCAGATTTCTGACCTCTGAATTACTGAATCCCTCATATCTTAGTTTCCTATCTCCAATATGAGTATTAAATAGGAAAATATATGCTGGCTTCCAGTACACTTCCTGGCATAAATCAGCTGTTTTAGCTGTGATTCATTATTGAGTTTTCTGTGTATCCAGCACTCTACTCCATGCTGTCCCATTTTGGGCCCTGTACCTCAATTCTCCCCATGCATGAAATTTGTCTCTGAAATAAGACCCTGAGATCTTTGACAGAAGGAGTCCAACTTGTGTTCATGGTTATCTCAGTCACCTCCTGCCAACTCTGACTCTTTCTGGTCATATGCAGGTTTCTCTCTTTCCTCCATGACCACTGCCACTTCTCTGTCAAGGACCTCCTAGAAACTCCTCCAGATTCAAACTCCTCCTAGAAACTCTCCAGCCCTCCTGTTCCATCTCCTTCTTTTCTAACCTGTTATATTGTTAATAATTATGCTTTCTTGAGCTCCTGCTACTTACCAGGGACAAAGAGAAGCACAAGACATGCCCCTTTCCTAATCTCTACAAGGACTCCAGAGGTGTTTCTTAATATTCCATTTTGCAGATGAAGCAATTGAGTAAGTTTGAGAACAGCTGTTACATGCCTGAGTCTACTCAGTAAATGGGGCTCAAACCCAAATCTATGTCTGCTCCAAAGCACTCTCCAGTGTGCCCTGCTCCCTCCTTAAGTATTTTAAGGCCTATAGCCAATGAGTCTTATTAAGTCACAGAACTGCTCAAAAACATTCCAGGCCTCCTTCTTATTTATGAAGAAAAAACGGGTATCTCTTGGCCTAATATTAAAGATTCTCTATATCTGACCTCAGCCTACAGCCTGAGTTTTATCCCACTGTAGTGCTTCATGACCTTGGGCTGGCAAACAAAACCACCCTCCACTATTCTTCATGAAAGCTCAGCATTTGCCAGTCTTTGCATGTTTAAACAAGACTCTCTGTTGAGAATGCTCTTGAGGCAGCCACTCTCAATGTCAAACCTTCAAACACGTCCTCTCTGTCCCCCAGGGCTCATGTTACACACCGCACTCTCCCTGAAGCATGCACCCTGTTCTCCCCTTCAGTGATGCTTCTGGTGTCTACTGCATGTCAAGCAATTTGACCTCCTGTGCACTCAGCACCTATGGGTGTGACTGTGCCACAAGATAGGCATAGGGGAGGGGCACAGAGGAGCAGCACTAGCCAATCAAGAGGGCCTTTCTGAGGGAGGTGATGGCTTGGTTGAAACTGAAGGAGTTAGTAAGAGGAAAACAATCTCTCCTCACTCCGAACATCCACAGCCAGCATTCTTTCCATCTTTCCCAAGATCCCACTTTCTCCTTTATATTACAGTTACTTTTTTCACCCCTACTAAACTGAGAGCTCCTGCAGAACATTATTTGTGACCATTTCATCTTTGTTTTTTGTTTGTTTGTTTGTTTGCTTGGTTTGGTTTGGTTTGGTTTTTTGTCTTTTTTATAAAATAAGTATTCAGTGGTAGGTATGAATACAGACAGACTTTAGAATGGGCAAATGTGGATTTGAGATCCAGCTCTACCATTTACAAGCCATGTGACCTTGATTGGACTAAATTACTGTTTTAAGACCCCATTTTCACATGCCAACTAAGCAAGAGAAAATTCTGTCTTACAGAGTTGTTAGGAGAACACAAAATAATTACAAAAATGTTTATATAATGTTTCGCATCGTACCTGCTACACGGTAAAAAATCAGTAAGTGATAGCTTTGTATTTCTGGTACACAGTCTAAGATTTATTACTTATTTTACACACCTCTTAGCACAGCACACAAAAATGGTCCCATGTGAATACTCACTAATTTGAAGCATCTTATTCCAGGCAGGATATGTGCACAGAAACATGATCAGATTAAGACCGTATCACAGATATTTCTTTGGCAAGGCAGATTTTTTTCTCCTGTCCAAAAGCTCATAAAGAGGTGGAAACTGAGGTTGAAAAACCTAGTGCTTAATCGTATTGCCCTTTTTCCAGAGTTTGTCAGTTTCTATACAAATGAGCCTAGGAAGTGATTCATTGTTGACCTGCATGTGTGCACATGTGTGTGCGTGTGTGTGTGTGTGTACGAGGTGGTGGGAGAAACTTTCAGTTAAAGAAAGTGAAAATAATCCAGACTTCATGAAAAGTTAAAATCATATCTTTCTTTCTAAGCAGCTTTTGTGGTTGGTACTCAGTATAGATGGTGGTGGTTTTTAATTACCCAAGATAGAGGAACACCCATCTAATAAAGGAAATCCCATTAAATAGTCTCAAGTCAACCTCTTAATTCAGGCAAATAGAAAGAGGCAGATCATGAATTTGAAGGATTTACAAAAAAAAATGCCATTGTATTACCTTCAAATGCACGTGGGAACCTCAGCTACCTCATTACTAATTAAACAGATCCACATTGGAATTCTCTGGATAGAGTGAATATAATAGATTAGAATATTGAGCACATACTGTATACCATACACCACTCCAGGGGACCTGGGATGAATGCACACACGAGTGAGACTGAGGTTCCTTTCTGGGTGAGAGAAATATGCCAATACCTAACTTCATCTTAAGACAGAGTGAAGCAGCACAAAATGGAGGCAAACTTTGCAAGCTGTTTGAGATTCCAGAAAGGGGCAATCCTTGCCATTGGGGCTGACTACTTTCCTTTTCTAGGGGGAGACTATTGTGCTGAGTTTTGAAGACTAATCTGACAGGATAAGTTGAGGAATTCATCCTTGTTGAGAACATATTCTGTGACATATATTTTAGATATTATATTTCATTTAATTCTTAAAAACTCTCCAAAATATTAGTACTATATGCTTATTGTCAAGATAGGGCTTGTTACAACCAAGGGCACACCACCAAAGAGTAGGAGCTTGGATGTTAATATGGGCCTGAATGATCCCAGAGGCCGTGATTTCACCTCCTCTTCTGTCCGGAAACTCCTTTACAGCGTGTATGAGGTCAGCTATCTGGGAGATGAGGTTAAAACCATCGCACTAGAGTGTCCATCATTGTAACCAAACAATGAAGACACGAAAGCCTTTGTAAGCAGTTCATTCCTGTAAGTAGATTATGCTCACTGCCAATACTGCTTATACTATTCATTACCCTGTATAGATAACTAATTTGCAGCTAACTTATAGCTAATTTACACAATTAATAAGGATTATTGGATTGAATTGAATGGATTTCTCTCTCATCGGAGACAGTGTAAAGGTTAACTTTGGCCCACTTCAAGCCTAATTGCAATAAATTATATAAAATACTGATTAGCCAGAGATCTCATGAGGTATTCTCAGGGCTCAGTATTAGGGCACCAGCCCACCAGGTACTAACACATAGCTGATCTCTGTATGAAAGGCCAGAGAAACACAAGGGAGCATGATGAAACTGTAGGGAGTAGAAAGCTTAGACTGCTTAATGTTGTTCCCTAGTAGAATGGCTCAGTATATTACAGTGCCTCCATGTAGCAGGGCAGCATGCACCTCTCCAATGCTTCTTCTTGGTCTTTTGCATGGGATCCTTTTCATCTCTCTGAAAAAAGTCTTTGGTCCGCCTTCTGACTAATCTTCTCTCAACCACGAGGTGATTTCACCTCCTCTCATGGCTTTTAACACCATCCAACACAGGAAACCTGGAAATTCATATCTCTATACCTCTCTACTGCATCCTAGACTGGACTATCAAGCTGGCCAGATGGACAGCTGACTTGACATCTCCACTTCAATGTCTGATAAATGCCTCAAACTCCACACATTCTCACTTAATTTATTATTGAATTATTGCTTTTGCCCTCCCCCTGCTTCCCCTTAGAACCCCTGATCTGCTCCTTCTGAAGTTTTCCCAGTCTCAGGCAATGGGAACACTGTGTATTCAGTTGTTGCATTCAAAGGAACCTGGAGTCAATCCTCTCTATCCCCCATACTCCACCTGAAACCCATCCCCCCACACTATCATCCCATCTACTATCAACGTACTACTCTTACCTCAACCTTTAAAATGCATGTAGGAAAAAAATTAAAATAAAATGTAGGTAGAAACTGACCATTTTGGGTCACTTCCATGCTACCCCCCTGGCCTAAGCCCACCATCATCTCTTGACTATATTTCTGCATTGCCCCCAGTGATCTTCTTGTTTCCATTCTTTCCCTCTACCTTAACGCAGTAGCCAGAGAGGTGCCATTGGCTCTCCACCTTATCAGAGTAAATGCCCAAGTCCATACTAGAAACCATAAAACCCTACATGAGCTGCCTTCCAGCATATCCCCACACAACTACTTTCCCTCTGTCCTTACATCTTTGCTGTCTCTTCCTTGTCAGGTACAGTCTGGTGACACTGTTCTCCTTGCTATTCTTAAAAATAACACACATCTTCTCACCTGGGTCCATCATCCCATAGATGAATGGGTGTCAATCTCTTCTGCAAAATGAGATAATTGGATCAAATGACCTCTTGGGTTCCTCCACAAAGATGTTATGATTTTGTAACTATTTTCACCTGCAGTGATGATCATACAATCCAAGCCCAACAATGACACAATATTATGAGCTCTGATCAATGGCAAAGAAAAACCTGCATTTCCATATCTTTTGCTACTTGTCTGAAAATCAGAATGAGTTGTAATAAGCCATTGTAGTGAGAACCAGAAAATTAATGATGGTCTGTGGATATTTAACCATTTAAATGTTATGCCCATGGGAACTGTATTATAAGGAAAATTATTCTGTTAAAATGTTAAGGGAGGAGTACCTGGGTGGCTCAGTGGATTAAAGCCTCTGCCATTGGCTCAGGTCATGATCTCAGGGTCCTGGGATCGAGCCCTGCATCGGGCTCTCTGCTGAGCAAGGAGTCTGCTTTCCCCTCCCTCTCTGCCTGCGTCTCTGCCTACTTCTGATCTCTCTCTCTATCAAATAAATACATAAAATCTTTAAAAAAATGTTAAGGGAGAATAGAAAGGTAAGTTTGTATGAATACTATTATAGTACAAATAAAAACGTAAAAATAAATGGAAATATTTGTGGAAGAAAAATCATCAACTTGCCAAGAGTAATGGTGTAAAAGTCACAGAATTAAGGGTGATTTTTTCCCCTTTTCTTTCTTTTCTGAATTTTCTAATGTATGATTTATTTTTCTATCTTTATAATGAAGACATAAGTGTGTGTGTGTGTGTGTGTGTGTGTGTGTGTGTGTGTGTGTGATATTTTAAAAATTTAAACCAGGAGATTGCTTTCTAGCTAGAAACAATACTTTATGTTCTTTCAATTATTAGATCTGTACACTACAGGCAAATTAGGAACAGTAGTTCTTTGAACAAGAACATGGTAATAAAAGATTAACAGGCAATTTCCCTACATTGATGTGAATCAGTCATGCAGTCAACACAGTTGGCAGCCAAGAGCCCAAACACAGGCACTCAGGTATTTTCTTATCACACAGACATGGTTAGTTGTGTACTCATTGATTCAAATGGCTGGATTTTCCAGTGGCACTTGGAGAGGTTCTATATTTTTTTCTCTCCCTGATAATGCCAAAATGCTATTCTCAAGTCAAGGGATAGAATAAGCCTGATCATTCAAGAATATTCATTGACTTTCCCAAATTGCAATTCAGTCTGCCCAGTATTTATTAAGTCTATATTATGGATCTACGTATGTAGAGTCTAAAGTTATGGATCCAGAGTGTTCCAATAAAAATCTGATTCTTAAACTCTACTTGTGGCTGATAATTGCCTTTCTCTGATTGAGTTATTTTGCTTAGCATAATACCCTCTAGTTCCTTCCACATTATTGCAAATGGTAAAATTTCAATTTTTGGATGGCTGAGTAATATTCCATTGTGTTGCTGGAGGGGTGTGGGTGGGGCATGGGATAACTGGGCAATAAACATTAAGGAGGGCGTGTGATGTGATGAGCACTGGGTGTTATAAGCAACTGATGAATCATTGAATTCTACCTCTGAAACTAATCATAGACTGTATGTTAATTAATTGAATTTAAATAAAATAAGGTCATTGTTTAAATGATGAAAATAAAAAGCTGTCTGATTAACCAGTTTACATGCCATCATAGGTCTCTATCTTCTCTTCCATAAAATGGGGAAAACAAGAAGCTGGCTGCTGTGGAAGAAGGGAAGCAAGAAAGGAACCATGGAAGGAATGTCTTACAAGGTTGGTACATGTGTTAAATATTATAAGAAGTTGCCATAAGATTTGGCTAAAAAATTCAGTCCTTTCTCTATTCCACAAGTGTCTATTGAAAACTTAGCCATGTGACAGGTCTATGCTAGGTAATATGGACACAACACTGAACAAGGCTCATTCCTCTCCTCTAAAGTAGTGTCTAAGCTGGTAGGAAATTCGAAGAAGTAAAAGACTATTTCAGTCCTAAAGGATATGCAACTAGATGTGCAGAAAGCATGACGCTTTGGGGGCACAGAGAGGACTGGACATTAGGGGGACAAATAACCCCTAAATACACCAAAAACTGTATTTAATATCAACAATAACTTGAGTGCTTGTTAAATGCCAGACACTACTCAGATTATTATAAAAACTTTCCATCTACATTATCTCAGTGATTCCATAGTATTATTAATATCCCTATTTTGAGATAATTGAGACATGAGTAGCTAAGTAACTTCTCCAGAATCTCATAGCTAGCAATTTTATTGGAGCTCACATTCAAAGACTTCCAACCTGTGTTTCTAACTACTCTGGGCACTTCCTCCTTCATTGGCTACTGTGATTATTAAGTGAGGTAACAAATGTAATTGCATACAGTATTGCCTTTCCCAGAAACTATCCATTGTTGACTGGTGTTAGTAATAGCAGTAGTAGCACTAGCAGCAAGAGTAATAGCAAAAGTAGTAATGGTGTAGTAATAGTAGCACTAGAAGGAATAGTAGTGGTAGTGGTAGTAATAACAGTAGTAGCAGTAGCAAAATGAGAAGCTCTCTACAAATGCTAGCAGTTATTATTAGTCTGGGCCTAGGAACATTCTAAGAAAGAAGGTAAAAAGTGCTTTTGTATTTTTGTGTCATATGGTTCCTGCTCTTAAAAAAAAAAAAAAACACTTCTTGGTACAGAAGAAGGAGACATATATAATACATATATAATACAGCTGGCAATTTAGAATAAAAATTATTTGTTTCAAATTGAAAGTTACATTTCCAAGAACCAAATGATCGAGGAAAATGTCATCTTTTAGGGGTTAGTGCAGAAAGGATGTAATGTTAAGTCATAGGAGCACATGCAGCATGCATATGGCACTATACCAACACACTTCACAAGTAGCAGTTCATCTATTCCTTGCAACCATCTGGGAAGTAGATATTGTATCATCCCCTCTCCACATATGAGAATAATGAAGTTCAGAGAAGGTAAACAATTTGCCTTGGATTACACACAGGTAAGTAGCAAAGCCAGGATTTTAACCCAGAGCAATTAACTATGCTCACCTGGCCACTGGATGAAGGTGAGGACAGCTCAGTCTGAGCATGGATCAGATGTGGACAGGGAAGAAGGAAAAGCAGGGCATTCTGAGAAGTGGAGCTGCTGGACAAGGGTCCAGAGTGGAGATGAATACAGGGAGAAGTGAGCTTGTCCAGCTATCAGGCTTGAGCCTGGGCCCTGCCCTTTTAGAGCTCCCCACCCAAGAAAAACCACACAGCTGAGACACAAGAATATCTTGTTTTTAAGTTGCATTTTGTTTTTGTCATCTGTAGCAAGCTGTACAAGCTGTACAAGACCAAGATGAGAATATTGAGGGAGGACAGTTTTTGTTTTTTTATTTTGATTTCTTCCAAAATGTACCCAAAGTAATACAACTTTAAAAAAAAAATGCTACTCTGGGTGTCAGACAATATTTAAGTCCACATTAATCACTCATTTGACTCCTGTCCCCATTAGTACTCAACTGAAGCAACCACAGAAGCCTTATAAGGGCAATCATTCATTCAATCAACAAACATTTATTGAGCACTTAGTCCATATCAGACCACATGCTCAGCAATGTAGACATAGCAGGGAACAGGAAAAGACACCATCCTTGCTCCCCTATAATTCACATTCTAGTTGGAAGAGAGGGGTGATGAATGTAAAACCAAATAAAGAACATGCCAGGTTGAGACATATACTTGTATAAATAGAGCTAGAGTGACATGAAAGGGAGCTACTCAGGTGGGTGGCCAAGGGTGGCCCTGACAAAGTGATGTTTGAACTGGGAAGGAACTATAAGAAGGAGCCCACAATGAGGATCTGAGGCCAAAAGGAGCCAGATGGAAGGAAGAGCTAATGCAAAGACCCCAATACTGATGAAAACTTTGGGTATTTAAGAAACATAAAGAACACCCATTTGGATCAGAATGTGTAGTAGGAGATGAAATCCAGAACACCTTCAGTAAGCGGACAAGGGAGGATCTTGTAGTCTCAGTGTAAGGAGCTTGGATTTTACTTTCAGTGTCACAGAAGTCACTTGAGGATGGTAAGCTGATCAGAGAAGGGAATTTTTTATTATTGGGGAAAGCATCTCCTTGATAATTGTGTAGAGAATGAATTATAGATGGCCACGGAAAGGTGGGATACAAGTTAAGAAGGTATTACAGTGGTTAAGGTTGGTGGGAATAGGGTACAGACTAGAATAGTTTTGGTTTATTTGATCATAAAGTTGGGAGCCCATATCTCAGCTCTCTACTCTGTTCCATTGGTCTGTGTGTCTGTTTTTGTGCCAGTACCATGCTATCCTGGTTATCACAGCTTTGTAGTAAAGCTTGAAATCAGGCAATGTGATGCCCCAGTTTTGTTTTTCTTTCTCAACATTTCCTTAACAATTCAGAGTCTCTTCTGGTTCCATACAAATTTTAATATTGTTTGTTCCAGCTCTTTGAAAAATGCTGGTGGAATTTTGATTGGAATGGCATTGAAAGTATAGATGGCTCTAGGCAGTAAAGACATTTTAACAATGTTTAATCTTCTGGCCCATGAACATGGAATGCTCTTCCATCTTTTTGTGTCTTCTTCAATTTATTTCATGAGTGTTCTGTAGTTCCTCAAATATAAATCCTTTACCTCTTTGGTCAGGTTTATTTCCAAGTATCTTATGGTTCTTGGTGCTATAGTAAATGGAATTGATTTTCGCTTTCTGTATTTTCACTGTTAGTGTGTAAGAAAGCAACTGATTTCTGTACATTGATTTTGTATCCTGCCACATTACTGAATTGCTGTATGAGTTCTAGTAGTTTGGGGGTGGAGTCTTTTGGGTTTTCCATATGAAGTATCATGCCATCTGCGAAGAGAGGGAGTTTGACTTCTTCTCTGCCAATTTGAATACCTTTTATTTCTTTTTGTTGTCTGATTGCTGTTGCTAGGACTTCTAGTACTATGTTGAGCAACAGTGGCGAGAGTGGATGTCCTTGTCGTGTTCCTGATCTCAAAGGGAAGGCTGCCAGCTTTTCCCCATTGAGGATGATATTCACTGTGGGTTTTTCATAGATATATTTTATGAAGTTGAGGAATGTTCTCTCTATCCCTATACTTTGAAGGGTTTAGTCAGGAACAGATGCTGTATCTTGTCAAATGCTTTTTCTGTATCAATTGAGAGGACCATGTGGTTCTTCTCTCTTTTCCTACTGATTTGTTCTATCACATTAATTGATTTACAAATGTTGGAACAAAGCAGTCAGATCTAGAAAAAGTGTTCAAGGCAAAAGCAAATAGCATCACTTCTTACTGTAACTATCTTACTTCAGGAGTGAATGTGGGAGTGCTTGGGTGACTCAGTTGGTTAAGCGTCTGCCTTAGCTCATGTCATGATCTCAGGATCCTGGGATTGAGCCCCACATCAGGCTCCCTGCAGGGAGCCTGCTTCTCCTCCATTCCCCAACTCATGTGCACACTCTCTCTCTCTCTCTCTCTCACTATTTCTCTCTCAAATAAATAAATAAATCTTAAAAAAAAAAAAAAAAGGATGCGGAGGATAAGGGAACTTGTGAAGTCCAGGAATTTCCCTAGGATCTGGATTAAGGAACTGGATACATGGTGGTATCAATCAATAAAATATGGAGATCAGGTGAAGAGAAAATTGCTGGGGGTGCTGGATAAAGAATCTATGTGTTCTGTTTGGAAATAATAGGTTAGAAATTGTTATTAGACATCCATGTAGAAATGTCAAGTAGGCATTCAGATACATGAATCCAGAGTGCAGAGGAGAAGATAGGTTGGATAGATTTGGGGCTCAGATGATAAGTCTGACAGGTGACTGGATATGATCACCTTGGAAAAGAAAGAAGGGATAGAACTAATTCAAACCATCTCAAAATAGTGTAAGCCTAGGTTCCTCATTTATAAAACAGAGATAATGATAAACCTGTAGGGTTTAATAATAATAATAATAAACAAATTAAATTCTACTTATATATAATGCCTTAATCTGTCAGATGTCAAGTCCCTGGCCCATTTCAATATCATATCAAGGTCCCATCAAGGCCAGTTTCGCAAAGGTTAGGATTGCTCAAGAGAGAGAGTTAATTGATTTGTAAAGCCAAAATCCTACAATCCCGTGGTTTCCACCCTATATGGCTTTCTTTTTCCTTTCTCCTTGACCAATTCCATCCCTGACATGTTTTTACACACCACAAAAACATGCACAATACATTTGGATCATTTCTCATGGGCTGCTAAATCTCAGGTCCTCAGGAAATAAAAGATCTTCAAGAGTCCTGACCCGGTGGTACATAACCTCAAGGAGTTGCAATGGCATGGGTCAAATCCCATTGCACAATGTCAAGTCAAGTGGCAGCTAACTCCCCTTGGCTAGAATAAGTAATGGCTTCCCTTAGAGTCCTGGGTTAGTGCCCAGTAGGGTGAGTGGCAGGCAAATGAGTTTTCAAACAATGGGGTACTTGAGGACACCAACATGCGTGTGCCTTGAGCTGCCTTCTCTGTCACATTCTATTGTTCAGAAGAAAGGCAGAGTATACAATAATAATAGCTAATGTTTATTGAGTGTCTATTCTGTATCAGGCATGTTGGGTAACACTTCCTATGTATTACCTTACTTAATACTTTCAGAAATCCAGTGATAACTGATACTAATATAACTCCCAACTTACATGTGAGGAAACAGAGACCCAGGGGAGACAGGTCATTGTCCAAGTCAAACAATTAAGAAGTGATGGATGTTTGAAGGCAGGTCTACTCTCAACCTCTATGCACTATCATCTCTTAGCAATATAGTTATTAATCCTTTCAACCTATGTCAGCAATACTGACCTCCCATGCATATAATGAGAAGAGCACTGGATAAGGAGTCAGGATGTGTCCTGATCTCAGGTATGTTACTTATAATTATGTGACCTATAGTACATCATTTACCTTACCTTCAGTGAGCCTTAGTTCTTCTATCTTCAGAGTGGAGAGAGTAATCTCTCCCTTATCAGGAGTTTTGGGAGCACACAATGTGATAACTTCATAAAAATCATTTGCCAACTTTCAAGTGAGGAAGTCATAAAAGGTGGTTATGCAGTTATGATGATGACATGATGATGATCATGATATTGATGCTGCTGCTAATGATAGTAGTCCACATACACTCCCCTACACACACACACACACACACACACACATACTAGAATGAAAGTATCTCACAACTCTCATCACCAATTATTAAAATATTTAGAATGGTGTCTGGTCCCTAAATGGTGTTCAAAAAATATTATGAAATAAATAATGAAGATGAAAAAGAAAGAGTTAAAGGAGAATTCATAGATTCAATCCACTTCAAACATTTGGGTCTGGAAATTGATCACCTATACATACATAAAGTTAGGCTCAATATGGGAATCAAGGTGTTAATAGCAAAATAAAGGTTCAATATCTATGGTTCAGCTTTATCCTTCAGAGACTTTAGGAAAGATCCAGCGTAGCTAAAGAACTTCCCCCACCCAGTAGTTAGCATAGTGTTTGATCACACAGTAAGTTCTTTATAAATGTGTTTTTCTCATTGACTCCATTTTTCTTCTTTTTCAACACTCCTCCCTTCTCCCCCTATCAACCCCCCACCTCTGTATTATTTTAGATTCTTTTGGTCATTTCCTCTCTTCTCAAATTTCTTCACTTCTTTTGGTCCCTCCATATCCTTTCCTCTCCCCTCTTTCTCCTTACCCCTCCCTTTCTCTCCCCAGTCACTTTTCCTAGCCCACTATGTAATGAACTCTGTTCTTTATCTTTTGGGTTTCCATTCCTCAAGCCAATACTTAAAGATATATTGTCCCCCATGGGTTTTCCAGCAAGTCTTACTGGAGCTAATGACAACTGGTCCAGATAGTCATGGGTTCAGATAGAGTAATTATAGAGTAATACTTAGTTTTAGGGAAACCTGGGTTGCTTCCTTCCTGCACAAGGACCTGGTTGTCTTTAGGACAACTACATCATGGGCTGTCAGAGAGGACATGACAACACCAGTCCTTATTCTCCTATGGATCAGGAAATGGTTTGACTACCCATATTCATTTACCTCGAAGGCCATATACCTGATGGCTGGGCAGGGGATCAACTGCCTCAGACTCTTTCTAAAAAGAACACAAATCTGGATGTTAGAATTAAGGAGTGACCTCACATTCTCCTTTCTTCATATCCCTGATAATGTTGCTTGAAAGTGGTTCAGATAGATCTCACATCCCCTGATAAGTTAGAGGCCGAGGTGAGGCTCAAAACCAGCACAAACTTTAAAATATTCTTGTGAGTCCTTCAGCACTGCCCACCACACTTACACCTTTTATGCCTGTAGATTATTAAACCTACTATGAGTAAGACATTATGGCAGGTATTGATAAAATAAAGCTGCATCCTTAGTCTCACTTGACCAGGAGAACTGTGGACAATAGAAATTATTTGTTTGCATGGCTTCTCTTTCATACTGTTCTGCCCCGATGAACTGAGTCTCCAGAGGGACATGTCTTACCTCTCCAGAGGCCCTTCAAGACCCTACTTCTGTGACTCTCTCAAAGTCTGGCAGAATAGGCCTTTTGGGATACTGACCTTTTTTCTTTGAATAACTGTCATTCTGTTCAAGATCAAGGTCTAAGGTTACTTCCTCTCCTTAGCATAGACATCATCATCTTTGGCAGTTCATATTCTTTTATTTCTTTGTTGCTTTTATTGAGAGTCAAAGGAAGTCAAAAGAAACTCCAAACACCTCTATTCTGCCATCTTTGAACCAATCCTGTTATTTTCAAGGTAAGTAAACTGGTCCAGAGACGGTTAGAGTCAAGAAATCCTGGGGACTCCTAGGTGGCTCAGTCAGTTAAGCATCAGCCTTTGGCTCAGGTCATGATCCCAGGGTCCTGGGATCAAGCCCCACATCAGGCTCCCTGCTCAGCAAAGAGTCTGCTTCTCCCTCTGCCTACTACTTCCCAGGCTTGTGCTTGTTCGTTCTCTCTCTCTCTCTCTGGCAAATAAATAAATAAAATGTTTTAAAAATATATATTTTAAGAATCAAGAAACCCTGGACCACACACAGTGTCATGCCAAATCCTGGCCGCTTGTCTCCAACTTGATGCTGGACAGAAATTTGGGGAAGGAGAGCTCCCAGGTTTGATGCCTTGATGATAACTTGAGGGGGAAATGTTGTGTTGAGAGAGAATGGCCTCCAGTAATTTCCCGCTCATTCTCATTGCTATCCCCAAGAGAGCTAAGATGGTCTCAAAAACTTGGAAGTGTAATTTAGCCAGCAAGTTCATTATGTGTAATTTACTATCTCATTTGATGTGGAGAATCAAATTTGGTGAGAGAATTAGAAGGAGCTGTGGTTTCCCAGTCAATTAACATTTATTAAGACCCATCTGTAGGATAGCTGGACACAGATATAGCTTGTGTCCTTTTCATATGGCAACGGCAACACCATGTGATAGTCTTAGAACCTAAGCTTCAGAGTCAGGCAGCTTTAGTTTCCCTCCTGGATTTGTTATGCACTGGCTGTTTGATTTTGGGGTAAATCCCCTAATCTCTATGAGCTTGGATTTCCTTAACACTAAGATGGGAGTAAAAGTTTCTACTATATAGCACTCTTTAAACAGAATAATGTAGGTCAAATAATTCATGTGGTAGCTGGCACATTAATGTCTGAAAACTGTGAATAATAATCATTATAATAAGTGTTAGATTATAATCAGATGAGAGTATTCTGAATGAACCCACTACCTCCTGTCTTATTTAGAAAAATATTCGAAAAATCCTTCAGATGTTTACTCTGCATCTGAGACACTTAGTAAAAGGGCAATATATTTGCATGTGTGTCCTACTTGGTCCAACACATATTGACACAGATGAGTTTCACTCTTGAATCTGCTCAGTCTTGAAATTTTCTTCTTATGAAAAAAGATTCTGACTTGCCTGTGGTTTTTCCAGTAAATCATTCAAAATAAGGACCTTTTGAAGATCATTTTCACCTTCATCTCTTTTTGGTTTAATGTTGAATTTTAGCATACAGTCCAACTGAGTGGACCCCTAGTGCATCCCGTAATAAATTTACATCACACACGGGAAAGATCACCTCTTCCAATCCAACTAGCCAACACTGGAAAATGAAGTAAATGGATTATTAATGTGAAAAATCAGTTTGCAAAAATAAGACATGTAATTCTAATTTTGCATTCTTTCCCTTTTTTCAAGGTATATACTTACATAGTAAAAACCATGGAAAAATGTAGAGCCAACTGTTAATAGTAAACTCTAAAAAGTGAGACTATAAATTATTTCTTATTATTATTATTCATTTTTGTATTTTCAGAAAAGACTACAATGAACCTGTGTTGTTTGTGTCATAAGGTAAATAGCACAGACAAACTATAAGTGACTTAATCTCACAAAACAAACTGAGGGCTGATGGGGGGAGGGGTTTGGGAGGGGGAGGTGGGGTCATGGACATTGGGGAGGGTATGTGCTATGGTGAGTGCTGTGAAGTGTGTAAACCTGGCGATTCACAGACCTGTACCCCTGGGGATAAAAATATATTATACGTTTATAAAAAATAAAATAAAATAAAATTAGGTTTAAAAACACTCTACTTAATATCGTTCCTGGCAAATTTTAGATGCTCAGTGAATGTTTAATAGTTGAATGAATGGCCCACAATCTGGGCAACTCCTGATGAGCCAACGGTTCAGCTATCGTGGCATATCCATCATTCTGGCTCCAGCACCAAATGATCCCTTCAGGATAACAAGAGAAAAGGGAGGAATGGGGAAAAAATGGAGAAGAGAATAGAGAAAGAAGGTTTAGGAATGAGGCTTGGTAAGAGACCAGTTATACCATTCAACGGTGAATGTTTCACCTGTAAGGCATTCTATGAACAGGGGACTCACATCTCTTGGGCACTACTCAGACACCTCACAGAGAACACAGTTCCCTACTCCTTTGCAACCTCCATCATGCAAATGGGGAGTCAACCTGACCATCACAAGTGTCGTTAAATGACAACGGTTTGAGTCAAGGCCTCCTGACACCACTTCACAGCTCTTTCTGAGAAAGAAATAACATTATGAAATGTATGAGCGATATTTGCAAATTCAATTTGATTTAGGGACTCAGAAGGGTTATGGGAAATACAAAAGAGGAGAATTAGAACACTTAAAAAAAATAAAAAACTTCAGGGGATATTTTGAGCCCCAGTAAAATATATAAAACCTACAGTCAGGTAGAATTTATGCATGGTATGAATGTTCTCAGGAACTAGAAGAGAATCAACCTACAAAGAATAAATCAATTAACTCCTCCAGTATGGAAACCATCTTATCAGCCCAAACACACAGGCAGATATTTACCAACAATCTGTGGGAGGAAAATTCTCATTGTGTATTTAGGATGTCATTCATTGTTGTGTTGAGTTCCTGTGTTCAGAGAAGTGTGACAAGGTCTACTTCTCTTACCTAAATCCCTAGGTCTTTGCCTCCTACCCTGCCTAACCAAAGCTCTATCCTGGAAGACAGGAATTGCTAACGGACTCAAATATTAACTGCAATCCACAAAACTGCATCCCCAAATGCCAAAAGGATGATTTAAAAGTAGACCACTGATGCACCTAGAGCATTCAGTATTCAATCAACATAGAAAGAGAGAATTATGTCTCCCATATTGCAATTCTCTACTTAAAGGCAATCTATTTTTCAGATTATCCTTTTATTTTCATTACGGGAACAGGACACTGTCTTTTAGCCAGGATCTCAACATGTTTCACAGATGTCATGGAGAGGCCAGTATTCCTTTTCTCTGTTCTTTAGACCGTTCTTGTACCAACAGTTTAAGCAAGAAATGAAAGCTTAATGTAATATTGAGGGCTTACATTTTAACAGAGGTAAGGGCCAAAAACTGAGGTGACGTTCCGTTCCTCCCCTTCACCACTGGCATTTGTTCTCTGTCTGGGAAAGGTTCGGGAAGGGCCGTAAGGACCTTGGAATCCCTTCACCCCACCCTGCTGTACCGTCATCTTTTCCCCTGCACTGTCACTGGCTGACTAAATCTGAGAGAGAACACTGGCTGCATTGATTCTAAGAATGTTTTGGTGTCCTTGAATCTAAGAAGGCTTTGGTGCCCTTGAAGTCGATTCATCGTAAATATCGGTTAAGTGAGATTTGGGTTTCGCCCTTATTTTTATTAGCAAATGATAAAAACATTAATTAAATTACTGTTAGCTGCTATTATAAACAAATCCCCCAAATTTACAATGTTCCAAGCACAATAGAAATTTCCACACATACATTATCTAAAATGGGTTGTGCTGATCAGCAACTGGTCTGCTGTCTGATTCCAGAGAACAGATTCCTCCATACCATGGCTCTGTCACGTTCAACATGGGATCCCCAGGGTTAATGGCTTCTCTGGGTCTGCATTAAGCTGATAGACTGGAAAGAGCACAAAAGAGCCCATGAGAAGAATTCTTTATGTGCTGGGCAGGAAAGTGGAGCAGGTCACTTCTGATCTCATCCTAGTTTAGAGTTCAGTAGTATGACCGGGTCTAAATGCAAAGGAGGCTGGGAAATGTAGGCTGTGTGCCTGGAGAGAAGAGGAAACAGGTGTGTTAAGCCACTAGCCAGTCTCTATCCCAATACGGAAATAAGTCAATATCCGCACAATAACAATAAAATGACAGTTTCTAAACAGGAGAGGCCCCACCTCTAATCAGAGCATCTTCAGTCCTACACTAGGACTAGTCCTACAATAGGACTTCAGTCCCCATACAGAAAAAGATTTGGTGAGGTTTTCTCTCTAGAGATTATTTAATCATCAACACAGGACACCTCCCCCTAAAAAATGAAAATAGGGAGATGCATCTCAGGAGGGAAAAAAGGGTTTTAACAACCACAGTTGAAGGGGTAAAAAGCATCAAAATCCCTAATTAGTTTGAAATTTTAATTTACCAATGAGCTGATGAATTAAATGGACTGAACTTATTCAGTCCAGCTAATTTAGGTTTTGCCCTAACCGGTTAATAAGTCAAGGTTATTAAAAGTGATATTGTAGTATATTCAGTACCCTAATGAATCCCTATTTGCCATATATTCTACCTTAGACTAGACAGATGCCTCATGAAAGAAAGAAAACAAGAAAGAAAAAGAGAGAGAAGAAGGAAGTGGGGGTGGGAAGGAGGAGAGAAAATAGTTCCCCTCATTTTGTGTGTTTTCTCCATCATTTGGACAACTACACTTGGCTTTTCATCTCCCGTGCTCTAATTGCAATGACAAAAAGGAGCTCTGAGTGAAGAAACCCAAGAGTATTTGAAACCAGGTTACAACTCCCTTCAGCAATTTGGTTCTGTAAGAAAATATGCATGCCTGCAAATTATCTTTAACTCCTGCAAGGAAACATTCAGATCTCGTGGGAATTTATATTTATTTCGAGGTAGGGGAGGAAGGCATTCTTTTTGCCAGTTTTTAAAATGGATTTCATGACTGTAAGCATGAAAGACAAGTTTCCAGCAGAAAAACACCTGAACTCCAATCAAGCTGAACTGATGTTCTTGATGCTGTAGGATGCCGAGTGAGACAACGGATTGTGCCTGCCTCAAATCAGATACACATACCACCTTGTCCCCTTCAATCTGAGCCATCATCCAACAAATGCAAACACTGAGATGCAGTCTTCTCTCTCATATATATTTTAAATATCCCCTGATATTGACAAGGGTAAATTTAATAGATACACTCAAAAATCACTAGTGGAAGTATAATTTGGAAAGTAGTTTTGTTGGAAATTTTATCAAGGTGAGATGCATTCATAACTAACTTTCTTTCTTTCTTTCTTTCTTTCTTTCTTTCTTTCTTTCTTAGAGACAATGAGAGACGAAGAGTCAGAGAAAGAGAATCTTAAGCTGGCTCTATGCCCAGCGCAGAGCCCAATGCAAGGCTGGATCTCACAACCCCAAGATCATAAACTGAGCTGAAATCAAGAGTTGGATGCTCAACCGACTAAGCAACCCAGACGTCCAAAAAAATGTTTTGTGTTTTTAGAACAAATGATTGAATTTCTGACCTCATTTCAAAGGAAATGCTCTTGATGTCAGAGAAAAAAATTCTGATACATGTTTACTGTAAAGCTATTTATGACAGCAAATGTTACAAGGAGATTGGTCAAATCAGTCTGGCATATATATATAAATGAAGATGGGAGTGCCTGGATGGCTCAGTCTGTTAAGTGACTGCCTCTTGGTTTCAGCTCAGTTAATGTCTCCAACCCTACACTGAGGTCCACACTTAGTGTGGAGTCTGTTTGAGATTTTTTCCCCTCATTCTCCCTCCCCTTTTTCTCTTCCTCCCGATCGCACTCTCTTTCTGCCTGTCTCTCTCTCATAAATAAATAAGTAAAATCTTTAAAAGTTGTTTGAAATTATGCTTTCACTTCAGTCATATGCAAATTATTATAAACTGTAGATTAGTACACTCATAATTACTGATATTTTTTAGAACTCCAGTGTCAAAAACTTTGCAAGCTCAGTCTTTAGCTTTAAGTTAATTAGTATATACTCTCTAGATGGCTAGAATATGTATTTTTGTTTCCAATTTCAGGGTCTTTTAATGAATGAATTGAAATTGAGAATGAATTGAAATTGAATTTAAGTATCACTATGAAAATAATGTCACTTTGCAAAAACCTGGAGATAGGTCACAAGATAACAGCGAGTGAAAAAAAACAGGAAAGTAATTTGTTGGTACAGGGTGTTAACAAAATGAAACAAAAATGAAAATTTTGAAAGAGGAAAAAAATCTCTTCTCATTTTTCTTCCTCCTTTCAAAATTTCATCAAGAAAAAAAAATTAAAGAAAAAAGTTTTGAGAAAAAATATAAACTTGACAAAAATTGCTTCTCAGTTTCGTATTGTCTCACACCTCAAGTGCCTCTCCCCAAATGCAAGATCATTCAGGTTCTGTGAGGCCAGACATTAACTATGCATTCACAATATTTCCTATGAGACACGACAGGGCTCATTCTTAGGAGTAGTGAGATCCCTGGAAGGACTGATGTCCATGGGGCCAACGACGTGTTCTGTGTCCACCCCCACTTCATTATAGAACCAAGAGGTTGAAGTTGATTATCAATTAAAAAAACAGATGTGAGCAAGAATTCCATTCTTTCTCAACTTTGTGGCACTCCTCTGCCTGGGTTCTAGAAATTACTTCTCAGGCTGAACAAAGATGGGGAATTACTTCTCAGGCTGAAGTAATTGGGGCAGCAGAAGAATCAAAATCTGCCTTACACACTCCTCATTAAACGTACCATTGACAGAAAGACTTCAACCACTACAAGTTAACAATCTCTTTATTGCTGTTGCGGCCAGAATGCGGTTTTGTCGCTCTTTCCGTCATAGTGGCACTGAGCCTACCTTTGGTCAGGGTTTTCTGCATCATTCTAAGAGAACTTTTCTCTCTCTCTCTCTCTCTCTCTCTCCTGCATTTAGTCACATTCTCTGCTGCTAAAAGAAGCAGTACTTAAATCCTGTTCAGCAGGGCATAAAAGATCACCTGTGTTCCCAGGATTTTGATAGAGGAGACTTGCCTTCGAATGATAAAGTATCCCAAGGAAACTGCTTGCCTGTGATCCCAGTCTAGCGCCCAAGTCCTGTCTCCTCCTGAAAATTTGGTACGGAGTTGGGTTGAAGAGGTGCAGTGCGAGCTTGCCATGCCTCTTGTTTGGTGCATCTCTATTTCCTTAGAACCTACGAGGTGACAGGAAGTGCATTAGCTGCTGCAAATAGGACAGTGGAGATTTGCCTTGAGCAAATGCTTTCCAAAAGTTATTAACTAACTGAGTTCCACTGTATAGTGTGCTACAGGGATGCCTCAAAGGAAATCATACTTTAGTCTAAGGCAGAGATTCCCAAGTGGGGTCCCCCCAGGAGACAGAAGGCAGTAACTGAAGACATTTTCAGCTTTTACAACTTGGATGGAGGTGAGGACTTGGGCTGGGAGTCTATTGACATCAAAGAGGTAAAAGGTAGGATGCTGCTAAGCATCCTATAATATCAGTAGCGTCAAGGTTGAGAAACCCCAGTGATATTCAAACTTAAGCGAGCAGAGAATCACCTGGAGAGCCGGGCCCCAGGCCCAGAGTTTCTGATTCAGTAAGTCTGGGGTGGGGCCTAAGAATTTGCATTTCTCACAAAGTCCCAGGTGATGCTGCTCTCTGCCGGTCCAGGGACCACACTTGGAGAACTACTGGTCTGTATTTTCACAGAAGGTATTCCCCCAGAAAATGATGTGTAAAGGTTGGCGACTGTCAGCTGGAGAAAAAAGGAAAAGATAAGCTTTTTTAGGCAGTTCAGCCAAGAACCCGGAGGTGAGAGGTTTGTGTTCAAGGATCAGAAATAAAGGAGCAGGGTATTAAATGGAGCTGGAGAGGGAGCCCGAGGCAGATGATGCAGGGCCATAGTGGGATGTGGTCTCATCCATTTAAAACAATAGAAAGGCACTGAGGAATTTTTACCAAAGAGAAGTTGACCAGATAGTTGGAGTGGGGAGTAGAGGGGGGCATGGTGCCTACAGTTTAACATAACAAAAAAGCATGGCCTTTGGAATCAGACAGTCCTGGGTTTCCATCCTAGTTTGGTCTCTTACTAATGGTATGATCAAGGGCAAATTATTCAACTTCCATGAGACTCAGTTTCCTCATCTGTAAAATGGGACCTCTCATATCCACTTCTGGATAGTTATGAGAATAAATGAGATCATGTTCATAAAAGGGTCTGGCACACAGAAGGGCTCAATGACTGTTAATTCTCTTCTATTAAGTGTCAATGATGAAAGGACCAGGGGCTCCTCTAGAAGCTAATTTGCATCTCAAAGAGCACAGAGCAAAGCATGATGTCAGCAATCCAGGTCTGTCCAAATAGCACTTGCATCACCTGTGTGTGCCAAGCCTGTGCCAGGACCTGCTGCTGGCGTGTTTAAGTGCGAATTAGGCAACCACCAGCCCACACAAAAATGCTGCAGAGCTAATGCTAGGTTTGCAGATACCATCACAGGGCTCAGGCCAAAGTTACCTAATTTATTGATGTTTGGATACTTCAGAGGCTCTTTTACCACATCTCTTATTGTTTTGTAGCCTGACAATGGGGATGAGAAACAGTGCTTGGAACCACAATAAATAATAATACTTAGCACTTAAATAACCTGTGCATCTTCAAAGTCATTTCCAAACACTCCCAAATTAAGACTTACCCAGCCCCAGCCTTGGGAAAGTGTCATTATCTTAGTTTCTTCAACGCAGCAAGAAGAAGGAGGTGATGGTGTTGCCCAAACTCTGGCCAGCTGGCAGTAGAATGGGCTGCTTAATTCAATCCAGGCATCCCTAATGAACCCACTCCAGAAAAATCTGGGCATTTCCTTGGACCATGAGTAGAGCAAAGTTTAATTGGAAGAGTTAGTTCCACTCTTCAAGAATCACTTTAAAATAAAATAATAATAATAATAATAATTAAAGAAGGTGGAAGAAGACTTCTGGAGCAGACAGATGTGTTTATGGTATAGATTGTGGTGACAGTTACCAGGTTGTATACTTATCTCTGAACTCCTCAAGCTGTATACATTAAATATGTATGGCTTTATGTATGTTCATCATACCTTAATAAACTGGTTTTTAAAAATTCCTTGTGAGTCTAATTTTGCACAGATGTTCCCAGCATATTCTGAATTAGACTTAATGAGAACAGTTGGTTTGGCCAACAGAGTGCTATCTCTGGTTCCCCGACTCCCTTACTCTGCCATCTCCCAGAAAGCTGGGCAAATGTCAAAATTTTGTGTGACCTTGATAATTACATAATTAATAATGATAATATCTCAAACTTTCCTCATCTGTAAACTAGAGATAATGACATACAGGGTTGTTGTGAGGACAATGTGTGAAGAAAGCCAAGTAGGTAATGCACACAAGGAAACATTCTTTATCATTGTTGTGGTTGACACCACAGCCATTGTATTTATATCATTTTATTATTTCCCATATGTTTCCCATATGCTGTTTTATAGTGTTCATAATCATTCTCTTGTAAGGATAAGCAGGTAGCATTATCTTTTGCAGAAACGTAAGCTCGGAAACAGAAAATGGACTCATCTAAAACCACACAACTAATCACTGCAGAGCAGGGGTAGGAGCCACAGGTTGTCTTTATATCACCCTACTTCATTCATAACTTCCTCCCCTCCTACCCCAAAGACTTCATCTTTGCATTCACGAAGTCTAGATCTCTGTATTCTCTCCTTCACATTTCAGGAAAGAAAAGGCATCTCTTACCTCCCCCTTCCATAAATCCACAGCAACTCAAGACATTTATTAAACCCCTGTATATGCCATACTCTGAACCCAAGGTCTGTGGAGTATCTTTAAGGAGCCTGTCCTGAGGAAGTTGCATGTCAAGGGGTGTCTGGGTGGCTCAGTCAGTTAAGTGTCTGACTCTTGGTTTTGGCTCAGGTCATGATCTCCCGGTTGTGGGATTGAGCCCCACTTTGGATTCTGCACTCAGTGTAGACTCTGTTTCAAATTCTCTCTCCCTCTCCCTCCTGCTTTCTCTCTATCTCTCAAATAAATGAATAAGATTTTAGAAAGAAGGGTCATATCAAGTGGGGAAGATGATCTCCAGCTAGAACAATTGCTTCTTAAAATCGAGATTCAGAAAGAACATTTAGAATGGTCTCCACATGGAACACTCCATCAATAACCAGTGACGTACTGTATGGTGACTAACATAACATAAAAAAATAAATTAATAAATAAATAAAATGGTCTCCACTACAATTCTAGATCTGGGAAATGCCAAGCACCCCCACCTTCACCCCCATTCCAAGGACACCATGTTTTAGAAAGAACATCATACAATTGCCCAAGAAACTCGTTTGTCTCAAGGGTAAGTTTCTTCAGCTAAGGTGCCCAGAAGTCCTGTAGACTTATTTCAAAGTGGATGATGTTCACTAACATATTACACTGACTAAGTGCCCAGGCTTTGGGACCAAATAGACCTGGACCCAAATCCCAAGACCCGCAGAAGCATGACCTTGTACATCTTACTTAACTTCTCAAAAGCTGGGCTTGTGTAAAATAGTGATGACATATTTTGGGCAGAGGATCTGAAGAAGAAAATGTATATGAAATGCTTAACACAAAGCCGGACACATAGTAGCTCTCCAGAAATAGCAGCTATCTTTTATTATATTATTATAATATCATTGCTATTATTATACCACGATATTATTTACACAAAATTTGAGTTGTCCTCTTTTTTTTTAAGATTTTATTTATTTATTTGAGAGAGAGACAACCTGTGTGCACAAGGGCAAAGGGAGAGGCAGAAGGAGAGGGAGAGAGAGAATATCAAACAGACTCCACACAGAGCACAGAGCCAGGCATGGGGCTCAAGCTCACAACCCTGAGATCATGACCTGAGCTGAAATCAAGCATCAGGAACTCAACCAACTGCACCAGCCTGGTGCCCTACTTCTGCTATTTCTCCTATATGTAATCTTAGTGAAAACTGATTGCTTATCTATGGAAACAAAAAGAGGGTCCTCGAAAATAATACAGCTATCCATGACATAGTTGCATAAATTAATTTAAAAAATATTTGTGCTTGTGGGATGTTGATTGCAATATCTCCATCTGGAAGCATTGGTCAGTTGATGACCATTAGGAGTAAGAAGAAATAAGCTCAAAGGAATAGAGCTGCAATCAGATAGTGCAATCCCAGCTCTGCTTTTTACTAGCTTCATAGTCCTGGGGAACTCAGCTGCTCCCCAGGGCTCTGTCTCCTCATTAATAAAAAAGGAAAAATTAAGATCAACTTCCCTGGGTTACTGAAGAGTTAAGAAACAATATGTGGCACTTTACAAATGTTACTAAAATACTAATAAAATACGAATATTTTACTGTTCTTAGAATAGTGCTAGCTTTAATTAATAAGAAACTGGACAGCATACTAGTAACTATTTTATAAATACAATTGTTTAAACTCTTTAAAATAGGCAGTTCAGGGAAGGAAGAAGAAAAGAAAGAAAGAGAAAAGGAAGGAAGGAAGGGAGGGAGACAGGGAAGGAGGCAAGGAGGAAGAAGAAAAGGAAAGGAAAGGAAAGTGAAGGAAAGGAAGGGAAAGGAAAGGAGAGGAGAGGATAGGAGAGGAGAGGAAAGAAGAGAAGAGAAGAAAAAAAATAAGAAAGGAAGGAAGAGAGAAAAAAGAAAAGAAAAGAAAAGAAAAAAGGAAGGAGGGAGGGAGGGAGGAAAGGAGAGTAGAGAAAGAGGGAATAGAGAGCTGATAGATGATAGATAGACATGATAGATAGACATGATAGATGATAGATAGATAGATAGATAGATAGATAGATAACTATTGAAAGTTACCAGAGGGAAAAGGATGATTGGACTTGAGAAAGAGACTGTAGGGACTATCCCACTCTGTGGGCTCTAAAGAAAAGAAAAATCCTTTAGGGATTGGAGGTTATGCCAGTGACCTCTGACTTCCCTTCCAGCTCTCAGATTCCATGACTGTCTCCAAGGAATGGATACGGTGATGATTAACATTCCCTTTTCCCCAAGATGGGTGGTGCATGCTTTCATCTTTCAATGTTTATAAATGCCTTTGAAAATGGAATGTGCCGCATACATACTATGAGCTATTATTAATATAGTGTCCAAACACCTCTCTCCACATGATAGTTAAGGAACAAAGCAACAGGGGTGTGAGTGTTAGAGAACTTTCCGAGTAAGCATGTGTATGTGCACACACCCCAGTCAAGGAATGTTCTTTATTCTCACCCTGCTTTGGGATAGGCAGACTATCTCACAGGGGCCAGCGATGGAACAGAATCGGGGACGTGCAAGGACCTGAACAAGAACTGGGTGGCAAGATCATAGTATAATTGATCAAAGCCATTTTCCTGGGCCCCCTGTGGGCTGCAAGTCATGCTAAGTGCTGTGGAGAATATAAAAAGTTAATGATCACAAGCCCTGATTGGAGCGCACATATGACAAAGACCATGACCCACTTTTGAAGAAGTCTGTTCTCAGAAAGTGGACTTACAGGCTGGTTGACCGGGCCCCAAGTGCAAATGACAGCAGACCTGAGCAAGGGGCAGATCCTACTCATAGATAACCAGGAGTAGGTCATCGAAAAGTTCTGCTGCCAATGCAGAGGCTGTGGTTCTAAAACATTTTGTTCATGAATGCTTTAAGAAACCCAGTGGAAGTTACAAACCTCTTCCCAGAAAAAAATTGCATGCAGATAAAATCTCCTACTGTGTGTCTCACCTAGCTCACACATTTCCTAAAGCTCTGACCTCCCTGGGCCCTTTTCTGCAGCTCTTGTGCAGCTGAAACCTCTAAGTTGTGAAGTCAGCGAACTGAACAAATTCAAAGCAGAGACCATATCTTGTCTAACTCCTGGGCATCTAGCGTGGTTTCCAGGGCATGGTGCACCTAAAATGAACCCTTATTTAATAAACCAGCACAGAATTAAAGTATTTTAATGAGCAACGGTTCTTCCTTTAGCTATACTTTATACGGTCTTCTTTACTTGTTTGTTTTCTTGCTTGTACTTCTCAGGAACTCGACCTCCAGAGTCTACAGAGCCAAGAATACATGATTGGACACTTGAAGCACCCAGAATCATTTCAAGAACAAGGAAAGGTTGAAACATTTACTCTCTTACCCCAACACAGGATGCAAACTCTGTCTTGAAGAGCATTAAGGGACCATGTGTAAATTGCAAAATCCACACCTAAAATGGCCACATTGAGAAGATGTCTCTCTAGAAATCCCAGAAGAGCAAAGCCGTGTATCATTCCAGCCTTTGATCTGTGTGAGCAGAAGGAGCGCAGCACACTTCTTAAACTTCCGAGGGTCCTTCCAGCATGAAAGACAGGAGTAGGTCACACTTAAACTCTCCCTGGCTGCAGGCACCTCTGGGATTAGCCCCCCAATAAGACAAAAGCCTCTGGCAACCATGCCCTGGGAGAAACAAGTCCTATCACTCAAGGAAGATCCTCAGTCAGAAAAGTCAAGATGGCAGGAGAGAGGCAAAGTCGGGAGAGAGTAAAGAGAGAAGGTGGGCGGGCCAGAGGGCCAGAGGAAGGCTTCCGAAAGTCCTGGCTTCTGGTTTCATCTCTTTCTAAAGTAGCCTTTGCCCACCCCCAATAGGTAAATAAATCAACACCATATGGGTATGACGTTATGCAGATGAGGAGGCTGAGATAAGAGACCCTCAAGGCTGCTGAAAGCCATGCCGAAAGCCATGTGTGCATGAGGTCCCAGTACCCGCCGCCCCCACCACCCAGCCCCACCCTGCCAACACCTTTGCATGCCGCTCCCGGGCTCAACCCTTGAGGGCTTCCAACTTCCGGCCACCTTGAGGGACTTTTTGGTGAAGTGCCACAGAAGATAAAATTAGAAACGAGGAAACGAGGCTTCCTTTTTCCCTCCTCTCTCTGTTAGTCACACACACACATCAGCTCTGACTGAGAAGCACCCTCATACCAGCTTTGGGTGACAGATGCTTGAGTGAGCTATACTTTAGTGGCTACCTGTGCCCCTCAGACCTCTGCTTCTCCACCTCCCCCCTCCCCAGCCAGAAGAGAACGCTGCCGCCCCAGACCCACGTTCTCACCATGTCATCTGTTCCCTCTTCTTTCTGAATGTGTGACCCCAGCAAATGGCTTAACTTCTTCAACCTCATCTATAACATGGAAATTAGAAAGAAAGAAAGAAAGAAAGAGAGAGAGAGAGAGAGAAATCTGTCCCCCTGTGATGTTGTTTGAAGGCCCAAATGCAACAATGTGGGTAGCATCTGGGATCCAGCTGGGCACTGACTTCACTGCAAAGATTGTTGCAAGCAAACTACTGTGAGCCGAGTTTTTCAGGCTGATAACTTCCAATTTAGCCTCAAATATGCTCCTGGAGGGCCAGGACCTGCTGCGCTGGTCACTCACTGTGGGGTCTGTGCCCACCCCCCGCAGGTGGTCCAAAAATGTCACAGCCCAGAGGCTAAGGATAAAATATTCACTGGTCCTCTCCCAACAACAAGACCTCTTATGTCATTTGCATTTATCAAGAGGCAAAAAGAAATCAGGAGTTTTCTGTTGTCTTTCCATGAGGGTCATGACTTGATTCATTGGTATGTAGCTGTCACTGGCTTTGTGGGGATTCTACCTTTGGAAACTACCCAGAGTTGGAGTATGGTGGCGAGCCTACTGAAATCCTCTGACAGGTGAGTCTGCAGGAAGTCCTGGCAGCTCCCTCAAGTGTGGCCACACACAGGAGATGCTTCCTGGGGGTGCACAGATAAACGTTTTCTATCTGTTGATGTTTCGAAGCATGTTTTAAATCATTGCAAAAACTGACAGCTATTTTCCAGTTAAAGTAGTTTTCTTCTATATTATTTCTATACAAATTTTGTTTTAAGAAAGAGTTAATCTACAGAAAATATGAAAACAGTAATACAGATGGTTTCTAAGTGAGTCTAAAATCTTGAGTTGGTATTCAAATTATTTATTTTTGAGAAACTATAGACAGTTAGGAAGAGCTTTGAAGGAACGGTGAGGCATCTGGCCCCAGTTCTGTCTCGTTACTTTTCTGTGAACAGGGAGGCATACCATAGGACATCCTTGTGCCCAGATTTCCCAGTCAGGGACAGTGGGGAGTAGGCTCCAGGTAGGACAACTAGTCTCTCTCCCACCACGCCCACTTATGGAAAACATCCTCAGTCTTTCAAGTTTACTCTACCCATGGCCAGCTCTGTTGGACGTGCCTCTCCTTCTGTCCAGTTCCCGTGTCATGACACACAGGCTTCTTGGGAACCAGCATAGGAGAGTGATTACAAGCCTGAGCTTTAGAGCAGGGCTGTGGTCTCCATATTCCAGCTCTGCCACTCTCCAGCTGTAACTCCATTTCTTCCTCTGAAAATGAACTATCTCCCTCATAGAGCCATTATTAGAATCCAGAGAGTGTACATCGTAGAGTGTGTACAGTGATTCTAATCTCATTTTACAGAGTAAGGGATTGAGACCCTGAGTTAAAAAAAAACAGGTGCACCCAAGATTACAAAGTGCATTGGTGGCAGAGCCAGAACTCGAACATTTCTTAAACATTGATATGCCTGGCAATATCTCTGTTTGGCCACCATACTATGCTCTATTAAAACAAATTAATGAACTTTTTTGTGGTAATCATTTTGAATATATACATATTTCAAGTCACTAAACCATACATCTTAAAATTACACAATGTTATGTATCCATTATATCTGAATAAAACTGTAAAAAATGTAAAATAGAACTGTAAAACATTTTAATTGACAGAAATTTTTAAAAAATATATACAGGAAAGGGTTGAATGACTAAATGAAAGACTTGCTTCTCCTGGAAAACACACTATCAAGTTTCCAGAAGAGAAAGATTTGATGGAAACCCACCACCCTCTGTGTATGCACCAGTGTCAATCAAAATAATGCCAATTATTACTGAGGAGGCACTCAGAGCAGGGGTCTGTAAACTAGTCAGTGGGCCACATCTGACCAACCATATGTTTTTGTAAATAAAGTTTGTGTGTGTGTGTCCTGATCCACTTTTATTTTTTTAATTTAATTTAATTTTTTTCAGTGTTCCAAGATTCATTATTTATGTACCACACCCAATACTCCATGCAATACGTGCCCTCCTTAATACCCACCACCAGGCTCACCCAAATCCCCACCCCCCTCCCCTCCAAAACCCTCAGTTTGTTTCTCAGAGTCCACAGTCTCTCATGGATTGTCTCTCTCTCCAATTTCCCCCAACCCACTCCTCTTCTCCAACTCCCAGTGCCCTCTGAGTTATTCCTTATGCTCCACAAGTAAGTGAAACTATGTGATAATTGACTCTCTCTGCTTGACTTATTTCACTCAGCATAATCTCCTCCAGTCCCATCCATGTTGATACAAAAGTTGGATATTCATCCTTTCTGATGGAGGCATAATATTTCATTGTATATATGGACCATATCCTCCTTAACCGTTCCTCTGCCAAAGGGCATCTTGGCTCTTTCCACAGTTTGGCAACTGTGGCCACTGCTGCTATTAACATTGGGGTACAGATGGCCCTTCTTTTCACTACATCTGTATCTTTGGGGTAAATACCCAGTAGTGCAATTGCAAGGTCATAGGGAAGCTCGATTTTCAATTTCTTAAGGAATCTCTACACTTTTTTCCAAAGTGGCTGCACCAACTTGCATTCCCACCAACAGTGTAAGAGGGTTCCCCTTTCTCCACCTCCTCTCCAACACTTGTTGTTTCCTGTCATGTTGATTTTGGCCATTCTAATGGGTTTAAGGTGGTATCTCAATGTGATTTTGATTTGAATCTCCCTGACGGCTAGTGATGATGAACATTTTTTCATGTGTCTGTTAGCCATCTGTATGTCTTCTTTGAAGAAGTGTCTGTTCATGTCTTCTGCCCATTTTTTGACATGATTATTTGTTTTGTATGTTGAGTTTGAGGAGCTCTTTATAGACCTTGGATATAAGCCCTTTGTAGGGTAATTTGCGAGTATCTTCTCCCACTCTGTGAATAAATTTTTATTGGAACATGGCCATACTTTTTCAGTTCTATAGTGTCTATAGATGCCTTCATTCTATAATGGTAGAAGACTGACATGACTAATACAACAGGCAATATGATTGGCTTGCCCAAGGCAGGGTTCAGTCATCTCCAGTCTGTGGATTTCTCCTACATAAACGAAAGAAGGTTCAGGAAGGAGGGTAGTTCATTCAGTGCACACATCTTCATTTTGTCTATTTGACATTCATGCATCAATGCCATCAGAAAATTTTACAACATGTATGGAAGCAAGATGTATCATAGAACTTACCCATCTGAGAATAAATCCTCACTTGAAAATGTTTTTCTGATTCTATAAAGATCACAAAAGATTACTAATACTATAGATCCAAGTTATTTAAAATTATATTTATATCCTTAAGATCAGAAATGCTAAAAGGCAACATCTTAAGCCTTCAAGGGACTGTGGTTTGACCTCCAGGTCTAACAGAGGTCTTCCCTTAGAACCAGAAAACCCAGGGAGGGGCCAGAAGGGTAAGAAGAATGTAGACTGCTGAATCAGCACCTGAATAAATGAGAAAGAAGACTCCTTAATTCCTAGATCCAGCTGCTTAGAATTTTCTTAAAGTCTTTGAGGTTATGCTCATTGGGAGGTTGCATTATTAGTCAGGAAATATTCACTCTCCTTTCCCCAGCACTATGGACAGGGCATAACACCCTGCTCAATGACTCCGGGCCTGACCAGGTGACTTGGTTTGGATGGAAGTGATAGGAAGTTGGTTTTGGATGCTTTGTATTTTCAATCTCTCTCTGCCCCTGCTAAATCCACATGAGAAGTAGATGTCCAAGTGGCTGCTGTTTTTCAGCCTGTGTTCAGGAATGAGAGATGAGTGGGAATACTCCTACACCTGACATGCAGATAAAACCCGATCCTCAGACCAAAACTGACCAGCAGACCCATGTGCAAGAGATAAAACTTATAGTTAGAGGCCACTGATATTGGGGTTATTGGGTGCTACAGTTAATCTGACTAACACAGTTCACGTCTTTATTTGTCAATGAGGGTGTGGAAATGGTTGGTTTGTGGTCAGATGTGTAAATTAAAACTCTTAATTAATGCTTAATTAAATGCCCTTTCTTTCATCTTCACATAAGGAAACTGAAACGCGGAGAGTATCAGAGAAAAGGGGATTCTTGCCTTGTGATCCACTACCCTTATGCTGACTGGCTCATTCATTCACCAGTCTCTTCTTAAGCATTTGTAAATTTAACATTCTAACCTAATAAACACTTCACTCCATGAAAAAGTCCAGAAATTATTATCAGGAAAAAACCCAGATGAATTATTTGGGTGTGAAATAGATATTAATATATCAACATTGTACCAGATCTCCTCAGAAATGATCTGTGAGGTCACAGCAAGTCGAGTCCTAACGGTAAATACAACCACATCTTATTTTTCAGCCTGAGAGCTGACATTCACATGCTACAGATGCTGTTTTAGATTATCTTTCTAAGAAATCTAAATGGTCATCTAGGCTGGCCAGCTACTCCCCAGATGACTCAGAAATATGTTCAAATTAGGCAATTAGACTACATGGTTCTCACCCACTAGCCCAATGTTGGACAGCTAATTTTTCAAATATTCCTAGAACTACAAGATTTTCAGGTTATATGCTTCAAGCTTCTAATTAATAAAGCTGGAGTTTGAGGATCTGAAAGATCCTGTTTGAAACCTCACCTCTTGAAACAGTTAGTGCGTGGCCTTGAGAAAATTATTCAGTCTCTCTAGGGTTTTTGTTCTCTATCTATAGTATGAGGATAACACTACTATTACTTCAAAAGACAAATGTGGAATTGAATGAACACAGGCACTCAAGGAGAGGTGGATGGAGCTTTGGAATAGCCCCACAACTGTTAACTTAGAAGAAATGGTTGGGTTGCTAAAAAGCATGTGAGCTTTGAAATGAATCTCCCAGCCCCAGTGACAGCCCTATATAGCCTGGGTAAATCGTAGAACCTCTTGTTTCCTCATTTGCCAAGTCAAAAGAAGCCAATGAGAAATTTTCACCTATGTTCCAAGGGACTGTCATTGAATCTGGACAGCAGAAATGCTCCAGGCTTCATTTCTGCTCTCCAGCCTCCAATGAGGAAAAAGAAAGTGCAGGATAGTGAAAAGTATAGGACTAAGAACCAGCAATTCTGCTTGCAAATAGCTTCTCATAACCTTCTCATAATAGAGGCTCGCCTCTGTTTTCTCACCTGTAAACTGCACGTGGCCGCTTTTGTACTGCCCATATCCCTGGGCTGTCGGGCTAGTCAAATGACATAATGCAAGCAGAAGAGCCCCATAGCCCACAGTAGCCTCTGCATTTGTCAACAGCTGTGGGAAAAAACAACAGGTTGTGTGCACTGATCAGATCCTAGGGCTAGTACTGAGAAAATGGGAAGACAGGGCAGGAGTTTGAACTTAGCTAAGCTCTCCCCTTTGGGTCTGAATGTACAAAACATCAAAGATTCCACCAAAATAACTAGATCATGCAACAATGTGATACTATACATATATTCCCAGAGACAGCAAAGAGAGGACAAAAGGAAGGGAAGAAATAACCAGATTTGTTAGAGAGGAAGGAGGGGGCAGAGCTTTAGAATATGGGTCCCATTACCTGCTTCTGTTCCTGAATATAACACTTCAAAGCTCCATGACCTTGGCAAGATAACCAAACTTTCTCTGCCTCAGTTTCTTCATCTCTAAAGTGATATGGCCTCCCCTAGAGAGTTGTAAAGATTATATGAGTTACTGCAAATGCTTGGAACTTGAGTGCTTCCCATATAGTGAACACTCAACATGTGCTGTATTTATTCATTCATTTATTTCACTCAACAAATATTTATTGAGAATTCACTCTGTGCCAACCTCATTTGGGACTGGGCATAGAATCATGAACAAAACAAAATCCTTGCTCTCCAGTAGCTTGGAGTTGGTTCCAGAGCAGTTCCAGAAAGACAATAGACAAATTAATATAAAGTATATGGCAGTTCATGATAAATACTATGGATATAAGTAAGATGGGTTAGAGGGGATATGAGATTAAAGGGTTGCAATTTTAGGTCAAGAGGCCAAGTAGACTTCCTTGATCCCGTACTATACTAAGCATGTAAGTGAAAGTATGACGGGCTGTCAGGTTGCCCCCTCAGGATGGAGGCACTCATTCCATGGCTCCCAGGAGCTCTGGCTACTACCCCCAGATTCAGCCAAACAGAGCTTTCATCTCATGTCCTTTCTCTGAAGGCAGCCTGCATCTCTGATCATCAACACAGATGCACAAAAGCCCCATCACTTGTCCTCTCCTGGGACAACACGGAAGAGGCAGCCAGCTCCAGGTTTCCCTGTGGGATTGCCCGAGGTCTCCACTGAAACTGTATCATGGTCCAACTCCTCCTTCTGCCCATCACAGATGTTGTTCCTGACTCTGCTCCCCAGCTAGCTACTCCACACAAATCTCAGATTCTCAGACTCTCTTTCCAAGAAAATCTGACTTATGACCAAGGCTAAGTAACTGGTACAATATCTCTTTGAACAGAAAGTAGTAGATCAAGGGTTTGGTCCTGGGGCTGCCTGCCTCTGCGGCTTTGAGAGTCTTCTGTTGTTATCAGAAGCAGTATATTCTAGTCTGTTCAGTCAGTGCAGTAACAGGAAAACTGCTTGGAATTTCTGAGCCATCCAGAGCATGAGGGTGTGGCTCTGGATAAGAAAAGGAGAGGACGTGTTAATGTCAAGAGCCGAAGACATTGCATGCATAGAAACCCCATGATGTTGAAAGTACATCAACACATTTTGAAAAGAAACATGTAATATTTTAGAATTTGACTTTTTTCCTACAAATTCTTAGTGCTTTTGCCATAAACATACAATTGCTTGTTTTATACGGATTTTTAAAAAAAAAACTATTTTTAAGTAAGTTCTATCTTTAGCACAGATTTTCATCCAGTGTGTTTTTATATATTTTAAGATATCATTTATATCTTGGGATAAAGTGACTTTTGGGGAGCCCCAAAATGTGATCTTCCTCCTGATCTCAATTATGCATTTATTTTTATATCAGATGCCTTGAAGGATACCTGCCTTTGGCTCCAACCTAGATCCCAGATGTAGTAGTTCCAGAAGCTGGAGATACAGTAAATAGGTATCCCACACAGGGAAGTGGGGGACACAGAAATTCCTCAGGTGTTAAGAAAATTTTCCTGAAACAATGTCACAAGCATCTGGATGGGAATCTAGGACTAATGAGAAGGTTAGAGTCGTAAGAGTAGAATCTTACAAAGAAAAGACAAACAAGGGGTGCCTGGGTGGCTCAGTTGTTAAGCGTCTGACTTCGGCTTGGGTCATGATCCTGGGGTCCTGGGATTAAGACCCATGTCGGGATCCCTGCTCGACTAGGAGCCTGCTTCTGCCTCTTGCACTGTGTTCCCTCTCTCACTGTCTCTGTCAAATAAATAAATAAAATCTTAAAAAAAAAAAAAAGACAAAACTTCTAGGACTTCAGGAGAACCAATTCCAGATTCACATAATTTTTTTAAAAGTGCTTATCCTCAGGACCCACTCTAGATACATGTGTACAAAATACATTTTTATGACATGGAAGAGAAAATTAAATTCACCTTATAAGGAAGAAGGTATTAAATATACCGTAAAGCTATGAAAGCTGAGATTCAGGATAGGTAAGTGAATTCCTAAGGTTTCCACTCATGAGTTGGAGAGTGAGTACTCCCAGCTATGCCCAAAAGCAAGATTTCATTTTTATAATGATTGGAAATACAACTCAGGAGATAAGTATCCTGTTCTCTCACAGTTTTGCCCTTTGCAGGCGAGAGATGCAACATTGAAACCCTGGTTAAACTGGAATTCCCTGGGTTTATCTTCGAGTCTCTGTAAAAGTATCATCCACTCTGAAGGTATTTATAAATTTCTTTTTTTTTCTTAGATTTTATTTATTAATTTGACAGAGAGAGAGTACAGGAGCAGGGGGAGAGGAGGGAAGGGGAGGGGCAGGCAGAGGGAGAAGCAGACCCCCGCTGAGCAGGGACCCTGACGTGACACTCCCTCTCAGAACCCTGGTATCATGACCTGAAGGCAGCCATTTAACCAACTGAGCCACTTAGGTGCCCCATGAAGATATTCGTAAATTTCTAATATGTCTTCTGCCTTTGGGTCTCCACCATGGCATTAACATCAGAGGCTAAACTCTACATTATCAAAGCCAACATAGAAATTGGTACAAAATTTCTAGTTGCACAGCATTCTTTGGACAAATTCCTGTATGGCTGAGAGCCAGTGATAATAATGATACATTGGTTCTGATTAAGAAATGACTAAAAGGACAAATGATATCTTTACTAAATATTAGTGACTCTGAATTATACTGATGTAGTGTTGGTCTCTTTCCATTTCAGAATCTTATAGGAGCATCTAAACCCTTATAATATATCAGAGCAAATGTTACCTACCCTTTCGCTGAAATCTGTAAGCATTCAACAGGTTCCTATCAAGCAGAAATATGAAGCAAGATATTGAAATATTATTTTTAACTTCTATATTCTTTGTGTAGTGTATCTTCGAGCATTTACTCTCATCAAGCTTCAGCCTTTTGATCTGCTAGAGATATCTAGGGTGGTGCACTTATCACACGGGCTAACGTGAGCAACAAATCATCCCTTTGGCTGGGTGGTAAGGTATTTGCTGAGTTAGCCTGAAAACCTTAGGTTGGAAATGTGCTGCTTAATGAGAAAAATTCAAATCATGTTCCCTCTCTACCTATCAATGTTCAGCAATCTTTGAGAGTTACCCATTGCCCAGTGCAACCACTAATTTTGGTCCTTGAGGCCTTTAATGACCTGGCCTTAACCTCCTATCTCTCTAGCACAGCCTTCCTTCTCACCACAGTCTAAGATATACCTAAAATATGGGGCCCCCAGGTGTCTCAGTCGGTTGAAAGCCTAACTCACGGTTTCAGTTCAGGTCGTGCCTGTTCTCAAGTTGTGAGATCGAGCTCCATGACAGGCTCTACTCAGGGGGAGTCTGCTTGACATTCTCTCTCCCTCTTCCCTATACCTTCCCCCATTCAACGCATTCTCACACTCTCTCTCTTTCTAAAATAAATAAACATAATCTTTTTAAAAATGTATAAATATATGCCTGAAACATCATCAACTTTTCCCACTCTGTTCAGTCAGCTTTCCCTGTGAAAAATGCCCCTTGCCTTTGCTTCTATCTGCCTGGTGAAATCAAGTCCATAATTTAAAGCCCAACTCTCAAATATCCCCCTAGGGAGATTTCCCCTGCCACTCTCTTGCCACCTCCTAACTTCCACAATACTTTGTCCATACCACCAACCAAAACCAAAGGGTTTTTGTTCCTGCTCAAAGTTACCCCTGGTACTGACAGAATGGTGACCCAGGTACCTATGTCACCTGCTCTCCTTCCTCAGATGCATCAGTGAAAATTACAAAATCATTCTAGGAAATGTGGGAGACTCTGATGAATACTCAAAACAGTTATTCCATGTTTAACAAAGCTAATCTACCCAGCCATCCTAATAAAATTGTGGAAATGTAATTGAGTGGACCGTATGACTCATTCATGGCTGGCTCTGTCTCCTCAGATAAGGCATGGAGAACTAGGTATAGAGCTTATTCAAATAATAAAGGAGAGCAAAAATGAAGTAAGCGGTTGTAATTCCATCAAGGGTCTCGATAGTGACAGAAAGTCCCAGAGGAGGCTTCTCTGGTCACAGAAAGGGCCGTCTCAGTGAAACCATTAATCCCTGCAATGTTTGGCTTAGATTCTGACAGTGAGAAGACTCGCCAGATAAAGCCATGGGCTGCAGTAACTGGTGGGGTTTGGGCAGCAAGGCCGTCCACAAATGGAAGATCCACTTTATGTCAGTGAAAGGTGAATCTGTTTGTGGCTCCTTGAGTCTACAACCTCAAAATAGAATCGTGTCTCCTCCAATTGGAACACAATCCTCTATGAAAAAAATGAAACACTTCAGAATGCGTGTAAGTCACAGCAAGAGAGACTTTGCGGTTACATCCACTAGCCATAAATTTGCTTCAGGTAAGGGATCCTGTAGGCAAGGAGAATGTAGGAGCAAAGGGGTGACTCTGCATTAGAATAAGAAAGGGAACCTTCCACAGGACATTGCACAACAATTACCTCAATAGAGCCTCACAAAATCCGTAGATCTAGGCAAGTTACCCTCACTTCACACATAAGAAAAATGAGACTCAGAGGTGCAGAATGAATTCCCCAAGATGCAAAGGAAAGACTGGGGGTTAGAAACAGTCCCCAGTTCAGTGCTTTCCCCACTCCCCCAAACAGCCTCTCTGAGCAGGGGGTTTCATGCACCATCAAATAGAGAAAGAGAAAATTAGAAACACTGGGCTTCTATAAAAGGAAATGGAAAGTTCTACATTCCAAAGGAAAGTGGTGGTTTCTGAAGATATCAGGCAATAATAATAAATAATAATAATAAATATTCATAGTATCATTAATAATAGAACTGGACTGAGTTTTCTGATCTATACTTTTGGTCTTCACTCCCATGGAACGTGTTTCCCCAGGGAGAGAATATAGTATGTTTGGAGGTGCATGGGGATTTGTCTTCAGACAAGACTTGGGTTCAAATACCAGCTTTCTAGTCACAAGCTGGTGCAACTTTGAAATTGAATTTTCTCATCATGAAAATAGGGACAATAACTCATCACAGAAATAAGATGAGTAAACAAAATAGCACGTGAGAAGTGTTTAATAGTGTAGTTGGCATAGAAGGTGCTCAAAAAATGTCATATCCTGGGGCACCTGGCTGGCTCAGTCAGTGGAGCGTGTGACTCTTGATCTCCAGGTTGGGAGTTAGAGCCCCACATTGGGTGTACTTAAAAATAAAATTTAAAAGTAAAGTCTTTTCTACAGAAACAAACTTTAACAATGTCTCATCTGCTAAGGATGAACAAGCCACCCACAGCCTTCTTGAAAGACTGGCTTCATTCAATGTGGCCCCAGTAGGGCACTGATCTTTGCTCAACCTCTCCCCCTGGGAGGAAGGCGCATGTTCTTAATTTAAGAATCAAATCATTGTCTTCAGGTTTCTGTCAGTGGGCCAGGAACTAAATAAACCTTTTCATCCACCAGCAAAAGATGAGGTGCTCTTTTTCTTTACTAATGGAGTGGCTGACTCATTAGTTCAAATGAAACATGTTCCAAACGTTTGAAATAAACCCTCATCCTGGAAAAGCACGAGATGCCAGTTAACATTTTTTGAGCACCTGCTTAGTGCCAGTCTCTCTGGAAAGCACTTCTACCCACATTAGCACATTTGAATCTTGCAAACAACTCTACAAATAGGTTCTAGAGAGATAATATTCTCTCCATTTCACAAGTTAGGAAACTGAAGCTTAGAGTTGCCCAAGGTTACATAGCTCCTACAGCAGCTGAGGTAGGGCTCTGAGTCTAATGTTGTTCCCTTTTCCTTTAGGACAAGGGCTCACAGCCATATGGCTGCCAAGTCATCACCATGTCGACATCCAACAAAAAGTACCCGAGAGCAAGCAGGGACAGATGCGAGGTTGCCCCCACTGTTGACTCACAACCAGGGGAATCTGCAGCAGTCTTTGCTTGCTCTGACTCTTCACTTGTGAAATGGGACAGCACCGTGCTTGGTTTAGATTTAAGTCAGTATCAAGTCACCAGTAGCCTGATTCATTTCAGAATTTTAAGAAGTATGTTTCCCAGAAAGCCCTTTGGAAAAGCAGACTTCAAGTTTGTTTGTTTGTTTGTTTGTTTGTTTCACTAAGAAAATCTCTCCTTTTTATCCTCACCTACTGTTTATGGAGTGGACACTCTGGCCAGATACTCTGCTAGGTTCTGGGGATAGAGCAAACCACCTGGACAGACTCTAGGCCTGCCCTCCTGGAACTGATTGTCACTGAGAAATAATGGACAAACACTAATCTGTAGGAGTGGTTATATAATCAAACTCTGATTATATATATTCTCTGACACAGAGAACCCTGGAATGCCATGAGAGAGTATCAGGGGACATACCCTAGTCTGGGGGTCAAGGAGGGCTTCCCTGCCTGAGAAAATGATGTTTAAGGAGAAAGCAGAAGGATGAATGTAAGTTAGCCACTTGAATGGAGGGGGATGATACTCCCAGGGAAGGAAACCAGAGCTTGCAAAGTCATGGGAGTAAGAGGGAGCATGCCTTATTTGAGGAACTGAAAGAAGACCAGGTAGCCAAAGCATAGAGACCTAAAGGGGAAGGAAAGGATATGAGGCCTGAGCCAGTGGGACCACAGCACTGCATCCAGATGCACTAACTGGTGGTGGTTTTAGTCACCGTGAAGCCTGTGTTCAGCCCAATGCACATGCCAGCTGGTGGATCTGCTATTTATAGAAGTGACACCCAAACAAATGAAGAGATGAATGGACCAACTTTTCCTTCTCCTTCTCTTCCCCTTTCACCTTATTTTCCTTCTTGATCATCATCCTACTTCGAAGTACCATAAAATAACTCAGGATAAATTATCTCCTATGAAATGCTAGGTGTTCAAAGGGTGCAAACTTTGGGGGGTAAGATGGGGAAGATCTGGGGTCTAACGCACAGCGTGGGGACCATAGTTAAGTATACTATACTGTATACATGAAAGTCGCTAAGACGGTAATCTTAAAATTTCTCGCCACACACACGTACACTCACACACAAAACCGTGCGAGGTGAGGGAGGTATTCAGTAACCCTATTGTGGTAATCTTTTCTCAATATATATGCATGTCAAATCATCCCCTTGAAGGCCTTGAATTTACACCGTGTTATATGTCAATTCTATCTCAATGAAGTTGGGGAACAATATGATGCAAATACAGTTTAAAAAAGAAAAAGAAAGAAACAACATGTACTGCCCAGCCTCATGTACTTGTATCCAGGGACACGTGGTAAAACTTGAAGAAAACCAGTCCACTTCAGGAGTTTTTCCTTCTGAAAATCAGGAGCGTTTCAAAATTTCAGAGCAATTATAGGATTAAATGGGGGGGAAGGTACATAAATCTACTGACTACAGTGATTGGTGCTAATAGTTATGTACTAGATGCCACCTTACCTGTGCAGGTGAGACACCACCTTACCTATGCAGGTGAGATTGGAAACAGGAAAAGTGTTTTGGTGAAGCTAAGCTAACTTCTATAACAAACAAACCCTATGCATTATGGCTCAAATGTGATAAAAATTGATTTAATTCCTTACTCATATGTAATGTGGTGGCCAACTCGCTTCCATACGGCAGTGCAAGGGTCTTCCCTCCCTGTCAGGCCTCCATGGTGTTCTTCTGCATCAGATAGACAGGAAGGACAAAATGTAGAGGTGTGTGTAAAAATCAGGCCTGGCATATCATTTCTCTCGCTAGCCCCCCATCTCATGATTATACCTGACTATAGGCAATAGGCTTCAGAGGATACTCAGGAAGAAGAGGGACCAAGTGTCAGTGACCAACCAGCATTCTAGCCACCACACCAAGATGAGAAGGAGCATAAGCCTAAGTAAAGCAATGTGCCATGATAAGCACTGCATACATCTTTTCTGCACCCTCCCCCTTACAGTCTAGGTATGGGTGCAGCAGTGATGATCAGAAACACTATTATCTTCCTCCCAATCCGGAAGTTCCTGAGAACTTATTAGCAGCCTGAGTCCTCCCACTCCTTTATCTCCACAACCACCCAGCCATCAAATTTTCTACTTCTTTCTTAAAAATGTGTGAAAATCCTTCCTCTTACTATGACAACTGCCATGGCCCTTTATCCTCTGTCCCTGGATAGTGGCAACAGGTTCTTTACCTCCCCTTTATCCAGACTGGCTCCCACTCACCCGCCAGAGCCTCTGACTTCAGTCCACCTTCCTCACTTCAGAGGTTGGCCCTCAAATGTAAATCTCAAATGCAGTCGCCATTAGCCTGCTTCAAATCCTATTTGGCTCATCAGAGATTCAGGAAAAGTCCAAACCCCTTAATTTGCCAGTATACAGAACCTGACCCTACCACCCATGTTCCCTCATCCTTCTCTAAGTGGTATCTTGTACCTAGCCAGCCAGCAACACCAAGCTACTTGTGGTTTCCTGCACACTGAGTCACCAAGCTGTTTCTCTCTTCTAGGTTCTTATGAATTTGTTCGCCTAGTGGCATGCTCCATCTTTAAATTCCATCTCAAGCATCTCCAACCCCAGAAGCCTTAGGTGACCCTCACACTATTCCTCTGTGCTCTCTAAATATCCTGTACATGTATTTCTCCCTGAACAATCACTGTGGGGTGTTCATTTATATGTCACCCATCCTCCCCACTATCTTTGAAACTCTCTGCAGGTATACAACTTTTAGAGCATGGAATGTCATGATAAGGACTTGAAGGTTAATCCTATCCTGTAAGAGAAATTGCTGAGAACTCCTGAAAAAGGGAGTGACACATGTAGTTGATATTTTAAGAAGAAAAATCCAAGGGGGAGATCATAAAGTAGTTATGGGAAGGACTGACTGGATGTAAGACAACCAGCATGGAAGGAAGATGACAGCAGCGTGGAATTTGCTGTATACCCAGGGTCTCAGGGTTTAGGTCCCAGCTTTGCCAGATGTTATCAGTATAACCTTGGGCATGCCACTTCTTGGAGTCTTGTTTTATTTATGAACAGAAGAGAAATAATAAATCATTCTGGACTGTCTCACCAGGTCGATGTGAAGACACTGCAATATAATGAATGCCAAAGTGCTTTATAGATTCCAATGAAATTAGTAAAGCTAGCAGTTAAAATCCAAATGACTCCAAAAAGGGACAGCCTCACTAGCACTCAGCGTCAGCATCCCTCCTTGAAGTCAGTTGGATCCCAGAACTCTCTGGCATTCCCACGTGTAATGTGAGGCTGAGATTACTCCTGCTTGTCTATCACCTGAAAGCTGACTTCCAGTATCTGAAGGGTTGTCATGCACGAGAAGAATGGGGTTAACTCCAAGGAGCTGTTTGGCAGTTATCAGGAGACAAATACTGGCTCAATGCAAGGAAAAACTTTCAAACTGTCAGAGCTGTCCAAAGGCTGCCCGGGGCTGGGAGTGGAGGTGGGCTGTGAACTCCATGAGATTGCAGATGATGAGGCCAGAACTAAGAGACCATGGCTCCAGACTCCATGCGTCAATCAGGTTAGGACTGGCCAGCTTCAAAGTTTCCCTCCAATTCTAAAATCATATTGTCTGCTGCCTCTGGGTGTACCTTTCTCACAGCCTATTGCTCAGGTTGTAATTTTCAATTTAGGACATGAAATGGTCAGTTTAGAGGTCTTTCTCTTCCACTAGACCAGGACCACCCTAATCAACCGAAAGGTGGGGACCAGGTCCCCTTCAACCCAGGATCCTCAGTGCCTGCAACAGCTTCCAGACCACAGGGAGCACCCGTACCTGGTGGTGGAATGAATGGATGGATGAATGAATTATTCTGAGTTTCTCTGAAACCCCACAGGGGAAACACAATGATGACTTAAGCTTGGGGTGGGATGAGTCCTTTCGTAGAAATTGCTGTGTATGAAGACCTTGGTCTGGGTTAGTACTTTCCAGCGAAGAGTCTTGCAACTCCTAGAGGTCCTATTTTCAATATTTTTAGAAAATACTAAAATGAGCCATTTATTCATTTACAGAGTCCCCAGGTTTCTCTTCATTTTGTGGGAATTTATCAACTTGGCATTGTCACTCTTTATCTCATATTGCAAACCATCACCTTGGAACTCTACACATACTCCTCATTTCATCTTCACATGAAGCATGCATGTGAGTTATGTGGCCTCTAGCTTACAGACAAGAAGACTAGGGCTCAGGGAGGTTTCATGACCTGCTTAGTGATGGAAGTTTATGGTGTTACAGGCAGAATTTCAGTCTAGTTCTGCCTGACCTGTTAGCGCATTCTCTTCCTGTGCAGCACTGGGCTTCATTTCAGAGGAGGACACTCTGATGTGTGTTTCTATCACAGAGATCCTTGAGATGAAGGTCTGTCCTGTCCATTAGCTCTTCCCTTCCCTTTCTGGGGACAATGCACACAGGGTCTTGACCACTCAAACAACCCTGGATTTAATGAGAAGGTAGATATACTACCCATGAGAGTATACCTGACCTCATAGGCCTCCCAGCCCCAGAAAGCCCTCAGCCCCGCTTCTAGGAGAATCTCCCTCCTACTCTCAGATGAGATTACATAGAAGAGCATCGGGAAGTCTCCCAGACCCTTTATTTTCAACCTTATATTTTTCTTGTGTTGACAACTTAATACATGTCCACACTTCCTTTTATGGGGAAAGATAAGACTTTGATGGTAATCAGAGCACTAGGGTAGGAAATGCCACATTCTTCCATGTAAATATTTGACTAAGCTTTCTCCAGGCCATGCATCATTGTGCTGAGCCCCCAGAAAACCTTCAAGTCCACAGATCTGCAGGTGAGATACCTTGGCAATGAATTATGAGATGGCATGTTTAAAAACCAAGGCCAGAGCAGTGTATTCCAGGGGGACCCTACTCTACATGACCAAAAACTATTCTGGAGAATCTAGGAATAGAGCATCGTCTCAGTGGGGATGGAGTTCTCCCCTACTATCAACTAATACCTGAGAAAAGGGACTTGTTCGGATGGCTCTTAAAAAAAGAAATGGTTCCGGCCTTGTAGCTAATGTTCACATCCTTTTATAAAGTGAAAAATCTGGAACATCTGAAGGTCAGTAAGGAATTGCTTATTGATCCGTCCATGTAGTGGGTAAATAATCATAAAAGTATTGGTAATGATAGCTAACATTGATCTATTGCTGACAATATGCCAGTAACCACTCTAGGTTTTTTTTTTTTTTTAAATGTAATTACCTCATTTAACCCTCATAAAATTCTCATAATGCCTCTCAAGGTATGTATCACCCCATTTTACAACTGTAGAAACTGAGGCAAGGGAAGGTCAAACAATGTGGCCAGAGTTGCACAGTAAGTGAGTGAAGGAGCAGAAAACTAGGCAGCCAGTAGAAACTATATTACAAATGGATACTTGATGGCTAAAAAATGTTTATGGCATTCAAACGGGTGTGAATCCTTTCATTACTATTATGAAAAGAAATGGAGATCCACCTCACACTCATTGTCAGTGGCCACTATTAAACACACACACACACACACACACACACACACACTAAACAGAGAAGATAAAAAGTGATAGTGAGGATAGAAACTGGAACTGCTGGTGAGAATGTAAAATAAAAAACTACCATGGAAAACAGCATAGGGGTTCCTCAAATATATAAAAATAGAATTACCACATGATCTAACAATTCCACTTCTGAGTATCTACCCCAAAGAACTGAAAGCAGCATCTCAAAGAGATACTGGTACACACATATGTTTACAGCAGCATTATTCCCAATAGCTAAAAGGTAGCAGGGCCTATCACCCAAAGGCCTATCAATGGGTGAAAGTGCTGAATACACACAAGGGAATATTATTTGGCCTTAAAAAGGAAGGGAATTTTGATACGTGCTATAGCATGATTGAATCCAAGGATATTATACTCAGTGAAATAAGCCAGTCACAGAGAGACAAATACTGTATGATTCCACTTAGATGAGGTACCGAGAGTCATCCAATTCACGGAGATGGAAGTAGACGGGTATTGCCAGGAGCTGGAGGAGGGGGAATAAGGAGTTATTGCTGAATGAGAACAGAATTTCCATTCTGCAAGATGAAGAGTTCCAGAAAATAATTGCACGACTATGTGAATATACTTAACACTACTGAACTGTACAGTTAAAAATGGTTAAGATGGGGAAGGAGAAGATGGAAAGGGAAGGGAAGGGAAGGGAAGGGAAGGGAAGGGAAGGAGAAAGAACATGTTACAGTATTTGTGGGAAAATTTCAAAAGGTTGTATAACCAGTGAATTGATAGTAATTTGCATTAGGTCATAGTTTTATATGTAAACGTATCTATTTTGTGCTTATTTAAATTTTCTCATCTTTCCATAAGGACTGTGTATTGTACTTGTAATAAGATCTTTAAAAATTATCTTCAAAATAGGAGGAAAGCAGCAAGGCAGAGTAAAATCTAGAATGCAGGGCAAGTAGCCAATGCTGTGCACAGAGGAATAGCATGCCCACGGCTTTTGCAGGGGAGCAGGTGCCAGCAAAGCCAGCTCTGCACTCCACTCCAGTTCAGTCCTTATGCTCAGATACTCAGCCTTGTGGGCAAGGGGCTTCACAAGGAGCCTTAATGACCAGTAGCAGGGAATCCTCCTCCCTTAAAGAACATGGCTGGCAGAAGTAAAGTGAGAATTGTAATTCTGTGTGGAAGTATGCATTGCCTGGGTGAATGTAAGGAGGATCTTGCATGACACCCGTCTGAGCTCTAATTCTGGAAGTGGGTGAAGCAGGGAAAGGAGATTTGTGGTAGGAACAAATCTCATCTCTCGCTCACTATCAATGCAGATACAAAATCTGAACCTCTGAGCTTAAAGGGACTCAAACCATTCAGCCCAAACGTCTCATTCTACAGAATGATCATCCCCATGCAGGTGATGGGACTCGGACAGCATGCAGCCAGGTTGGTGGCAGAGACCGGATTACCGTCCGCTCCCTGACCATGCCTGCTTTGTCAGTCCCTCTGTCTCCCCACGCCTGCACGCACGTCCATTCTTCTGTTCTTCACTCATATTTGTTCAGCTTCGAGGCTAACCCAGTCTTGGAGGAAGACACTTTTTTTTCCCCATCATTTTGTCCCCTGCAGTGCTTCATGGAGAGGATATTTGCAAAGGTTGCACAATAGAATAGAACGAGTAGATGCAAGTGTATGCTTTGCCACAGGGTCACGTCTCTTCCTCATCGCTGTGTTTGCATTATTGCTCATCCTTTACTCCACTCTGCAACAGTCACCCCGTAAATAACCCAACCACCTCCCTGAGGAAAATTTCAGAGATGACGGCTATGTCACAATCTTCCATGTGAGCCCTATCTCTTAATTAGTTTTTATAGTCAAGGATTTGTTGTCTTTGTGTGAGTTATTGTGCAGGGGGCATACAGACAGTCTGGCTGCCTTGAGGTAGCCATTGTAAGATCTCTTAGAAGTACAGCCCAAAGCCAGACAGAGCTGTGTGCAAATCCCGTGTCTACCACTTTAAGCCATGAGAGCTTAGGCAATTATTTAACCTCTCTGTATCTGAACTTCCTCTTCTATGAGGACCCTAATACTTACCATGGGCAGCTCTTACATTTAGGCATTGAATAAATGTTAACTTTCTCCTTCAAATGTACATGATTGTTAAACTTTCACACCAGCTTTGCTTTTTCTCAAGGCCAACTCCTAAGGTCAAAGAACAAGGTAAATGAGAGGCAGAAGATTCTTAGGCAAAAAGAAGGAAGTAGTTTAGCCATGTTGAGCTGGTTTAGAGCAGAGGTTAGTAAACTGCAGCTCCTGGGCCAACTCTGTCTAGTCCTCTGATTTTGTAAACAAAGTCTTATTGGAATACAGCTACATTCATTTATTCACATATTGTCTGTGGCTGCTTTCTGTTCAGTGGCAAAGTGGAAGAGTTAGGACAGATATTTTGTATGCCCCACAAAGCCAAAAATATTTATGATCTATGTTTTTACAGAAAAACTTTAGGTATATGTGGTATTTTATCAGGAAATGATTGACACATGTAATTTTCCTCCCCAGATCTTCAAGATGAAGCAGCAGACATTGGCAAGGATGCTGAAAGAAGGAAGACCTAATGTTCTTCAGCAATCTGAGGATGGCCTTTTACCAAATTCCTTCCACCGTTCTTTAGACAAGACACTGATGTAGAGCTCTACAAAACCAGAATGTGGTTGTCAAGTGGCAGGCAGTGGGGAGACTTAATTGGTTTTCTACTAGTAGATAATTTGTTAGATCCTAAACAAAGAAGAAAGACTAATGACTCTAAGATGCCAATAACTAAAAGTCACAGGATTCTGCGCGGTTAACCCTGTGATACCAAAATGACTCATCAGAGTCTATGGCTTTCCTACTATTGATTTCATGGTTTCAGTCCCCTTTGGTTCAATGTGTTCATCCTATAGGTGCTGCTGAGAACCTCTTAATGCATGTTAGAGTTAGCTGCAGAGGCTCTTAATTTGGTCTCAGTTGTGTGTGTGTGTGTGTGTGTGTGTGTGTGTGTGTGTGTTTTAGAGCTTCTGGCTTCTCTTGGCAGTTGAAGAAACTGTGAAAGTTTCTGCTTAATTCCACAGTCTCTGGGTTCCACCTCTGAGCTAATGATTTAGCCAACAACAGGAACAGAGTACTAGAAGACTGTCAAGGACAGAGTGCCTTACTCAGCCTGGGTGTCTCAAGTTTGGAAAGGAAGACAAGCTTCCTGAGTATTTCAAGCAGAAAGGGACTTAATACGTAGAATTAAAGGTTTAAACAATTATGGCATGTATTATAGACATGTGAGTAGGGAAATCTGCAAGGGCTGAAATCCAGGAAGCTGCTACCCCTAGAATCTAGGAATTAGTGCTGAAGTGGATAATCCTCAAGAGTATGGGTGAAAGGAAGCCATTGGGAACATGCCACATCAACTAACACCTACCCCCTAACACCTGTTGCTAAGAATAAGGACCTCTCCTTCTCCTTGGACTTCAAAACACCATATAAGCACCTTTCCTTGGCAGGATCCAACCCTGAACCTTGTGGGTAAACGTCTAGGGAGTTTGGTCCCAGACTGGCTTCTCCCATGCAGGGAGAATGTAGAAGGAAAGAGGGAATATTGTCTAGTTGATATGAAATGACTTAGCTTTGGGGAAGCTTCAGGAAGACTTCCTAAAGAATGTGATGCCAAAAACTGGGTTTTGAAAGATCACATTTGGCCAAGCCCTGCCTTGGTCACTGATTCATCAAAGGAGTTTCCCTTTCTAGATTGCAAGAGCCAAAGTTAGGGAAGTACCACCTTCCCAAGAAGTATTTATCTTATGCAACCAAATGAAGAGATGGCTATAAATAACCTGACTTTCTCACTATTCTGTTTTCAAATGGATAAATGCAAGAAACACTTCCTTCCTGAAGAAAGAGAGTTATAGTCACCAAATCAAACAGCAATACCTCTCCTCATTGGAAACACAAATGGGGAATGTTTTCTCTCTGAATATATTTCATAGGTAGTTTTGGAATTATTGTGCCAAGGGAAGAAAGATCGGCCAACTACAATGATTGTTAGGGCAATGTACAGAGTGAAACCCTAGCATCTCCACCTTGATTTGATCTCCCTGTCCTTTGTAGCTCCTCCTCTCCCTTTCAGAGATACATCTGGAACTCTCCAGATAACTAGCCTACTGACAGCTCATATTTTTTCTTTTCATGCAAGTTTAGATTGACAGAAACCTTCCAGTGCTGGAAAGGTAACAGCACAGCATCAATTAAGCACCTCCTGCTTCTTTTAATGCATTAGAAGCTCTGTACACCTATTAAATCCTGTACAGGACCTTTAAGATAAACCTACTATCCCTGCTTTCCAGATGAGGAAGCAAAGGTCAAGAAAGGTAAAGCAGTATTTCTAAGGTCACATACGCACTGCTGTCCTCCAGAAGAAAAGGGCAGACCCCCACTGTCCAACTATAAGTGAATCTTGAATTCCATGATGTTCTTGGGTCTCACAGAGGTCATAACATCCTCATGTCTCTGCAAAACCATGCAGAAGCCTGAGCTCATCCCTGGTGACTACCATTACTTCCTCCTTTTTCCCAAGAAATAGGGTACAGACAGAGCTCGCAATTGCCAGTAACAGTAGCCACAGTGGGGATCCACACCCACTCTAGCCTTCCTCTGTGTCACTTTTCCAAAGACATGAAAAAAAAAAAAAAAAGATGATGCCTTAGAGCCTAGAACCCATGTAGATTTTTTAAATTTCAGGTCAAATTCATTTAGGGATTTCTTATTTGCTATTACCTTCTCACGCTTTTACCATTTCTTTAGCAATCAAGTAAAAGGAAAATCTGTAGCCACATTACAAAGATAAAATATATAGGTCCTTTGTAAGACAATGTGTTTAACACTCTATTTTTCTTCTCCATACTTTATCTCATGGACTTCAGTGTCTTTCTTAATAATTCCTTGACATTTTGGGATCCAGATTATTTTTATGACTCTATTATTTTACAGAGTAAAAAAGCTGTTTCCTTAATGAACTTCAGGCTTTCATTCAGTTTTAAATCCATAGTGGTGCACATGAAAAAAAAATGTTCATCATCATTAGCTATCAGGGAGATTCAAATTAAAACCACATTGAGATACCACCTTACACCTGTTAGAATGGCCAAAATCAACAAGACAGGAAGCAAGTGTTGGAGAGGAGGTGGAGAAAGGGGAACCCTCTTACACTGTTGGTGGGAATGCACGTTGGTGCAGCCACTTTGGAAAAAAGTGTGGAGATTCCTTAAGAAATTGAAAATATGACCTTGCAATTGCACTACTGGGTATTTACCCCAAAGATACAGATGTAGTGAAAAGAAAGGCCATCTGTACCCCAATGTTCATAGCAGCAATGGCCACAGTTGCCAAACTGTGGAAAGAGCCAAGATGCCCTTCAACAGATGAAAGGATGAAAAAGATATGGCCCATATATGCAATGGAATATTATGCATCAATCAGAAAGGATGAATACCCAACTTTTATATCAACATGGATGGGACTGGAGGAGATTATGCTAAGTGAAATATGTCAAGCAGAGAGAGTCAAATATCATATGGTTTCACTTACTTATGGAGCACAAGGAGTAACAAAGAGGACATGGGGAGAAGGAGAGGAGAAGTGAGTTGTGGGGAATCAGAGGGGGAGACAAACCATGAGAGACTGTGGACTCTGAGAAACAATCTGAGGGTTTTGGAGGGTGGGGGGGTTGGGGGGTTGGGTGAGCCTGGCAGTGGGTATTTTGGAGGGCACGTATTGCATGGAGCACTGGGTATGGTGCATAAACAATGAATTCTGGAACACTGAAAAAAAATTAAATTAAAATTTTAAAAAATCCACAGTGGTGATATTAGCTTACATCTTCTTTAATTGCTATTACTACTCACTTCTTGTTCTTCTATATGGTGACCATCTAGTTCTGATATTTTAATTATTTTATGATTCAGTTTGCATACATGTCTTAAAGAAGTGTTTCAAGGTGGTTTTGAAGATAATACGTATTTTTTGTCTCCTTTGTATATGCTCTGATATAGTTCTATTCCCTGCATATGTGAGGACTAACCAGAACTCAGAAATTTCTGGGTCAGATCCTTTTCTTCTCCAAACTCCAAACTTTAGTAGCATAGATGCTACTAAATGCTACTTCTGGTTTTTAATGTGTTGGGAAGAAGACAATGATGGTTAGGTTAATTTCCATCATCAGATACAACCCATTGTTTCATGTCTGGATATGATATTTTTGGAATTTGTGGAATAAATACAAATATTTATTTGTATTTTTCTTAGTAGGCTGATACTTTCAGGCTGGTACTTTCAATGGCTATATAAACATGAGGCTCTGATCCTTGAGCTTTCCTAAATTGGGGTCTGTTCTTTCCATCTCCCATGAGCTTCCTCTTCTTTTAGCCCAGGAATGCTTACCTGTGTCATATGGCTCTACATTTTCTGTCCCATGTTTCAGAAACCTCCTTTATTTTCACTATCTTCCTTTTACCTCCTCCTTTTACTCTCCTTTCTCTAAAATTTAGAAGGGCTTTCAAGTACATCTTCAACACCAATGACAGGGCTTCATGGGGTACCACTACTGCTCTTCCTACCTCTAACAGGGTTGAAATGCCAGCCACTGAGCACATATTCTCCTTGCTTTTCCCGTCACTGTTCCCCACCCAACTTTCCACCTTTGCCCCTCTGAATCCTGCCATCAGACATTCTGCTTTTTTTTTTTTCTTTTTTTCAAAGGGACCTTCACTGAAATTTGTGGGAGTACCATTCAGTTTTCTGAGATGATCTAGATTCTGAGGTAAATTTGTTTCAGTGTTTCTCTGCCTTACTGATATTATTTCTTTTTTTTTTTTCCTTTTCTTTGCAACATTTTTTATGGGCCCCTTGTTGTTGATGATGATGATATTTTTCATTTGACTCGATTCATTTACTGTGAATTGTTCCAGGACAAGATCAGTTTATTGTAATTTTTTAGAGCAGGAGAGAGAGATTTGCTCTGTGCACTGCCCTGGTGATCTAATTCCCTTCTCCAATCTGCAATTTATATTCACGGGTCCCAGTCTGCTCTCACTTAAATAGTCAGCTGTCACCTGGGACACCATGCACTGAATAGGGTTGCCCTTCCCCAGCCCTCAGCCCAGCTTTTGGTTCTCAGAGACAACACACAGTGGGAATAGCCCAGCCCCTCCCTGACAGAGCTTCATGCCTGTCAGGGACAGGCCTCAGCAACCTTCTTCAGATCTTTGCTACAGTTGTTTACCTCCCGGTGGTCACTTCAGTTAAGCAATTTGCTGTGATTCCCCAAATCTGCCTGAATTGGGGAAGTGGGAGAAGAGGAAGCCCGAGAAAGGAAAACCAATGTTATTCAAGAGAACAACTCCTGAAGATGGGAAAGAAGTGACTGTTGCACTTCCAGTTTACATCAGGCTTAGGGTTCAGTCTGATCACAGAGGGTGGGAGTCAAGAAACTTCCTACCCAGTTAAGGGAATTTCTTCATGAATGAGAGCAAGAGTATGTCACATTTGGGAGCCAAGGGAGGCAATCCTCAATCCAGATCCATTCACCCCATAAGCACTGTGCATTGTTCTGGATTGTCATTAGATTGCGCCACCAGTCTTAGCATTCTGTCTCGCCTACCATTTTAACGAGAAGAGCTGAATGGTTCAGCTTTGGGAACCACCAGCCAGCTGCCATTTTGAACCAGAAATCAGTGGGTAGCTTACCTTTAACCCTTTCAATTTCTAAGCAGCTGTTACCTCAAAAAGCCAAAAAGAAAATGTTCAATAACTAAAGCTCATGGTACTCTGTTTCTGTCCTCTACACAGTCTGGTTGAAAACTTGCCACAGAATAAGATTTAAAAAAAAAAAAAAAAGGCATCGACATATTATCTTATTTAATTTTACTCTTTAAGGTTATTTTAGTAAATCCTTTTCACAGAATCTTTCAAAGCTCAAGTCTAGTTTTCATTCAACACCTCAGCTTCTGTAGGTTGTCCTCAGCCGCAGCTCTCCATTACTCTTCTGAGTGCCCCAGGCTGGTCTGGGAAGCCCCATTTCAATAGTCCGCCCTCGAACCCACAGACAGCAGACTCTATCTTTCTCACTTGGAGGCCCAGGTGGTTTGATCTAGGCAGTCAAGGCTGGGGAGGAAAATTACCTCACCCACCCTCTCGCTTTCAACTGTAAACTTTTGGCACCTCATGACTTTCCATCCCTTCCACCTTTCATCCCGTTTCCTAACTCCAAACCCTCCACCCATTACAGGGGCTGACTCCTATGCTCAAGAAAATGTAAAATGCATCCCAAGAGAAGAACAAATTTAAAAAGAAACTAACAGGCTTAGGGTATATTCATATGAAGACTAGCATAATGATTACGTTCAAAGGCTCTGGACTGCCAAGGTTTAAATCCCAGCTCTGCTACTTGATATCTGTAGAAACTTGGGCAAGAAAACTAACTTCTTTGTGTTTTATTTCTTCATCTATAAAATGGGATAATAAGAGTACTTGTCTCATTGAGTTCTTGTGAGGATTAAATGAGTTAATGTATTCAAAGTGTTTTAAGAGATAAATGTTCTGTTCCTGTTAGCTTAATATTAATTAATTAATATTAATTAATATTAAGCAAGTGCTTTGGGACACGTTATTGTTAGGCACTCCATCCTATTATTTAGTTCTTCTCCTCTCCAGGAATCCTTGCTCAGGTTGCAACACACAAAAGGCATAACAGGAAGCAAAGTCAGAACCTTATTACTAGAAGGACAAACACACCATTATCAAACGAGAGCAGGATTTCTCAGCCAAATTCAGTAGTGGGTGTGGCTCAGGCTCAGGCCTGACGTGAAGCCATTCATATTCCAGAATGGCTAGTTCTCCATGGCAGTCTCTGAGCCCACTCACCCCTCCCTCTACCAAGACAGAGATGCCCAACCTACCTCTCCCATCTGACACCAACTGGAAAGTAGACCTGACATGAGCAGTCTCGTGGAGAGAGGCCTGTTCTGCCTACATGGAGGCTGCATGTGGAGGATGCATATGGAAAAGAGAGTCCATCCTGAATGGGCCACACTCTGATGAATAATGTCTGCCTTCCTTCCTCATATCCTCTCCTCTGTGGAAGGAACAAACATGCTTTCACCATACCAACAATCTTTCCACAGAAGCTTCTCCATAGCCAACTAGGCATGCTTACCCATGCAGCCCACTTGAGGAAACTGAGATTCAGTGAGATGAGAACAATCTTGTCTTCAGTCAACATCCACACTGCCTCCACCATGCCCCACTTGTGTGGGCAAAAGTGAGAACACATTAGGTCTCTGCAGTAGGTCGCTAAGCCAGGTGTAGGAAACACACCCATTGAGAGCCTGGGAATCTTATTTCAGCTGCAAGTAGGAGCCTGTGTGGAGTGACCATTAGAACAGGGCCTTCAGATTCTTTTCACACAAGTATACTTCTCTCTGACTTCATACTCGTGGTAAATAAAATTTGCTCACACACCTGCCAGCAAAATTTCCACAGGGCTTCTCAGATTTCACTGAGCCTTGAATTTCCCAACTGTAAAATGGAAATAGTAGTATTGATTTTGCAGAGTGTTGAGAGGATTAGAACTCATCTACCGAGTCTTGGGTGTTAATTAGATATTCACTTGAGAGATGATATTCTTAAATATAAATGCGGTCTTTCCAGTATTCCTGATACTTCTGGTCTTTCCCTGACCTTCTTCCATTCTGGTGGTTAGACATAGTGGCATCAGCTGATTCAGGGGAGAGAAATGGCAACAAAAGAAGAAAAAGTTTTTAATCTCCCAAAGTTTAGATATTGGCTCCAGATACGGACACAAAAGTAGGTTTCTCCCTGTCTCCTGAAATTAAGTAAAGACATTGGGGCACCAGGGGAGGATGGAGAAGAGAGAAGTGCTTGAAAAGCAGCCTCCTGCCCATCCTGAGTATCAGGTGAGGAGGGGAGGTTGGTACTGACAGTCCCCCAGAGAGTTAGGGCTCCCACAAGCAAAGGAGACAGTATCTTCTTTCCCAGATAGGAGCTGAGAAAGTGGCAAGTCCCCAGACACTTAATATGGTGTGGGAGCAGAGGAAATATTTACCATGTAGCCAGGAGCAGCCAAGAGCCAAAGGATCTGAAGGGCCTGGTAAGAACAAGGGGCACTTGTGGGGACTTGCAATAGGAGAGCAAAGAAAAACAGAATGGCTCCGTTGATGGCACCAAGGAGAGGTAATGAACCAGAACAGATGTCTTCTCTTCCATCTCTCAAAATTTCAACACCCTGTAATGCCTCATTTGAAAAACAAAGAGAAACCACTTAGTTGCATCACCTGGGTAAAGGGAAGAGATACTAAATATTAAGCTGAGATTAAGTTGCTGCTACCAGAAAGGCAGCTTACAATAGATACCAAGTTCAAGTAGAGAGAGAAAGGTCATTGTAGGAGTTGTGTCCATGTTGTAGATCAAGTTTTATACCAATTGCACTATTGTTGTGACTACCATGGAATATAGTGCAAGAAGGCACATAATTCCATGCAAATTTATATACTTGTATGTTTCTGGATCAAACCAAGAGAAAGAAAAAAGATCACAGAATCTCCTTCCCCAGTACCTACCAAAATAAACACAAATTAGAAAATAACAAAAAGCTAACAATTCACCAGGAACTACTTAATAAGAGAAAGGAGCTACAAACTTATAAAATAAACTTGGAAAGTAGCCACTAAGGAAAGGAATAGAAGATTCTGATCCACAGAAATGTAGCTATGCACCTAATCCTCAGTTTCTCGAAGATGTCTTCCGATTTGGAGAAGAACAGTGGGAAGAGTGAGCATGCGCAAATAGACGGACATGGGAAAGGTCAGAAACAAATACTTGAGGTGAGAAGTCCCTACACAATATTCATCCATCCATCCATCCATGCAACAAATAATTGAGTGTCTACTCTGTGCCAAGCATCCTTCTTGAAATTGAATACAGCAGGGAACAACCAGACAAATGTACATGCCCTACATTAGTGTTATGAAAAAAAATAATAATAATATTAGAGAAGGGGGTAGATTGTGCCTTGTCACCTGCTGTATAAAATAGCACAATTTAGGAAGACCTCATTAAAATCCTGACCTATATGCAAAGACTTGGATCTGAGACCGAAGCTGTGTGCCTACTTGGAGAATGTTCTGGGCAGGGGAGCCACTCCTGGAACATGTTGAGGAAGATGTGGGCTCGGCCCAGTTGAGGCTCAGGTAGGAAACCAGTGTGACTCAAGCCAAATGAGCTAAAGGATAGAGCAGTTCCAGGGGCCATCACACTAAGAGCCAAGGAGGCACTGGAGCAGTGGGTGAGATGGGAGCTTTGGGAGTGACATGCTTTGACAAAGAATGTTAAAGGAGCGTTGAGGAGGCTGCAGTGAAAAATGGGACCGTGGTGAAGCACAGAGGATTTGTGCAGAAAGAGCGGGGGCCACTGGGACCAGCTTTGGGCTAAGATGGTGGAATGCATGGGAAACATATTTAAATGATGAATGGTGGGCCTGATACAGGATATTTGATGGAACCCTAGAAGACAAACCATGTTGGGCCAGCCAGCAGCTATAGCCCTATATATCCAGAAACCAGAGGAGTATTCAGGAAAGAAGCATCGACTCCAATTACTTCAACTAAAATAGCAAGACAAGGCCACGTGATCAAAGACTGTATTTTCCACATTGGCTTGGAGGAAAGAGAAGGCCTGGACTGAGCTTCCCATGCAAAGCATGAGGAGAAATCAAGGAAATGGCATTTTAACTATGCAAGCATTCTAGAACACAAAAGGGAAAGGAAACACAGTCTGAAAAGAACAATAAAAAACTCAGTATGGTGTCATTTATACAAGACTCAAAAACAAGACAACGAAGCAATATGCTGGGATGAAAAGGGAGATTGCCGGGTTAAGGAAACAATCGGGGGACCAAAGCAACATCCTTATAGATCAAATAAATAAATGCAAACCAGCAAAGAACAGACTAGGCGCAAGTAAGAAAATCAAACAATGACAAAAAAAAAAAAAGAAGGCTTCAGAACATCACAGTGAATACAAAGGAAGAGGAGAACTTGAATAAATCAACGAGTGATGATGATGAGTAAGGATGTCAAAGATGACCCAGTTAAAGGTCACTTACACTTCATAAGAACTGTCCACCCAAAATGGAAAAGTGTTTCACAGATGTAATTTCACGAGGTTTTTTTTTTCTGTTAGAAAAATACTAAATCTGCACATCATAAGAAATTAATACACTAGAAAAAGAAACAATTTACATGGAGATGCTGAACATGCCCTGATCAACATTAACTGTAGAGAGTGAGATCATCCAGGCACAAAGAAGGCAGGGAGAGGTGGGATCCAACCGGCCTCAGATTTCTCCACACTGATATTTTTCCAGAAGAAACTAGAGTAATGACCAAACGTCCCAAGTAAAGGAAAGTGTAACTCAAGAATATTAAAACTGAAGACATTCTCAAACATGAAAGAATTTGGGAACTATATGAGCCCTTTTGGGAAATACGCTGGAAGATTGACTCAGTTACAAGATGAATTTATCGAACACACACACACATCTCTAGGGTGAAGTTATAGGTAAAAGAACTGGCAATGAGAACTAAATCCATTTTCACAGGGATAAACAACAGCACAACAGCAACATTTTCTGTTGTTGAACAGAAAGTGTTATTAATCATTTCAAGTTTAAAATTATAAAAGTAACAAAAGTCAGGAGGCAAAAGAAATGAGACAAAGTATCAGAGTATGAATCGCTTCATCTCTCATCGTAGGAGGTTAATTAGTACTGCCTGAAAAGTGGAAAGATAGAAGTTAAAAGGGGGGAAAAATGACACCAACTTAATTGATGGCAGCAGGTTTTTACTTAGCCTTACTGGAAAGAGATTGGAGGAAATCCTGTTGCTGGCAGAGGAGAAAAAACATATCTAAGTTTGAGCAATTCCTCCAATTTCACTTTGGTTTATCATTCTTTGGTTGCATTCAAGTGAAATTAAGTAATGCTTTATTGGAATCAGCATGTCAAGTAGGATCTCTAGTTAGCTAGCTGTTTATCTACTTAAATAGTCTCCCATCCTTTCAACCTCTCTGTCTATGCACAGGGATATCTGGAATGATGTACACCAAGTGTTAATGTTGGTTATTTCTTTTTGGTGGAATTTCATGGTGATTCGTTCTTTCTTCTTTGTGCCTTAAAAGGTAATTTTAAATTTAATTTTATTTTTTTTTCAGTGTTCCAAAATTCATTGTTTATGCACCACACCCAGTGCAATATGTGCAATATGTGCCCTCCATTGTACCCACAACAGGCTCACCCAAACCCCCAACACCCTCCCCTCCAAAATCCTCAGATTGTTTATCAGAGTACAGAGTCTCCCACAGTTCGTCGCCCCCACGATTTCCCCCATCTCACTTCTCCTCTCCACCTCCCAATGTCCTCCATGTTATTCCTTATCCACCACAGGTAAGTGACACCATATGATAATTGATTCTCTCTGCTTGACTTATTTCACTCAGCATAATCTCTTCCAGTCCCCTCCATGTTGATACAAAAGTTGGGTATTCATCCTTTCTGATGGAGGCATAATATTCCATAGTATATATGGACCACATCTTCATTATCCATTCGTCTATTGAAGGGCATCTTGGTTTTTTCACAGTTTGGTGACTGTGGCCACTGCTGCTATGAACATTGGGCTACAGATGGCCCTTCCTTTCACTACATCTGTATCTTTGGGGTAAATACCCAGTAGTGCAATCGCGGTCATAGGGAAACTCTATTTTCAATTTCTTAAAGAATCTCTACACTGTTTTCCAAGGTGGCTGTACCAACTTGTATTCCCACCAACAGTGTAAGAATTCCCCTTTCTCCAACTCCTCTCTAACACTTGTTTCCTGTCTTGTTGATTTTGGCCATTCTAACTAGTGTAAGGTGGTATCTCAATGTGGTTTTGATTCGAATCTCCCTGATAGCTAATGATGATGAACATTTTTTCATGTGTCTGTTAGCCATTTGTATGTCTTCTTTGGAGAATTGTCTGTCCATGTCTTCTGCCCATTTTCTGACATGATTATCTGTTTTGTGTGTGTTGAGTTTGAGAAGTTCTTTATAGAACTTGGATATCAGCCCTTTGTCTGTAGTGTCATTTGCAAATATCTTCTCCCATTCCGTGGGTTGCCTCTAAAAGGTATTTTTAAAAAGTTGTTTTATTATGAGCATAGATCATTCAATAAGAAATGAAGTTATTATGTTCTGAAACTCTATGTTTACTTAAGGTTTATATTGTAGTAAATCACTTTTTGATGGTGTCCTGAAATCAAAATTAGTACTCAATTGTAACTGGTTATTGTGAGCTTGCTGTGTGCCAAGTGCTTTGCAAAAGACCTTTATAAACAAGACCATTTTCTTTAAAATGCATCACTTCATGAGCATCTTCCTATTTTCCTTTTTTAAGAAAGAGAAAAGAGAGAAAGCGTGAGCAGGACAGAGGGAAAGAGAGAGAGAGAATCTTAAGCAGGCTCAACCAACTGAGCCACCCAGGTGCCCTGAGCATGTTCCCATTTTAAAGATGAGGAAATCAAACTCATCCATGTTGAGTGATGACATCATACACTTCTAAGCAACCGAGAGCTCCAACCCAATGTTCATTCAGCAGTTTGGACCAAAACCCCACTCTGTGCCACATGGTATTTATTCTCCATTATATCACAATTCTTAGACTTCCTCCTGAAGACAATTTTGATGAAAAATTTCCTCTTTAGATGGTTAAAGAAACGTATATGGCAACATTTCATACTGATTCAAAGACTCTAATTCATAAACCATCCTAAAATAGTGCTTCTCGGGGTGCCTGGGTGGCTCAGCGGGTTAAAGCCTCTGCCTTCGGCTCAGGTCATGATTCCAGGGTCCTGGGATCGAGCCCCACATTGGGCTTTCTGCTCAGCGGGGAGCCTGCTTCCTCCTCTCTCTCTGCCTACTTGTGATCTCTGTCTGTCAAATAAATAAATAAAATCTTTGAAAAAAATAAAAAATAAAATAAAATAAAATAGTGCTTCTCTCTGGCTTTCCTTTCTTTTCTTTGAAGATGAAATAGTTACTGATTTTGCATATACCCTGCAGATTTATTTTATTTAAAAAATAAAATATACTGAAATTGGAACCAGGGTGTTTGTTTATGATTCTTTCAGCTGAGTATTTCTCCCTTGTGTATTTTCTGGATGTGGCTGTATTGCGCAATCTCTAAAAAAGTTGTTTTTGTTTTTTTTTAAGAAAGCTTCTAGACACAGGAATGACCTTGCAGTTTGTTTCACTCAATAAATTAAATTCTGATCTGTGGTAAATTGTAAAACAAAGATGCTTAACCATATTTATATTAATGTGTATAGAATTGTGCATTATGTACCTATTCCTATGTATCAAATCAGCCCCAAAGTTAGCACCTTCAAAGAACAAAAGCATATTATTCCACAGATGCTGGGTCAGGAATCCGGGCATAACTTAGCTGAGTGTTTCTGGCTCCCTCTCTCTCACAAAGCAAGAATCAGTGTGTTGACTGAGAGAGCCATCACCGTGCTCAAATGGGGCAGGACTGCCTGCACACTTATCCATGTGGCAGCTGACCAGTCTCAGATCTTTGCTGGCTGTGGATCAGAATCATGGATTACTTCATCACATGGACTTTCCAATAGGTCTGTTAGTTTCCCTCTCCCAGAAAGAGGGATATCAGAGAGAGGAAGAGAGATCTGAGATGGAAACCACAGTCTTTTTTAATAACCTAAAAAAGGTTCAGAGGTTACATTCAAATGTTTATTACATTCATTAGAAGTCAGTCACTAAATCCAGCCCTCACTCAATGTGGGGAGGGGACTCCTCAAGGGTGTGAGTAGCTGGATGTGAGGTCATTGAGAGACATGCTTGAGGCTGCTTAGAACAGACTGGAAAGCCGTATATCAATATGTTAGCTAGCACTGGCTGCTTCACGTAGCAGATCGGAATTATGGGGTTTTTAAATATTATTTTCATTGCTTCTCTGCTTCTCTAAAGTGTCCAAGGTCAAGAAATAGAAACAGTTGGACACATAGGCTCTGTATTTCAATTCTGCTTTTGTTATTTACCACCTGAGTAAGACATAGCCTTGCTAAGACTCAGTGTCTCCAACGCCTTTTTATTATGGTTTTTATGAAGATCAAGATGATCTATATGTAGGGTACGTGGGTGGCTCAGTGGGTTAAGCCTCTGCCTTCAGCTCAGCTCATAATCTCAGGGTCCTGGGATCGAGGCTCACATCTGGCTATCTGCTCAGCAGGGAGCCTGCTTCGCCCTCTCCCTCTCTACCTGCCTCTCTGCCTACTTAGGACCTCTCTCTCTGTGTTAAATAAATAAATAAAATCTTTTAAAAAAGATGATCTATCTATATGTAAAGCACATGCACAGTAGCACATTTCATGAGCTTATTCAATATGGGTGTTTATCATTAATGAATGCCTAATTTTTGAAATATAAAAAAAGAAGATGGGTCGAAGTTGTGCTAATACAAAAAAGGGTTATCCCATTTAAGTTTACACTTACATTTTCACTGACAGGAGAGGACTAGGAACACATAACACACAGGAAAAATGAGACCGTGATATATGCAAATGCTAAATTATGTAGATCAGACCGTAAATGAAGACGCTAGAAATAAAGAGAAAATGGGAGACGGAGCAAGCATTGGGAAAGATGCACTTCAGGGGAGGGAGGGCAAGCTGAGGACAGGCTGAAGGGCAGTATTAGAGGATCTGAAATTCTGGTCATTCCTCCTTGCCTGAGTGCCTCCTGCAAGTCAGCCACTGAGGGTGCGATATTGAGCAGGGTCAAATGTCTGCCTTCAGAAAACTCACAGTCTCAAAGGCAGGGATGTCAGTGAAGAGATGCCTTCAAGATATTTGGTGATTTGGAGGCAGATATAAGCATTTAATCAACAGCCATTTATTAAGCACCTACTATGTGCCAGCCATTATAGGGGATGCCAGAAACCACTGCCCTCAAAAGAACTCAGTGCACTCTGCAGGAGAGAAATAATGAAACGAGTCATTTTAAGATAGTGTAACAAATGCTAAGATGAGCAAAGAGTCTTTTTTTAAAGAGATTGGTGGTTCAGTCCATTAAGCATCTGCCTTGGGTTCAGGTCATGATTTCTGGGTCCTGAGATCAAGCCTCACCTTGGGCTTCCTGCTCAGCAGGGAGTCTGCTTCTCTCTCTCTCTCTCTCTCTCTCTGACACTCCCCATGCTCCTTCTCTCTCTCTCAAATAAATAAAGAAAATTTGGGGTGCTATGAGAGCTCAGAGAAAAAAATGGCCTAAGTGAGAGACAGCAGTCTGGAAGGTTTAGACATGTTAATCAAGGCCAGGTGAGGGAAAGTTCAAAACCACAGACAGCAGGAAACAGGGTGCATGTCTAAAAATTTGCAGAGAGCAATGACTTAGTGGATGCTGTTTAAGGATAAACCTTGTGTTTCCTCCAGAGGAAGCGGGAAAAAAGTGTGAGCTCAGCACCCAGGCAGGAGGTGACCTTGACATCAGAGGTGCCATCCTCCCAATGGTGACTTCCATAAGTGCCAAGGACATCTGGGCTAGAAGTCCACTGGAGCTCATTCTAAGCTCTACAGAACCAGGTGATGCTTCTGTAGATAGTGAAACAGTCTCATGCATCATAGGCCAAGAGTTGGAGAGAATGAGACAGAAGAGGGAACTGTTAAAACAAATAAAAACATACCAGGACTCAACTGGGGTCTTCAGAGAAGGTGTGCAAGAAGGTGTGCTCAGGGAAGGAGGTGCCAATAAAAGCAGAAGAGAGCCAAAAACAGCATGGGAGAAGTTATTAGTCCCCACTACAGTGGGATGACCATCTAATTTCACTACTCCAGAGCAGGGTGACTTTGGTGTAATCACTTCATCTTTTTGACCCAAATTGCATACCTGTAAAGTAAGGGTAATCACCAACCTCTATTTCACAGGACCGCTACAGGGATCAAGTGAAACTATCTTTATGAAAGAACAAGGCACTATCTAACTGTAAATTTCCTGGACTATAATTATTAGAACAGACTGTAATTATTAGTGCCTGGATTCCAGAGTCCAAGCTTGGGTTCAAATATCAGTCTTAGAATTATTAGCTCTGTGATTTTTGGCCAGTTACTTAACTTCTCTGGGTCCCCAGTGCCTTGCCTGTAAAATGAGAAAATAATAGTAGCTACTTCATAAGGGATTTATGAGGTATAAATGATTTATTCATTTAAAATGCTGAAACAATGCAGGCATGGAATCAATTCCCAATAATTATCTGGTATTACTATTATTGGTACTAGTAGTTGTTTTGTTGTTATTGTTGAAATAGTAGCACCAGTAACATTTCTGCACTATATGACCTTGATTTTTAGAAAATGCTAATGGGGGTAGAAGAGTATCATATGCATGTAAATGACATTTACTTAGCACCTCAAAGTTGCTTCATGTATTTGATGTTTTTCAAATGTAATAGCAAGTTTGCAGCATTATTCTCATATTAAATATGAGAAAACAGAAACTTGGAGAAGTTACATGAATTTCTTAGGATTACACACCCAGGAAAGTCTGCAAAAGGAGTTGGCCTCAAATGTCCTGATGCTAAATTCAGTACTCGTCCTGATAAGCTGAGCTGTCTCTCTGTGCTGGGGATGCTGTGCTTTAAAAAGAATAATTTTGAGACATCTAACCAGGAATTATCTTTAGGTTGAGCTAAAATCAAACTGTATGATATTAGCAAGTCTTGTTGTTCCTTTAAAGTGCTTTTGTTTTCTCTGGTGTTGCCTTTTGGATTTCTCCTCCAAGAAGAAATTTTCAATTAACCATTAGCTTATGTTGCAAACATTTGTTCTTAAATGCACTCATTCATTCTTGTAGGTGATTAAGGATGATGGGTATATAAATATACAAGTACATAAATGACAAGGCAAACCATGTACATATGGTAATTTAATTTTGAGATGAGTACCATGTTTATGCACTCTATCAGGCCTCCTACTTTTGATGAATGTGCAATTTCTTACCCGCCATTTTATCACTGCCAATATTTAAGTAAATATCCTAAGTGCAGTGCTAGAGAAAACCTCTATGCCATACAAATAATTTGCAGCTGGGAAAAATAAGCAGCAGGTCTTTTCTAGATTCTAAATCTGGTGAATTGTTGCTCTAGCTACATTCATGCTGCATGTTTAGCAGGTGTCCAGTGATTTGAACCATACCACAGTGGGAAGTAACATTGATCATAGACAGGAGTATAGATTTAAGAGAATGTTCAATCATTTGCCTGAAAATTGGCAAGAACATTTCAGAAACTATCACAGGTTATAGAATTTTAGAGTTATTTAAATAGAGAGAAGGGGACCAAACCCAGATAAGTAGGACTAGCCATAAATTAAAAAAGAGGAAATGCATTCCAGAAAGTAGGAACAAGATGAAAAATAGGATGACTCAGTGCCAGGACCTATGGGAAGTTCTGTTGCTGAAGACAAAATAGCAGAGAGGAGAAAGAGGTGGGCAAAAGCCAGGTTGTGGAGGGTCTTATGTGCCACACAGCAGGGTAGGACTCTACCCTGAGGTCATGGGAGGGTTTAGGCAAGGAATGGCCTGACCAGGTGTGCACTTTAGTTAGATCCCACTAATGAAAATGTGGAGGAGCTTGAGGGATGGTGTCCTTTTCCCACAGCAGCCTGGAACTCCCAGCATTCTTTGCTCCTCATTTACTGTTAAGTGTAGTCTGGGGCTTCCCTCTACAGCAGGGAGGCTTAGAGAATGATTCCAGGAAGCCAGGAACATTCTGGTGCTGCCAAAATCAACACCTAAAATCATCCCTGACCATGAGTAAAGTTGAAATGTTAATAAGTTTCATAGGGCTCACTGCTAAGGGATGGGAACCCTTCAGATATGATGTGAAACCAGAATTGAGAATCTGGGTGGCCATATACTCTCCTAGGGCTTTTTTGCACCTCTCAGGGTGTTGGCTTGAGCTGAGCTATTGTACAACTGCGGGCTCTGCAAACCTGAGCTCATGAGATCTTTTCCACACCTCGCCCTGCAATTTCACCCCTCTGGGGTCTCTGGGTCTGAAGTAAAACCGAAAGTGCCAAAGGAACCACAAGAGACCCCTGCTGTCATCTCCTCCCCAAACTTCTCTTGCCAAAATCTACCCTCTTCTTGTATTACACATCTACTTCACAGATGTTGGGTTGACTCAGGTTCTGGATGCTGTACTGAAAGAACACTGGGCTTGGAGTCCAGGCACTTGGTTTCAGTTCTGGTTCTGCAGCTTTCTGACCATCTGACCTGTCCTTCCATTTAACATTTTGAGCCTTGGCTTTCCCATCTGCAAAACAGGAAATTAGTGAGATGTTGCCTGAGGGAGCTTTAAACTCTCTAATATTCTGTGATGATGAGAACATCCCTTTACTCCTCACTGTCCTGGATGCTGAAGAGTGATAAAATGAAACAAGCCACAATCCCCATCAACATAGTACAGCCATGATAATCATAATGGGCAGGTAATCAAATGAGGTTGTAGGCAGATAGTGAGTGACATGGAAAATTCTTCAGCTCTACTGTCAAGTGAGAAAAGATTCTACAGAGAAGTACAGCATGATCTCTATTTTTGTAAAATGAATCTATGTAAAATAAATCTATAGAAAAAATATCCAAAGGACAGTCTCATGGTCATCTCTGATCATGAAATTTTCTTTGTTTTTTATTTTGTTTTTTCTTTGTTTTGTTTTTTTGCAAGGAAGGTGCATTATTTCTGGAGTAATAAAATAAATCTTATAAAATAGTAAGAGTTATTTTCTGGTGCATGATTACAGATCATTGGCCATTCTTATGGGGAGCTAAAGAAGACTTTGCAGATGGTATGACATTTAATCTGAAATGTGTTGGTCAAATAGGAATAGCTTATTTCTTAGCAACACTTCCATCCACCAATTGTCCTATATTTTTCTCTTGAATGCATCATATTATTTCTCATGAGTAAATAGGACTTACCCCACTAAAGCATACACTACTTGAAGGCAAAAGGTAATTCTTCTATTTCTACTGTATCCTCTCTAAAAATAACAAGGATTTGTCCCCCAGAATATAAAGTAAATAAACTTGCACTTATGATGGGGGTTTTGCTGAAGGTAGGGGTGTGATTAACACCTAACTATGTGGGAACTAGTGCAAAAATCTGCTATCTCTGGTTTCTCAGTCTTCCAAATCTAAGGTCATGAGTTCACTTCCTGCATCAATTAGCTTCATTGTCTTCTTCTGAGGCTCAAACCAAAATCCCAACAAAATATGGCAGTCACATTACTGGAGAAGCTGAATAGAGGTGGAAGGATAAACTATCAAAGCACAAGGGACAAAAGATGTGGATGGATGGTCCTATTCTGTGCAGAAGCAAGGAGTCATTAGGGGAGGGCAGAGGGATGGAAGGAACAGAGGGAGCAGAGAGGAAGGAAGAAACTTCACTTCTTGGACCTAAGCTAAATCAAAGTGAAATCAGTCTTGGGAAAAGAACAGTTGTCAGCTTCACTGCTGCTCTTTAATTACCTTCTATCTATATGCCAACAATGCCCAAATGTATATCTCCAGGCTGGACCCATCTCTCAAATTCCAGACTAGTGTACTCAACTTTGTACTTGATATGTCCACTTGGATACCTAACCAACCTCTCCAGCTCAACGTGTCCTAAACCGAGTTCCTGATCCTTACTCCCCAAGCCTAGGCTATCTGCAGCTTCCCCATCTCAGTGGATGGCAACCTCATCCTTCTGGCTGCTAAGGCTAGAATCTAAAAATAGGCGTCATCTGTGCTGTCGCTCTTTCTTTGTCCAGAAATACTCTTGGTTCTAGCTTCAAAAAATACCAGAATCCAATAATTCCTCACCAACCCCACCACTGCAACTCTAGTCCAAACCATCATCTTTTGCCTGCATTACTGCAATAACCTCCTAGGCTTGACCCCTTCTTTTTTAACCCCTTTAGTTGATTCTAAGCACAGAAGCCAAGTCTCCACTTAAAACATACATTATTTTATGCCACCCTCCTACTAAAAATATTGCCCTGGCTCCCAATTTCAATCAAATAAAAACTCAAAGTTTTTTGTACACGGTGATCTACTAGACCCAATGTGATTTGGTCCCCATTATTTCTCCTGCCTCCTCTCACTCAATTTTTGCCACATGACTTTCCTTACTACTGTTTCGACACATTTATCCACTGCTTATTATTCACGGTTGTGTGTATACATTTTATCTCACTGTTGAAAAACATGAGTAGCTAATATTTGAAATCCCATATTTGCATAACAACTAATAAATTATGTCTACATATAACATTTCACTTAATCTTATAATAATGTTGTAAACTAAGTATTCCTTTCCCCATTTTATGCACAATAAATCTGACTTTAGAGAGGTTAAGCAACTTGTTGAGGGTCATGTGGTTAGTAATCAAGTGCTTGTATTCAAATATAGATCTATTTTACTCAAATGGGAAAAAGGAGGACTTAATGTTGATTGATTTCTACTAGATTAAGGTCCTTACATTAGTAATCTCATTTAAATCTGCTTAATCTATCATTTTCCCTCCTTTTATTATGTTCTCCTCCATTATACAAGGTGTCTTGTACATAGCAGATGATCATAAAATGTTGATAAGCATCATCATCACCATCATGTCCTTACAAATTCTATTTTAAGTCTTTGCTTCAGTTAGCATGGGTCATGTTCTATTTATTTCTCATTCATGCACTGAAGAAATAGACTTATGGGCAGCAAGACTGGATAGTTCAATTCAGTGGGCAGTAATTGCATTTCTTTTTCTTCTTTCTAAAAATTATTACCTATTTTTTCTCAATATCTGTTCTGTGCCCATTGCCAATGGAGTTCTTGGTTCCTTGAGTTCCTACTAATTCCCTTCCCACCAGCAATACAGTTATTCAGCTTCCCAAGTGTATGTTTCCAAGTGGCTTCTCAGTTCTCCTTCATAAAAGTCAGTATGGTCTAACCATTCCCTAAATAGTTCACCTATATCCTTGAGTATAATCCTTTATCTTACTTTGCAGATACTGTTCAGAGCTTGGTCAGTTATCCAGTCAACAAGTATTTGTTTAGTCCCTAATATAGGCCAATCCCTGATAAGATGTGAGGTTGTTTTAGTCTGTTCCTGGGTTATAAATCTTAGCTAGAAGTTACCGAAGACATTGATTAATCTCCACTTTACAGATATATAAACTAAGTGCCGGATTTTTAAAGGCAGTTTCCAGTTTTTATACCAATTATTTTTATCCCAACTGGTTTTAAGTTTCTTAAAGATTGTGTATCCATTTTTAAAAAATACGACATTAAGCAATTTTAATGTTTCACAGTTTTGTTAATTGAAGATGCCGATTAGAGCTTCTAATTAGCACGAGATTGTGTTACTATACTAAATTGATTTCGTTTCAGCAAAATTAGAAAATCTTGACATTTTGTTGAACCTATGATTAATAAGAAGACTAAACATAGTTTTTTGTTTTTTTTTCCCATTGTAACCCCCACAATATGTGTTTCTGGGTGTGTGTGTGTGTGTGTGTGTGTGTGTATTCCTGGAGATTCAAGAAGTATCGTTTGGGAAAACTTGATGAGATGGGAGAATAAGAATGCCAATGTCAAGACCAGAGCTCTTAGTCTTGTAGTATACTCATATTTCTTCATACATTATTCATTCAACAACCATTCTTTGGGACAAGCTCTGTTATGGCTACTCTTATATATACTTTGAGACAAGCTCTGCTATGGCCACTCTTATCCTGCGAGCTGCAGAAGCTCCCAGAGAAGAAAAGAGCTGGGACATGTGGGCTTGTGAGAAGCAAACCATTCAAAGCTGTTGGACCAAGCATAATGAACAGAGGTTTGGAGGAGGTAAGTGAGGTATCTTGTTTTAAAAGAATGTACATAGCATCTTAAGGAGTTTGAACTTTATATGTAAGTAGTAAGAGGCCAAGGAGGGCTCCGAATGAGGAAAATGACATGGTCACTTCATGGTTTCTAGAAGCAGCAATCTGGAATTTGTATTAACATGGAGGAAAAGATCAGAGCAAGGAGACCAAATCAGAGTCTGTCACAGTAATCTAAGCAAGAATGTATGTGGGCAAAAACAGTGGGAATAGAGAAGCAAGAGAATCAATATGAGAAATAGTCTAGAGAAGCAGGAAGGACGAGTTATAAATTGCTGTCAATGTCCCATCAATCAATGTAGCAGTTATTCCCAGCCTCCTTTTTAAGCTTACCATGTGCCTTCTCCCATGAGACCCTCTCTAAGTTGATGTCAGCTTATTGGACACAGTAGATACCCAACTCCAAATGGGCCAAATTTTCTTTCTTAGAAACTTTATAGTAAGTTAATGAAGCTTGATTATCCATTCACCGGAAAGTCTTAGAGATTAAGGTTGGCACCACAGAGATTCAAGGGCTAAAGGCCATGTTGGGTTGTGAACAAGTAGTCAAATGTAGTATCTTGGGTGAAGAATACAAAGGACTCATGGGGGTGGGGGACAATGAAGGACCATGTTATCCTAGAGATGGAGGAGGGAAGGGAAGGACGGGAGAAAAAGAGAGGGGGGCATAGACAGAGACCTGGATAGTGCATCATAGTGTCTAAATCATAAGAAACAAAATCATCCTTCCTCAGAAACAAGAAGACTTACTTATCCCATGCAAAAAAGGTGTTGAGCAGAATATTATATTTCACTTTAGAGTGGTTCCAGGAGACAGAAGAAGAACCTGGTAAAAAAGACCTTAGGGAGCACTGAGACATTGCTACCATGAGACCAAATATGAAACAAAGAAGCTGTGGCACCTAAGTGTTTTAGAAATGTGGCAAATCAAAGTGTTTGCCTGCTTTTAAAGAAAGCAAGCTTTCCACAGGAACAGCTGGGTAACCACAGCCATTATATTTACATAGTCATTTAGCAGGAGTAAATTGTAATGCCACATTTGAGGGGTTGGAGGTTTTCTACAAAATGTTTGTGATGGAAGAGTGGCAACAAGGCTCATTAAAGAAACAGAGAAATACATATGCACTGGCCATTGTTTCAGGTGGACACAGAGTCACAGAAATTAACAAGACATTCCCCACAGGGAGAAGCATACATTCCAGAAAATGTGACAGTATAATGCTAAGTGTTACAGCCAAATTTTGGAGAAGAAGCCTTAAGAATCAAAGTATGGGTATTTGCATGAGCAAAGTGAGATGGAGAAGTGTTTTCCAAAGAAGAGGCATTGGAGTCTTACAGGAGAAGCAGAAATTGATTGGACAACTAAGGTGGAAGCTTACACAGTGACGGAGTTATCACACATTTCTTCTCAATGGTATCTCATACATCTAGGCACTGATCTAAAACAAAACCTAGGCCTCATGAAAGTAGGCTCTTTTTTTTTAAATTAATGAGCTGATATTTCTTTCTCTGAATCCCAACCAAATTTTTTTTATTTAAAATCAATTAGCCAACATATAGTAGTACATCATTCATTTTTCCATATAATGTTCAATGATTCACCAGTTGGATGTAACACCCAGTGAACCAATCTTAACATATCTGGTATTATACTTTCATGTTTGTAAACCCTGTGTGAGCTTTGAATTCTAACATACCTGCCCATAAGTTGTAATTCTGACATTTCCTAGGTGTGTCATCTTGAGCAAACTGTTTCATATCCCTGTGCTTCATTGTTCTAAAACTACCTACTTTCTCAGCTGGTTTTGAGAATTATACCATATAAAGTACATAAAGAGCTTAATGCACTTCTGGTAATACAGAAAATACTTGAAAGAAGTTATTTAAGAACAAGCTTGTGTTTTATATCCCATTATTCCACGAAATCATCTCAAAAATGTAAAAATGTTGACAAATGTGGTTTATTCGTTTACTACCTCTTTTTTTAAAATACTATAGGAAGTTAAGAAAAGAAAATGTTACCTATTATGTCCATTCAAACAAACCACCTACTCTTCATACCTCTCCAAAACTCCCTTCAAATTTTTAGCCCATATACCTGCTATTTTATTTTATTTCATTTTTTGTTATTTTGTTTTGGTTTTTTGCCTGCAATTTTAAATGCCTGAAATTCTACCATACGTCTAAGTATATGTTATGTGCCTTTTTGGTTAACATTATTTACAGACATTTTCTCTTTTGTTATGTATTCCCTTTTAATTATTGCTCAAAATTCTTTAATACTGACATATCACAGTTTATTCAATTTGATCCCTATTGTTAGCTATTTAAATTATTTACAATCTTACACTGTTAAAAATAGTAATGTATTATTTTTATTTATTCCATAAACATGTACTGAGCAACAACTAAGTACAAAATAGTATACTGTCATCTGGGTTTAGGAAGTTTATTCTGGCAGAAGTTCCACTTGCAAGAAGTTTTCAGTCCAGTTGTGTCCAGCTAGGTCAACAGATAGATAAATACATGCAATAAGAGGAATTCCAGGGGTGCCTGGGTGGCTCTGTGGGTTAAAGCCTTTGCCTTCTTCTCCGGTCCTGGTCTCGGGGTCCTGAGATCCAGCCCTGCCTCAGGCTCTCTGCTCTGCTCAGCAGGGAGCCTGCTTCCCTTCCTCTCTCTCTCTGCCTGCCTCTCTGCCTACTTGTGATCTGTCAAATAAATAAATAAATAAATCTTTTTACAAAAGAGGAATTCCATGGATGTTATAAGAGATGCTAAGATACTCTTCTAGAGCAAGGGATTCTATTTGGGATTCTAATTCAGGATTAGTTGATGTAACACCCAGGGAGATTAACTTGGAATAGTTAGGGCAGATCATATAAGGTCATGAACTCGGAGTCAGAAACCCTCAACTACTTTCTATGATTGATGGGTTACCATCCATTGAGGCATCATGGGATAATGGTTAGAAGAGAACAGATCCAACAATAAAAATTTGTTAAATAAATCATCGTATGTACAAATAATGGAGTACTGTGAAGCCATTATAATAAGTGGTTGAAGAAGAACTAATGGCTTGAAAGTGATTTATAATGTTGTCCACATAGAAAGGTAAGGTTATAAAGCAATACATCCAGTATGATCCCAATTTTGTGTCAGAAACAAAATGTAGAAAAAAAAAAAAACTGGAAATTTTTGCTCAGATTTCTTTGTGGTTATTTCAGAGTATAGGGATTATGAATGATATTATTTTCTGTTTTGAGCTTTGCTTTCTTTTTTTTCATTTTTAAATTGAGCACTTAATATATCCCTAATAATTAAGCATTTGGATTCTTTCCAATTTCCATTAGTATAAGTAATGGTTTAATGAACATCCTTGTACATAAATATTTGTATGGGTCTCAGTTAATTCATGTAAGTGGAATTTAGGGACCAAGTGGTATGCTCACAGGATATATATTACTTTAGTATTTAAATTTTTAACTTAAAAAAAAGAAAGCATGAGCTCTAGAGTCAGTCTACATATGTTTTAAACTCCACCACTCTCTAGAATGTGATCCAAACCAAGTTATGTTAGTTTTGTACATCTTGCTCCACTCTTTTTATTTATTTTTATTTTTTAAATATATGAAAGTGTATGTTTTTATTGTGGTAAAATATACATAACATAAAATTTACCATTTTGAGCATTTTGAAGTGTAAAATTAGTGGCATTAAGTGTATCTGTGTTTCTGGGCAACCATAAAGCATATGTTGTGTATCCAATTATAAAATATGACTGAAAATCTTTATGCATTCAAAACTAATACTTATAATACAGTTGAGATATTTGGTTTGGGGCTTTTTTTTTTTAAATATTTAAACTTTATTTTATTTTTTCCAGTATTCCAAGATTCATTGTTTATGCACCACACCCAGTACTCCATGCAATACATGTCCTCCTCAATACCCACCACAAGGCTCACCCGACCCCCCACCCTGCACCCCCTCCAAAACCCTCAGTTTGTTTCTCAGACTCCATAGTCTCTCATGGTTCATCCCCCCCTCTGACTTCCCCCAACTACCTTCTCCCAATGTCCTCCGTATTATTCCTTATGCTCCACAAGTAAGTGAGACCATATGATACTTGACTCTCTCTGTTTGACTTATTTCACTCAGCATAATCCCCTCCAGTCACATCCATGTTGATACAAAATTGGGTGTTCATCCTTTCTGATGGAGGCATAATATTCCATTGTATATATGGACCACATCTTCTTTATCCATTCATCTGTTGAAGTGCATTTTAGTTCTTTCCACAATTTGGCGACTGTGGCCATTGCTGCTATGAATGCTGGGGTATAGATGGCCCTTCTTTTCACTACATCAGTATCTTTGGGGTAAAAACCCAGTAACTCCACTCTTTTTAAAATGAGGACATTAACTGTACCTTCCTCATGGGCTGCTCTGAAGATTGGATGCATTGACTCCTGTAAAGGCTTACAACAGAGCCCAACCCATAGTGAGTGCTTATTAATACATGTTAGAAACCATGAATTTTTTATTGTTTTGGATTTTTTTAATTTTTTAATTTTTATTTTTTTATTATGTTATGTTAGTCACCATATAGTACCTCATTAGTTTTTGATGTAGTGACCCAAGATTCATCGTTTGTATATAACATGCAATTTTTATTGTTGATAACACAATAAAATTTTTCTTATTTTGTTTTCCCTGCATTGTTGTCATTTAAATGTGTTCTGCTATGACAGTATCTTACTTAATTAATTATCCTTTAATTAATCCATCCCCCAGTTCATCTTTTGCTCTCACAGTTTCTTCCTATTGCCCCTTTAGAAAATACTATTTAAGGATAAAACTCAGGTCATGGGATATGAACTTTTTCTTTCTTTTTTTTTTTTTCTGCTCTTGATATGAAAGCTTACTTGTAAATATTCTTTAAACTACCCAATCACTAGTCACAATATATTTTGGCATGAAAGTCAGTTAGAATGTAGTTCTACAGTGTCAAAATCAATTTTGAAAGAACAGTGGGATCCCTAAAGGATTTCAAGCTTCCCTTTTCAAGAAAATATTACAGCTGGAGCAAGCATTTGTTCCCAACTTTTCCCTCTAAGGCCTCACAGAGATATCAGATGAAAGCACAGGAAACAGGTCTTTTTTACAAAGTGGAAGGTGCTCCCGTCAGAAGCAATTACTTATCACCTAAGAAAGCATCCTTTAATTTTTTTTTGTTTGTTTTTGTAGAGCATAATCCTATCACATGAAATAATCTGTTAAAGCCTTGCTTGCAGAATAAGACTCCTTTAGAATTTGGAAGCATTCTGTGTGGTAGCAGAAAAATGAGTCCTTCCCAGAATTCTTTGCATTTTCCCCCTACATATCTGTAACTGATTAAGAATAGGAATGACTCACAGCAAGGAACTGAGGACTGGAAATCAGGATAGCTAGATTTTAGAGTCCTCCCACTAATCACCTGGATGACCTTGCATTAATAGTTACAATGTAACTTCTCTGAACTTCAAGTTTCTATCTGTAGAAATGAGGCATAGAATCAGCTGATGTCCAAAGTTCGGTTTGGTCCAAACATTCCAATGCACTTTTCCTTTTTTGTTGTTTCTTTTTAGACTTGGCTCAGAGTTAGGAATGCAGAAAGCAGTCATTAAATATTACAACAGAATTCCCCTTAACACTTAGAGAGGTTGAAATGCATCTGCCAACATTTTCTTCCTTAACACCAACCCATATTTATAAGGTACCTACCCAGTGTGGGTCCTGTTACATGGTGAAGACATATTAGGAGCAAAATAGAAACAGTCTCTGTCGTTTGAGGTTTATAGTAGATCAGATAATGACACAAGGGATGATAATTAAGTTTGATGGGTACTGTAACTTCAGGGCTTGTCAGCTTTGAGAGGCTGTAATTTTAAAGCTGGACCAACAGTAGAGGAGATACTGATGTAACAGTTCCCTTAGATAACCCTCCCTGGCCATTCCCAATATCCTTAGTTCAGGCTAAGGGTGTGTGTTCCTCCTTGGGGCTCCCATGGCACCCTATGCTTCCTGCCATCTTATCCATTAAAACATTGTGTTGAAAATATATGCACATATCTGTCTGTCCCATCAGACTGCACCAACCTCAAGAAGAAAGGCCATTTCAATTTCATTTTGTGCCTCCATCTACAACCCCTACCTCAGCACACAACGCAGATCTTGATATATCGCTGTGGCACAGAAAATGTTTGTTGAATAGACATAAGACCTAATCTTTTTATAATTTCAGAAGAGCAGTGACAGATGGTGAACTCAGGATATATCAGAGTTCAATCAGCCCAAGAGTCAATGTCCACCTCCAGCCAACCAGGTACTGTCTGACTTAGAGAATATCCAAATACAGGCAATTCTTTAGTTACATACATTCTCATGTAGTGTTTTCTTCTATGGCCCGTGTATTTTAATTTCCTCCCTTAAAAAGTCCCCATTGGAGCATGAAAGCTTAAAGGGATGATGTTGGCCAAGCTCCTTGATCTCTGCAAGAATGTGAACACAAACACACACAGAATAACCTGGCATTCCTTCAGCTTTTTCTTTTTAATATTGAGATCTTGTCAACATCTGATCAACAAGTGGCCCCACTCATTTCAGGATACATGTTTCTAACAAACTCTGAAGAAGGACAAGATGAACAAACATACTCTGACACAACTCCAAGGTATTGGGATCCCCTTGCTGGTGTCCAAAGCAGACAAGCGGTGTTCCGACCAAGTTCTGCAGTTCTGCCACCAGGCAATCTTCTTCCAACCTGATGTGTTCTGTATTTCCAGCTAGCTTCATGTCTGGGGATCTGCAGGTCTGTCTCCATCTCATACCTCTGCTTCTTCCATCACCTGGCCCAGTTCCATCTTTCCTCCTTTTACTTCTTCAGTTCTTCCTTGTTCTTGCTAAGCTGGTCTCTCTGTTCTCTCCAAAAACCCGGCTTTCTTCCACCGCCTTGCCTTTGCACAGAATGAACTCTGGCACCAATACTCCCCCACTTCCCAAGCCATCTGCACGTATTTAAATCTTTCCCATTTTCAAGGTCCAAGTCACATAGCAAATGCTCCAAAATGTCTTTTCTGAATGCTTCAGCTTAATTTAGTTTCTCCCTCCTCTGAGCTTTATATGGAACCCTCTATTTATACATATTCTTCTTATAACTTCCTGCCTGGCATTCTGGGAGTTCACAGACTGGCCTTATCTTCCCTGCTAGCTGCAAGTTCCCCAAAGGATGATTCATTGCTATATCCCCAGCCCCCAGTACATAGAAGATGTTCAGCAGACTAGAGACTGTGGCATGGATGGGTAGTCCTCCCCCTGGATTTCTCATTCTTCACACTAATAGATGAATCTGGCATTTGCAAGGAATGAAGGGGAACAGACAGGCTTGGTTGTCGTAGAACTGCCCCAGATTGCATCCTTGGCTCTCTACGGTCTGCCCCAAGATAGGCTGATTTTTGGGTGGAAAATACTCAATTCCAAGGAAACAGTGTCAGCAAAGCCCTAGAGAGGTGACCAAGCATTGACTGTTCTGTAAACTGTAGAGTGACTTCAATTTAGAGCCTACAATGGGAGAAGATAGAGAACTAGAAATGTAGAGAAATCTTCATGGTAGAGATGCTTGCCCACCCTGTGAGGGGACTGGAACTTTATCATGCAACCACATGAGGAAAGTCACCAAAGGACAATACGCATGTGAGTTCCTGAAAGTTGACCCTGGATGTAGCATAAATAAAAGACTAGAAAGGGCAGGGTGACCAGCTAAGGGATGTTCATTGTGATTCCCTGATTATATGATTCTTTTTGATTTACCCTGGGGTAAAAGAAGGAGAAATGGCAAATTTGTACAGTGTACAAACACCTTTTTTACAATTAAAAAAAAATCTGCAAAAATCAAATGAGCTAACTATTCACAGAAGCCTTCAAACACCAAGGCAACACGCAAATGTAAGCTACTCATCCCCTCAGGCTAAGGGAAGAATACAGCTTCCAAGGAAGTACTGTTTTGAGACACATAGTTATTCATTTTATTCACACAGTGACTTACACCTATTTTTTATGTGAAACATTCACTGTTCTCCAGAACATGAGGAGGAGAAGGGTGCTCGAGAAGCTTGCTGAGTGGAGAGAGTGGAGCAAGTTACAGATCGTGAAATTCAAAAGTGTATTTTAAAAGATTTTATTTTATTTTATTGGACAGAGAGAGAGAGATCACAAGTAGACAGAGAGGCAGGCAGAGAGAGAAGGAGAAGCAGGCTCCCCGCCAAGCAGAGAGCCCGATGCAGGGCTCGATCCCAGGACCCCGAGATAATGACCTAAGCCGAAGGCAGAGGCCTAACCCACTAAGCCACACAGGTGCCCCTCAAAAGTGTATTTTAAAGTAAAAGTCCAAAGCATTTTTTTTTTCGGTTTAACTCTTCACACTCATGTTTCTTTTGGGTCCATTTTCATTCATTTCTGTCCTGGGATCAGTGGTGAAACCCAAAGTAAATACCTAGTATTTGCTGAAGAAGGTATTCCCCTTCATTTTGGTTCCCTTTTTCTTCTGTTGTGGATATCGTTTTCCTGTGGCTGCCATTTTAAAAGTTCTAAAAATAATATGTAAAGAGACCTAATCAGTGAAGAGAAATTTGAGGTGAACAAGGAACTCAAAATCGGTACCTTGAATTACTGCAGTTCTTCTTTCTTCACTGGGCAGAACACTTGATGACGATCCACGGAGCAGAGATTGCTGTCCACTTACCTTGTCAAGCACCTTGATTGACATATCATTATCTACAGAATCAAGTCTAATTTCCTCTGCCGGACATTCAGAATCCTCATGGGTTTGATCCCAAGCAACTTTCCAGCTACATCTTTCCCTGTTTCTCCACATCCTGGTCTCCTCAACAGTCTCCAAACCACTATCTTCATCATATGATGATGCTGTCTTTCACCCCGGGTGTCCATCCAACAAGATCTTCAAACACCTAATGCTACGTTGAGATGTCACTTCTTTGAGAAGAGAGAATATATCTCAGTCATCTCCACTTGTCTTACAGTCATTCGCCCAGTAGCTGCACACAATAGGTCCTCGATATTGGCTTGTTTGCTGTTATGTTCCAATCCAATCCATCTACTTATTCTTGCCTGGATCGTATGTGACTAGGTAGAGGTTGGGCCATTGCAGAAAGGCAGGGAAAGGAACAAAGGTTTATGTGTTATGCATTCTTCAGGCTCATTCATTCATTATCTGTCATTTAGTAAGCACCTATGATGTGCCAGGAACTGTGCTGAGAGCTCCACATGCATGATCACTCTGTCATTTACATTTCAATGAGATAGACACTATTACTAGCTTTATTAGTCAAAAAAGGGAAACCTGGGGTCAAACCTGGTGCAATTTGCCAAAGATCACACAGCTAATTTGTGTCTTATCATAGAATAAAACCTATGGTCTTTCCATTATATGTCATTGCCCTAAGACAAAGACCCTGACACAAAGGAGCTCACAGACTTGAAGGGGATTTGTGTTTTATAGCCTGTTCACTAAAATATTCATCCATTTATTCCACAAACATCACATCAGGCATCAGGAACACAGCTGTGAAGAGCAGGCAGTGATCGATGGGGAAAGAAGGGGAAACATGAAATCCAAGAAAACCCAAGAAACCAAAACAATTCATTCAAAAAAAAATAATAAAACAAAAGAAGTACATGTGACTTATTCACATACTTTTTTTTTAATTGTCAAATGAGGAACTCTACAAACCTGGGTGGGGTTTTCAACATGATTGGTCTAGCTGAAATAGAGGGGGAAGTGAAAGTCAGAGAAGGCAATGGAACATTGATTTGGGGTGCTAAACCTATACTATCACAAATGTCCTGTTTTGTTTCTCAAACTCCTTAAGATATGTGTTCAAAAAGGAAATATCTGACAGTTTACTGGGTAGCCCTGAAATTGTATTGCACAGGTCTCCTGAGGTAGAAGCACCGCTGACTGAAAGTCCCAGCTGCTGGACCTGCTACTGTGTTCATGCCAAGGACACACCTCCCACAGGCTACTTGCTGCCAGTGACTGAGCATGACAAGGTTTCAAGTCCAGACCCATTTCTTCAGGACATGGAACTGCTCACATGGGCAATTTGGGCTCTGTCCAAATACTGAATCTTAGAAAGGTGCTTCCATCTCAGACTTTTTTTCTTCTTTTTTTTTTTTTTCCTTATTCTGTCCTCTGCTTGAGGCTCTTGATCAAGACAAAGCCCTTTATTTATTTATTCTTTTTTTAAAAGATTTTATTTATTTATTTGACAGACAGAGATCACAAGTAGGCAGAGAGGCAGGCAGAGAGAGGGGGGGAAGCAGGCTCCTTGTTGAGCAGAGAGCCTGATGTGGGGCTCGATCCCAGGACCCTGGGATCATGACCTGAGCTGAAGGCAGAGGCTTTAACCCACTGAGCAACCCAGGTGCCCCATCTCAGTTTTTCTGCTGGTCCTTTCCTTCCTCCTCTCCTTTCACAGGTGTGAGACCTGAATCAGGGTCTAAAGGCTCTCCCTGCTTCCTCCTACTTCCTCTCTCTTTCTCTTCACAGGTGTTTCCTCCAGTGACTCTCTTGGGCACCTAACCCTGTCTTAGTGTGTGCTTCTCAGAAGACCCAAACTTCTACACTTGTCCATTCAGTGTTCCAGGTGGTCAAGTCAGAAATATTTTTAAACATATCCCTTTAGCTAGTTTGAATTGACTGGAGAGTTGGAAAGAACTGGTCATAGAAGAACAATTGTTCTCATGCTCCTTGACCAAAGAGCTTTCTAGCATCGGAAAGAACTCTCCTCTCAGACCATCATAAGGAACCATAATAATAATTACAATGAAATCATTTCATCTTTTACTCTGTGATAGCCAGTTAAGTGCTATGGGTGGGTATTTAATGCTCATGTTAGAGATCAAGAGGCCCAGAATAATGAGCAGTCTTGTCTAAAGTGATGATGTCTTAGTGGATGGAAAGACACGGTGAAGATTGACTTTGCCCAGCTGCTTAACTACCCTCTTCTCCATGTTGCCACATAGCATACTCCTGGTTTCACACCCAACTGCAAGAAAGAATCAATTCAGAATCGATTCAATCTGAAGGGGTCACTTTGGGTGACATGATCAGGCAGTTCTACCCAAAGAACTTCGTCTCTGAAAAATAAATATCAAATTCTACAGATATTTTTTAACCATTCTTAAGTGACCAGTCAGAGTCATTCTTGGCAGCCCAGCACCAAGCAAGAATACAAACAGTGCCTCACAAGTATTGGTTGGCTATTGTTGGGTGGGCTGACTTTGGGTTTTCCCAAAAGGCATCATCTTTTTTCAAAGATGACAACTGCAGATGTCTTTGCTAAAAAGTGCTCATTTCAGTGGCAAACTGATGACTACAGCTTGTGGCAACGGCAACTACAGATAGCATTTGTTTCACCCTTTCTTTGTTGTGGTCACTGTGCCAGAACCATGCTCAGTTATTGTCCCATTTTGTAGATGAGAAAAATTGAGGCTTGGATGTATTAAGCAACTTGCCCAGTATCTCATAACTAATAAGTGATAGACATCAGATTCCATTCAGATTAGACAATTACTCATCATTCTATCTCCTTCCCAGGCATATTCCAAGATTGAGCATAAAGTCCCCACTTTGGTCCAACAGTGTGGGGTAAATAAGACTGAAATCATGAATAACCCAGGATAGCCACTAATTTAAAGAACTATTTCCAAGTGCTTCATTCAAACTAGATTAACAAGGTGATACCTAGAAAGGGTGGTTAGACCTTTTGAGCTGTGAGCTAAGTGGAAGGAGTTTATAATTATCTCATTAAATCCTTGATAAGAAAAGCTTCCAAGATACCTAGTGCATACCGAACCATATATCTTTAATATTTTCCACAGATCTGTTACTTTGTTGACATTCTAATAAAGTAGTTTAAAAACTCACAGAAAACTGTCCAGGAAGAGGACTGAAGAGAATGGACTACCTTGGTTTCCTGTCTTGGCTATGCATACAAGTCCTTGAACGCACTACTAGCCTCACCTACCTGTCTTCTCCTTGACTGAACTGATCAACCCACACCAAAAGCTAAAATTGAACTGTGTGATAGGCTATATTAACCTCTTACTGTGTTATCAAATTTGGGAAGCATCATCTGCAGATAGAAAGAATAGTTCTAGGACTGCCTATATCAGAATCAGAGAAATGAGGAAACCAAAAGAATAAATAGGGAGAGAGGCAAGGAGAAGGATATTCTAGTCATTATTTATCCACACATTACTTTACTCAGTCCCCAATAAATATATACTGAATGCTTATTTTAGGTCAGACACTGGGTTAGGAACTGGTAAACCAACCAGCCATAAGAAGGAAATGACAAAAAAAAGGTACCGCAGACCCAGCCTGCCCATGTGTCTTCCCTCCTAGTTCCTTGTTCCAGCCCCAGTGGATGAATCATGACTCTTCTCAGCCATTCACAGTTACCACACTCCCTTTGAAAGCAATTGGTTTAGGGTTAGATATGTGACACATTTCTGATCAATGGCACATAAAAAGAAGTTTGCAAGGGGCCTTCTTGGGAAGATTTCCTTCCCTAGCACAAAGGAAGTATATAAGGAGGAGACCCTTTCTGCTGCCTACTTTCTTTCATTTTGTCTGAAACAATGCCAAGAGGACATGATGCTTAAAGCAGAGGCAGTTGTTTTGCAACCATGAGGATAGTCACTGCTGAAACTCTAAGGATGCATGGAAAGACATGCAGAGCATGGGTCTTCAATATCACAACAAAAGGTGACATGCATCAGAATCCAGCCAACATGTGATCAGTTCAGATAGGCTTAACCGTTGGTAGGATTGGTGGAGTGTCATGTTTTATTAATAATTACAATAAAGGAAGATGGAAACGTACGGCATCCATTTATCCCAGCTCTATTTTGTATGAAGCAATGGGCAAGGTGCTTTTCACAACATCTTTTCTCATCAGCATAAGAGAGGCAAGCTGATAACTGCGGGTGTAAGATGAAGCAGCCACTTCCTATCTACTCAAACCAGTTGCAGTTTTTAAATCTCTAGACTCCATTCCTTCTTCTTCTTTTAAAAGCACCTTTATTTTGTAATGGGTGGTTCTTGATAAAGCATCAGCTGTGCTGTCTTGGCCTTCTCTCACATATCTGACAAATAGCAAGACCTAAGAAACTACTAATATTTTCTCTATAGCTCTATAGCACACTTGTCTTGTTCTCCTGATCCATATATATATATATATATACACATACATACATATATACACACACACACACACACACAAACACACACATACAGGCACACACATGTATATGTATACATATGTATGTGTCTATATGTGTGTGTTAGTGTGTGTATATATATACATATGAAATATGCTCTTCTCCCAAGACTTGACCAAATTTTAAAAAGAAGAATTTATCTTTAATATCTTTTTCAGGAAACCACTTATTCTTAAAAGATTTACCATATAAGTAAGGTTCTTCTTAGGAGACCCGCAAAGTTCCAGTGTTCCAAATTTCCATTTTTCTCACCACAGACTAGCTTCATGTATGTAAAGAAGGTGCACTAGTCCTGGTTAACAAAAAGCTGGAGGGAAAATACGCAGGAGGGCTCTCACCACTCACACTTGTTAGAGAGGTAATATAAGCAAACACAAATTCTGAGAATAAGATTTCCTTGAACGTACCCTGTCATTGCCGGGAAAATATTACTTATCTTTAACACTGAAAAGAAAGGAAAGGAAAAGCCCTGCCTAGAAAGTTCAGGAATATTTGCCTGTTGATGTGACCTAGCACAATGCTTTAGATTCACACTGCTCAGGCCATATAGTACAGGCGTCAGCAAACTACAACCTGAGGGCCAAAGATGGCCTATCACCTGTTTTTGTAAATAAAGTTATGTTGGAACGCAGCCACACCTATTTGTTTACACATTATCTATGGTTGTTTTCACACCACAATGACAGAGTTGAGTCTGTGACAGGGAGCATTTCTTCCACAAAGCCTAAAATATTTACTGTCTGGCCCTTTATAGGAAAAGATCACAGGGTGCTAGTCTAACATAATAATATTAACAATTATTATCAGTTATTGAACATCTACATTTATCATCACTTTTGGTTCTCAGGTCTTGGGGAGTAGGTACCCAGTCCCATTTTTCCAAAAAGGAAGGAAAATGAAGCTTAGGAAGTTTTAAAGATTTTTTTTTTTAATTTATTTATGACAGCGAGAGAGGAAACACAAGCACAGGGGAGTTGGAGAGACAGAAGCAGGCTCCCCACTGAGCAGGGAGCCTGATATGGGATATGGGGCTCAATATGGGGCTGGATCCCAGGACACTGGGATCATGACCTGAGCCGAAGGCAGACACTGAGCCACCCAGGCACCCCAGATTAGGAAAGTTTAGTAGCTTGCTCAAAGCAGACAGAACAAGGATTCGGACATGCACATTCATTTATGAGTATTTGTTGATAGGCTACTATGTGCAGGCCATGCACTGAGTACAGGTGACACAGTGGTAAACAACACTGTATAATCTTTGTCTCATGGAACTTATGTTGGATGGAAAGAAATTGTTGTTAAACAGATAATCATACAAATGCATATATTATATACGATGGCCAGTTGTGCTAGAAAAAGCTGTGAGACAAAAGAACAGAGCACTCAAGTGTAAAAAAACGTGTGGTCAAGTTTAGGTGGGAAGAGAGAGTCCCTTAGGCTGAGTTCCCAAGACAGCAAAGCCTGCAGTAAATCTCACTTACTAATGCTTTATTGGGTGGGGGAGTCTAGGACAGCATGACAAGGGGGAGTGAAGGAATGAGGGAAAGCACATGCAAGGTGGTGCTTTACCAAGCTGGCACCAGCCTTGCAAGAAAATATAGATGATGGCTCAGATAGAGGAGCCATCTGGGACAACTGTGATGTGGAGAGCCCATCCAGGAGAAGGAAGAGAGAGAGATTTATCTCCTGGCTCCTTCCCATCTCCTGTTTTCCCTGACGGGAGCTGAGAGAGCCTGAGGTGTTAGGAGGTCAAGATGTATGTAGGAGATGGGATTCTCCATCAAGCTAGTTGCCACAGCAAAGAAGGTCAGATAAAGCTGAAAAAAAATCTAAGAGACTGAAAAGAGTCCATCATGGATCCTTTTTGAGGAAGTGATGTTTCTACTGAAACTTGAAAAATGAAGTGAATGAATGAAAGAAATTTTAATTCAGGTTAAGGAAAAAGGAAGTGCAAAGGCCCTGAGACAGGGAAGATATTGGCATATTCGAGAAACTAAAGAAGTCTTGGGACTCAGGAGTTACATTTCATAGATCCATAACCCTACTCCTCTATTTACTAACTGTATAACCTAGGGAGGTTTCTGAATGTCTCTGAGTTTCTATTTCTTCACCTATAAAAGATAGATGATAATTGTCCCCATCTCACAGAGTAGTTGTAGGATTAAACAGCATCATACACATAAGTACTTAACATCGTTTTTGGCTCATAAAAGGCAAAGAATAATATTGGTCATTATCTTTATTATTATTATCACTGTTGTTATTACTTATTCGGACCCACTGAATTAACACAGCTGGAGAAGGGCCCTTTAATTGCATGGTTTTAAAAAAATCCCTGTGACAACTTGCATTGCAGATCAGTCTTCTATAGAAGGATTATGCTTCCACACCCTTGCCACACTCTCTACCAAGCCAGTAAATTTTCCTACTCTACTGTCAGATTTGGCTGACTGAAATTGCTTTGGCCATTGGACTGTGAACCACATCCCTACAAAGGTCTAAGGTGATGGCATACCTGAACTTGGTTTCTTACACTCCTGCTTTCTGTCAGAACAGCACTCTGCCTATAGGGCCTGCTCCTTCTTGTGCAATCACAGACAAAGAAGACCTATGGAACTGACCGCTAATCAACCCACAGCCTGGAGCACAGCAATTCCTGGGCTGTAGGCATCCATCCTATGACATAAATGGAAAATAAATTTTCGTTATTATAAGCCACTGAGATCTGGGGCAGGGGTTCTTTGTTATGTAGCAAAACTGATAGATACACTGTCTACTGATTCTTTTACAATAAAATTACAGAAATATAAAACACTGAGGCCCTGCTCTAGGCTCTTAAGGGAGCTTTTTTCAGGGACAGATACCTGGCAGAGTCTCTGAGAGACACAAGTGCGTATTGAGGTGGACAGTGAAAGATGGCAGTATCAGAGAATTTGTTCTACTAGCTGATGTTAAGAAATACCCAAAGCTAATATGAAGGAACTCGCTCAAATCTCTCCATGCTCTGTGTAAGAAGGGCAACCACTCCTTGGCCTTAACACACACATCTGCCTTCTGCATTTTCCATCTGGATGATTTCTGTTCCCTTCCAGGCATCTCAAGATGTGCATTTTCATTTTCCGCTGAGAGCAGAGGTGTGGGGGTGGGGAGTGTTAAAAGATCCCAATTCTCAGGGTGTTTTTCTCCAGACCTCACTTGGACCTTATGCCATAGGTGATCCCAAAACAACCCCAGGCCCTTGAAAATCCACACAGATCACCTTTGCACCATGTTCTTCTCTAAGAACTATGTTAATAACAACATTCATATTTATACAATTTTGACAAAATATATATTAGAAATGAGACTTTTTTTTTTTTTTTACTCTTGCCAATACCTGCTGTCCCCTCACATAGTGGTGAAAAGGGAAAGCTCTGTCATTAGAATGCTTGCATTTAAATCCGCTTACTAGCTGTGTGACCCTGGACAAGTTACCCAACCTCTCTGTTCCTGCATTTTCTCATGTGTAAATGGGGATTATAAAAGTAGTTCTACTGTAGGGTTATTGTGAGCATTATTTGAGTAAATACACATATGGCACTGAGATGGGTGCCTAGTATATAGCAAAATGCTCAAACAAGTGCTAGCTTTTCTCGATTTTTATGAATGTGCTCAAGTATCTTGGTCAGATGGGCAGAGGCAAAATGAGAGATGATGAATTCCAACCTCTTCTAAATGCTAGGGATGATCTGGGTCCCAGCCGTCGGCCACACCTCTTATGACGCACCGCTGTTTTTGCCCTCACTCCATTGTTCTGCTCTAGGCTGTGGGTATTCTTACTGGTGGAAAATGAGCTACAGCTGAGGACTGGAATGAGACCCTGTATAGCAATGTCCAGGGAACCAGAGGAAGGAGAGGGAAAGGGTGCTGGGGAGGAAGAGAGGGCCTGAGGGCCTGAGGACCTAAATGCCATTCTGAGTGGGGTCAGGGCTGCACTGTGGGGTGGGAGTACCCTGGACAGGGGAATCACTGAGGACATTTCAAAGAGAAATTATTTATTTCATCATGAATTATGTACAGGAAAAAGGAAGATGGCCCATTGGTAACAGCCTCAGCCTACCCTATGTCCTCTCAAACAATTCCACTCTGGCCCAGACTTGCATATTGTTCTGACATTAACCATCATCCCTAGAAAGTAACTTAATGGGGGATTATTTATACACTCTTAATTCTGGTGCACATTGTTGAGCACCTCCTACACAAGCCAGGCAATCTGTTAAGGGTTTTACATTCATTAACTCCCTTAAAACTTCCCTCAAATCCGATGAGGCCAGAATTATAAAGATTCTCATTTTGCAGGTGAGAATCCAATCTCTGGGAGGTTAAGTAAACTGCATAGGGTCACTGGCAAAGCGAGGAATCAAACTTAAGTTCAGCTGTGCTGCTCTGTATGTCTGGTACCACTCGAGAGTATTTGCAGTCCAGTAAATGGTGACAGTGAAGACCAAGATGAGGAGACAGTTGTGGGTTTCCAGAATGTGATGTCTCCCTATCTCCTCTCTGTCCCTTTCTGCCCCTTACTTTCTCCCTCCTGGGACCAACAGCCTACTGTCCTTTTTATCCTCCCTATCTTTGTCAGAAGGTTGTAGCTATTACCAAGAAGAGTTTCCCATGATTCAGAGAGAATCTCTAAAACATCTATGACTCAGCATGCTCTGGGGGAGATGCAGTTGCTGCATATTCCAGAAGGAGTCAGGGACTGGGCTCTGAGCTCATCATCTGTCACTAGTTACATGGCCTTGGCCAAGTCACCTGATTTCAGTGAGCCTTCGTGGATAAATGATACATGTCCTACAAACACATTATATTCTTAGAAGGTGGCTGTGATGTCACCCCTTCCCACCTTTTTTTCTCATCAAATCCTCTCTCTGGAGAGATTCTGTTTCTGCTCTACTCCACCAGGTGTGGTCCACAAACCAATACAACAGCACATTCTGGAAAGCCATCTTCCCTAGACCAGGCTCATCTGGTGGCCACAGTGCTCTGTGTATGTCCCTTCTGCCTTAGAGCACAGCAATACAGCATATTCCAGCTGTCCTCAGACATGAGTATGTATCAGGATACAGGAAGACTGCTACCACTTGGAGGGCTGGGCCCCACCTCCAGAGTTTCTGGTTCAATATCCCTAACATGTTCTTGGTTGATATCAACGCTGGTCTTAGGACCACTTTGAGAACGATGGGTATCTCTTAATATTTGACAAGTATTTACAAAGGCAGGCTTACGTGCTCAGACTACATCTTGCCAATTCCCAGCTCTTCTGCTTTCTGGCTGTGCAAAATTGGACAAGTCAATCTCTGTGAGCCTCAGTCTCTTCATCTGTAATGGACATGGCAATGATGTACCTCATAAAGTTATTGCAAAGAAGGGTGAGCTCCTGCTGAGAGCCTTCAGCATTCTGCCTCGCACTTAATGAGTGCTCCGTTTGTGAGTTCTTAAAACTCAAGGGGTTCTTAAGCCCTTAGCATCATTTAATTTACCCTGTATCTTCTCACTCTGCTGCATCCCTCAGCCCCCAGAAACAGTGTCTATTGTCTACTGAATGTGTCTCTGTTCTGGGAGCTGCCCAGAAATTAAGGCAAGCTTCAGAGCAAACCAGCAAACCATGAGCCAAACACATTGAATCCTCAGGCTGGTGGCTGAGAAAAGATCAGACGTCTCACATTCATGCTCTAGGGAAAAAGCTCAGGACATGTCATCGAAAGCTCAGAATTGGTGGGGCACCTGGGTGGCTCAGTCAGTTTAGCATCTGCCTTTGGCTCAGGTCATGATCCATGAGTCCTGGGAGCTTCTCCCTCTCTCTGTCTGCCTGCCCCTCCCCCTGCCTGTCCACATGCTCGCTCTCTCTCTCTCTCAAATAAATAAATAAGCTCAGAATTTGGATGCAGGCCCTACTAGGTTCTGTCTGGGTAATCTTAGACAAGTTCAATGCAATCTCTGAGACTCAGTTTCCTAATCTGTTCAGTGGGGACAATAATGTTTACCACAAACTGAGAGAGCTGTCAGTTTGTTTTGTAGGTTGATTCTCCTAGTTGTGAGAAACCCAGCAGCTACCTAAATATTTGTGTCCCTTACTGCTCCCAGCAATTCCAGTGCCACCATTGATAACCGGAGCCCATCCAGCGCTCTCTGCCTGCCTGGTTGTACCACTATCTGGACGCTTCCTTGGTAGACCCTCATTTCTGAGAAAGGCCAGGACACTTCACTCAATCGGCTTTCCCTGGCCTCAGCCTACCCGTGTTTCCAGGGAACACCCCTGGCCTATGTACCCAACTACAACTCATCTCAAAAAAGTAATGTTCAGCAAAGGCTAGGAACAGTCACAGTCAGCTACGTCCCTAAAACCCTCAAGAGACAAGATTCATGATAATGTGCTCATTTTCCTTCCTCTTCTCTTTCCTCCAAGAAGTCAATTTCACCAGTCACTGGACATGCTTTGAAAGACCTCAGAAAATCCCACAGGAAAGCACCAAAGATTGTTTTTATCATTTGTTCCATTCCTCCTGTTTGCTTAGTAATCCTGGTAAACAACTCTGTGCAAACAGAAACCTTTTTCATTCTATTGAGTTCTTGCTTGGGGCACTGTTGCCTCAATCTTAAAGTTTGGGGCTAGGTGGAAAAAGCACTTTGGATTTAAACTTCCTGATAAGTGGGCACGCAACAAAAATGAAAGAACACCCACTGGCCATTTGTTTATTCATACGACCCCCTTGAGGGAGTTGGATAGGAGTGGCTTTCTAGGTTTCCATACGAATGCTCTATTTTTTATTACCATTATTAATAGCATCATCTTTGTCATCACCATCATCAGATGCTTGGGCCACAAACACAAGTTGTATTTGTAGACTGTGAGTTAGTCCAGGGGATCAGAGGCCTGAGCCCAAGTTCACCTGGTCAGTCATAGGCAAAGCCCTAGAGAAAAAGAGAACCTGGCAGTGTTTGGGTCTGGAAGGGGGCTGCCATAGAACTTGCTGAACTGATCTGAGCCGGGTACTCTGAACCAGGTTACACCTTACAAAGACCTAGAATTTTGCCAGTTTAGAGTTTCCACACTGCCCCACTGACCCTCACTGTATTACCACAGCCGGCAACATTCAGTGACTCTGCATGGGGAACCATCTCCACACCATGAGTTAAGAGGATAATAAATCCTTCAGCTACGGTTTCCTAGCCTTCCCTCTATGGGCTCTCTTACCTCCTAGGCCTTTTCACGCAGTCCTTGCTCTTGACGTTCTCTGTCTATGCTGTCTGGGCCCCTGGCTTTTCTTGCCTGTTCCCATGCCTGGTATAGATTAGCACTCTGTACAGCCTTAGTTCCAATTAATTCTTTGTTTTGTTTGATTTCTAGCCAATGGCCAGCAGCTCCTTGGGTTTTACTCACCATCTCTGAAATAAATAAGCCAAATGTTAATTTGCTGCTCTTCAATTATGATAAAGTGTAGAGATGGTATAACCAGAAATACTAATGTTTGTCTAGGTGTCCCTGGGGATCACAGTGATGGCACTGGGTTTGGTTTGGCTTTGTTTGGTTAAGTGGGGGCAGGGGATGCCCCTTCTTTGAGGTCCATTATCTCACTGGATTCTCTTAACGGCCTGGCAGAGTGGACAGGACAGGGATTATTATCTGCATGTTGCAGATGAGGAAACCAGGCTCAGAAAGATGAAATAAGTTGCCCAAAGCCCCACAGCTCATAAGCAGCACACTGTGGCTAAAACTTGACCTGACTCCCAGTTCAGCAAAGCTGTTGCGGGTGGCTCTGTCCTCCATCGGCTCATCATGTAGGGTAATAATAATATTTTATATGATATTGTTTCACAGACATTTTCTAGGTTATCCACAGTGCATTCTATGATGCAGCAGTTGCATAAAACACTATAAGAAAAAAATTCTGTGGTTAAGCATGTCTGCAATATGTTAATTACTATATTCTAATATAGTATATGTTAGTAATAATATATATATATACTGTAGTCTGTTCTTGGAGATCCAGTATATTGATTAGAACATGGAAGTCCTGGAGGAGGAATCAAGATGGCGGAGAAGTAGCAGCTGAGACTACATCAGGTTGCGGGAGATCAGCTAGATAGCTTATCTAACGATTGCAAACACCTACAAATCCAACGGGAGATCGAAGAGAAGAAGAACAGAAATTCTAGAAACAGAAAATCAACCACTTTCTGAAAGGTAGGACTGGCGGAGAAGTGAATCCAAAGAGACGGGAAGATAGACCGCGGGGGGAGGGGCCGGCTCCCGGCAAGCGGCGGAGCAACGGAGCACAAAATCAGGACTTTTAAAAGTCTGTTCCGCTGAGGGACATCGCTCCAGAGGCTAAACCGGGGTGAAGCCCACGCGGGGTCAGCATGGCCTCAGGTCCCGCAGGGTCACAGAAGGATCGGGGTGTCTGAGTGTCGCAGAGCTTGCAGGTATTAGAACGGGGAAGCCGGCTACAGAGACAGAGCCGAGGAGTGAGCTCACAGCTCGGGGTTACCTTGAACCGGTCGCAGGCTCGGTCAGCTCGGAGCGCGCCGGAGGCCAGGGTGATGGGAGCAATTGGGCGCTGTTCTCTGAGGGCGCACTGAGGAGTGGGGCCCTGGGCTCTTGGCTCCTCTGGGCCGGAGACTGGGAGGCCGCCATCTTCATTCCCGTCCTCCGGACTCTACGGAAAGTGCTCAGGGAACAAAAGCTCCCGAAAGTGAACCCGAGCGGATTACTCAGCCCGGCCCCGGGTAAGGGCGGTGCAACTCCGCCTGGGGCAAAGACACTTGAGAATCACTACAACAGGCCCCTCCCCCAGAAGATCAACAAGAAACCCAGCCAGGACCAAGTTCACTTACAAGGAGTGCAGTTTCAATACCAAGGAGAGCAGCGGAATTCCAGAGGAGGAGAAAGCAAAGCACGGAACTCATGGCTTTCTCCCCATGATTCTTTAGCCTTGCAGTTAATTTAATTTTTTATTCTTTTTCAATTTTTTTCTCTTCTTCTGCTAAATTTTTTTAACTTTTACCCTTTTCTTTTTTAACGTTTTTTAACTAGTTTATCTAATATATATATATTTTTTCCTTTTTATATTTTCTCATTATTGGTTTTCTTTTTTTATTTGTTTCTTTTTTCTTTTTTTTTTTTTTTTCTTTCTGAACCTCTTTTTATCCCCTTCCCCCCCCCCTCACGATTTGGGATCTCTTATGATTTGGCTAAAGCATATTTTCCTGGGGTTGTTGCAAACCTTTAAGTATTTTACTTGTTCCTTCATATACTCTTATCTGGACAAAATGACAAGGCGGAAAAATTCACCACAAAAAAAAGAACAAGAGGCAGTACCAAAAACTAGGGACCTAATCAATACAGACATTGGTAATATGTCAGATCTAGAGTTCAGAATGATGATTCTCAAGGTTCTAGCTGGGCTCGAAAAAGGCATGGAAGATATAAGAGAAACCCTCTTGGGAGATATAAAAGCCCTTGCTGGAGAAATAAAATAACTAAAATCTAATCAAGTTGAAATCAAAAAAGCTATTAATGAGGTGCAATCAAAAATGGAGGCTCTCACTGCTAGGATAAATGAGGCAGAAGAAAGAATTAGCGATATAGAAGACCAAATGACAGAGAATAAAGAAGCTGAGCAAAAGAGGGACAAACAGCTACTGGACCACGAGGGCAGAATTCGAGAGATAAGTGACACCATAAGACGAAACAACATTAGAATAATTGGGATTCCAGAAGAAGAAGAAAGAGAGAGGGGAGCAGAAGGTATATTGGAGAGAATTATTGGAGAGAATTTCCCCAATATGGCAAAGGAAACAAGCATCAAAATCCAGGAGGTTCAGAGAACCCCCCTCAAAATCAATAAGAATAGGTCCACACCCTGTCACCTAATAGTAAAATTTACAAGTCTTAGTGACAAAGAGAAAATCCTGAAAGCAGCCCGGGAGAAGAAGTCTGTAACATACTATGGTAAAAATATTAGATTGGCAGCAGACTTATCCACAGAGACCTGGCAGGCCAGAAAGAGCTGGCATGATATATTCAGAGTACTAAATGAGAAAAACATGCAGCCAAGAATACTATATCCAGCTAGGCTATCATTGAAAATAGAAGGAGAGATGAAAAGCTTCCAGGACAAACAAAAACTGAAAGAATTTGCAAACACCAAGCCAGCTCTACAGGAAATATTGAAAGGGGTCCTCTAAGCAAAGAGAGAGCCTAAAAGTAGTAGATCAGAAAGGAACAGAAACAATATATAATAACAGTCACCTTACAATGGCACTAAATTTATATCTCTCAATAGTTACCCTGAATGTTAATGGGCTAAATGCCCCAATCAAAAGACACAGGGTATCAGAATGGATAAAAAAACAAAACCCATCTATATGTTGCCTACAAGAAACTCATTTTAAACCCGAAGACACCTTCAGATTTAAAGTGAGGGGGTGGAAAAGAATTTACCATGCTAATGGACATCAGAAGAAAGCAGGAGTGGCAATCCTTATATCAGATCAATTAGATTTTAAGCCAAAGACTATAATAAGAGATGAGGAAGGACACTATATCATACTCAAAGGATCTGTCCAACAAGAAGATCTAACAATTGTAAATATCTATGCCCCTAACGTGGGAGCAGCCAACTATATAAACCAATTAATAACAAAATCAAAGAAACACATCCACAATAATACAATAATAGTAGGGGACTTTAACACTCCCCTCACTGAAATGGACAGATCATCCAAGCAAAAGATCAACAAGGAAATAAAGGCCTTAAATGACACACTGGACCAGATGGATATCACAGATATATTCAGAACATTTCATCCCAAAGCAACAGAATACACATTCTTCTCTAGTGCACATGGAACATTCTCCAGAATAGATCACATCCTTGGTCCTAAATCAGGTCTCAACCGGTATCAAAAGATTGGGATCATTCCCTGCATATTTTCAGACCACAATGCTCTGAAGCTAGAACTCAATCGCAAGAGGAAATTTGGAAAGAACCCAAATACATGGAGACTAAACAGCATCCTTCTAAAGAATGAATGGGTCAACCAGGAAATTAAAGAAGAATTGAAAAAATTCATGGAAACAAATGATAATGAAAAGACAACAGTTCAAAATCTGTGGGACACAACAAAGGCAGTCCTGAGAGGAAAATATATAGCGGTACAAGCCTTTCTCAAGAAACAAGAAAGGTCTCAGGTACACAACCTAACCCTACACCTAAAGGAGCTGGAGAAAGAACAAGAAAGAAACCTTAAACCCAGCAGGAGAAGAGAAATCATAAAGATCAGAGCAGAAATCAATGAAATAGAAACCAAAAAAACAATAGAACAAATCAACGAAACTAGGAGCTGGTTCTTTGAAAGAATTAATAAGATTGATAAGCCCCTGGCCAGACTTATCAAAAAGAAAAGAGAAAGGACCCAAATAAATAAAATCATGAATGAAAGAGGAGAGATCACAACTAACACCAAAGAAATACAGACAATTATAAGAACATATTATGAGCAACTCTATGCCAACAAATTTGACAATCTGGAAGAAATGGATGCATTCCTAGAGACATATAAACTACCACAACTGAACCAGGAAGAAATAGAAAGCCTGAACAGACCCATAACCAGTAAGGAGATCGAAACAGTCATCAAAAATCTCCAAACAAACAAAAGCCCAGGGCCAGATGGCTTCCCGGGGGAATTCTACCAAACATTTAAAGAAGAACTAATTCCTATTCTCCTGAGACTGTTCCAAAAAATAGAAATGGAAGGAAAACTTCCAAACTCATTTTATGAGGCCAGCATCACCTTGATCCCCAAACCAGACAAGGATCCCATCAAAAAAGAGAACTACAGACCAATATCCTTGATGAACACAGATGCAAAAATTCTCACCAAAATACTAGCCAATAGGATTCAACAGTACATTAAAAGGATTATTCACCACGACCAAGTGGGATTTATTCCAGGGCTGCAAGGTTGGTTCAACATCCGCAAATCAATCAATGTGATACAACACATTAATAAAAGAAAGAACAAGAACCATATGATACTCTCAATATATGCTGAAAAAAGCATTTGACAAAGTACAGCATCCCTTCCTGATCAAAACTCTTCAAAGTGTAGGGATAGAGGGCACATACCTCAATATTATCAAAGCCATCTATGAAAAACCCATTGCAAATATCATTCTCAATGGAGAAAAACTGAAAGCTTTTCCTCTAAGGTCAGGAACACGGCAGGGATGTCCGTTATCACCACTGCTATTCAACATAGTACTAGAAGTCCTAGCCTCAGCAATCAGACAACAAAAAGAAATTAAAGGCATCCAAATCGGCAAAGAAGAAGTCAAACTATCACTCTTCGCAGATGATATGATACTATATGTGGAAAACCCAAAGGACTCCACTCCAAAACGGCTAGAACTTTTACAGGAATTCAGTAAAGTGTCAGGATATAAAATCAATGCACAGAAATCAGTCGCATTTCTCTACACCAACAACAAGACAGAAGAAAGAGAAATTAAGGAATCAATCCCATTTACAATTGCACCCAAAACTATAAGATACCTAGGAATAAACCTAACCAAAGAGACTAAGAATTTATACACAGAAAACTATAAAGTACTCATGAAAGAAATTGAGGAAGACACAAAGAAATGGAAAAATGTTCCATGCTCCTGGATTGGAAGAATAAATATTGTGAAAATGTCTATGCTACCTAAAGCAATCTACACATTTAATGCAATTCCTATCAAAGTACCATCCATTTTTTTCAAAGAAATGGAACAAATAATCCTAAAATTTATATGGAACCAGAAAAGACCGTGAATAGCCAAAGGAATATTGAAAGCCAAAGTTGGTGGCATCACAATTCTGGACTTCAAGCTCTATTACAAAGCTGTCATCATCAAGACAGCATGGTACTGGCACAAAAACAGACACATAGATCAATGGAACAGAATAGCGAGCCCAGAAATAGACCCTCAACTCTATGGTCAACTAATCTTCGACAAAGCAGGAAAGAATGTCCAATGGAAAAAAGACAGCCTCTTCAATAAATGGTGTTGGGAAAATTGGATAGCCACATGCAGAAAAATGAAATTGGATCATTTCCTTACACCACACACGAAAATAGACTCAAAATGGATGAAGGACCTTAATGTGAGAAAGGAATCCATCAACATCCTTGAGGAGAACACAGGCAGCAACCTCTTTGACCTCAGCTGTAGCAACATCTTCCTAGGAACATCGCCAAAGGCAAGGGAAGCAAGGGCAAAAATGAACTATTGGGATTTTATCAAGATCAAAAGCTTTTGCACAGCAAAGGAAACAGTTAACAAAACCAAAAGACAACTGACAGAATGGGAGAAGATATTTGCAAACGACATATCAGATAAAGGACTAGTGTCCAGAATCTATAAAGAACTTAGCAAACTCAACACCCAAAGAACAAATAATCCAATCAAGAAATGGGCAGAAGACATGAACAGACATTTCTGCAAAGAAGACATCCAGATGGCCAACAGACACATGAAAAACTGCTCCATATCACTCGGCATCAGGGAAATACAAATCAAAACCACAATGAGATACCACCTCACACCAGTCAGAATGGCTAAAATTAACAAGTCCGGAAATGACAGATGCTGGCGAGGATGCGGAGAAAGGGGAACCCTCCTACACTGATGGTGGGAATGCAAGCTGGTGCAACCACTCTGGAAAACAGCATGGAGGTTCCTCAAAATGTTGAAAATAGAACTACCCTATGACCCAGCAATTGCACTACTGGGTATTTACCCTAAAGATACAAACGTAGTGATCCGAAGGGGCACGTGCACCCGAATGTTTATAGCAGCAATGTCTACAATAGCCAAACTATGGAAAGAACCTAGATGTCCATCAACAGACGAATGGATAAAGAAGATGTGGTATATATACACAATGGAATACTATGCAGCCATCAAAAGAAATGAAATCTTGCCATTTGCGACAACGTGGATGGAACTAGAGGGTATCATGCTTAGCGAAATAAGTCAATCAGAGAAAGACAACTATCATATGATCTCCCTGATATGAGGGAGAGGAGATGCAACATGGGGGGTTAAGGGGGTAGGAGAAGAGTAAATGAAGCAAGATGGGATTGGGAGGGAGATAAACCATAAGTGACTCTTAATCTCACAAAACAAACTGAGGGTTGCTGGGGGGAGGGGGGTTGGGAGAGGGGAGGTGGGGTTATGGACATTGGGGAGGGTATGTGCTATGGTGAGTGCTGTGAAGTGTGTAAACCTGGCGATTCACAGACCTGTACCCCTGGGGAAAAAAATATATGTTTATAAAAAATAAAATAAAATAAAAAAAGAACATGGAAGTCCCTGAGAAGTTCTGCTGTAAAAGACTTGGACAAATTTATGACCCAGAATTGTCTGAATGTATTTGATCCTTTGGAGGCCAGAGTGGAAGCAGGGAGATCATGTCCCAGCAATGCAGGCAGGAGCTTGGGGGCATTTGGACAAAGGCAGACAGCACCAAGGTGGTGAGACATGGGTAGATTCTGGACATATTTCAGATGCAGAGCTAACCAGATTTGCTGCTGGAGAGGATATAGGACGTAAGCAAATAAGAGGAGGCCAGGATGGCTCTGGGATGTTAGTTCCGAGCTTCTAGAGGCGTAGAATATAACTGTTCCTTAGAGAAGTTCTCCTGGATTAAGAGCTTCCCCCTATCATTGCGGCTTCCTACAGCATCCAATCCCAAGGCTCCAGAGATTGCAGTTTTCATTTTATCTATTGATGAGATCACTGCCAATGGCTGAGTTTATAATTTTTTTTTTTTCCTTACTACTGTATCTCCAGTGTCTGGCACATTGTAGTCAATAAATCTTTGCTAAATGAATGAACAGAGACTAGCATGCAGCAGTTGCTTAACAAATTGTAGCTCCTATACTATTAAGCAACCTAGTACACGGGCTTGATGAATGCAACTAGTTGATTAGTATGCAGAGGGGTGGTTGGAGGGAGGTGGAAGGGGCATGACTGCTAACTGGTTGAATGACCCAGTTTTAATCTGAACCAGTTTAGACTTGGTAACTATCTCTCAACTTGGATATCAATCTCTCGACTTGAGTAACTCCCTTCCACTCTCTGGGTCCAGTTATGATCCCATTGAACAAGGGGTAGGATAATAAGATTTCCATCAACCTACACCTTGCTGCCCAAGAATCTAAGTGGAAACCATGCCTATATCTCTGAATGTGTGACACAGGACAGTCCAACAGAGACTGGGTCTGATCAAATGCTCCACACGATCTAGCCCAGCTTAAGTCCCAGAGGTGCATAAAAAAGAGGAATGCAGTGGTGGCTAGAGTCACCAAGAAGGCTGACTGGAGGTTCTTCTTTCTCCTTCCAAGAGTCTGAAGTAACAGATGAATATGGTGACATTTGGTGGAGAAAAACAACAACAACACTAAAAAACATTCTTCTGGTTTTTCTTACTCCCAGTCCAGTTGGCAAGACTATAAGAAGAGCTTGCCCCTTTCCTGCCCCTGAGGAGGGATCATTGAGCAAAAGTCACTTGTTCTATTTGACGTCACTTTTAACCTTGCTTTGTGCATCTGAAATAATCTTCCTTTTCTCCTCCAGTTAGGAATACACAAAAATATATTTGCTGCATGGATTTTTTTTTTTTTTTTGAGCCATTCTTCCTAAAACCTGGTCTTGGATCTCTGGATCTGGGTAGCTTTCCTGACCAGGGACCTCACCACAAGGCATGGACTGGGTCCCCAAAGTTTCAACAGCTCTGCCTGTGATGGCTCTCTCAGGGAGAGCTCTGAGCAAATAATTTTCAGTTTCAGTTCATTTGTTTTTGTTTTCCATTTGGCTGCTCAGGGCAAACATCTACCCTGAGATCTTCTCCCCCCGGGGACCATCCATTCTGTCGTTGCTTGTCTTGGTGCAGATGTGTGCTTGCCTCTTTCATTCTCCAGAAGAGGTCACTACTCGATTAAGAAAAATGATAACCCCTTAGCCCCCCAATGCCAATCAATGCACAGTTATCAGTCGCTAATAACCAAACCCTGCAAAGCCACCCAGTCCTTCCTAATATTCTCACCATTGATTCTATTATCACTGCTATGGTGAAAAAATATTCACAGCACCATGTGGTGATTATCACCACCTCAGTCTCGCTTTACAAAGATCCCGGCATCACAATCATTTTATTTCTGCCTCACACTGCCCTGGCACCTGTTACTTAGCCCCGTTTATGGGTGAGGAGACTGAAGGACAAAGAGGTCAACTGACTTACATAAAGATTATCAACGGCAGGCGCACCGGGTGGCTCAGTGGGTTGGGCCTCTGCCTTTGGCTCAGGTCATGATCTCAGGGTGGTGGGATCGAGCCCCACATCGGGCTCTCTGCTCAGCGGGGAGCCGCTTCCCCCCCTCTCTCTGCCTACTTGTGATCTCTCTCTCTCTGTGTGTGTCAAGTAAATGGAGAAAGTCTTTAAAAAAAAAAAAAAAGATAATCAACAGCAAAAGTGGGATGAGAACCCATGTCTTCTGAGAACAAGTTCCCCTGTTGAAAGAAAAGGTAGAGTTTCACTGGCTGAACTGCCCTTCTTAGGCAGGAGTAAAAGATCAAAACATGGTAACAATTCAAGGTGAGAGGTGTCATGCCATGAAGACAGAAGGCCAGGCTGGATTTGGAAGCCAGGGGCTAAGCTGGAGGGCAGCTCGACATTCCTCCTATTTTCCGGGTTCTTAAAGTAGATAATACAAGTGAAGCTACCAGGTTGAAGGCAGCAGAAGTGCACACCCAGGCATCGTGGGATGAGGCTGAAGATCACGTCAGTGTTCCACGGAGTCTTGGTCACTGAAAGAAGTACCTGAGGTGCACAGAATGTCATTCTCAGTTCTTGGTTTCGAGTTACATATGGAGAAAAACTGGGGGTGGGGAGGGTCAGGTAGTGATTTACAGCAAGTTTATGAGGCTCACAGCAACACGACACTTAGAGAATGAGAACCATAGCGGTCTGGATGATTAAGGAGGAGGAAATTCAACCATGATCTTGTAGGAAGAATGCAGCTGAATGCCACCATCAAAGCTACCTTCGTTGTGAATGAATTCTAAGTAACCAGAAGCAAACATCGTACAGCCTGGATCCCAAATCTGAAACACAAGATGGCAATAAGGGTCCAATGGGCCAGGCCCTGGACATTTATTCAGCTCTGGCAGCCTTGGGATGTGGGGTGAGCCTAAATTCTCTGACATCTGTGGTAGGTGGAGGCCACTACTCTCCAACAAAACTACAAAAAAAAGAGAGTCTGTACCAGCAATGCAGGAGGTCAGATATAGCCAGGCCCCAAAATGAAAGTCTATGAGAACCCACCACACATGGGACTGGGAAGCAGCTTTATAAATCCAGTGGTTTTTGCAAAGAAGATGTGGACCACTCTAGCATCTATGGTAAATATCAATCACATCTATAATTTAATGAGCACCTAGTATGAATTGAGCAAGGTAATGAGTGCTATATACATATGTCATCACATTTTTTAAATTTTTAAATTTTATTTTATTTTTTATTAACATATAATGTATTATTAGCCCCAGGGGTACAGGTCTGTGAATCATCAGGTTTACACACTTCACAGCACTCACCATAACACATACACTCCCCAATGTCCATAACCCGACCACCCTCTCCCTACTCCCCTTCCCCCAGCAACTCTCAGTTTGTTTTGTGAGATCAAGAGTCTCTTATGGTTATGTCATCACATTTAATTTCCACAACTGCCCCTGCAAGGGGTTTTATGTATCCTATTTCACAGAAAGGGATCTGAGGCTCAGAGAGGCAAGATAACTTTTCCAGTGTTGCTCAGCTTGCGGTTAGAATTATAACTCAGATCTAGATATCTCTGCAAAGCAGCAGTTCTTCCTACCACCTGATACTATGGTCTCCTGGTGAGACCAGGTAACCCTGCATTTCCATAACAAGAGGACTTTGATGGAAGAAGAATGAAGAACACATGGTAACCACCTTGGAGGGGACATTGTTGATAAGGGTTTGGACCAAGTTGGCATCCGAAGTCATCCCCCAAAGTGAGAGGGAAGCAATTAGCTACAGGGACAACTCTAACAGTACATTATTCCCAGTTTTTACATTTTATCCTATGACCCAAACAACAAACAGGCAAGTGTTTGTTGAGCAGGGCACTGTGATGTTAGGTCCTAGGGAGATGGAAGAATTTCACAAAAGAATTAACTTTTGTTAGCTCACCACAGACCATTATTAGGTTTGCACAAATATAGAGACAATACAGTATACCCAGAAGCTGAAATGACATCTGCAAAGGCAGAGAGACAGTGAGATTAGCCCAGCCTAGAGTGGAGAGTCGATAATATGTAGTGAGAGAGAATTAAAAAGCAAGTTGAAACAGATATATACAGGTATTTTGAATTTCTAGCTTAAGGGGCTTGATATTTACATTGAAAGCAATGGGAATCTGAAGGAGGAATTTGAACTAGTTAGGCACCTGTCCAGCACCCACTATAGTTCTTGGAAGCTAACAGATACTTAATACATGTTTGCTAAATGAGCGAATGAATGAATACTATGTATAGAATGGGCTGGCAAGGGAAGAGAACAAATCAAGGACACCGATTAGGAGCCTATCCCACTAGCAGTCTGGATGATACAGATAGAAATAGAAAAGCCACAAAAAGCTTAGAGACAATGAAAAAGGCATCATAAAAGGAAAAGAAGATTATTCTAATTCCAGCACTATTTTCTGATTGGTAGTTTGCACCCAGAACAGAGGGAAACAACCTTCTACTAATCTCCAAATTCAGGACTCCATAAATCTACCAGTGGAGCTAAAGAAGTTTGAATGTTTCTGGAAGTCCAAAGATTGAGTCAGGAGGGGAAAAGGAGAGGAATGTTTAAAACAGAAAGTAAAATAATGTAAAAGCTCCCACATGTTAAGCTTTGGAGCCAATGGTTAATTGATAGTCTGCTAAATGGTTAATTGATAGTCAACTTACCTGTGGTGAATGAACAAACACAGAACAGCAGGTCTTGTTATGTCCATTTTGCAGATGAGAAAAGTGAGGTTCAGCCCAGTATCTCACAGTGTCTTGACTCCGGGTGATCCAAATGTAAATCCTGTTCTTTTTTTGTTTGTTGTTGTTGTTTTCTATGATCCCCTATGGCAGAAGGAGAAAGGAGAAAACAGAAAGAGAAATAGAAAAATACAGACCTAAGAAGTCCCACTGGTAGATAACTAGGGAAATACGTGGTGGGGCTTCATAACTTATGCTCAACTTTGCTCTTTGATATAAGTATGAACAATCACATGTTTACCTAAAAGGATGAGCAGTGAATCATAATCCATTTTCACTCCTGACAGTATAGATTTTCTTTCTAACGCAGAGAGACCACATATATGTACTTGGCATTTTTTAACAAGTCTGTGTTAGGTCAGTAAATGCCTGCCTTCCCCTTTTCGCTTCCTGCATCATCACTTACAAATTCCAGCAGATACCTCTCCCCCGAGCCAATAAGCCCCAGAATTACATAAAGTTACACCCTTCTAACCAAACAAGATCCTACCGCTGAGAACAAGTTGCTTGGTTTTAGCAATTTGGTTTCTTGACAAGAGCCAAAAAGTGCTGAGATCCCATCCCTGGAAGGATCAGAAACCTGGAAGAAGTCATAGATGGCATATTCTTCGTGCTCAGCATCTTTCTTCATGACATGGGACCTACCAAGGGGATGACAGGGATTTCATAAAAGCTTTACAAGGCACAGTGGGATACAAAGGCTCTGAGCCACAGTCGCCTTCGTAAAGATCAGTGGTTGTGCTCACCTCTCTCATAATGCTTCAACAGAAAGGATGGCCATATTCCTTTCTGTGTCTTGGGAAGCCCCAACAAGTTATGCCTCTTCATGATGATTCATTCAGACTCACTGTGTTCCGCTGACGAAGGAGGAACCTCCAGAGTTAGCCTCCAACATAACTAGTGACTTCTTAGAGATTGTCACCTGAAAGCTGTGTTTAAGTTTTAAGCCACAACAGCTGATGACACGACACTAAAGGTTCACAAGGTGATACCACTTCGCCTGGGCCACGTTCTGCCTTTTCTCTTGTCCCCTGCCAACACTACCACCTAGCCTTGCTCACTAAGAAAAATGGCTTCTTTGGGAAAGCAGAATCCAGGGTTACTGGGATGTAAGAAAACCCCTATAGACAGCAGCTATTCCATATTATGGAGCAGCTCACAAGCATACGTGGGAGAAGGTCATGCAGGGACATTGTTCCCCTCAGCCCTGTGGGAAGCTCAAGCCCCCAGGGAGGTTGGCTTCCAGCATATTCTTCTCTTTGCCCTCTGCCCTTGTTCATGTGTGCCTAAATTATCCTTTCTTACACATGCCAAAAAGTTTAAAAAAGAATTTGGAAAGCATTGTCATCAATTATTTTGGGAACAACTGGGTAAAGCTTTTTAAGGGACAACTGGGCAAAATTTATCAAATGCCTCAAAAAGTGCATCCATTTTAAACCAGAGATGCCACTACATGTGATTTATTCTATGCCCGCAATTAGGTGTAAAACTATAAAAGGATAAGGATGGTCATCACGTGTTGTTTATAATGAGGAAACATTAGAAACAATTTATGTGTCTACAAATAGGCTTCTTTTTTGTTAAGGTCATTATGGTAGATCACGCAAAATGGTATAAAAATCATTTCATTGATCTGGCAGGAAATTTATGATATATTATTAAGCAGAGAAAAGAAGATCAAAAAATAGTCGTTGGAAGCAATATTATATTTTTGTTCAAAAATAGAACATTAAAAATAGAATATATTAATAGGGCCATATATTCACAAATATACATATTATAAACATATATAATAAAAGTCTGTGGCATGGTGGTACGGGGATGGCTTGATACATAATTGCTACTATGTTGGCGGTATTACCTTAAAATTTGGCTTTTCTAAAGTTAGGCAGGGGCTCCTGGGTGGCTCAGTCAGTTAAGCATCTGCCTTGGGCTTAGGTCATGATCTCAGGGTCCTTGGATAGAGTGCCACATCGGGTTCCCTGCTCAGCCGGGACCATTCTTCTCCCTCTCCCTGCCACTCCTCCTGTTTGTGCCCATGCGCTTACTCTCTCTCTCTCTCTCTCTCTCTCTCTCTCTGTGCCAAATAAATAAATAGAATCTTTAAATTTAAAAAAATAATAATAAAATAAACAAATTTAAAAATAAGTGAAGTTAGGCAAAGGTGAAGCCCTGAGGATAAGGGAAATGGTCTTTTCCAAAGTGGAAAATCCCCGCTGTGGTCAGTCCCTCAAGAATAAGGGTGTGTATCTTAGCAATTAAGCATTAAAAAAAGAGATTTCCTTCCTGGATCTTTTGTTTCCTGGTAATCTCCCTGAAAGTCTATGGACCTGTAATCCTTTAGAGTGAACTAGTCAAGGGAGGAGATGTCAAAGTCCAAGCTGAATTCTGGGTCATTTTCTTGGTGCAATCCCTTAAGAAATTTTAAAATCTTTTTTACATTTTGATCTGTTCCGGGGAGCCAATAATAATGATAGCAATATCACTGGGGGCCAGGCACTTTGTATCCATTTTTTCCAACCCCCAACCCCCACCCCCACCCCATTGCGTGAGAAGGAAGAGAGAATTTCCATGTTGCAGGAAGAAAGCGCTAACCATTCTGAACATTTAGGCTAATCAGACACTCCCTTCAGGCCTCTGCCTCAACTCCCCTTAATTCCTCAGGGCAACCTCCAAAAGTATTGATAGGCTCCCACTTTACTATTGAGGAAGCCGACAGGAAGCTACGAGAGATGAGTAGCCCTCCGAGGTCACACAGATTGTTGGTGGGGTGATGGCCCTCAGATTCAGGTAGTTTGTCCCTAGAAATTCTAGCTACTAAGATCTACTCCCAAATGGTGGAAACACGGGAAGGGGGCTTATCCATGGTAGGGCCAAAGGGTTAAATCGGGAAGCAAATAACACTGGAGGCCAGAGCGACAGTGGCAGAAGAATTAAAAAGAACCCCCACCCCCACCCCGAGGGAAAGTCAAATCTCCCAGAGACAGAGGGATGCTGGTGTGGCTGGCCTGTCTTTCCACAGCCTGCCACCCCCAGGCTCTTTGTCTGAAGTGAACTTTGGGCTACTTGTTCTCCATTTTATTGAAAGAGGCTGCATTCTTTAGTGACATCAAGAAGAAACTCAGATCTCCCTGTAAGTTGTGTTTTTCGGTCATTTGATATACATTGCAGACAGAGGCCTAGATTGTGGTACTAGGTTACAAGGCTAAGGTACTTCCGGCCTCGGGGTAAACATAAGAATAGTTTTAATTATGGACCATTGCAGACAGTGAACCAGGCTTCACAGAAACAGAGAGGCACGCTCTGGGATCTATCTGTTGGAGAGAGGAGGGCTATGCCAGGCAAACTTGGTCACAGGCTGGCAGGCATCACTCCTAGCTCTCATGCTCTCAGGCTCTCCAGGAGGCTCCATGAAATGGGAAGCACTTGGCCTTACCCTTGGAACAAGCAAAGAGCCTGGGAGCAAAAGTCTCTAAGAGGAATCCCCTGAGACCTAAGGCAGACATTCCTTGTGGTCCTCATCAGCTCTCTCTCTCTTCTCTCTTTCGTCTCTGCCTATCAAAACAGTGACGATGGCCAAGGTGCCTGAAGGGGATCCGAAGAGCCTGAAGGGGATCCGAAGACTGAGGTTGCCTCCAGACCCAATATAATAAAGTCCTCCCCCTCGCTTTATGCTTTGCGTCTTCTAGAAGCTCTTTCAGCTGGATCTCTACACCCAAACATACACACACATGCCCCACATGCATACACTCATGCACGTGCCCAGATGCTCCTGAAGCAGATATTATTTTTAAATATTTGAGGGCAGTGACCTGCAGGTCTATTGAACTGGAATTACTGCTGCAACAATATCCCTCTCAAGCCAAACTCAGATTCGAGTCAATACCTCCAGCCCAGATTCTCTGTCCCTGAGTGAGAAGTTCACTTGGATTATGTCAGAATGAGCCCAGCACGCAACTGATCCATAATCGTGCTTGCTAAGAGCATTTAGCCTTTCGGCTCCAGCCCCTCTGATGTCTGCCTTAGACTTGTGTCAGGGGCTAATGGCAGAAACAGAGACGGTGCCATTCAGCTTAATTGGGCGATCATTAGGACTTCCTCCAATAAACAAAGGAAGCCATGAGCTGCAGCCGACCTCCCTGGGGCTGTCTAGGGGTCTCCTGCTCAGGAGCTTCCTTACACATGATGAGTTCATCTGCAGTTGCCTAACTTCCCAGCCTGATCTAATTAGTAAACACCTTCAAAGGGATCAAGCTGACTTTTGAGACAAAGTCTACCCCACATGGCAAAGGTGGGCAAATAAATATTTAAAGGGCACATCTGTGTAGGTGGAGTGGGGAGGGGCAAACAGATTAGACACAGATATGAGTTAACTCTGGGAGCTGTGTTGTGTAATTGTCCTTGCCCTCGCCCCTTTGCTGGCCAAACTTGCCCCCTTCTCCACAGCTCCTGTGGAATCTGGCTTCCTAGACACTCAGCTACCCACGTGCCAAAAAGCACCATGATTAGACCTGAGCATAGCCCTGGTCATTCACTACCACAATTGTTTCGGATGCTAGTACTCACAGGGACCTGTTGAAGAGCCTAGAACAGAATGGTGCTATTCAGGAACTGACTGCTAGCAGCTAGCATGCAAATGACTGCTTGGTTGTTGGCTGTTTTTATTTTTGTTTTTATTTCATTTTCTAATCCAGCAAAGATTGAAATGAAAGTTTGACCCTCCATTGACGACATTCTAGCAACACCAGCGGTTACCGACTGTCCCCCCCAAACACCCACCCTGTCTACAGCATTCCTTGACTCTGTGCTTTTGCTGTGGTTCAGCCAATTAACATATAGATCCACCACCACACGGTGCAAAAATAGCTCACCAGACCTCCCGGGTCACCCAGTGGCTTCAAAAGAATCAAAGCTCATGGTGCACAAATGAGCCATGATCACTTCACCTCCACCATTAACACTCTGGAAGAACCTGTGACAGGAACATTTTCATCACTGGAGTTAAAGCCAGAAGCCATATTTGGAACCAGAGTTTGGTTCTCTGAAGTGGATGAGTATGTGAATTGAACAACATACACTCCACTCTGTTCTATTTCGTGTTTGTTGTTTATTGGTTTGGTTTTGGTTTTTCTGCCAAACCATGTATATATTGATCATTCATTTCACAAAAATTATAAAACACTTGAAGGCAAGATCCTTGTCTGTTTTCTCCCCATTGTATTCACAGTGCAGAGCTGAGTGTTGGACCCATATTCATTCATTCATTCATTCATTCATTCATGAATGCATTCACTCATACCTAATTGTCAGATATAAGGGATATAGCTGTAAGGAAAACCAAAAAGATACCTGTTGTCATGAAGCTTACATGTTACTCAAGAGAGACAATACATCAATAAATAAGCATGCTGATAAAAGAAGAAAGGAAGACAAAAACGAGAAGGTGAAAGGAAAGAGAAGATAATTATCAGAAAGTCATGAATGTCATGCAGAGAACTGAAATTAGAAGATATGATGGAGAGAACCGGTGCCCATGAATTGGCCCCTCAATATTCTCAAAGGAGGTGACCTGAGATCTGAATGACAAAAAGGAGGAAGCTGTAGAAGATCAAGGGAAAGTGATTTCAGCTAGAGGAACTGCAAAAACCCTGAGACAGGAATGAGTTTTAGGGGTTCATAGAACTGAGAAAAGCCAGTATGGTTTGAGCAGGTCAGTGAGGGGAAGTTACACAAGATGATGTCATAGAGAGGGCAGGAGCCAGGTGACTCAGGGTTTTATAAGCTGGGATTGGACTCATTCATCAAGTATTTGTTCAATGAATAAATGCACAGGCCTTGGAACACTATGGGAATGTAAGTACCAAATGCCTCTTAGGAATTTACAGTTGTACCAAAAGGATGAAAGAAATCCACATCCATCCATTCAAGAAATATTTACAGAGGCTCTAGCCGTACCAGGCACTGTGGTAGATAGAGGCGGTACCAGGATGAATGAGCCACACTCCTTACCTTCAACCAGCTTTCAGTGTTAAAGAGAGAAACAAGACCACATTACCAGAGCAATAAATCCCTTCATTTGAGGAAACACTATGTGAGCATATGGAAACCATCAGTCTCAGCCTGGAAAAAGTCAAGGAGAAGATAAGACAGCCAAGATGAAGAGTCCAGAGTTGGGTTGGTCACTGGAGGCTGGAAAGGTCAGGTAAACTTCCCATAAAGAAAACCAGCCTCAACTTGGCACTTCAGGAATGAATGGAATGTAGAGGAAAGAGGGGGAGGTTCCAGATTGAAAAACAAGTAGATACAGGTTTGAACCAAAGGTCAAAACTTGAGTGGGCATTCAAATCTCCCACAGTGTTTGTCCCTTTTAACCAACACCTTCCCTGCACACACATGCTTATCTTTCCCCTGTGCCAAAACACAACTGAAACGATCTGCTAACCATTCCCCAAATTGCTGAGCGTCCCAGTCACTCTGAACTGAAAGTCTGATCCTCATTCTAAGAACACCATCTACGGTTTTCTGATGATTGACTATTCCATGGATAGGGAACTCCTAACTTCTCCATGTGTTCTATTCTAGACGCCAAAGAACTTCCTCCTTAAACAAGTCTGCATCCTTGATGCAGCTATTATTTGACCTTAATTTTAATTTCAGAAGTATTTTGGTCAATTGTTACTAGGTATGAATCAATATTAAAACCCCAGGAGCATATAAAAATCAGCATTAACTTCTCATTCATGAATATATGGGCTGGCTGGAAAAGCTCTGTTGCTTGCCTGGGGGTCGGAGTGCTGCTCCATGAGTTTCTCACTCTCCTCTGGAACCAGTGGGCCAGCTGGGACACACTGTTGTTATTGTGATGGCAGAAATATAGGAGAGGGAATCTGCCACAGCACTAAGTAACTTCTGCTTACATTTCATTGGCCAAAGCAAGTCACATGCCCAAGCCCAAAGTCAAAGAGAATCTCAAGAGAAGAGTATAAAGTCTTCTTACCATAAGGACGTTGCAAGAAGAGATGCAATGGGATAATTACAACCAATTATTCAATTGACCACAGGAGTTATAAAGAATTTATCCCACTTCTCCCACTAATGTTAAACCTCAAAATGTAGAGCTTATGTTCCTATAAACACCCTTACTTTCCAGATTAAGCTTCCTTAACTTCTTAACCAACAGGTCCTAAGAACTCTTATCCTCACCATACCCCGAACACATTCTAGTTTGTTAACATTTCTAGCTAATATTTTTGGCAGACACGATCTCGGTACCGTCTTCCAGTGTGGATTTGCCAGTGCAGGATGATGCATGCATCTGTTAGGATTTGATATCTAATAAAACACTCTAAAATTTAACTCCTAATTCTTGGGTCAGCGAGACAGTTATTTTGGTCTGGGCTGGGCATGGTGGCACTCATCTAGGCTTTCTCAAGTGTCTGCTCTCAGCTGGCAGATGAGCTAGAGGTTGTTTGGTCTAGGATGGCTGTGGCTATGATACCTGGGGTCTCCCTTCACATTGTCTACTTCCTCCAGCAGGCTAATCAGGACCTATTTGCATGTCTGTATCAAGAGTTCCAGAATAGGGCCTGAATGATTGAGGAGTAGGTTCAAAATGACACAACATCACTTCTGCCACGTTCTTTCGGCCAAAGCCAATCACAGGGTCAACTCAAAATCAAGAAGCAGGGAAACAGATGCTAGCCTCCCATGGAAAAAGCTTCAGAGTGCTTTGGGCATGTTTGCAATCACGCTGACAGAGGTACTCTGTACCCTCTGTCCATGAATGCAGTGCATGTAGTCAGGCTTGCCTTGGGTCCTAGCCTCTGCCACACTGTCGACTTGCAGAGTTAGAAGGCATTTAACAACTTCAGATACTGAGTCGTGAACCGTTATCTAGCAAATTCATACTATGTCTGTATTTATGCTGTTGATCTGAACTAAAATAACCCTCGTATTCCATTTCAATCCATTTCAATTCCATTACTTCAGCTACCTTTGATCCTTCCATATCCCTCCTTGCAACAATTCTTTGTATATCTCGTAAAAGAAGTTGCCAAATTCTGAATAACATCTTCATGTATCTCCTTGCCGTATCTGGTGTAAGCAGGTGGTTGTTATCAGGTCAGTTGTAACAACCGTTTAAGGACAGCAATGATCATATTGGCCAACACTGCAAGATATTCTATGGCAGGATCATAATATGGGGCACACAGCTGCCCCCTGCTTAACATATGAAGTCACACAAGAGTGAATCAATACTCGATACAACACAAATCCAATGAAGTAAATCAGTGGCTCTTCAACTCTTTTTTTCAGTACAGCCTTTTTTTTTTTTTTTAAACAATGAAATAACATGTAAAAACCCAGCACAAAAGCCAGATACACATGGGACTACTTCGGCCAGAAGAGGGGATGTTCCTGGAGCCCTTTGTACCCAGCTTCTCCCACCCCAATCTCCCTTAAGATGTCTGAGGCCTCCCTGGATGCCATGGAACAAAATTTGAAAATCACTGAATGAAACCTGTGCTTTTCAAACTTGGACAATCATGGCCCTCAATAAGAAATGCATTTTCATAGTGACCCAAAACACACACACACACACACACACACACACACACACACACACACAGAGGTAACTGAAACAATTTTCTCCCTGAATGCAATATACTCTATATTTTGTATTCTACCCATAGATGGAGTAGAACACGAGCTAGGAATATTGATCACGAGCTAGGAAGCTGTTTTTACAACCCACTAAACAGGGCATGCCCCATAGTTAGAAACCACAGGACAAGATGACCCATAAATCCTGAAGAAGTCTTTCAGTGTTGAAACTCTACTGGCCTACTGTTCAATAGCTTCTGTACCCTCAGTGCTCACTGTTTGTTTTCAGGGACAAGGAGAAACCAGTGATGGACACCACCAAAAAGAGTAGAAGCGAAGTTTCAGATAAACCCTAATAATGCTCCCAAGAGTAATAGAGACCATGTGCCCTCATGGACACTAATAAAATTAGTATATTAGCTCATGAGAAGAGTTTATGCTGGAGCCAGACTAGCTAAGTTAATTTCCCAGTTGTGCCAATGGTAGTCTGTGTTACCTGGGCTTATTACTTATTCTATCTACACGTCAATAAGGACTTCTTCTGATGTGTAGGTCTAATAATTAGTATCTACCCTGTAGGGATGTTAATAGCACTAAACAAGATCATGTCTAGTGCACTTAGCAGAGCCAGGAACATAGTAAGTGCCCAGAGTTCCCTAATATTAATAAGGGAGTAGATGGGGTAGGTGGCTCCTCCCCCAAAGAAGTGGGTTCAATAATCAAGACAAACAATGAATTGTTCTCTCCTCCCATCCCCCTTTCATTGTAATAGTCAAAGGGATCTAAGTTCAAATTCTTGTTCTCTCACTTAACAGCTGGGGTCTTAACGATGGTCTTGGATGACTCACACTTTCTGAGGCTCAAGATCCTCCACTGCGAAATGGGAATAACGAAACCTCCCTGAGACAGTTGCTCTGAGGACAGTTGAAAGACTGAATGTGAGACACCCAGCCCAGGGCCTGCTCTGTATTAAGTCGCCCACAAAAAGGAAAGGGACACAGAAAGAGCCAGAGTCAGAGATGGGGAGAGGAACAACTTCACACTATCTGTCCAAAAAGAGAAAAAAATGCTTTGAAAAACAACTGTTCATATTTTGAAAGTAATTGAAGAGCATTCAAGTTATGAAAGAAACAGCCAACCACAGCCGAATCCCATTGTCTGTCTTAGCTGGGATTCAGTGCTCTTAGATGCAGAGTCCTACTAAGAAGTTCCAGCAACATGAAGTCAATACATTCACCATTTGGGGTGTGTGTGTGTGTGTGTGTGCGCACGTGTGCACATGTGTGAGTCTCGTATCTGTTTGACTTAGCAAACACAATTGTCTTCCAGGGGTCATGAAATGTTTTGAGGTTCATTGATAATTCAGGCATGTCCCTCCGACCAGAGAACCTATAATCAATCAATACCTCAACTCTGCTCCCCCCTTTTTTTTTTTAACACTGACTATGTAGCAAGGGTTTTAGACTGTGTCAGGTGTTTTAGACACATCACTTTGCCTAATTCCCAGAGCAACCTGGTCCAACAGGCTTTGTTATTCCCATTTCACACTTAAAAATGCTAAGGCCACAAAACTGGTAAGAGGCATAGAAAGAATATGAACCCAAATCTCCCCAAGTATTAAAGCCTTACTACTGTGCATCAGCCCATAGATGAATAGATGTAGGTATAAAAAGTGCCAGATAGAATATAGATTACCAACTGGATGGCACCTCTGGGTACATACCCCAAAGTATAGGGTAGTGGTTAAGAACACAGGCCTGGCCTCGAAATTCTTGTTCTTGACTGAGTAACTCTCAAGTTCAAGAGAGAGAATTAGATGGATACATGATATAATATAAATTTTCTGTAAATGCATGCGCATGCGCGCGCACACACACACACACACACACACACACACTCAGTGCTGAAAAGTACCTTAAAGGACATTCCAGTCATTACTATGAAGATGAGAAAGCCAACACGGGGTGGAGGTGAGTGCACTGGGGGTTTCATGGCCGGGGTCCCACGGGGGAGGAGAGACAGTAACCCTTAGAACCAGGAGCATCAGACACCCCAGCCCTGGGCTCTTTCCAACACCACACCCCAGTCCGCCTCTCTCGATAAATGTGACCAAGTTTTCAAATGGTTACTTCCCAAATCAAAGGGAATGGCTGTCCCAGATACGGCAGATTATTACAGAAGAAGAATGTCCACCTCATCCGAGATTTTCCCCTCTCTGTTCATTCGTAGAGGTCACAAGAAGTGCAGGGGTATGCTAGCATGACGTGACTCCTGGATCCTCATTCCCAAGAATGCAGGAAGGTTTAAATAAATCAGACTGCAGGCAAGAATTCAGACAGGCTCCCCCACATGTTCGGTGCTTTTTTTTTCCCTGGTGGATACCATCAGCTGTCCTGTTGCTAAGAGACCAGAGTGGGTGGGAAAGGCCAATAGTCGTATTTTTCAAACTTATCTACAAAACCGGTTGTGCCTCTGCTCCCTCCAGGGGTTCAGCTTTCTCAAGAACAGGATATTACAACCAGGCAGATGGAGAGAGTGAGAGTACATTTTTTCGAGAAATGAACTGAGCTTTTCCTGGACATTCCGTGTCATCAGCAGAGTCCTGGGAGCTGCCAATTATGGGTCTGAGGCAATGTTTGGGAAAGAGCCTCCGAGTACACATGACTCAACAAAATGTTCTGATTTACATTCCTATCTGTTGGCAAGTTGCACTTATCGGCACCAACAAGTGCTGAGAGTCAGTAGGAGTGCCGGGCTGAGTTGGTCATTGGAAAATTAAAAAGGAATAAAAAAAATAAGCAGGGGTTGTGGGGAGGTGAGTATTTGAATCACTCCGGGACTTTCCTTTTTGGTTGCATTCCAATCAGACAGACCTAAACCTGGCAGAGTCATTCCATTGCTCAATGTCAAAAACATTTGCCTGGAATGCAGGACATGTGAACTTGGACACCCCCTGCAGCTTCCCTGTGTGGCCCAGCATGCTTCATCCACTATAAACACAGGAGAGCCCAGGCCAGGGTGAGCAGGAAGGTGGCACAATTTCACATAAAGGGAAGCAGGGATACAAAGGGTGCGCTCTGGGCAGCATACTTCCCTCAAGGTCTTTGTACTGGCTCACAATACACTCTGATGAGCCAAGCAGAGCTGGAAAATGAGCCCTTGGGAACAGGCTGGTGGGTTTTTTTTTGTCTGCAGAAGAAAGCAAGAATGTGAAGTAACTTCCTCCTTTACTGAAAAGGAAAAACAAACAAACAAACAAACAAAACAAAAACAAAACAAAAAAACACCAAACCTGCTCTAATCACATATTCCCAAAGAACTCTAAGAGAGATAAACATGGACATCTGATTCCCTATTCTGCCCAGGGACTCCTCCCACCTTGATTTAGTTAAGGTAGGAATCACTGTCACTCTAGTGTAAATGAGGTTATAATTCAGCAAACCAGAAAGTCCACTTAGACCTTGCATCATGTTCCAGAACTCAGTGTCCTGGTCAGCAAAGAGCTAATGGTTGGCAGAGCATTCTAGGCAACCATATACAAATCACATTACCCCGTCTCCACCTCCAAATTTAGGATAAAAGAAAGGAAGATATCACTGGTGATGGGCCTTTCTGCTGTGGAGAATAATGGAGCCGAGTGCAGGATGCTGTGTGTGAGATCAGGGATACTCCGGTTCTAGAAAATAAAAACACTTAAGCTAAATCAAATGTTTACTGTAAACAAAAAAAAACTTGATAGCTTCATCCCATTTAATTTTCATAAAAACCAATGAAGTGTCAGCAATCCCTTTTCAGATTTACTGTTCTGTAGGATATACTAGCCTTGAAAGTCCCTACAGTGCCGAAGGGGAAAACTTGCTGCTAAAAGTGATGATTACTCAGGCCAGCTGTCACAGATGATGCAATCTTTCACATAGGACAGCAATTAGCTGAAATAATCCCAAACCACTGTTGCCCTTAATTCCTGATTGCCCATCTGGGTTTGCAGATTTGTCTACCAAACAGACACTTAAAGTGGCAAGTGAAAGGGCTATTCAAAGAAGATTCTAGAACGAGTTTAAGTGTGCCTTTTTGGAAGACTGACAGGTAGGTAAGGGACCGCTCAGCCAAGGTGAATGAGACCAAAGGCAGGGTGCCCAGAATTGAGTTTATTGCCCTTTAATCTCTGGAGCTCAGCAGGAGGTGGTGGAAGTAGGAGAAGTTGAGGGCAAGAACACTGATATTAGGGTAAATTCCATTATTGTTTTGATTGCGGACTGTCTGTGTGACACAGACATTTTATTTATGGAGGCATCAGAATGCATTAGTCTGGACATCAGCCACCTTGTCCTTCTCCAACCGTCTGATAAAATTTACTGTCTCCCTCATGGCACAAAAGGGCTGAGGCAAGTGATAGCATTTGGAGCCATGGTTATGACTTCATACATGATCCATCGAAAAACAGGGTTTGATCATATCAACATATCGTCTGTAGATAAAACGATGAATCCCATTCATGTCTGGATTTGTATTTAGAGAAGGTGGTAAAAGAGTGGGTCAAAATCTCTCTCGCATTGTTCAGAACGTAAAGAATAATGCCATCCTCACAGTAGATGCCCCTTAAATAGAAAGATGCCTTGTCATGGGTTGAAGAAAGTAACAATCACTTCCAAGTTAAACTTTAACTTTAACGTTGTTTACTGGGCCTTAAGGAAAATCGCCAAAAGAAAAGTAGTAGCTGTTGAATAAATCTTTGTTGAGAAAATCAGGGGCTCAAGGGAATTGAACTCGGATAGAGTGAGAGTAGATCCTTCTCTAGCGGTATTTGGGATTTCGTCCATGGAGGGCAACATGTGCCAGTCTCGGACATGACTTTCAACCCCCACAAACTTGCCTCCCTTGTCCTGTATCACCTTTGTTGGTCAACACTGTTTCCCCTCCATGAAATACCTTTCCACCACATTTGCCTGGCACTATCCTTGTTTGAAACTCTTCCCAAACATCTACTCTGCTGAAAAGCTGTCACTTCTGCAGCTCTACAGACAGCTGGTCACATCCTCCTTTATGTCCGGCCTAGCAAATAGCATCACTTGAAAACATTTTGACTGATGAGCAAATGAACAAGTGGATGGTCAGTAGAATATAAACACTGGGAGTAAATCAGTGTATAGCAGTGAGATGCCTACTAAGTAGAAGGCATGGTACTCCTGGCTTTAGTTAGAATCACACTGCACAACACATGGGTTGTGGCAGGGAAGTGGGGAAGAAACTATAAAGTGAAAACCCATGTACGTTGTATGGTACAGCAACATTCCCAATAGTGTTTGGGTTGACTCGAACTAAGAACATTCTATAAAACTGAGAAGCCAAAAGGAGCATGGAGGCCAACATCACCCCTTAAATAGGAACCATCTCAAAGTGTGGGATCCAACACTGTCTCTGCAGGACTTCCACCCACTCTCAAAAGAGAAAAGAAAGCAGAAGCAACTGCCTTCCTCCTCTGGGGTTGGCATATGTTTTAAAATAATGTTGATCATTTTCACAAGTACTTTGACTCATGCCATTTGTCATCAAGACACTTATTTCCGCCTGGGTCTGTCCCATTTCCTCTTGGAAGAGGAAGGATCATTTGAGCCAAAGGGGCCAAGTTTGTCAGGAGATAGATTGTCCTCCAAAGCAGCAGCCCAAGGACCACAGTGACGCTTTGGCCATGTGGGAATCTAGAATATCAAGGGGCTTCCCAGACATTTTCACACTGAGTAAAGCATCTAGGTTCCCCAGTGTTCACCCTGGACAGAAAAACTATGGAGAAATAACAAACCCATCCTTCTGCTCTCTTTTGCCCACATTTTATTTTTCTGAAAGTTTCCTGAACATTCAAGTCACAAACATTCGTAGCATTGGCAAGGAAGCCTATGTCTGAGTATAAATTATACTGAGTATAAATTATAAATCCCTAATAAAATGTCTAGGAAGGTGCACACAGAGGACACTTTTCACTGCAGTTATCTCTGGAGATGTGAATGGGATTGCGGGGCAATTAAAAGGAATTTTTACTATTTTCTCCATAAGCTTCTGAATAATTTGTGTGGTTTTTTTTTTCACCAAAAACACATATTGATTATAAAATTTAAAAAAAAATAAAGGAAAATAAATTTGTCAAAATGAGGATAAAGGATGAGTTGGGGCCAGTTTGGCCTCAAGAGTTCTCTTTCTCCCCAGCAGTACTAAATATCGGTGCTATGTGATCTCCTCACTCCAATCACGGAGCCTCTCGGTACTTAGACTCTTCCATCCTCCAACATTTACCAATGAGTCAGGAGGGCATGGAGGGCTCCCAGGGAAGAGACGATGCTAACTAAAACTTGTCCCAGAACTGACTGAACCTTTCATTCACACGATCTCATTTTGATACTCTTAAAAATACCACAAAAAAAATACCACTGGGTGCATTCTGAGGATGAGAAAATGAAGAACAGAGAGGTTAGTTGTGCTCAGGGCCACACAGCCAGTAAGTGACAAAGCAGGAATCAGAACCCAAATCTGCCAGGGACCCAAGCTCCTGCTTTTAAAGGTGTGCCCCATACTCCATTCCAATGACCGCTGTCTTCTAGGAGCTCTGCCAATGACATCCTCACCAGACCAGTCCCAGCCTCTCTGCTTACCCACCCTCGCATCAGGAGAAGTTGCTCTTTCCAGATGAGTTGGAAAGGAAAATGAAAACCTCATGCATTTTACTCCCCCTAGGCTCACCAATGTGTAGTAGATGTGATCAGCAACTTCTCTCTACCAAATTATAAGGCTTATTCTTAGACTTCCTCATAGTTAATGGTATGATTTGAATGCTCAGGCTTCTCATCCACCTGTCGACTCCATAATAAGTTCTCTCAAGTCCAAAAACAAAAAAGAGAGAGAGCAATAAAGCACAAGAAAAGGAGAGAAGAGACATGACCAGTATGAAAATGTCTGGGGATTTTAGTCAAAGTGGGTCCAGAATGAGTCAGCAGGGAGATGTGGATGACAGGAGGACAGATTCAAACTTCAGCACCCTTGAAAAGGCCAAGGTGCTGAGAATGGGGAAAATCATTGCCATCTTTTATGTCGGAACAGGGCCAGTTTCTTAGTCTTCCTGGGGTTCAGATTCCTCAACTGTAGAGCCGAGATCATGATAGAGAACATGCACGATAATCGGCTAGCTGAGTACCTAGCACACAGTCAACATTCCAAAAACAAAACCAGTCTCATCATTTCCTCAACAATATAAGAGGAGGTGCTGTTTGTTATTTTACAAATTATGAAACTAAGGTGACAAAGCTCTCGAGTGGCAGAAAATAGATTAACACCAGGTCTGCCTGATGCTGAAGGCCATTTTCATAACCACTAAGCTATACTTCCTCCCTCTATAGAAAATTTAGAACAAGAAGAAAATCCCCCATAACCTCATGACCCAGAGATAAGCACTTTTACCCTCTTAAATACTTTCAGATTTTCTTTCATACAGAGATGAATACTATTGTTCAAAATTGGGGTTCATGCTTTACATTCTACATTTGCCTTTTGCATATTTGTCAAGGCACCATAACCATCTTCCCAGGTCAATGAGCGTTTGTTTGTCTAGCCATTCTCGATGGCTACTTAGTATTTATTCATTTGGACTATGAACATGTTATATCCTTGCACTTAATCCCCTATCTCTGAATATTTAAGTGGTTACATTAAAATGTTTTTAATTTTTTTAAGACTTGTTTGTTTATTTTTATTTATTTTTATTTTTTTAAAGATTTTATTTATTTATTTGACAGACAGAGACCATAAGCAGGCAGAGAGGCAGGCAGAGAGAGAGGAAGGGAAGCAGGCTCCCCGCCGAGCAGAAGGCCTGACGCTGGGCCGGATCCCAGGACCCCAGGACCATGACCTGAGCCAAAGGCAGAGGCTCTAGCCCACTGAGTCACCCAGGCACCCCTAGACTTGTTTATTTTTAGAGAGAGAAAGAGAGTACAAGCAGGGAGAGGGGCAGAGGAAGAAGGAGAGAGAATCTCGAGCAGACTCCCAGAGAAGTATGGATGCAGGGTTTGATCCTGGGACCCTGAGATCATAACCTGAGCCAAAAAGGAAGAGTCAGATGCTTCACTGATGCAGCCACCGGGCCCCCCTAATTTGTTTTATTATTGAGGTGTAGTTGACATGCAATTTTATAGTAGCTGAAGGTGTGCAGCAAGGTGATTGGACAATTCCATACATTCCGTAGTGCTCACCACAAGTGTAGTCACCACCTGTCACCATACAACGTCATTACAGTATTATTGACTCTATTTCGTATGCCATACTTACTTACCTGATAAGTGAAGTTTGAACCTCTTAATCCTTTTCCGCAAATGTCTCACAACTGTGAGCAACGCTGCAGTAAGTATCCTCGCTTGCTGTGTCTTCATCTTAGCTATTACTTAAGGAGGTGCAGAAGCACTGGGCTTGTCCTAGAGAAGTGAGGCTCCAGAGGCAGGAATAGGGACAGGACAGCTGCCCTCAGTGGCTGGGGAGGAGCCTGTGGCACAGGGACTGGATCTTCTCCAATGGTCCTAAGCAAGTACCCGCTCCGCTGAAGGATAGACCCAGCTGTCAAAGGACCTACTAATTGCCCTACCTCAAGAAATGGTGTGTTCCCCACCCTGTGGGAAGCTCAACATGGGGACCTACTGAAAACCAGGTGCTTTATAAACATCACCTTGTTTAATTCACAGAACATTATCATAAGGGATGGGGCACAGCTGATAAGTCCTGGGAATTCAGACCCAGATCTTTCGGATACCAAATCCCTTACATCCAGGTACCGTGATGAAAAGCATGAGTTTTAAAGGAAACCGACTTGGGCTCACTTGTTGGCTGGGTGACCTTGGGCTAATGACTCAACCTCTCTGAACCACAGGCCTCTCATCCACTGTAGCAGGATAATAACCGCGTTGGCTTCTGAGAACGCTCGTGAACACTGAAAGCCCTGACTCCTGTAAAATGCCCAGCACACATGACACTCAGTCAATGTGGAGCCTCCGCTGGAAGAAGGTCTGGAAGAAAAACATCAAGGTTTTCAGACTTCCTTTGGTGATGCATTAGTTTTTCTCTAAAACAAGCCCACCTGGAATCATCCACGAAGACCTCTGAGCCCTCCAGCACCCAGAGACGAAGTCTGGAGCACAGACTCATCCACGAGATGCGTCCATTCATCCATTGCTGGGCCCTCGACCAGCTGCCATGTCTAGCTGGACTGAGCAAGACTGGTGATGCCCTGCCTAGCGGAGCTTCCAGCTTCTGGGCGAAGACAGACTAACCCATGATAATTCCGGATGGAACGTCCACTCCAGAGGAGAAAAGCCAAAACGTGATGGGAAGAACTACTTGAAGGTTAAGCAGAGGGCGTGAGAGGTCATGGTGAGGCTAGGAAACTCAGCAGGAGCCCCTATAAGAGCAATCCTATAAGAACTATTGTACTTAATGCTGTACTTAATGGTGCAGGGTTTAAGCCAAGGAGTAATAGGAAGAGCCTGGAATTCAGAGATTAAGGGCGGCAAGCCTGGAGGCAGTGGCTTCTGGGACAGAAGAGAACAGCAGCGGGGCAGGAGAGCGGCAGTCCTCGGGAGCCACACCTGCCAAGTGCACCCACACTAAAAGCAACCCCAGGGCACCCGGATGAACAGGATTTTTCTTTCTGGATTCTGTATGGAGCTTGACGTGGTAGCTCCAACTGGGATATTAAAAAGTCAAGCCAAGAAGGATTCTGGAGTCAAGATCCTTTATCCTTCTTCTTTGGTTCCACATGTTCAAATCATAGCAATTCAGAAGACTCTGGGTAAGCAGAGCAGGATTTGTCTCCTTTCTGGCTCCAAAGTTATCCCTCCACAGAGCTTCAGCCTCAAGCCAGTTCAGGGGATGGATGGAGAGGGAGGGAGAGTTGGGAGGATGAGGGAAACCAGTTCTTAATAATAATGGGTCGGCTCCGCATAATAACAGCTTCTGGTTTACAGAACACTTTCACAGACATTATCTCATTTGATTCTCACAGTGAATGGGGAGTGGAGGGAGGCGGACAGGAGGCAATTAGCATCAGCCCCCACCCTTTCAAATAGGAATGCTTGTGGCTCAGAGAAGTTAAGTGATTTGCCCAAGATTACAAAACCCGTGAGTGGTTTTATGACTCTCACTTCAGTGCCTCAGCTCCCTCCCTTAGAGCTAATTTTTTGGAAGTGAGAGTGGTTCTTTCTGCCTTAGAAGGATGGCATATGTATACCATTAACTCCTACCAACAGGGACGTCAAGGCTAAAAGAGGATCTCTAGGCATCGATGGCGCACCAAACAGGACAGTGCTGAATGCTGTGGGCAGGGGATATTGGTAAAAGGAAAACATACTCTGAGTACATTCCCAGGCTGGGAGCGAGCTGGATGTGCCAGAGGCAGGAAAATGCTGGTGCATGTCCGTGCCCCAGGGAACTGTTGGAATGAGAACCGGGGGAAAGAACAGAAGAGTAGGAACTCCACACAAGAGTCCAGGGCTGCTGGATGGCTGAGTCCTTCAGCAGAGTCCGGAACCCCATCTAGATGTCAGGAAATGAGAAAATTCCACAAACACCCCCACCAACTCTGAGTAGGGGCGTTCAGTTACAGGGTCCTTGATCTGGTGCCTGTTCAGGTCACCACAGAGTCAGTATGAAGAAAGACCTGAACTCTGTGTTGGGACAGACAACCCAGTGAAATCCATAAAGCAGAAACCAGTTCTTGTGGCCTTGTGGTATGGGGTCTGGCAGCTGACCAGGAAGCTGTGAATGGTTCCTGTTTCCAGAGCAGTTGAGCTGGGTCCCTCCCACCCCAGAGAACCACAGAAAGGAATTTTGCAAGGATGATCTATAACTGCCATCCAGGAAGGAAAGAGGGAACGGTTTCCCAGGGTCCTGCTAGAGACCCACATCAAAACGGCTCTGTCATCTCCATCCTGAAGTGAGGAGAATCAGGGCATCTGAACCTCAACCCACAGGCACTTTTGGTACTTCCTGCATACCCACTGTACCCCAAATCCTATGCAAAGAGCTTTATGCTTGACCCCATTCAATCCTCACAACAACCCTGCATTATGTTGAGGAATCTGAAGCCCAGGGTGGATAAGCGCTCTGTCCAAGGTCACATCACAAATGAACTGCAGAACAGATTTGCTTGGAGGTCTGGAAGCTCAGCATTCATGTTCTTTCCACTCCCCCACAAAGCCTTGTGAGTTTGAGTGCTTGAAATAGCATGGCAGGGATATGAGAGGAAAGGGGCATGGAGTGGGATGGAAATTGTGTCTTAAGCCACCACCCTGACTCACTCCCTTAATAAGCATCTAATGACAGCTGAAGTGTCTGCCTTGGGGGGAGTGGGGGTTTCTAGAATGGTACTTTGGAGAAAAATCCAGACTGGCAGTGACTGAGGCATGAATCAGCATGGCAACTTCCAGGTCAAAGAGGAAGGCTTAATGAGTAGCAGCTCCAAATGCAAAAGGAACAGTTTAGTGTTATCTGACAAATCTGGGACCCAAAGGAACAATGTCTTGCTTCCTGCTTCCATCTTCAGCCTTATTTCAAACTGCTCCCTAAGATGCAAACTACTGGAGCCTTGCCCTCTTCCAGGTTGTGGATACAAGGATGCCCATCTGGCCTCAGGTCTTCCCTCCTGAAGTGGTCTCCATTAGAAATGCTCTCTTCTTGCTCCCTTCTCTGCCCCTCTAACACTGACTGGTTGAACCCAACTTCCTCTTCTTCCATGGGATCTGTCTGGCCTAGTTTGTTCACTCATGAAGTTGTTGAATCATCATTAAACAACAAGTATTAAGCACCACAATTCCTAAGCACCATGGAAGATACTGGGACGCACTGACAAAAGACTCCCTGCCCTCATTGCCTAATAGGAAAGGGGAAAACATGGTGATAGAGTATAATAGGAGTAACAATAAGAGCTTGGAGGACGCTTAACCCTTCTGGGCTACAAAGCCGTTGGGGAGACATCCAGATGAGGCAGCTTCTGGACATGTTTTGAATGATGGGTGAGATGAATGAAAAGCTGTGTACTCAGAGTCAAGAGACCTAAGTTCTGGGCCTCACTCTGCCTCTGTGCTAACCTCAAATGAGGTATCTCCCTTCTTTGGACTTCAAGAGGGAGTAGCCTGGCACAGGGGCCAACATCTCTCCTGCCTGAGTTCTGTTCCTCATATTCACAGACCCCTAATTATTGCTCACCCGGCATCCTGTATCTCCAGATCTTTACTTCCTCATACGTAAAATGGAGATGCTAATAACCAAACTTTGGGACCCTGAAAGATTCAACAGGAGAATGTATAGGAAAGTGCTTTTGAAATTGGATATGCAGAGCTCTGAGAAGGGAGGTGTGGCTGTAGGTCAGGTCTCCACAGGATCATGCTCCCCTCTGCCTTCTTCTAGGGATCTAGCACAAGGATCAGCACACATAAGAGCTTCATAAAACATGCTGAACTGAGCTTTATTTTACACATACACACACATATACTCATCCTCCCTATATCTCAGAATATCCTCCTCCTTCAATCCCAACAAAGCACTGAAATCCTCTGCCCAACCCTACCCAAACAAGTGACCACTCCCACAACAAGACACTAATTCACCTCTTCCTTCTCTGTTCCTTATCATGATTTAGCTACCTATCTGCCATATCTGAACACCATTTCTGGGTCCTGCCTTCCAAGTGTTCCCTGTGGCGTCTTAGACCTCCCATTCTTGCTGGAGTATGTGGTTGGTGAAGCTGCCATGGTGACCATGACCACTTACTGAATGCCTTCTCCATGGCCTGGTTCTGTGACTCTTCCCACTGATCCTCATAACACCTCTGTGTGATGGGAATTATGATTTCCACTGTTCTAGTAGCTGTCACGAAATAAATTCCTATTTTGTGCCAAGCACTGTACCTAGTGTCTTATAAGTCTACTCATCAAACTGTATACTTTAAATATATGATCTTCATTATATGACAGTTGCACATAGATAAAGTTGGTTTATTTGGTTGTTCTTTTGTTTTTTTTTTTTTTTTAAAGAAAACCCTGGAATTGTGAGTATAGAGATGCACGTGTCAACAACATAGGAAGCTTCTCTGTCTTGTGTAAAGTGGGCTCTGAGAGGGCACATTTGCCCTGTAACAGTAATCTCAGAAAAAGTCACATTTGGGCATCTGCTGGGACCTCCCCAGAGGTAGTTGATGTAGAAGAAAAAAAGACTGGTTAAGACTGGTTAAGAAAAAGAGAGAAAGACGGAGAGGAGGAAGGAAGGAGAGAAGGAAGGAAAAGGAAAGGAGGAAGGAAGGAAAGATGGAAGGAAGGAAGGAAGAAGGGAAGGAGTGAGGGAGGGAGGAAAGGAAATGAATTTTTTAAAACAAAAATATTTTATTTATTTACCTTAGAGAGAGTGTGTGTGAGCATGGGCAGGACCAGAAGGAGAGAGAGAGAATCTCAAGCAGACTCCTTGCTGAGTAGGGAGCCCACCACAGGGGCTCGATCTCAGGACCCAGAGATCATGACCTGAACTGAGATCAAGAGTCAGATTACTTAACTGACTGAGCCACCCAGACACCCCAGACCTGATTTCTAACTCAGGTCTTCACATGGAAATGCTCCTTGTGCTGACTGGGCAGGAGCTAAGTTCTCATTTCAGGAGGCAGTAGGGCATAATAAAATGGCAAGAGTTTGCAACCCAGACACCTGGATTTGTTTTCCCACCTTGTCATTGAAAGAATGCACAAAGCAGAAATGCACAATGATGCATTTTCACACCCCAAAGCCCCTCTCCCAAGTGACCTGTATCCAGATCAAGAATCAGAACATTGTCAGAACCCCAGAAGTGTCCTCATGCTCCCTTCCAATCAGTATGTCCACCAAACAAACCTTGATTGGACTTCTACTTCCTTCGCTCATTAGCTATGTGACTTTCAGCACATTTTCTCATCTATAAAGTGGAGCTAGTAATGCTAATTTAATGAGTTTTATTTCTTAAAGAAGAAAGTGAAATAACATGTTTAAAACACCTAGCACAAGGCCTAACATGTCAGAGATGTTTCACTCCTGGGAGTTCCCTTCCCAAGAGGAAACTTGGAAGAGCCAGACCCCAAGGGGCAGGGGGCACAGAATGCGGAATGTAACAGGCACATCCCTGGGTGAGTCACTTGGCCTTCCTGGGCCTCTTGTCTCCTGTCCTGTAAAGTGAAGGCTTGTAAATGCTGGGCTCAACATCACGCCCCTCTAGAGCACCTTGCCCAGGATACAAATAAGCAAAAACATAGCTTTTGCTCCCTAAGAGCCCAGAATCCAAAACTCTCCAGTTCTAATCAGATGTGAGTAGGAATCCCAGCTTCTGTGCAATGGTATGAATACCTATAAATACACAATTGGAGAGATCAGAGCCACCGTCATCGGACTGCTCATCATGAACACCAGAAGGCTTCTACAATGGAAGTCCCCCCTTCCCCTCCCAAATGGACGTCACTAAGAGGCCCCAGAAATGTGGATGTTGCTGCTAATGCCACAGGTGATTTGGGTACAGGTGGGAACTACTAGTGAAGGAGTCAGACCGAAGTGGTGCTGAGACTAGGACACACTGTAGATTAACCCTCCCTTGTTTGAATAAATCTCCAAGACCACTTTGTGTCTTCTTCATTTGCCTTTTCCCCCTGACATATGCCCCAAACATACTCTCATTCATTAAGAGCAGCCAGTTATTTTAGCTCTAATCAAGCAACTCATTTCTTCTTTCAAACCAGGGTCTGAGTTCTCAGTTCCTAATGAACCTGGGATAATGAGAATGATTTACCTGTTTTTGAGCAGCACCTGATTATGAAGTGGCAAGCCAGTCCCAACACCTCCTTTGCGCAAACAGCCTCCCAGCACCAACGACAAGCTGTTCTGTCAACCAGCGGGCTGCTCGCCCTGACAACTCTCTACACTCCTTGTCCTAAGTGCTGATGTTAAGTGGTGGGTATCACTGAGGGTGTCCGTAGCAGTCTTTCCAAAGAGTAGACCTCTGCAGGGCTGTGTGGGTGGCTCAGTTGGTTAAGCCTTCAATTCATGATTCTGGTGCAGGTCATGATTTCGAGGTTGTGAGATTGAGCCCCATGTCAGGCTCCACACTGGGCGTGGAGTCTGCTTAAGATTCTCTTTCTCCCTCTTCCCTACTTCTCCCTCTCTCTCTCTCTCTTAAAAAAAAAAAAGAAAGAAAGAAAGAAAAGAAAAAAAAAACAAAAAGAAAAAAAGTATAAATTAAAAATAATAATAGACCTCTATATCTAATTGCCAGCCCTGATCTGCACCAAGTAAGGAATAATTATTAATAATGCTAACAGCAGCGATGACACTAGCCAGCCTTTTCAAGGCACTGATCCCATGCCCAGATACCCCTGGCATTTTGCAGATGTTATTTCACTTAATCCCCATCAAAATGGAGTTATTGATCCCAATTCTTCATCCCTCTTTTTGGCCGTATCCATGCCCACTGCCATGAGACCGTAATTCTCCCTAGGAGTAGAGTATGTATCTCTACCCCTTTCCTCTCAGACAAACCTAGGCTCAATCAGTGAACCTTCAGGTATCTGAGCAGGAAAACGTGGCTGTGATTTGAAGTCACGAAACATGGAGATGATTTGTTATGCAGAAACAGCTGACCAAACCAGTCCTCTAGTACAGACATTGGCAAACACATAAAATAAGTTTTATTGGCACTCAACAACACCCACCCATTTCTGTATCATCATCTGTGGCAACTGGCATGGTACCAGGCAGAGGTGGGTGGTCACAATAATGACCATCTGATCTGCAAAACCTAAACTATTTACCACCTGGCTTTACAGAGAATGTTTGCTGATTCCTGCCCTCGAACAGGATTTCGCAGACGTTAACCAGCATCACGATCTCCTGGCAGGTTTATTAAAACACAGAATACTGGGTCCCAACTTCAGAATTCTGATTGTGTAGGTCCACAGTGGAGTTCAAGAATTTGCCTTGGTCTCCCGACCCTCCCCACTCACCCCAGACAGACATCCCACTCCTCCGTCAAGGGATTTGAACTTGCTGTTCCTTTGCCAAGACTGTCTGAGCCCCAGATATCTCCCTGGCCTATTCTTTTGCTTTGTTCAGACCCCTGCTCACGTGTCCCTGTGTCAGGGGAGCCTTCCCTGTCCATCCTTTAACTAAAATCAAGTTTCCCCAGCCTCTTCAATCTTTATCCCTTTACCCAGCACCCCTCCTTTCTATAGCATCTGCTATCTGCTTATACATATCTTTCCAATTATCTGTCTCTGCACTAAATGGGAAACTCCCTGAGGCTAAGTATTTGACTTCAGCCCCCGGCCCTGTCTCCAGCACTTAAGACAGACCCACGGCAGAGGGTCCAACAGTAGTTTTGAATGATTGAGTAAATGAACAGCCAACCCTTATTTAAAGTGGGACATTCTAGTTCCCATAACAAGTATCTTCTCTTATTCCCTGCCCCCGCTTCCCTTCAAAAGGACTCAGCAAAAAGCCTAGAAGAAGCAAAGGAAGGTCTGTCAGTTGGCTGCCCTGCCCCTTTGGCGTCCTCGCCCTCCGCCACCCGCCAGACCGCCCGGGCTGTAGCTGGACCCCCGCCGTGACTCTGTGGCCTCTGCAGACTGCAGACCGGGGGGCCCAGGACAGCTCCGCCAGGGAGTCTGCAGGAGCCCCTAGGGACACATGCTTCAGGACTCACACCGCCAGGACACATGTGACTCCCCTGCCTAGACCGCTTCTTCACATCTGCCCCTGTGTACTTTGGCTTCCAAAGCCTGTGTTTACAAATCTGGGTCGAGGAAGGACAGGAATTCCAACAACATGCGATTCACAGAATCCAGCCCGTTTTTCCTTGTAAGCAGCTAGTGTGGAGAGACGGCAAGTCATCTGCTGGACTCTGAGGCCACGCAAACCCCATTCGTGTCCAGCTGGAACTCTGGGCAAATTGCACGGCCTCTGTGAGCCTCAATTATCTCATGTAAAGGAAGATGATAATGCAAATCTGTTATCAGAATTAGAGCCAATATGCAAAGTCCCTTAAGAATTTGGTAATATTATTTCTATTTCTGAATTATGCTCCACTATGTCTATTTCAGGCTGAGACCCAGACTCACCCTCAGTTCCATTCTCTTCCTGAGATAAGAGACCATCATCTTGACATTCTATCTCTTCACATACCACAAGACCCCCTCCTTCTCCCTCTCCCTGTGCAGGTCTCCCCAGGAGAACTGGTCATTCCAAGCATAGACTTGGGCGTTGTTAGCCTGGGATTTTAACCATGTCTCCATCCCTTCTAGCTGAGTGATCTTGACCAAGTTACTCTGTAACCATGTGACTCACTTTCCCAATATGTGAAATGGAGATGGCGGTGGTAGCTGTGGAGCGAACATTGTGGGCCTCTGGCTTTAAAGCCTCTTCCTCCCTCCTCCCTATTGCGCCCTCCCATGCAGAAGGTGGGAAGCCCATCTCAGAGCCCCCAGCCCTCCTCACAGCTAGGGCTGAGTGTAACTCACTCGGACCCAAGAGATCCAAGTGGAAGCTTGCCAGGAAGTGCTGACCAAGCTTGAAGATTAAATGATAATATCCCTGTGAAAAGCATAGGGGAAAGCCTGGCAAACCACACATAAATGCCTATGGAAGGAACACGGAAAGGTAGACACTTCCTGAGTCAGAATTCAGCTGGAGTCATGAGGTGAGGTCCGGGATGGCAGAAGATTTGGGGTGGTGGGTGGTGCTAGAGGAGAGGATGGAATCTGTGTAGGGGGGGATGTGGGTGTAGAGAGGACACAGGTTGGGGCCACAGAAAGGAGCGCATGTTCAGACTCCCTTGAGCGCTGAGCCAGGACACCCCTAGCCCAGGCTTCAGAATGGGCTCAGGAGAAGCCTGTCTCAGGAGGGAAGCCAATTAAAGTGTCAGTCACAGGGATCCGCCATTCATCGCTGGACTGAGAAGTGCTTATGAATTGGTCTCCACATCCATGGATTTTATAGAGAGAGCATTCCAGTCCCTGTGAGTGTGAACGGTGTCTTTCATCTCACGCTGCCTGGTGGCCTGCAGGCCAGACTGGGCAAAGCTCTGTGGGAAGCCCCAGGGCACAGAGCTGCAAACGGTCCTCTGGGCTGCCCTGGTAGAGCGATAATAACCACAACACTGCTCTGGAGAAAAAGTGAACCGCCGGGTCTGAAACCGCCTCCGGTACCCTGTCCCCAGCTGGAGAGCTGCAGTGCTGTGTCCCCACCCTCTGATGGATGCCACGGAGAGCAAGTGGCAAGAGGAGAATTCCCTGTGAAAGGACCCAATTTGGCCGATTTGGCTGATGGCTCCTCATTTTCCTGAATCTGAGGGGGTCTTCCACCTCCACAGCTAGCCCCCTGCAGGGAGGAGTTACTGGTATTGGAGGAGAAGCTAGTGAACACAGCATGGGCACCAAGTCCCCTGAGAGAATGACTCTCAGGTGCCCCACTGGGGTCACTGGTTACTGCAGAGGGCGTGTCTGGAGGCTGACGCTGAGCAAGGGCAGTGCTAACCCAGCCTGGAGACATTCCAAATATGTAAAAAGTTATATTATGCTGGGCACTCAGTAGCCCTTTGAAAACATGTTTCAAATACCTTCTGTGTCCAGTTTCTTGCAGGCTGAACCTAGAATACCACCGTGGGAGTATTCTTTCCCAAAATGCAAACCAGAGAGTATCACTTTCCTGCTCAGAATCTTTGGTGCCTCTGCATTAAAGATGAGATTGAAGCTTAGCCTGGCAGATGCTCCTGCTGTTTACCTCTCCTTCCTTTCTTTTTCTACACTGGACATTCAAAACTAATTTATATCCCGTCCCCCAACACACGGTGACTCTCATCCTTGCTTGCCTCTGTACATGATTTCATTCATTCACTGATTCATTCATTCATGGAACATTTATTAAGCACCTACTGCATGTCTTTGTCAGTGACTAAGATACAATAGTGAACAAAAGTGACTTCATAGTCCCAAAGCTTATAGCATTGAATTCAAGAGTTCTCACACCCGGCAGCACATCCGAATCACCTAGGGGGCTTCGTAAAAGCACAGAGGTTTGGACTTCATCCCAATATCCCAGGCTGGGAAGAGAGGGGAAGGAATCAACAGGCAAAATTATCACAAAAGGAGCAGGGAGCTAAACAGCAGTTTCTTCTGCGACCTCCTTAGGAATCAGTAGGATGAGTAGGGAAAAGCTGGGCTTGAGAGTCAAAAAGACTGTCTCAAAATACAGGCATCCATATAGTCTGGCTTTCTGGAACATTCAACTTTTACATGTTTTGTCTGGCAAAACTCCTAATAGTCCCTCCTTTTATTCTCCAAAGTGTCCTGATTGGGGTGACAAATGACACGGCCACTTTCTTCCAAACTCCACTTTACCCTTTCTTACCGTGAGAACCTGGAGTCTGTTGAAGATCCCCAAGCCTCAGTTTCACGGTCTACAGCACGGTGTGAGCAGTACCCGTGTTAGAAAGTGAAAGAAGTAAAAGATCACGGCTGCCAAGTGCCTCGGAGAGTAGGCGCCTAATTCACAGAAGCCATAACTATTCTTCACCTTGTAGGAAGCAGCCTTCATTTGTTCGCATTGTTATGAAACGACATGTTAAGGATGAGAACACAGTCAGATGAAAAGCAGAGCATATCTATTTGTGGAGAAAATGGCCCTAAATCACCAGGACATGGCTAGGTGATTGCTGGCCAGGATGGCAAACCCATCTGGCATTATATGTTACAATATTTCAACAGCAGCTCAACCTTCTAGAAAGCAGAGCTTTCCCACCTTCCTTATTGGTTAAAATTTCTCAGAGTTGGGCCCAATGTCTCTAATGGGCCCAGATGCAAGGAAATGAAGGCTATAGTCTAATGTGTGGGGCCAGGCAGAGGGAAGAGAGAGATTGACATATCCTCTGTCTGGGTGACCATCCACTCATGACTCATCACATGGGGAGAAGGGCCCCTGTTGGCCTGTCTGTGCGGTGATTCTGCCTGTGATTCACGGATGCCCATGAGGAAGCCCCCTTTTTATATCCTCTTTCTGGTCTCTTCGATTGGCATTTGGGGCCAAAGGGAACCTAGAGGGAGAGGGAGGCAAGAAGATCTGCCAAATGGATGGAATGTGGCTTGACCTAGTGGCAATGAGAGACAAGGACAAGAGGAAGAAATGCTGGCAGGCCTGGTTCCCTGGGTGGAACCTTATGAACGGCTATAGAAGAGAATTTTAATGCAAAATGGTGGATATTCAGAATATTTCAGAGAACCTCAAGGGCAGAGGATGTCCCATGGACAAAAAGAAAAGGGATAAAGCTTTGCAGAAACCCAAAGTCTCTTTGTATGAAGTTACATGAAGGAAGAGCCACATAAACAGATTGCTTGAAAGTCGTAGGTATGTTCATCTGAAAGTAATCAATCAACATAAAGAAGGGGTCTGTAGAGTATAGAATAACAAGGAGGCTGAGACAAGAGTTACCTAGCTCTGTTCTACAAACACAGGCACAGAGGCTGGTAGGTATTGAGTCTCTAGAATCACTCTGAGTTCTCAGGTGTGGGTCAAAAATAAGTGATTAGTTTTCCCAAAGTGTGATAGGCAAAATGAGCATGCCATAGATACAGAAAGAACACTTATTTTAGTAAGCATGCATTTACTCCTACTACTGGCACATACAACCCACAATATTATATGTATTTTCCTTTGAACACAATTGGGTAAAAATATACACACTTCTTTCTTTCTTCAGACATGCCAAACATCAGAGCCCATGAAGTTCTCTCTACCTAAAGTGCTCTCTGGCAAACCCTCTCCTGCCCTGCTCTTCCCTACAGATCTCAGTCCAATGCCACCTTCACAGAGGGTGGCCTTCCCCAGCCACGATGTCAAGCATGAGTGTCTCTGGTCATTCTCTCTCCAGCCTGCTGCCTTTTTCTTAAGAAGTACTTCCAGGATCTAGGTTTATTTATTTATTTATTTGTTCCATGTCTCTGTTCTCCCATCTCCAGCATCTTGCCCATAGTTTGGCACATAGTAGTTGCCTAATACTTATTTGTCCAGTGAAGTCCTATTGAAACAAATTATGACCTTAGTAGTGACATTCTGGCGTGGGAGAAATGAGTATGAGCTGTGGTCAGGGCATGGTGAAATGTGTGGTGCCCTGGATGCAGCCACAGGAAAAGATAAAATGCTTGGTGATAATTTTACCCCTCTCCCAGCTAGCTGACCTATAGGTAGGCCACAGACCCGGGAGTGAGGTAGGGATGGACTATATGCCTTATGGTGGTAAATATAGATTAAAGAACATGGCTTAGAACTGAGTCCAGAATAGGTTTCCTGTTCCTTCCTCTTCTGAGGAGCCCACTCACCCCATTGCAACCCTAAAATTTCAGGCTTTCGTCCTCTCTTCCCTCTCTCTCTCCCTCACTCCTTCTACCCCTCCTTCACCCTACCTCAGGGTGAGGTCTGTTCCAGCAGATTGACTTATGGGAAAGGTAAGAGCCAAGAGAACATGTGTGACTCTGAAGAGAAAAAAGAAATAGCATGTCAGTGCTAGCCAGGGGCCCTGGTCACAGCCTAACCAGTCAGAAAGGCCATTCTTTCATGGGAAGGTGGAAGCCAGGGTAGAAGCTTCCCCTCCAGTTCTTCTGAGACTGTGGAAGTTTCTATGTGGAGGTGGGTTAGTTCAGGAATAGTTGGAAAGGAGAATGGTTCTCCATAGAGTCAAGGTCACACACACACATCTGTGAGAAAGGGAAGTCACAGACCATTGTGAACAATCATGAGCTCCTGGAGATCATAAATTACATCTTGGATACTATTGGCCCTAACATATATCTCTCTGCCTGGCCAACGGTAGTGGTCAATAAGTATGTGCTGAAAGAATGGAAGACTGGATGAATGATTGAATGCACTAGTGTTTAAGTGAGTAATATATGTATTATACAATAGCCTCTTAAAATCTTGTTCATATGTGTAATCTTAAATCTTAATCACCTAAGTATACTAAAAAAATGACTTTAGAAATAGGTAAGGGTGAGACCCAGAACCTGGACCATAGTGCCCCCACTAACTTCTGGTCACCTTGTAAACCCTCTTGGAATACAGTTTAGCTCCAAGGAGGTCGAATTACTTAGAGTAGGTGGCCCGTATCATCTGTGATCCATCAATAAGCCATCTATGCCTGCCTTCCATCTCTTGAGCAGGGAATTTTAACCTGGGTCTATGGACTTTGCAAGGATCAGAGGACAGATATCCAGGGGTCTGTGAATTTGGATGTGATAAAAATACACCTTTATTTTCACCCACGTCTAACGGAAATTCAGCATTTTTATCACAAGTGGATGTAAGTGACAACCCCAATATTAATAAAAACTGTGATATTATCATCAATAGGAATCACCAATAATTTCATGTCATGTGTCAGCTTTGCAGGGATTTGTGTCTACTTCAAAATGACATTAGTTATGGGACCTCTTAGATCTTATTTAATGCCTTCATAAATAAGCATGCGCCATACCCACATAATCATGCCCCTGAGATGATCCTTAATGATCCCATCTCTTAGTATTCACACCCTGTACAGTCCTCTCCTGTGAATATGAGCTGAACCTAGTGATCTGCTTTTAATACATAGAGTAGGGCAAGAGTGAAAGGTCATATACACGGATGAGCCTACAAAGACAGTGACTTTTGTCTTGCTTTCATTTCCTCCTGCTTACTCTGATGAAGCCAGCTGCCGTGTGTGAACTGCTCTATGGAGAGGGACTAAGGGTGGCCTCTGGCCAACAGCCTGTGAGGAACCAAGGCCCTCAGTTCAACCTCCCATGAAAAACCAAATCCTTAGAGTAAGTAAGTGAGCTTAGAAAGCAATTTTATCCCCAGCCAATCTTAAGAGACTACAACCCTGGCCACTACCCACATTGCAACTTCAGGAGAGACCCTTAACCAGAAGCCCCAAGCTAAGCCATGCTCAGATTCCTGACCCACAGAATCTGTGAGATAATAGATGTCTGTTTCTCTAATATGCTAACTTCATTGCTCAGCTACAGATAATGAATAGTTATCTATCTATCTATCTATCTATCTATCTGTCTACCATCTATCTATTTCCTGATTGGTAAGTGCATCTCAAGATAACTAGTTTACCTTGAGGAGGGGTCCTGGGTTTCACCAGTCTGACAAGGTGATCCATGCCACCCAGCGGTTAAGAGCCCCTACACCAGATTCTGTTTCGGAGAAACACTTGTTCTGGAAGGGGCTTTAGGGAGTAGCATACATCTGAAGTCATATCCTCCTGACATTGGAGGAAGCAAATGGAAGGAATAAGGAAAACCAATGATTGGGGTTTGGTTTAGCTTGGTGGGGTGTCATAAGCTGGAGCATTTTCATCAAGATAGCCAGAAACACCAAAAGTAGATAAGAGAGCTGAGAACCCTAAGTTTGAGTCCAAAGTTGGAAGGGTAACAGAGGAGAGGGTAGATGGAGAAGATAGATATGGAACCAGGGATGTCAGATCTGGGGAGAGAAGAGTTGGCCTGGTTAGGCCCTGCAGTGGTCCCGACCACACACTATGTCTCAGGTGCTTTGTCCTGGTGTTTTTAAAGGGAAGATAAGCACAGAGAATAGAATTCCATCTCCCATTCAGAGTAGGAATCTCATGTTTGGTGACAGGCATTTAGACACCACTTCCCTGCCTTCTCATCTGGATGGTAAGCTCCTCAAAGGCAGGGCCCCGATGTACTTATTTCCTCCGTACCCCAGAGATGGAGGACGGCATAAACTTTCATAGATCAAATATCTGCTAAGTGACAATGCTGTACCTGGGAACCACAGATGAATTAGTCTCAGTCTCTGCCTCAAGTTGTCCATGGTCTAAAGAAGGAGTTGATAGAGACAGATAGCGGCTTTAGAAAGCCCTAATTCAAATATGAGATGCATTTCCTAACTATCCTCCTAGTTTGGTGGTTCTCCAAACCTTGATTTTGCATGTGTTAAAATGAAGGTAGTAACACTCATTTCCCTGGGTTGTGAAACTTTAAACCAGATGACATATTCAGAGAACACCATTTAAGTCATGACGTGTCAGGGGTACTTCTACCTCACCTCCTATTCTGTTTCCAGTCTTCAGTCTTAAGGCCCCAGTGTTTATGTGAGATCTAAGTCCTGTGTGAATATTGTGGCCATGTGCCACAGCCCATAAGCTCAGAGGCAGAGACCATGTGGAACTCATTTTCTCAACTCCAGTGAATAAAAGAGCTCAGCCTCAGAGTAGGGACTGTTCAGCACATGTTTGATAAATGATTAAGATGATAAATGACAAATCCTAGAAAATCCTTCAAAATTGAGTGCAACAGCACTCCATAAGAAAGGTCACCATGAGCTGGAGGAGTGGGTGAGTGGATAGGACTTGGTTGAGTGGATAGGACCTGGTAGCAGAGAAAGGAAGATCCAGAGGATACACACCAGCTTACAACAGTGATCACCTCTGGGTGGGAAGGAGAGGTATGTGATGGGGAGGGACAGAAAGGGAGTGTCAATGGCCTCTATCAAATTTCTTTTAAAAAAATAAAATATCACAATCAATTGCACCAGAAATGCCAACATGTATTAAATTGAAGGGGTGGGCACAAGGGGACTGTTAACAGTTCCCCTGCTTCTTACTGTGTTAGAAATTTTTCATGTTGAGAGAGGAAGGAAAAGCATTTCAGATAGGAAGAATGCTGGCCAAATGCAGACGGGTTGGGAGATTGTGGCAAGGACAGAGCAAAGAAGGCCTGAGATAGGTTTGTCTTTGACCCTACAAACAGTGTCCCCAGTGAGGGGGGCAGGGAGCAAGTGGGAACTGTCCTTGGTCCTGTCCTTGGTCCTGAACCAAGACCCCTCCCTTGGTCCCTGTTGTTTCTGGTTATCCTAGAACACTGGGGGTTTCTGCCCAATTCCCCCAAGTGCTCACTGGTCTTCCTGGTATTCTCTAACTCAATGTCTTTAGGTCCAATTTTGCCCAGCTTCTGCAAAAAGGAGCAGAACATGAGTATTTCTCAACCTAATAATAGTTTCTACTATTGATCAAGCTGTCATGTGTGGCAGGCACTGATAGCAGTTTTTATACATTGCTTCATACTGTTATAATTATCCCCACTTTATAGATGAAGAAACAGACACAGACCGAGATCACATAGCCCATAAATGGCATCATTGAGATTAAAGGACGTCACATAAAGACATAGCCCAGGAATTAGCTAATCATTCCCTGGCCCATGCAAAAAGGCCTTAACTCAGAAGAAACTATCCCTTATGAAGTCATTGGCTCCATATTTTCTGGATTTTGTTTTTCCATCTACAAAAGCAGGATAGTGGATTAAAAAAAAAAAACAATGTGGGTGGAATTATCTTTAAAATATCAATTCCTCTACAAACGTTGGCAGCCCTCTCTAAGTTTATTATCAATAGGTATGGTGATAATGAGAATAGTAAGCCTTCTACAGATGTCAACACCATAAACCATATTCTACTTCCATTGTTCAGGGAAGTAAAACAGGGAGGGGGGAATATACTCATATCTCATGCATATACCTACAGAGAGAGAGAGAGAGAGAGAACGCCCCAAGATGGAGCAGGGCAGACTTGGATGTATGGCCCTATTGCAACATGTGCTAGCAATGTGATGGTGGGAGAATCATTTGATAGCTTCCCAGGCTGTGTCCCCAGCTAAAAAATGGTCATGTCCATAACATTACCTATTTCCTAGAGTAATCAGTCAAGATAAGAGATAAATGAGTTAGCCTAGGATAATTACGGTAACTGATGATGATGTTAGAAGCTACCATTTATTGACTGCTTGTGGCCTTGCACCAGGCATTGTGTTGGGCACTTTGTGTGCGTTAGCTTCTATCCTTGTTAAGGCCCTTGGAAGTGCCTATTATTCTCTCCATTTTAAAGATGAGGAAATTGAGGTTCAATGTGCCCTTACTAACTGTCAGCTCAGTCAGATGGAATGTGACTCATCCATAAGCAGATGGCACTTGAGAGGTTGGATGACAAGGGCTGGCAGGTACAAGGTGGCCCTACTTTTTATTTTTTCTAAAGTCTAAGCAGGTACTCCTATCATCAGATCTCACTCAGAGCCAGTGCCTGGAGAGAGAAACCTCACAGACAGACATGCAGTTGAATCACAATTCCAAATTCCATGTATGGCTGAATCCAGTCTGGCTCCCCAGTGCTAAGAGGGCAGCTGCCACTGGCCCTCCTTTTCCCCAAGAGAAGGAAAACCTTTCCTTTCCTAAGGAAAACCTGCCCTGCAAGCATGACAGAACCAGTGTAAGGGAGCTAGGCTCCCTCCTTTCTGCCTGGAGAGCAAGAGAAGAGATAGGAGGGAATTGTGCCAAGGTCACTGTGTTCCCGGTCAGTGTGTTCCAGCTTTGAAGTCAGAGAGCTGCCAGTGTCCAGGCAAGAAGAATGCTGCAGGGTGCTCCACCTGCCAGACCTCTGATGAGCTCCAGCTGGGCCTCAGCCTCCACACAGCTGCATACTGCAGAGAGGCCACACTCACCACACACTGCCTTTCCAGCCCCAGCGGCACCCCTAGGAACCTGTGACTGAGAGAAAGCCAAGCCATGGGATGCACAACAGATGTGCCCAGGTACCTTGCTTCCAGAGCCTCTGCAAAGAAGCCAGGCATGCCTCTATCACCAAATCCCATGAGAAGAATTCTCCACACATCCCCTGGGTCTCTCTTCCTTCTGCCGCTTTACTTACAACTTTTCTTTAATTCATTCAGTCCTGGACCCCTAGGAAACGTTTATTGTGCACCCACTAGGAATAGATTCTACTCAGAGCTGCAGTCTTGGGAGAGCACAGGAGTCTTGGAACAGCAATGCCATGACCCACTTGTTCAGCACTTCCTCCCATCCCTGAGCCCAGCAACCCAGAGTGGACCAGCAAGCTGGGGATGGCTGTCTCCTGCACTTAGGGCCAGCCCCAGTTTGCTGTTCTCACACGGGACCGAGGCTGATGGTGTAAGGGAAATGTGGGGCCACTTTGAGAATCAGGAAGGAAAAGTACCATTCAAAGTACTAAAATGTAAAGTTTTTTTTCTTTTCTTTTCTTTTCTTTTCTTTTCTTTTCTTTTCTTTTCTTTTCTTTTCTTTTCTTTTCCTTTCTTTTCTTTTCTTTTCTTTTCTTCCACAGCCTTGCCCTTGACTTGCCATGGTGGTTTTTATTTGTTATTTAATGTCAGTCTAAGTAAAGCATAATTACAATTGTAAATTATTAGCATGAATTTTAGCTCATGTGTTTATATTGTACTTCATGTTAAGTGCAAATGTGAGAACATTTGACTCGAGCAGAATCAACAATATTACACAATTTGTATTTTGTAGCCCATGCATGTTCTTACCCGAACAGTGGAAGCACTGCACAAACTCAACTATTTGATTTCACCTTTTCAATAGACACGCATTACATCAACAATGGCAGTGGCAGCTTCCTTAACACACACTTGATGCTGGCTTTGAGTGTTGCCATCCAATTTCATTCACAAAGCTCAAGTTCAAAGATAAGCTTATTGAGAATTCCAAAATGGTACCCGCATAGTATTACACCAAGCATGGGGCTCTTCTGAGCATGAGGCCCGATAGGACTTTCCTGGTTGCACAAGCATGAATCCAGCCCTTTGGAATGATGATCTAGGTACAAATCTTGACTATAAGTATTTAACATGGCCAACTGTTTTGACTGTCATAAAAAAAATTAACCTTTCTGGGTGTAATTTTATCTTCCCAGAGGCTTTTGCCTTGTGGTTTGCAGATCAAGTGGGGGTGATGGGTATAGACATGAAAATCAGGGAAAAGGTCTCCTAGAAGAGCCTATACCCATACAATCTTCTGTAGTAGGTGGAGCCAGATTCAAAGCCCCACTTCATCACTGAGCAGCTTAATAACACTTGACAAGTGATTTAGCCTTCTGAAGTTTCGATTTCTTATGTTGTAAAACTGGGGTAATGGCTACCATATCTCAGAGGAACTGCCAGAATTCAAGATAACTCGGGCGAAGTCCCTGCACCCAAGAGACACAAAATTAATGAGCACTATTGTATTGTTTTTATTAAAACACTCCAGGTTTCTGAACTTCAGGCTGTCCTGCTTGCTCTTACTACCCCCAGATACTGCCTAAATCACTTGTTACCTGGAGACACACACATTTGATGGAGGAGGCAGAAATGTGCAGTGAAGGAAGGTGAATGGTTTGGTGGATTTCTGACTCAAGCAGACCTGAGTTCCAATTCCATGCCCATTTCCTGCTAGACTCTCAGCACATGGCTTTACCTCTTAGGGTGTCCATTACCTTATGGATCACAGGGAGGAGAGGCATGATCATAGGGCCTACTTCGTGAAGCCATGGTGGGGATTCCATGGGCTCTGTGCTCTGCTTAGCAGACTGCTGGGCTCAGAGAAATATTCGGTCATTTATCCCGTGTGTCAGTTACCTGTCTGCACAATGAAGATGCTGGTTGTCCACACTGCATGAGGTTGTTTTGGGGGACAAATAATAAATGTCCATGTAAAGGCATCAAATACAGCACCTGGCGCATAGTTAAGGCATCATGACTGTGAAATGTTGACAATGACAATACTTGGCAGTTATCACATTATTGATGACAGCAGATAACCACCACAATTCTCTCTCCTCCCCGTCCCCCTGTGCTGGGCACACGGACAATACCCAAGAGCACTTCCTGGTTCAGTGTCCAGTTTCAGCTTTTGCTGGAGCTACTTCAACACCCTTCCCCACCAGAGAATAGTTTGCCCAAGGACTGAGTATATTTTGTTTTTGAAGACGGAAAACAGACGTTAGTGCCAAAGCACAGACTTCTTCAAAACAAGACAGGGCTCTACACAAGGCCATGGCCCTGACTTTTAGGAACTGGAAGGAGGTGTACTTTCTAGTAACCTCTTGGAGGAAGATGATAGCTACATCTCTTACCCTGCAGTTGTGAATCAAGGTCTCCTTGTCCTCTAGTCTAGCTTCCCTGTTAGAAGTTAGAAGCTGTGAGATTATCTTGCTTCAGGCAGTCACAGAACACCAGACTTTGCCCCAAGCTCCTTTACCCTTCCTTCTGTAACAGGGAGCCATTCCCCATGAACCCTTATACATTATCCAGGCCACAAGGCAGTCACTATATGCATATACCTTTCAGATAAACCTCTTGCTTCCCCCAACTCAATCCATGCCCACCTGGTGAGCTCATTTCTCCACTCAACAAAAACTTCTTGAGCACTTACTATCTGCCAAGCTTAGTGCTAGATACTCAGAGACAGACCTGCTGAGTTAGAGACAAACTGTTTCTTGTGTGTAAGCCAAACTATGAATAGAAGTTATCAAGAGTGTATAAAATGTAGTGAGGAGGGAGAAAAAGGAGTACCATGGAAACTCACAAGAAAAGAAGAAGGGCTTAGTCCTAGGTAGGGATTAAGCATGAACTGCAAAAGGTGACACCTGATCTAATCAAGAAAGGAAATTGCTCTTCCTCACCTATTACATTAGTAAGTCATTCAATTCACACACACATGGAGGAGGCAACCTTTCCCTCCAACCTACTCGTCTCCTCTGGCGGCCCCCCATGCCCTGCCATCTTGGCTCTCAACATGCTGCTCTAGCAGCGCTCATTCCATCATCTGACCCCCAGACCAGAATGTACACCCTGTGAAATCAGCAACTAGACCAACCACGTTCTCTGTCATAGCCACAACCCTTAACTTGGAGCCTGGCTTCGAGAACTGAATATTGTGAAGGCCCCACGCTGGCTCGTGGTGATACAAGTTTGACAAATATGCTTACATAAGTAATTAACAAGTGGAGCTGACGAAAGGGAAATATTAAATGAATGATACAGATTGAAGAATTTGGGAAGAGCAGCATGTTTAATTCAGCTCAATTAGATTCAGTCCAACAAACATTAACTGTGCCTTCTATGTGAGAGGAACATTCCACGAACAAGAAAGGATACAAAAATATATCAGAAGAAGGAAGCCCGTATGCTCAATGTGTGAGCTTAGAGGACACAAGCACACAAAATAAAGATCTACCTACATCAGAGGCCATGAAGATTCAAGGGCAGGAGCCTCAGAAAACATTTTAGAAGGGCTTCAGGGAATGGATCTTGAAGTAAAGCACTTCTCCCATGTGGGTTCACACTGAGTGGGCATGAGCTCATTCCAGTAAGAGAAAACACCAGATGCAAATAGGAAGAACAAGGGTGGTGCATTTCGGAAAGTCCAGCTTACAGTCATCTACAGACAGTGCTCAGGAGGAAAAAGATCCTGGCTTCAGGGACTCAGTGACCCAACCAATTCTTCTAGCGCCTCCTACATTCGTAGTGCTGCAACCCCAGGGCCCCAAGAGCTTTGGAGTGGACACAGGCTGCTTGTGTCTGTCCAATACCTCTGCTTCCTTGGAGGACATCCCCCATCCCGGTTCTGCATGGTCCTATGGAAACTTCAGTCAGGGTAGCCCACCCCAAACTCTAGCCTCAGGGTGGATACAGAAAGCTCCATCATAAAAACCAATCCCCTACAATAACGGGACAGCCCAGTGGCCAGAATGTGACTCAAGGAGGGCCATCAGTATCTTTTCCTGGATTGATGCATAGACATTGGGGAAGAGAAGTACGTTTTTAGCTGATGTTGCTATACTGGGAGAAAATGAATTGGAAATATTTGTGGCCATCCTCTCTGCCCCACAGAGACAGCCTGCCAGTGGTGTGAAGCCAACACACAGAGGAAGCCAAGCTGAAGAATGGAAAGAGGGCCTGATAACAGGCTTTAACAGATGGCTGCATTTTTAAACTTGGGTGGATGAAAGAATGATGGACCCATTAACAGAAATGCAGAAGTCAGGAGGATGAGCTGACTTTCAGAGAGAGATGGTATCACCCCAAATCACCAAATCTCAGAGCTAGAAGAGATCATAAAAAGATTCTGCACAACCAGTCATCTGATGCTCATTTTTTCTGTTTTCCTCAGTTAAGTTTCACTCTGCTGGCTTCCTTCAGTCAACAATGTTGATTAAACATTTGATCAGTTTGGTGAACAAAGCATTAAGGGCCTTCTTTTTGAGGAGCTTACTGTTCAGTTGAGGAGAAAAGAAACCAATGAATATATAATATAGTGTCAGGTTTTAAATATAGGCTATTAGGAAAAAATGAAGGTTTCCTGATGGCTTTGGGTATGCTGCATTAGATTAGGCAGCCAGAGAAGGGCTCTTGAAGGAGAGTGCGTACATAAGCAGAGCATGAATGATGGGAGGAAATTAGTCATACAACTACTTAGAGAAAAAGAGGGCTGTTCCAAGCAGAAGTCACCAAGGTGGGGGAGTGCCGACAGGGCCATAGGATGCCCCCAAAGCTAGGTGTATGCAGAGATGGGACGCCATGGGAGAGACTTGCTGGGGAGGGGGTCATGGTAGTCAGTGGGCTTGGCGAGCCATGGTGAGTATGACCAAAAGTCATTAAGAGAGTTTTAGGTAAGGGGGCCCATAAAAGCATAACTGTGAGAGTCCCCCCAGGTTCCATTAATTGGAGATGGACTTGACTTGAAAGTAGAGAAAGACAGTAAGAAGGTAGGAAAATAAAAAAGAAGTTCAGGCAGGGAAGCCATACAGAGCTAGGAACAGCAATAGAAACACAGATAAGGTGTTTGGAAAAGAGTGAGGGACAAAGATGAGGGACAAAGATGCAGTGGGAATTTTAAGTAAAACCCAGCGGACCAGAAACTGGAAGAGTGAGGTTGGAATCCTACTTTGGTGGGCTTGGATGTCAGGCTGAGAGAATGACTCCTTATCAGGTGGGCAAAGGGGAACCATTAAAGGTTTTTGGAAAGGGAGGGTGAACTCTCTGCCTCAGAAGATCAAAATCGTGTCCCAGGAGAGGATGTGTGTTAAAGTGGGAATAAGCATGAGCTGGGATTCAGGCAGTGCTAGTTCAAGCTCAGATTCCACTTGTATTCTGCCTGTCATCTGGGACCACCCATGAAAAGAGTGAGGCCAAGGAAGGAAATCAGAAATACACCAAAGAGCATCTCATCTCCCACAAAGAGTGGAGTGGGCAAACTACTTTATCTTTGTAAGTAAAACTTTATTGGAACACAGGCATACTGCCCATGTACACATCATCTTGCCCACAACAACAGCAAGGCTGCATGATTGCAATAGAGACCATATGCCTGGCAAAGTATAAAATAATAACTATCTGGTCCTCTGTAGGAAAAGCTTGCTGGCCCTAGTTCCTCAAACCTTACAGACTCAAACTTGGTATAGTAGGTTGGCCATGGTACAGAAGGAGAGAAAAAATGGATTCACACATAGCTACTTGGAAGGGAGGAAGAATTAACAAGATTGGCAGTTTTTCCTAGACGTAGGGGAAAAATTATTTTCTCCTGACAAACAGTCAGACAATGGCAGTTTTAGTGTGAGATAAAGAGGTCAGAGATAGAAATGGGCAAACACAGATGAGAGAGATGGGCAAACTGAAGAGAGAGTTAGAGCCATGCAGACAGGTGAAGAGATAGTCTTTGATATATTTCCAATATGATTTATATAATGTACCTGTATGTGTGTGTGTTTGTATGTGTGTATATCTGTATCTATATATCATAGATAATTTATGGTAGCCACACTCTGGGGTGTTGACAGAGTATTTAAAAAAATATATCCTCAGTACAAAGAAAACTTCTTAGATGGAAATGTCAGAAAGTCATTTCTTCATTCCAAACTGTCCTGAGATAGAAAATCAGGACATATTGCCCCAAGGGTAACTGTGTTGACAGAGACTAAGACAAGATCAATACTGGGTTTTGATAGTGAAGTTTGCAGTATGTGGAGGTAAATAAGACCATGTTCCCTGAATGCTTTTATCAGAAATATCAGCTGCAGGTTTATGAGGCTTCTTTTCCAGTCTGTCTCTTTCTGAGCTTATAAAAGTGCTTTTAGGAGATGTCTTACTGATTGCAAATATCACAAATGGAAGTAATGAGTTTTTAAAACCACAACCTCCCCCCACCCAAGAAAACAAAGCTATTTCCTGATTTTAGAGACAGGAAGAGGGGCCTATTATCCCAGGGAAGAAGAGTCTGGCTGCCTCTGGAAAAGCCACAAACCCTTTCCTGAGTGCACGCCATCAACGAAGACCACAGTTTGATGACTGAACAGTATCAAAAGGCTTGCCAGAAGTAGAAGAGAGGGCTCAGGAGAAAGGAAAAGAGGGGAAACTAGGGAAGATCCTTCCATGCCATCCACTAGCTTTGCTCTGGAGTGATTCATAGTGCGTAGTGTGGAGGCTGGCAAACCAGGATCTGAATCCAAATCTGACACAGGGTCGGTGATGGGTCTTGAGCAAGAAGTTCCTTGACCGCTCTCCACTTCATTTGAGGAACTACAGATAATTTTCTATAGTTGAGCTAGGTGGCACTTGTGAGGACAGAGCAGGAGAGAGCGAGGATGAAGATGACGATACACAACCACAACCACCCCCACCACAATAATAGCTCTCACTGACTGCTTGTGCCCAAAAGTCCTTCTAGTGCCTTAAAATAAGAACTCCTCCTCTTCTCACAACAACCTTCAGAGGCAAGTTATTACAATCATGAGCTCTATGAGATAAATGAGACTCAGAATGGTTAAGTGAAAAAAGCTAAAATTTGAGTCCAGAAAGCCCGCCTAAGGGCCTGCAGGGTTATCTGCTCTGCTCTGTGGCCTCTACAATGAGGCTGGAAAGATAGGCAGGAGTTAGACCATGGTATTAATTCCCTACAGCTGTAGGTAAGAAACGACCACAAACTGGGTGGCTTATAACAATAGAAATTGATTCTATCCCGATCTGGAGGCCAGAAGTCTGAAACCAAGCTATCAACGGGGCCATGCTCCCCTTAAAGGCTCTGGTAGAGGATCCTTCCTTGCCTTTTCCAAATTCTGGTTGCTCTTGTCAACACTTTGCTTCTTGGCGTATAGGTCTATTACAATCTCTACCCCATCTTTATTTCACTCTCTAGTCTTTGTCTTTGCATGTCCTCACTGCTTCTTACAAGGACATCAGCCATTGGATTTAAAACCCACTATGACCTCATCTCAATCCTCATCTAATTATATCTGTAAAAACGCTATTTCAAAACAAGGTCACATTCTGAAGTTCCAGGTAGACATGAATTTTGTGGGGACCCTGTTCAACCCACTAAAATTATGAAGCCCTTAAATTCTAACCTTATCTTGCAGGGGCTTAAGACACAGGCTCTTTCAGGCAGAGCTTCTTGGGTTATAAATGATAGAAACTCTGCTCACATTGGCTTATGTATAAAAGGCATTTATAAGCTCAAATAACTAAAAAGCCTAGGTATACACTTTAGGTATGAAAATTTTCCAGGCAGATATGCTTCCAGGAGCCCAAATTAATAACTATTGAAGTCTCCATCTCTCAAGTCTAACTTCTCTTATGTTGGTTTCCCTGAAGCAGAGTCTTCCCCAGAGACGTCAATGTGGCTTCCATAGTTCCAGAAATAAGATTAAAGGAAAAAATGGCCAGATCCACTTTGCTTTTATTTTTATGTGTAGTTACTGGTAGTGGGAAGCTAGCAACGATTATATCCTACTTTCTCATCAACCCCAAATGAAGGAGAACATGTTTTTCCCCAAACTTCTAACAAAAGTCTTGGGAGTGAATCTCAGGGCACCAACTTGGATCACACTGCATTCTTTAACTAATCGTCGTAGTCAGAGGATGGGGATTACTCTAATTAGCTAGGATGCATACCCACCCCATTCAATCACCGCTCATGTGAATACGTTGTGGTTGGCTCCCCTAGGAAAAATTGGGATGTTGGACCAAAAGGGAGGATGGGTACTGACAGACAGAAACTATACATGTCCATCATAGATGCAAAATAAGTGAGTAAATAAGAAGAAAAAGAAGAGAATGACAGCATTGCATAAACTTGGATTTTCAAAAAAAGGATACAGATGCTTTCCATTATATTCTATCTTCTCTGGCCTAAATTGATGTATTGCAAAACAAATGGGACCTGAACTCCTGTAGCCCAAGAAGGGCTGGCGTTAAACTATTGAAAGTACTTTCAAGTTCATCTCCATGTCACTCCAGTGGGACTGATGTCTCCTTGCAAGCAAGGATTATGATCACTATTGCCTCTTTGTCTACTCTGGCTCTGTTACGCATAGAGCCCCACCCTTAAGAGTTTACATTTACTTGAGGGCATGGCTCCTATGACTTACATAGCGAACTAAGAGGAATAACCCAAGACCAGAGTCCAAAGGATGAACTCAGCTGAGCACAGTGTCTGAAGCAGACAAGCGCTTGACCCCACCCTGCACATCTTCAATTTTTCCCAGAGCGGGATCTAATTAGGAGCAATGGCATGGGAATGAAAGGGTCCCATGAATCCTACTATAGATGACGATTATAAAAAGTGAATTAAAAAAAAAAAACTATGTAATGACCCTGGAAAGCATCCAAAAGCAGAAGCCAGAGGATAATTTAATCTTGGAAAAAACTATAATTGTGAGGGAGAAAAATTAAGAATGTGTGGCTTTCTGATCTGAGAGTTCTCCACAATCTCCATAGCTATAACTGTGGCCCAATGTGTCAGAGATCAGAATACAAGCTTGTGAAAGCAGGTGGAAATTTAAAGAGGAATTCCTGGCAATGAGAGAACCACCAAAGTAATGAGAAGCAAACATCGAGCATAAATTCTGCCTAAATCCCTGGCTGACAGCTAAACCCTGCAAGCATGGGAGAGAGGCAGACAGGCCAGCAAGAAGCAGAAAGGATGAGGAGGAAGTCTACTCTTTCAAGATAAAGGGACAAGGGATGAGATCTGTGAATGTTCTGTTCTCTTTTGTTTTATTTTTTAACTCTGTACCACTTCACACAGCTTGGAGAGCAGAAAGCTGAAATCTTATGAAATCTCGGGCGACAGAACCTGGGGTTAACAGACAAATTAGAAATTCGGGTGGGGTGGCACCCTAGGGAACAAAATTACTGAAAGTGTAAGTCTCATTGCTGCCAAATTCTTGACAAATAACCAAGTTATGCAGGCATCTGAAAGACTCCCTGGAGCCAGGCTAAAGTAGCCATAGGAATAGAGCAAAAATATTGGGTACTACATACCTTTCAAGACAGGCAGGTTAAGTGCTTCTGATTAACAAAAAATCAATAATCCTTAGAAGAACACAACATAATACAGAGTTACTACAATGTATTATCTGCAACGCCCCGTTTTCAACCAAAAATCACACCATGTTCAAACAAACAGATAAGAAGAATTCACACTCAGGAAGAAAGTCAGACCATAGGAAATGACAGTACATGGGAACAGATGTTGTAATTATCAGGAAACAACTTTCAAAATATGGTACTGATGAATGATCACATAAAGAATGAAGAAAATGGAATATGTAATAGCAAGATGAATCAATACAAACTATCCAATCCAAACAGCAGAGATTAAAAGTAGTGAAAGAAAATACACAGAAGCTCAGAGCCCTGTGGGAAAATATCAGGCATGATCCAGAACATATACAATTAGAATCCAAGGAGAAGTAAAGGGTAGAAGGGGGCAGAGCAGTTCTTTGAATCAATAATGACCCCACACTTCCCAAAACTGGCTGTAAAGAGGATGAGGGAGCCAGCCTTCTTCACGTAAACTCAGGTCTTCATCAGGATAGAATTAGCCTCAGGAACATCTGGCCCAGTGGGTCACAGCTGAAGGACAGCTCTTAGGTGGTGGCCACTGCTTTCTGTGGGTGAAGTGAAGCGGAAGTCAGAAAGACCTAACGAGAGAGGTCAGGTCCATCCTTTCCCTGCCATGTGACACTGGCTGGTTATTTCAAGGCTTTGAAATGCTTAGTTTAAATGCTTAGTTTCTTCATCTGGAATATGGGGTGTCTCCTATGCCCAGCATCTTGCTACCCATCTGAAGTGGCATATGAGGAGCATATCTTTTTTATTAATTTTTTTAGTAATATATTTTATCTCTCCCACCAGAACATAAATCCCAGGAATGGGGGGGGGGGGGGCTTTTTTTTTTTTTTTTTGTCTGATTGCTCACTCCTATATCCCCAGCACCAAGAACAATGGCCAATGCGTGATGGATACCCAGTAAATACTGGTAGGAAACAGACACGTGTGACTGAATCAATGAGCGGATAGCCAGCAGAGAGCCTGGCAGAGTGTGGAGGCTCAGTGAGCCTGTTTTCCTTCCGTCCCACACTCAAGGAAACACATCTGCCAGCTACTGAGGGACTCAGCTCTCGGCTCTGGACGCATTCTCATCCCAGTCAAAACAACATGATTATTTGGCCGGGTGAGACAGGAAATGACCAATGGCCACAACTAATGACACAGCGCCTGGCCTGGGAGACGAAAGAACAGCTCTGTGCAGAGGGAACAGTGAGGGAGCCACAGGAATGTGAGACAGAAACATTTTTTAAGGATTATTTCTAGTGAAATGATGCAGCTTGCCTTCCACTTATTCTTTGATAAATCTGACACTCACCTTACACAACTCAGCGACGATTTAGTCAGACAGAATCCTCCCTGCCTCTACACCCACTTCTCAGGAGAAGGGTAAATCGTACTCAACAAATGAGCAGATTAGAGTCCTGCTTCTCTTCGGGGCCGCAGACCTCTGCCAGGCCCTAACAAATATTATAGACCCTCTACCCAGTGGGGAAAAAAATACACAGACAGACAATGGTTTGCATATACTTTCAAGGTTTTACAGGCTCCCATCAGCCAGATCCATGAACTATGTAGTCTGAGACAAGTGCTCCATTTTGCAGATGAAACTGTGGCCCAAGGTCACATAGTAGGGTCACTAATAAGAAACAGCTACACACTGACCCCCTAACTTCTAGTATTCAGTCCACTGTCATTTTCATTGCTTATTCATTATTTCAATTTTCATTAGCAGTCAAAATGTTTTCTGTCACCTCTCATGAGCAAGGTATGTGACTCAGGCCATTAATATCCACTCTGGTGGAATACAGTAGAAGCAGAACATCATGACATGAGGGTTTGTGCCTGAGACCAATGCAGATTTAAATCTTGGCCCTCCTCTTAGCTGTGTGATCTTGAGTCATTACTGAACATTTCTGAGCTTCTGTTTCCCTTGTCTGGACAATAAAAATCAGGAGTACCGACTTCCCAGGGCTGTTGCCAGGATTAAGTAAGATAGTGCTTGTGAAGCATTAGCTGTTATCAGTAGGAGTTGGACCTTTAAAACCTGAAAGCAGTTTCCAAAACGGATGTACAAAATATTTTGAGTAGCAGCAATTGGAAATGAGTGCCCAACTCTCTACAGTTATGACTCTCTACAGTGTTAATCATGTGCCTCCTGAATTTAGGAGAAAGGCCATCCTGTGAGAGTTAAACCCCTAATATTCAAAGAAAGGGAATGTTTCATCAGGATAGGCTGTTATTCTCCCATAACAAATAATCCCCGAGTCTCAAGGCTTATAGCAGTAAAGATTCATGTCTTATCCACAAGACTTACCCCACACTGGTTCCACCTGGTCTACTCCATGACCCAGTTGTGGAGCAGACTCTATTTAGAACATGGCCTGGCATCAGGTCAGAAGGGGGAGGAGGGAAGATATGACAAACCACATGCCATCTTCTGCCTGATAGGGATGCATATCACTCTCACCTATGTGTCATTGGCCAGAGCCAAGCCACATGGCCTGGCCATGTCTCCATGGGGTAGGAAGACATAATTCTACCCCCAGGAGTTGCAATGAGTATTTGTGAACAATAATGCAATCTACCTTGGTAAATGGGAGCTGCTTTATGCAGAATGTACCATCCTAAGTGATGAAATGTAATTACAGGGCTGAAATACTCAAGTCCCATCCAAATTGACAGTTGGAAAAAAGAAAAAAAAAAAAGAGTCCACCCGTGACATAGAACAAAAGCCAAGACCAAATCAAAATGATCCCACCTAGGCATAGAAATAGCTGAGTCGAAAGACCATAATCTACATAGAGGTTGGAAAAGTAGGGATCTGGGTGGGGGCGGTTGGGGGCACGGCGGAGAAAAACCATGAATGTCACCCTCACTGCTCAGGAGAAAGAGGGTTCCAATTATTCAGCAAGAATTTGCTGGCACCCCTGGCAAGCACATTTTTGCCGTGGGGCCATCTGTAAGATGGGGTCATAAAAATACACACCTCTCAGGGTGGTCATGGGAACTTTTAGATGAAATAATGAGTGTGATGTACTTAGCACAGTGTTTGGTCCATATCACAGTATCACTGAACGCTAGCTTACAGAGAGAGCAACACACACAGACAGGGACAGAGACGCTGACATATTCCCCATCACACCTGCAAGGTTGTGAGCCTCAGACCCTGACGGGACCTGGCACTACTCTGCATCATCATGAAGCATGGCTCAGAGCCCTCGTGTCTGTATTGTGCATGAATGCTTGCAAAGTCCATTCTTGTCCACTTTTTCCTGTTCAATCCCTACAAGTCCGAGAAGGGCAAGTTCCCATGGTTTGCTTTTGTCATCGTTGTTTTGTTTGTTTTTATTGCAGTATAGCTGACACTCAATGTTACACTGGTTTCAGGTGCATGACATTGTGATGTGACCGCTCCGTAAGTCACGCCACGTTCAACACAGGGCAGCGACTGTCTGTCCCCATGCAGCACTATTAGAGCACTGCCTATTGTCTTACTTTTCATACCCGTGACTTACTCCTCCTGTAACTGGAAGCCTGTTCCTCCTTCTCCCCTCTACCCATTTTGCCCATTCCCCCACCCCCTCCCCTCTGGCAACCACCAGATTGTTCTCTGTGCTTATGGGTCTGTTTCTGCTTTGTTTGTTCATTCATTTGTTTTATTTTTTAGATTCCACATCTAAGTGAAATCGTATGGTATTTGCCTTTCTCCATCCAGCTTATTTCATTCAGAGTAATACCGTCTAGGTCCAACCATGTTGTCACAAATGAAAGGTTCCACTGTTTTTTAAGTGGCAAAGCCAGTCTCCAAGACCGACTTCACCTGACGCCTTTGGGCTCCAAATCCTATGCTCTTTCTCCAATGGAATTCTACCTGAAGCAGAATTCTGGCCACATTCTTTGATCTCTCCCTGTCTTTCTCCGCAATAGTTACTTCCAAGTGATAATATTTGCAAAAGGAAGATGCTCAGCTACCTTACTTTTCATTCAGTGCATGCATCCTTTTCCCCATTCTCCAGCATGTCTGACCCAGCATGTGACTAGCGTTGGGTAGTTTTGGTCCCTCTTCTGGGCTCCGTAGGCCCTGGCACAGAAGGCTGGGCCTGCTTCTCATTGTAACAAGGTTGCACTAATTAGCTGCATTTGATTTTGCATATGGAGAGTGGATGCAAATGAATGCAAAACAATATGCAAATTAGCAACATCCTGGCTCTCCAAAAGAAGGATCCTGCGGTACTGATGTCATGAAAATGTATATTAATAGTCCATCTCACGAAGGCGTGCTATTTTTTTTGAAAGGGGCGGGCATCCAGGTTCTTTTTTTCTGGAATAATAGAATTCAATAATATGGATTTCCATGTTTATGATCCTTGACAAGAAGTCTGTTAGCCATCAAGCTATGTTCTCTATAGATGATTCTTGTAGACAATGCCTACAAAGGACAGGCTTGGGAACTGAGCCAAAGAGACTGTGGTTCAAAGTCCCGCTCTTTGCCTGGGTATAACCTGAGTCTCAGTCTCCTCAGTTATAAAATGGGGTCAGAGCAATGGCTGAGGACTAAATGAGGTAAATTTGAAAGTCACCTGACATACAGTAGGTGCTGACTAAGTGTTCTTTCCTTTGCTGAACTCACTCCTCCAGGAGTCTAAGATAACAAATAAAGGGCATAGAGGGGGCTCATCTCCCCACCCTCGATGGCCTTGCATTGCTTGCCATTCCAGGTAATGCATCTTCTCTAGAACAAAGCTGTGTCACAGCTCAACCATTATTCTTAAAGACTTTATTCATTTACTGGAGAGAGAGAATGAGAGAGAGAGCACAAGCGGAGGGTCGGGAGGGGAGCAGAGGGAGAGGGAGAAGCAGCCTTCTTCCTGAGCAGGGAGCCTGACATGGGGCTCGATCCCAGGACTCCAGGATCATGGCCTGAGCCGAAGGCAGACACTTAATAGGCTGTGTCACCCAGGTGCCCCTCCATCATGTTTAACAAAGAACTGTGTGATCTCTTCTAGTCCACCACAAGTGAGTAGATGACTGTCCTGTTCACTAAAGTACCACCTGCGAAAAATAGCAGCTACTCTCACAAAGTTTCTTCCAGTGTCCACCCTTCCCCAAGCTGGTGTGAGTTCCCCCACTTTCAAGATTTAGGTCAAGTACATGGTATCCCGATAGCCTTTCATGGAGTCTCTGAGAGACTAGGGGCTCCCTTCTGTGCTCCCAGAATGTCTGTGGCCCCATCCATGCCTGTGTTCTCTTACTACAGCCTCTTGGCTTATCTTCCTCCCTAAATACATGAGATGTTTCTCATGGACAGGGACCATTTCTTTCTTTCTTTCTTTTTCTTTTTCTTCTAAGAGAGGGAAAGAAAGGAAAGAAAGAAAGCAGGCTCCACACCTAGCACGAAGCCAGATGTGGGGCTGGATCTCAAAACTCTGAGATCATGACTGGAGCCAAAATCAAGAGTCAGATGCTTAACCAACTGAGCCACCCAGGCGCCCCCGGACAGGGACCATTTCTGAATTGTCTTTGTGTCCTTAGCCCATGGAACACAGCCTGGTACAGAAAAGGTGCTCAGTCTAGGCGGGAGCAAAGGAGGGAAGGAGGGAGGAAGAGAGGATACAGAAAGTATCATCATCACATATTCAGCTGAAACCAAGCACATACATACACGCAGTTACCAGCAACAAAACCCTGATTAAAATCAGACAAATTCTGGAAAGGCATAAACATCTGAGCTTCAGTCCCTAACACCAAGTCCTGCCTCAGAGCAGAACAAAGCCACGAGGACACAGATCTGCTCTCAGGCAGATACCTCCCTCCCAGGGGGCAGAACGAGGATAGAGGGGCTCTTCCTCAGGGCACCACATCTCCTGGGCCAGCCTCACGCACTCAGAGCCTCACAGCAGAATGTTCTGACCATACACTGAGGATTTGTATTCCATTCCTGCAGCCTCCAGCCTGATGCAAAATAAATAAGCCTCCTGCCCCCACCCTGGTGGAGTGTGTGCACACACACACACACACACACACACACGGGCACACTTACACATGCACTGCCACACGTACACACGCACAGGCGTTCTCGGGTGTGTACACAGAACTCCCTTCATGCTGGACACGTGTGCACATGCTCATGGAAACTCTCACGTGTATACCCAGACTTGTCTTCGGACTCTACCCACACGTGCACACGCACAGCCGCACACACATATAGGCATTCCTGTGAGTGTACGTGGAACCGCCTTCACATGACACAAACACACTAAGGGCACACATTTAGAGCTACTCACAGGCAACAGACACTCTGACATTAGCTTCATCCTCCTCTTTTGTGCCAAACCCCCACACCCAGACACTGCTCTTGATTGGCTCGGGAGCACCTGAACTCCACAGACAGAAAGCATAAAAGCAGCCCCAGGGGCTCGGCCTGCCCTCACCAGAGCAGGGCCTCCGCTCTAGTCTGGCCTCCTCGGGGTCCACCCCAGGGAGCCTCGCATTCTTCCTACTGGCCCTTAATAAATAAACTTCAGGATCCAAGTCAGAGGCACCAGCTGACGACCTGGAGGGCCCACGGGAAGGAACCTAGATACCACCCTCCCCAGTATTTTCTCACAATAGCTCCTGGGAGGGAGGGTTATTCTCACTTTCCAATTGAAGTAAGTGAGAGGTGAAGGGAGTCACCAAAAGACACGCAGATCCGTGGCTGGAGATCCAGAACCAAGCACATGCCACCGCTACAGGGGCCCGGGGCCAGGCTTGCCCCAGGGCTCTGAGCTCTTTGCAAAATAAGCTCTTAGGAAGACAACCGTCCAAAGATCTAGGGTACAACTTCTCAGCCCAGAGGATTCTAAGGACCTCTCCATGGGACATGAGGGAGGGACAAGCCTTCCCCTTCCCTGGACTGAGACTCAGGCTAGCTTTTTGCCCTGCTGCTGGCAGACAGCTGGGGTGGAAAGAGGGAAAGGCAGAAGAAACTGAGCAGTAAATGAAGGAGAAGGAGAGAGGAAAGGGAGAAACTGAGCAGTAAATGAAGGAGAAGGAGAGAGGAAAGGGAGACACAGAGAAGGAGAAAGAGAGGAAGGAAGGAAGAAGGAGGGAGGGAGGAGAGAGGGAGGGAGGGCGGAGGACAGGCAAGTGGGCATTTACCTTGGAGGGAAGAGTGGGTTCTCCATGGAAACAAAAGTGCCTGTTTGTCTTAAGATGGCACTAAAGAGGAAAATTGTAAATCACTTTCCACCCAGGAGGCAGGCATGATTGCCCTGGCTTTGACAGCTGAATTTGAAAAACATTCCTATCCATCACCCCAGGTGCTATGGGGGCTGTTTTTAAAAAGGCAGGCCCCACACACCCTATTTTATTGTATACATTCCTTTTAGACCAATAATATCCAGGGATCATTTTATCTCTTCCTCCATCTTCGGTTGCAAAGAAAAGGAGGGAGGAAGGGAAGGCAGGCCAGAGGGAGAGAGAGAGGGAAACACGAACAAACAGGGAGATGGGGCAAAACTTATTTACCTGCCATGACAGCAGAAAGGGGCTTTCACCCAGACAGAGGTTCTAGAGGTGGACAGACAGACTTACATGTGAAACTCAGCAGCCCTGAGCCAAGCAATGGGGTCTGGGAAAGCACCTTAGACTCTGACCCCCTCTCTGGGGAGGATCGTGATTTAGCACAGGCTCTCATGGGGTTGTTGTCGACTTAACTTAAATATGGCTTCTGTGAAAGAACGAGGTGGGCTAGTGAGGGGCCTAGTGAGGGGCCTAGTGAGCCTGCATGAAACTCCTTCTTCCTTCTCAGATGGGGCATCTGTACGAAAACACCCTCTACCCTTCTCAAGGTAGGAATCCCTCCTTCCCCAGAGGTGACACCAGTCCTGATGAACAGTCTCTCATTCCTTTCCACGCTCTCACAGCCCGCTAATCAGGAACCACATATGTCCCAGCTCTTCTCCATTTGCCTCCGGCCCCACCCGATTCATTGTCTGCGCCCGAGGAGGTTGGCTCCAATAGGTGGCATGTCCCAAAGCTCCTTGTCTTCTGGCTTCTGATTGGCTCAGCCAGGAGGAGGGCCTGGTGAGAGACCCGTGGAGGGGAGGAGGAAGGATGGGGCTACTTCTTCCCTCTCCCCACACCTGCTACAGTTCTGTGTTCTGGAGCTCTGCTGGGAGAACCCCTGTGAAGTCACAGCTCCTGCTGGGTTCCCACAACATTAGTGCCCTGCTTCAGGAACTGTCCCCCCACCCCTGACCTCGCTCTTTCCTGGAGGCCTCAGAGGTGCTGGGTTCCTTAACTCCTCCACACTGATTATATATACCCAGCAAAACACCCCAAAAGTTAATAGCTGAAAATATTAACCAGTATTTTGTTCATAAGTCTGTGGGTTGGCAAACTGAGCTGGGCTCAGCTTGGACGTTCTGCTCAGAGTGATTCTGGCCGGACTTCTCATACATTTGTAGCCCACTCATGGTCACCTAGGGCTGGCTAGTCCTGGGTGGCCTCACGCACGAATCCGATGGGGGTGCTGGCTGGTGGTTGGGTCTTTCTCTCCAGGAGGCACATAATGTCAGCAGCATTTCAAAAGTGTGAAGTGAGAAATTGCAAGGCTTCCAGAAGCTACCCCAAGTCACTTTTGCCAGAGTATCTCACCAAGGCAAGTCATAAAACCAGCCCAGATTAACAAGGATGGAAAAACAGAGTCCACCTCTGATGGAAGGAGCAATGTGGGAATCTGTGGACACAAACCAATCAACCACACCTGCAGCCCTATAAGGGGTCCCATCCTTTCCTTCTCTCCAGTATTCCAAGTCTGCCTATTATCTCCTCCTGAGACCCCGACGGACACAACATATAATGTTACTTGTGACATCCTGCTATGTATCTCTCCTTCAAATGGCTTTTATACTTAACGGTGTTTCTAAGATTCTCTTCCATTTAATCCATGCAGCTCTAATTCATCTATTTATACTTCATTTATTCTCCTTGTATGTGTTCACTTTGTCCATTCTCCATTCTCTGTGGATGGACATTCGGCTTAGCAGTTTTTTGCTATTACAAATGCTACATTTTGCCTTTGCACATGAGCATTCTCTGGGGAGTATAATTAGGAGTAAAGTTGCTGTAGTGTAATACTGCCAAATTACTCTCCAAAGCCAATATGGTTTTTAATAGAACAAATAGAACTTGAGAGCTGAACGAAGATGAAAAACCGGGTTCACCTTACATTAGGCAATTAGCTGTGTTTCGAAAAACTGCAGCACTGTCTGGTTGGAACGGACCTCCCACCCAATATAAGAATCCTTTCAATGGTGTTCCCAGGAGATGGTCAAACAATCCTTGCTTGAACTCTTGGAAATACACAGGGGAAGCTTGTTACTTTAACTGTGATTCCCTTTGCAGAGCAAGAATAATTTGGGGAAAAGAATATTCCTCTCCTTTTGCAGTGCAACTGTAGGCGGGGGTGCATGGCTAAAGGAAGACGGAGCAAGAGACTATGAAGGTAGCAAAGCAAGCTGGGATAGGCCACTGAGGGATCCACCTGCCCCCACCAGGAAGATGTACTTTATCCTGAAACGGTGGGGTGTCACTGAAGGAAGGTGGGCCCGAAAGAAGCAGGTTCAGATTTGGGTTTTCTTCTTTTTAAGATTTATTTATTTATTTGGGAGAGACAGAGAGAGTGTGTGTGTGCATGCAGGAGGAAGGGTAGAGGGAGAGAAAAAGAGAATCTCAAGCAGATTCCTTGCTGAGCATGGAGGCCATCGTGGGGTTAGATGACCTGAGCTGAAATCAAGAGTCAGAAGCTTAACTGACTGAGCCACTGCAGATGCCCCCAATTTGTTTTTGTTGTTGTTGTTTTGTTTTTTAAGATTTTATTTATTTACTCAACAGAGATCATAAGTAGGCAGAGAGGCAGGCAGAGAGCAGGGGGAAGCAGGCTCCCTCCTGAGCAAAGAGTCCAATGCAGGGCTCGATCCCAGGACCCTGGGATCATGACCTGAGCGGAAGGCAGAGGCTTAACCCACTGAGCCACCCAGGCGACCTGCCCAATTTGGTCTTTAAAAAGTCATTTTATGGGCTTTATTGGACTTTCATGGGAATAAGTGCATTTATTCCCATGAAAGTCCAAGGTGAGTGTCACTAAACCCCACATAGTGGTTTAGGGCCCCAAGTGGGTCCACTGTCACCTTCCAGCCTGAGGTCAGATCTTGACCAATAGGATCCTTCCATGGTTCATCACAGAGTCCTCCAGTTCTCCTGTGACCTGAACACTCCCCGCCCACACACTTCCAGCCCCTTATCCTCACCCCGAATGTCTCTTCCGCAGCAGATTGTGAGGGAAATTAGAGCCGTGCTCCTCTATTAAATCTCTGAGTTGTACTATTGAAGTAAGTGTTTACAAGGAATAAATACATCACCAGAAAACATCACTTCCCTTTCCTTCATCCAGCTTGAGGAAAGGGAAAGAGGCTCATCTACTTAATAAGACCCCCCTCCCGCCCAACACACACACACCTGGGTGTGAACACAGCACTGCTGTTCACACTCAGCAGGAGAACCAGGCACATGGCCACATCTAGCTCTGCAGGATGCTGGGAGATGCAGTCTTCTCTCTCCACCAGAGCTGCTCAGCCTCCATGCTGGAGAAGTCTTTGCCATGGGGGCTGTCCTGCGCATGGGGGGACGCGGGGTAGTGTCCCTGGTTTCTGTGTACCAGACGCTAGTCTCACATGCATATACACAGAGGTCATGACAGCCAAAAACATCTCCAGGCATTGCCCAATATCTCCTGTGGGGAGGGAGGGGTTTGGCAAATGTGCCCCTGGGTAAGAGCCACTGCCCTACAAAGGAAGGAGAAAAGAGATTGGGGAGGGCGCAGTTGGCCACCCCTGCAAGAGAGAAAAATCAGCTAAGCTAATCGTTTAGCTCAAATCTTAGTCTCCCCTAGAATGAGCTCCTGAAGGAGATAGGAATCTTGTATATTTTGTTTCCTACAGAAGTCCCACCCTCAACCCCTCCGCTGCATCCAGAGCAGAGCCTGATCCCCAGCAGACATCCCATGCCCGGCTGCCAAAAAAGTGGATGTGCTCTGTGGCCTGGACCAACCGCCACAATGCAAACTTGAGTGCTTTCCAAGAACCAAGTGCTGCACTTATAAAGGATGCCCTCCCTCCTTGTGTCAGGAAGTAGTCCTCATAATGAGAATAATCATTTCCAAAGGCCAGACCCAGGAGAAGAAGGAAATCCCACAGGGTGTCCCCACCCCCACCTAAGTCTGGAGATGCTGAGAATCTGGAACTAAAGAAAAGAGGTTCCAGCTCGGGCTGCTAGTCCATCACCGCTGATTTCCTCCTCCTGAGGGCCCCCCAATACCAGAGCTTTACAGACCCCCCCACAGCGCCTTCTGCCAAGCCACGGTGTTCTCTGAAGGAAGACCGAGAAGACCAGAGGCAGCCCCCCGCAATTTTTCATCCGTTAAGTGAGGCTCCGTGGGGTTTTAATTCTCCCCTCCACTTCAGAGGCTCCGTTCCTTCTCTTAAGTGTCTCCCCTCCTCCTGGCTCTGACATCTCTGTCAACGGGATGGGACGGGAGACGCAATGACATTACCGTCGCAACGGACGAATCTAACGGCTGTATTGATTTCTTGGTCACATCTGCTCCAAGGGAGCCAAAGAGAAATCAGCCCCTCAGGGTCTGGAAGGATAAAAGAAGAGGAACATAAGTGGACTTTTTTTTTTTTTCCTTTTGGGAACTAATAACTACAAACAAATTAGCGTTCGAGTCCATGTTACGGGAGACCAAGAAATACACGCACAGCGGTCTAGGCATGTAATGTGTGATGCAGAAGAAGCTGATCACCAACGTATCCTGAAAAAGAACCTGCAAGTGATTCAGGCAGGGCCATTAAAGGGGCAGACAGATTATATAGGTAATGAGAAGACACTCACTAGCTATGTGAAATTAAAATCTCTGAGCCACAATTCCCTTACCCATAATGTGGAGCTGCTAACATCCACCTTGCTGGATTATTATGAAGAATAAAGACTCAGGGCGCCTGAGTGGCTCAGTGGGTTAAAGCCTCTGCCTTCGGCTCAGGTCATGATCTCAGGGTGCTGGGATCGAGCCCCACATCCAGCTCTCTGCTCAGCCGGGATCCTGCTTCCCACCCTCTCTGCCTGCCTCTCTGCCTACTTATGATCTCTGTCTGCCAAATAAATAAATAAATCTTAAAAAAAAAAAAAAGTCAACAGGTGTGAAAATGTCATGCCAAGTCTCTGCAACATACTGAAATCCCAAGATTATTTTTGCTTCACAGGGGTAAAGAAAAGTGGATACCCAGGCTATATGTGTGGTTTTAAATATGAACATTGATGAGAATTAAAGTTAGGATAATGTCAGAACAGCCTTCTATACATAGTATTGGAAAAGAATAAAAATAAAGTGATTTGCAGTTCCTGCATGACAAAACCAGCAACAGCCCATGGGTCCATCTAAGGCGGCCTCGCGGAATGAATGCCAGTTTCAGCCTTTCCAAACCCCAACGTCTGCCCCATCTTATGCCCCAGGGCCACCACCAGCACACAAAGTGCTATCCTGGCCTGCCCTGGAGAGAGCAAACTTCCCACCCTACCACCCCCAAGGGGCCAAGGAAGCAGAAGATGAGATAGAAAGGAGACAGATTAAGTTCCAGAGTCACCTTGCAAAGCGAGATAAGATGTCAGCTGCCAAAGAAATCAAATTCATGAAAGAAGAGGGATGGTTTTGGCCAAAGGTTGCCATCCACAGCATTGGCTTAGTGGGGCAATCATTTTGACTCCCATTCTTCTCTAAGATGTTGGCTGGTGGGGAAAGGCCTCTTTCTTTCTTCTTCCCTCCCCTTCTTCCCTTCATCTTTTTCTCTCTCCCCACCTCCTTGATTTCCAGGCACTGATCTAGGCACTGGAGTTCCAGGAGACCTTGGGACATTCACTCTGAAGCAGAGCAGCAAACATGGCAGTTGAAAAGTCTTTGATGACTCTAGGACCGGTCCAAGGGACACAGGTGCAAATGGAATCTTGTTGCATTTTTCAGAAGACAACTTCGCTGGTCACTTTTCATTTGGTCAAGCAGGACCAGGGAAAGTTTTCTGGTTCAGAAGGTTACAAAAATCCAGATATGCTGATTTAAAGTAGCTCTTCCCCAACCCCAACCTCTAGGTGATACGAATGCAGATTTGGTTTTATGCAAGAGAAATAAAGGCCTAGGTGAGCATCTACAATATCCTAGACATAGGGGACAGATTCCAACTTGAGCAACATTCAAGTATTCATATTCAATAATATTATCAAGCTCCTACTATATGGTAACCGTGACATTAGGAAATGGGTTCAGAGCAATAAATCCAGTGGGGAAAGGGACAGTTTTCTGCTCTTGAGTTATTCACAGAAATACAGAAAAATAAACAACTTCAAAACAGGAGTGGTAAATTCAGTGGGAATGGCAAGCAAGGGCTGTCTACAGCATGAGTAGTTGTGAGCTCAACAAAAACTTTATTAATTGAATGAATGAATGAGTAGGTATGAATGAATGAATGAATCAGGGAAAGATAGGGGCTGCCCAGCAGAAGGAACATTCAGTGCAAAAGCAAGGGGGCTTGCAAGACCATCAAAATTGTCAGCAAGTAATCGTGGTAGGTGTGCCTGAAGGTTGCAAAGCAGGAACAAGAATAATGATGATAAGAGAAAGATGCCTAGAGGCATTTGAGTGTTTTCCTTGCACTTGGCACTGTTCAAAGGGCCTCAGGTGCATCATTTCATTGAATAGCCACAATACTATTAGCCCCACTGCACAGATGGGAAAATTGAGGTATAGTGAAGCTAACAAATTTCCCACAGCCTTACACTCCACACACAGATGATGGAAATGGGACTCAAACCAATGCCAGAGTCTTCAGTCTTCACCTCTGGATCTTGGGGAAGGCTTTGCACGTTACAGGAAGATTTTTAGACTCAGTCTTACAGTAATGAAGAAGCCAGTAAAGAAGCCATATGGTCTTTTCTTTCAAACATCTCACATCCTACAAGGAGAAATGGACATGGCAGAGGCCTTCAGAGTCTACACAGGGCATGACCGGTGCTGCAGTACAGGCATAGGTGAGAAGGCGTACCTATGCCTCTGCTCCAGAATGAGGGCAAATTGTACACTCATTTGACTGATGGATGAAGGGTTCATGGAGCTTAACTCGAGCTGAATCTGGAGGGACGACAGGGAGCTCAGGCAGATGTCCCAGTATATACAAAGGCAGGAAAGCTGGAACTCACAGATGTTTGAGGCAGCTGCGTTTGGAGCATTCCAGAGCGCTGGAGAAGGAGTGGCAGGAGTGTCGTGTTTTCCACTTGGACAGAGTTTGTCTGTGGCCCTGAATCCAGGGTTTAGACATTGAAGAAGCAGTAGCCAGAGAGTTCCATGAATGCTGGAGACGGCAGCCGTGCATTGATTGCTTCAGGTGGTAGAAGTGAAACTCTTGCAAGAAACCCCTGAAAACACACTGGGAGCTTTCAAAGTGCTTGACAGCTGCTCCACTGAGCACCTGGACTTCTACAAGGCTGAAGGCTGATGGCCACAGGATAGGCTGACGGACCCAAGAAATGTCTCTTTTCCTCTTTTCTTTTCTCAATTTTTATGGGAAAAAAAATCAGTTCCATGACACTGGCTCTTATGAGAAAGCCCACTGAAAGCACCTGAACCAGGGAGAAGGCAAGAGATGAACGGGGAAAGCACCTGAGATCAGGTCCCATCCCGGCCCCAACCACCTGCATGTTAGGCACACCATCAATCCCTCCTGGGGAAGACTACATTTCCCAGCCGCCTCTGCAGTTGTTTTGGGCCATGGGACTGAGTTTTGGCTAATGGAGTATGAGGAAAGGGCAGAAAAGCCACCTCCAGACCTAGCCATTTAAAACATCTCCCTTCCAAGGTGACTTGGGGGAGCCACATGGTCCAAATGGTCCAAATGGTGCATGGATGGGAGAGCCAGCTCACTCTGGTAGGGCTGTGACTTGAGCAAGAAATACGTTTCTTTCATTAATCCACTAACAGTTCAAGGGTCTGCCATGGCTACAACATGGATTCTCCGGTGGTTCTAAGCATGAAGTCAGCTTCACCTGAGAATCTGTCTGAGAAGCAGATTCTCCAGCCCCACCCAAGACCCACGAATTAGAAACTCTGCTCATGGGCTCGGAAACCGTCTTCAGTTGATCATGATGTGGCTAAAGTTTGCAGACCATTAGCTCACTCTAATATGCTACTGCATGGCCTTCCTCTTTTGAGCCTTAGTCACCCCTTCTGTCAACCCCTTGCTGGGTTCACGTTGGGGGAAATGGTACTATGTGATGGGATGTGTATAAGGAATCTAGCTCAGTGGCCCCCCCACACAGTCAACGTGCATTGTTCTCTCCCTTCTTCCTGCCTGGAGTCTGATGCCTGGGAGAGTCAGAGAAATAGAAGGTAGGATTTCTGCCTTCGGCACTGGGGTGGGGGAAGGGGGACCCCCTCCCAGATGGTCTTCAGTGATCCTGCCTCCCTGTGTTCAAGCCCTGTGTAACCCTCTTCAGCGTGTGTGGGCTCGACCTAGTGACGCCCATCTAATGAACAGAATATGCTAAGGCCCTGCTCCATTCAAGGTTCAAGGGCAGAAGTCTTTGCTCCTTGCTCTGTGGAGCCTCTGGTGGCTCCACACATTCCTTGGCTTGTGGCCCTTTCACTCCAGTGTCCTCCTCCATCTTCCCGTGGCCTCCTCCACTTCTTTGTCTTCTCTTTTGTCTCCTGTAAGGACACTTGTCATTGGATTTAGGCCACCCCGGTGATCCAGGATGATCTCATCTCAAGATCTTTCCCTTCATTCTATCTGTGAGAACCCCTTTTCCAAATGAACTCACATTCATAGATTCTGGGATATGGACATACCTTTTTGGAAGCTACCGTTCAGCCCACAATATGGCCCAGGGGCAGGGATGGGTCTTGTTCAACATTATATACCCCCTGACCAAGACACCTAATGCCATGCTTGACAAAAAGTAGAAATTTGATAGAGTTTTGTTGAATGGAAAGGCATCAGAGCATAGCATTTAAGTGCCTGGGCTTTAGAATTAGCTACACCTCAACCACTAACAAACGATGTGACGTTAGGCAAATTACTTAACCCCTCTGAACCTCAGTTCCCTCCTGTGGACGTTTTCTTTGTTTTTTTGGTTTTTTGGGTTTTTTTAGGAGGGATATCCTTTTTTTTTTTTTAAGACTTTATTTGTTATTTAATTGACAGAGAGATCACCAGTAGGCAGAGAGGCAGGCAGAGAGAGAGAGGGGGAAGCAGGCACCCTGCCAAGCAGAGACCCCGATGCGGGGCTCGATCCCAGAACCTTGAGATCATAACCTGAGCCAGAGGCAGAGGCTTAACGCACTGAGCCACCAAGGAGCCCCTCCTGTGGACGTTTTAATCATACCTATTTCATGGGGTTATTATGAGCACTAAGCTTGTAACTGCAAAGCAGATCCACCTGGCAACCAATAGGGGTGCAAAGTGCAGACACACACAGGGCCCACGGGGAGTGATCAATAAGGGCTCTCGACTCTGACTAGCACATTGGTGATTGTAGTTGCTGTGGTTCCCACTCTTACAAAGCCTCCCAGCAATTTGCTCTGACTGCCACAGGAGCCCCTTCCCCTTCTCAGAATCCCTGGGGTTACCCAGAAGCCCTTCTTCGAGTCATCCATGGACACAAATGGCAGTCCTGCCCTCCCACTTCCCTCCCCACTGCCCGGCTCACCTCCTCTAGGGACACCTCCCAGAGCAGGGCTGGCAGCAAGCCTGCCTGGGCCCCTCATTGTTATTCCTGGCACGAGGTAACCCTGCCAGCATCCTCAGAGGCCCGTAAAATTACCCACAGTTTGTCTTTCATCAGAGCAGCTTGAAGCCGCGTGGCAGCCTCTAGAGGAGACAGTGCCCCAACTGGGTTCTGGGAGCCGGCTACTTCCCAGGATGGTCTGGTATTGTGCAAAGCAAAGGGAGCAAGTGTGAACTGAAAAAACGCCTCTGGGCACTGGCTTGAGGACCGCACATTTCCAGCTACCAGGGAGACACAAGGATTTGTGTATGGAGAGATGTTTTCTGGAATTTTCTGGATGTCAGTGCTCTGAGTCACAGGCAAGTGGGGTCTGCAACTCCACTCTGCTACTGAGCAGCTGTGTGACCTTGGGCATCTCATTTAACCTCTCTGTGTTTCGGTTTCTGCCTCTCTAAAACAGAGTGGAGGTAGTAACATTCACTTTACAGGGCTGCTGGGAGGATGAAGAGGATAATGCAGACGTAGATGGCAGCACGTCTCTGACAAAGGACTGGTACCCGGAACAGACTAAGAACTCCTACAACTCAGGAATAAGACAAGCAAACTCCCTCCCCAAGTGCAAAACTTCTCCGACACTTCACAAAAGAAGGTATCTGTAATACATACATAACAAGGTGCTTGATGTCATTAGTCATCAGGGAAATGCAAATGACAACAGCAAGATACCATTTCCACCCACCGACCAGAGTGGCCAGACGAAAAGCACCATCAATACAGAATGTTGGTGAGGATGTGGAGCAACTGGAACTCTCACACTCTCATGGCGGGAGTACAGTAATGATGCGACCCCTTGGAAAAACCATTTGGCAGCTTCTTATAAAACTAAAAATACACTTAACGTGTGACCCAACAATTCCACTTCTAGGTATTTCCCCAAGACATAAGTCTACAAAAAGGCATGTACATGAAAGCTCCCAGCAGGCTTACTCATAATCGCCAAAAGTGGAAAACAACCCAAATGTCCATCAGTTGACGAAGGGATGAACAGAATGTGTGTGTCCAGACAATGGAAGAGTGGACAACAATAGAAAGGACTAGAAAGCTACTGGGTGAATACCATTACACTCCGTGAGCGAAGGAAGCCAGACGTGAAAGAGAACTGCATTCATAAATTCTAGAACCAGGAAACAAACCTGTACCACCCGAGGTGATGGAAATGAGAGCATTGGTCACCTGCATGTGAGGGTGGTAGGAGAGTGAATGAAAAGAAGCTCCAGCACATTTCTGCGGGGAAGGAAATGTCCTGTATTTGTATTTGTATTTGGGGTGATGTGTGGGTACATGAGGGTGACAGCTGGGTACATGAGTGGATACATTTTGTCAAAACTCTCCAGACTTGGTACCTTAGGTCTTTGCATTTTGTCACAGGTAAATTATATCTCCGTAGAAAAGATCAAAGGGGTGTCTGGCTGGTTCAGTAGGTAGAGCATGTAACTCTTGATCTCAGGGTCCCGAGTTCAAGCCCCATGTTGGGCCTCGAGCTTACAGGAAGGAAGGAAGGAAGGAAGGTAGGAAAACAAAAGAAAAGACCAAAAGGCATTGTGTATACAGAGTGCCCAGCAAGAGGGCCAAGCTCAGAGATGGAAGTCAGTCAATGTCAACTACCATAAGGAAACGAGAAACACGAGTAAAAAACATATACTCAACTACATGTTGGGGGTTCAAAGAGCTAATCTGGACTCTGACCCTCACTAGTCTTGTCCCCTCTGAGACACGTGGCAAAACACACCCAAAGGACCCCTAGTCTAAGTCTTCTGTGCCCTGCCGCCACCTTCCTGCACATTCTCCTGTCAACAGAGAAGCAGAAGTGTGTCAGGCTCGGTAAAGATGCTGTGCTTAGAGGGAGCAGAGCCAGTGGGTGGAGGGGTAACTTCGGGGGTGTGGTGAGAACTAGTGTACTAACAATAAGGAGGCATGGATGCCTCACTGGGTCCAGCGCATAAGCTGCCACATCCAGGGGTTTCAAAGACGCCCAAGGCAGCAGTGGAAAAGAGTCTAGCCCAGCTGCTTGGGGGGCGGGCTCTGGAAGACAGGACAGGTTCCCAGGTAAGGGAATAGGCTGAGGCCCCACTGTCCCCAGACTCCTATCTAATCCCAGGCCACCTTTCCCCCTTACTGAGCTTCCCTAGAGGGCTCCTCCCGCATTCCTCACTCTTTCTGGAATGTTCCACCTCCAGGATGTGTCTTGGCTTGCCCAGAAGCCAGGAGGCATTGCCCTCAGTCAGGCACACAGTCTATCCCACTTTATCTGAGGCCTCTCCCTCAGATCTGAAGGTGCTGATCTTCAGTGGGTTGTGGGATCAGCCTGCGGTTGCTGCTTATTCTGCCTAAGGAGCCTCATCTGTTCCACAGGACACAGGCCAGAGGAGCAGCTCTCCCGCCCCATGGCTCTGAGGTGCCTGCAGTGTGGCTGTCAGCCTCCCACTGCTCCCGCCATGGCCTGAGGCTCCTCCCAGAAGTCACGGGGGCAGCAGCTCAGGGAGCCAAGCCTCGTTAGCAGGGCCTCGCTAGTGGCACCCTGCCCAGCCCATGAGGTCCACCTCTCCTTCCTCCATGGCCTGGCCCAGCCTCACCAGCCTCGGAGATGCTGCATTTGCATAGAGTAATTGCCCCCGGTGTCTGTTACAAAGAACTCTTTGCGTCTGAAGATTATAGATACAGAAGAAGGGAAAAAAATACCATCTCCCTATCGCCCGCTACCAAACAGGGCTGCGGTTTGGGAAACAGCCCACATTCGGGATGCAGATCCTACGAAGACCTTAGGAGGCTCTGGGGAAGGCATCTTTGTGGAAAGCAGCAAAAGTGCCATCATCCGGGTTTTCGTCGAAAGACTTTGTTTCTACCGGTGAATCAAGAGCCAGAACAAAGTGCACCGAATTACTGAACTCCAAGTAAGCATTTGGGGGGGTTTTGTCGATGGGGAAGGCAGCTACCATTTCCACCTATGACATGCGAGTTACCAGGGCTGGCTACATGACTAGCAAGGCCTACCCAGTGCAAAATGAAAACGCGGGGCCTCTTGTTCAAAGAGGATGAAGCCAAGCTTTTTACTTTATTCTTCAATCTCTGTCTTGATCTGTTGTAAGCTGTTTATTTGCTATTTAATGTCTGTTTGAGGATGCATGTGGGGCGTGTGCAGCCCCTCACAGATGCCCACGGCCCTGCCCCCGCCACACTGTCCCTTCCCGTGCCTATGCCCTGGTCCCCACCAGGAGCAAAGGGCAGATGCTTAAGGTTATGATACTGTTGGCCAACACAGGGGCAAGGCCTTGGCCAAGTTTCAACTCTTCCCCATTTATGAAATAAGGATAGACCCAGCTCCCCCGTGACAGGCTGATTTGAGAATCAGATGATCTAATGATTGCTGAGTCTTAGATGGCACTGGCTACACACCCCCACACGGTTCTATGTACCTTACAAATATAACTTCACTCAACACTCATAACAAGCTGGTAGGTGGGTTTCCACTTTATGAAAGAAAACACTAAGGCACAGAGAAGTAAAGCAACTTTCCCAAACGCACACAGCTGGTAAGTGGGGAAGCATCGTAGCCAATGTTCGAACCTGTCCACCTAGCTCCAAAGTCTGCATCTGGACCCACCCTGCACAGCTCAGGCCCTTAGTAAGTCAGGAAGGCTGGTTACTGCTTCATTTGTTGTCGTCCTCACAGTGAGCCAATGAGGTGGGTTTTACTCTCATTTGAGGTCACTTTTGAGAGGAAAGCATGGAAGCTCAGAGGTGAAGAAACATGTTCCAGGCCCCAAGCAGGACTGGCTCCAGGAAAGGAGAAGATGGGAGCTGAAGGGGAAAAGGAGAGATGGGAAGGAGGCATCTCTGACGGTAGGGCCCTGCACAGATGCCTTGGAATTTTCGATGTAGGCTCTGCGCTCCAGATAGATTTGGAAGGTGTGAGTTTGAGGGGCATAGAAGAACAGCGGCAAGCCTCAGGATGTGCTAAAGTCCTTGATTATCAAGGCAAGGCACCAGCTTGAAGATCACTGAATCGGAGTTTTAATTTTATGGTTGGGGAAACCAAGCCTCGAGGTGGGGAGTGACTAGCCTCCTGCCCAGAATCAGGAAGCACAGTCCTAGGACAGGATGACAACCCTCTCCCCCAGCCAGAGTGCTCACCAGGTCTGTGGAGTGTCCTGAGCACACCCCAAGGGTCCTGGGCCCATAAATCTAATACCAAACCCCTTCCCCACAGCCTCCCCACAGGCTCCTGGATTCCCCACAGACAGTCCCAGTCACAGCCAAATCCTTATAAAATAAAGCTTCTTGCTGTTAATAAGCAATTTCTGGTTAGGGATGCTTTTATCATCTGTAGAGCTAGAGGGGAAAAAAAAAACCCACTAACTTTGAAGTCAGACCTAGATTTGAAAAGGGTTCTATACTTCTTGGCTCTGTGATCTTAGGCAAATCACTTAACCTTTCTGAGTTTCAGTTTCCTCATCAGTAAAATAGCTCTGAAGTGAGATCACTTCATGGCGAAGGTGGATTCTGGAACACCCTGAGTAGAAAGGAAGATACAGGCTGTAAACCTGCCCTCTGTGTGGCTGGCCGGCCCTACTGTAGGTGCTCGATAAAGGCCATTCTGAAGCCAGTAGAGGCCAGACTTATGTATCATGGGACAGATGAGCTTCAGAGGAGCTGTCAGTTCCAGAAGCACCTACAAGCACCTACCAGACATCTCCATCAAAAGCCCAAGAAGGGAAAATACCACAGAATTTGGAGAGGTCCAAAAAAGGGCCACCATTCATCATGAGCCAGGAGACAAGACTGGGAGGTCCAGGGGCCAGGTGGGCAGGAGGGAGGCTGAGGAGGAGGGGAAGTGTGAAAGGGTTTCCATTTTTGGAGGTTTTTCTTTTTTCTTTCTTTTTTTTTTTTTCTTTTTTCTTTTTTTTTTTTTCTGTTTAAGGTGTTGCTAACTGCTTGGTAAAAGTCATTTTTGATTCTTGGCAGGAAAACACATTCAGCTTAAAAAGTAAGAAGAGACCCTCCTTTGGAAAGTCCTCACCGGCCTTCAGTCTCTCTTGTGTTACAGCAACTGACTTGGGTTGAACAACTCAATTTGAATAATTGAACTTTGAGGATTTCCAGGGGAAGCACCCAGGGTAATCTTCTGACTAGGGGCTTCTATGACACAAACTGATTCTGTAAGTCCAGAAGATTCCCCCGGACTGCCAATGCATGCATCCGACAACTACTTTATTGAGCGCCTACTGTGTGTAGGTGCTCCATTAGAGACTGAGAACACACAGGAGGCCCCATGGACCCCAGCAGAGGGCTTACAAGCAGTGGGGGAAGCTTTCAAAACAGAATCACACACGGTAATAAGCAGCTGGTGGAGGAACAGTAAAATGGGCTCAGGTGTGTGACTCGGGGACTAGGTCATGATGGGAGGCTAGCAAAGCCCTCAGGGAGGTGGCATTTAGGAGGAGAACTGAGGGATGAAAGGGGGGGGTGTGTGAGCTTCCTGGGGTGGCCGGAGTTCCACAGGTGGGGGGCTTAAAACCATAGAAATTTATTGTCTCACCGCTCTGGGGGACAGACGTCTTAAAGCCCAGGTGTCCGGAGGGCCATGCTCCCTGTGACACCCAAAGGGCGAGGACTTTGCCGGCCTCCTCTAGCCACTGCAGGTGGCCAGCAACCTTAACACATCGCACGGCTTGCAGGCGCACCCCCCAATCTCTCCCTCCGCCTTCACACGGCCTTCTCCCGTGTGGCTGTCTCTTTTACAAGGACACCGTCCCTGGATTAGAGGCCACCCTAATCCAGAATGATGCCATCAACGCTGGGGATTATGTCTACAAAAACCCTATCTCTAGATACAGTCACCCTGTAGGACGCCCACGTGTCTTTCTGGAGGCCCCGGCTCTATGCAGTACACAGAGCAACACAGGTAAGTGAGCGCCCAGCCAAGCCGGGAGCTGGAGACGGGGCTGGATGAGCAGGAGAGGGACACAAAGAAGCCAGCATGTCTGGACCATAGTGAGGGGAGGGGAAAGGAGGCTCAGGAGACACAGAGGAACCATGGGGAATTCACCAGCTCCTCCCGCTCTGAGATGGACATGCCTTTTCCAGCTTGTGCTCAAGCGGCCCTCAAGGATTCTGACACACGGGCAGGGCCCCAAGGCCCCTGCATCTCCATAGGCAGACCCACCACACCTGTGACTGTGTGTGCCTGCCGCTCCAGAGAGCTAGAGGTGAGGTGGGAACTTTCCAGCAATGATATGCTCTCTGCTCTGCAAAACCAGAGGCTGGAAGTGTCCTGTTTACTGTACATGGCCGCCTGAGTGCATCCTGGCAGGCAGCCAGGGAAACCAGCAAGCGTCTTCCTTTGCAAAAAATATGGCACCTTGGCTATATATATATATATATAAAATATAGTTTGGTCTTTGAAAGATATATATACACACATACATTTTATATATATCTTGATATACATGCCATGTATGTCTATGTTATATATGCCTGAAACTTTCAACCATATATAAATATACAAAACACATGTATTTTATCACTTTAAGGTTTATTTTCTGTGCTGGCTGTCTTTGGTCTAAGGTCATTCATTCATTCATTCCACAAATATTTACAGAATGCTACTATGTCACAGGTGTGGTTCTTGGCAGGGGCTAAGACAAAAATCAGGGCCCCCCCGCCCCACCCCCCGGAGTTTCATCTCCGGTGAGATAGGGGGAACTCATGGATCGACTCACAGAATTGTAAGGCACGCTACAAAGGTGCCAAGAAAAACGCAGGAAAATAAAGGCAGGAAAGAGAAGAATGAGAGTTGCAGAATGGGAGGCGGGGGACGTTGAAATGTGAAATACAGTGGCCAGGGGAGGCCTGGCTGAGATGGTAACTCATAACCCCTGAACAAGTGAGTGATCAGTGAGGAGAGGGTCCAGCAAGCAGAGAATCTGGAGTGTCTGATAGAGGGCAGGGCAGGGTGACAGGCCAGTCAATGGGACAGAGGAGCTAGGGCACAACCAGGGTAGCAGGGCCGGGGTGCACCGGTCTCCCAGACCATTGCAAGGCCCGCGGCTTTTGCCCTGAATAGGATAGGAAGCCTGCAGGGGCTCTGAGACAGGAAGGTCACGTGCCCTGGGCTGATTTCAGAGGCTGACCCTGGCTTTTGTTTTGTGAACAGACTTAGAGGGACTATGGCAGACGCAGAGACTAGTCAAGGGCTGTTGTCCTAATGCAGGCAAGAGATGATGGCAGCTGGGACCCAGGTAGGGGCTGTGGGGAGGTGAGAGGATGTGAAGCTCTGGATATGGTTTACTGATGGTCTGGATACGATATAGTTGAGTGAACGGAACCCAAGGCTACCTGACTTAAAGGTTGTAGCCTGAGCAACCAAAAAGTTGGCATTGCCACGAATGAAGATGGAGACCACAAACAGGAAGACACAAAGGGGGTGGGATCAGAAGCCTGAGATGCTGGTGGGACACCCCATTGGCAACAAGGTAGATGTAGCCAGATACGAGTCTGGAGGCTGAGTGCAGCGACCCCTGTCCCCTCACTTGTGCTCTGCCTCTCCAGACCTCAGGAGGAGAAACACAACATGCCGCTCGGGCCCTTGAGAGGCCTCTCCTGCCAGCCTTGACCTAGAGGCCTCCTACGCACGCTCAGGCCCCAAGGGCTCTTGAGAGAACCTTTCCCCGAAAGACCTGGGAGGAGCTCACGGTTCGGCATGCCCCAATGGAAGCAAGCGCCGGTGGCCAGAGTGGGGCCATCTGCAAGGATGTGGAGAGCGGGATTCCAAGTGAGGCAGCCCTGGCAAATGCGGCAGACATGGCTCCCACCAGCAGCCAACAAGGTCCGACGCAGTCCCTGCCATCACAGCCACTGAACTCTGGGTCTATGGGGTGGTCTGGACACATGGCAATAGAGATACAACCCAGATGATGTGCCCAGCAAGATGTTTGGTGCTGTCAGCTTGCAGTCACAGAGGAAACCTCTGCAGGAAAGGGGTCAGTTGGTGAAGGGGAGCCCAGCAGGAGTCATTCTCATGCTGAGCACCTATTGTGCACCAGGAATGTGTTATCTCTACATAAGATCCTCCCAGGCCCTCACCATTGCCATTTGAAAAAAAGAGGAGGGGCACCTGGGTGGTTCAGTTGGTTAAGCGTCTGCCTTCAGCTCAGGTCATGATCCTGGGGTCCTGGGATCCAGACCCACATCCTGCTCCCTGCTCAGCGGGGAGTCTGTTTCTCCCTCTCCCTCTGCCTGCTGCTCCCCCTGCTTGTGCACTCTACCAAATAAATAAAATATATTTTAAAAATTTTAAATTTAAAAGAGAAAAACAGGAATATTGAGGCACAGAGCGTTAAATAGCCTGTCCACAGCGGAACAGCTAGAAAATGGCTTCCGTCTTCACTTGTGGTCAGGAGGGGCCGGGGAGGAGGTGATTTGAGAAGCTCTCTGTTCCTCTTGGCAGCTGGTATTCTCACCCCTCCTGAGCCCCTGCACCCAGGCTGTTGGTCACAGAGGCACCACCCCACCTGCTCAGCCTTGAAGTGCAACGTTTCCCCTGGTCTTCAACACCTCCACTGTGCCCTGCTGTTCCCTGTGATGCCAGAAAGCCTGGGGCTTCTCCCCAGCCTCCTGGGAGAGGAGGGTCTCAGCCAAGGTCCTGGGGCTACGGAGGGGCCAGGGCTCAGGACCAGGAGTTAAGGGCATCTCCCACTGCAACACCCTTGCCCCAAGGCCATGCACCAGGAATCCAATTCCATATTGGAGGGACAGGATGGGTAGAGAAGACAGAATGGAAGAGGGACACAGAGAATGCTTCAGGAAGGGAGACTCAGTGGGAACAACTTCAGGCCTGGCTCATGGAGACGTGTCCAGCCTCAGAGAGCAGGATGAAATAGGGTCCCACGCCACCATGTGGGGCAGAAAGGTAGAGAGGCACCACAGCCCTGGAAGCCCTACAGGAGATGAGCTGTCTTGGGAGGTGGTGGGAAGGCGGGGGGAGGCTGGGGGAACTACACCCTTGAGGGGGTGGTATTTTCTGAAGTTTATCTCTGCAGTAAGAAACTCGGAATGGGCAGAGTATGGGCAAGTCCTAAAGCTTGACCTTGGCAGTGTCCAGATGCAGGGGTAACTGAGGTGTCCACCATGCTTAAAAAGCATGGACTCTGAAGCTAGCCTTCCTATGTTTGAACCCTGGCTTTGCCATTTATAAGAGTCTCAGGTAAGTGAATTAGCCTCTCTATGCCTCAGTTTCCCCATCTTTACAAGGGATGATAATCCTACCTGACTCGGTGTTGATAAGAGAAAAGAAATGAGTCTGAGCCTGAAGTCTTGCAATGGAGCCTGGCTGGCATATCAGAGGACTGTCTGGGCCAGATGTCATCAAGTCTTTTCTATAAAGGGCCAGAGAGCCAATGTTTCAGGCTTTGTTGTTAAAATTTTCAATGCTTTGGAAATGTAAAAGCCATTCTTAGTCCAAAAGCCTTATAAAAACAGACCCCTGACCTGATCTAGCCCACAGACTATAATTTAACAATCCCTGATGGAGACCAAGATTGAGCCTGAAGATCCAGATGTGGCTGGGGGTGGGGTCATGGTGGCCGGCTTCTTGTACCTGCCAGGGCTGGCCTAGGGACAATGGTGGGACAAGCCCTAAGCACAGGCAGAATAGGACAGTCGGCCAGGCCAGGTGATGCAGAGGAAGTGTCGCAGGACTGGGGGCCTGGGGAGGGCCAGGCAGGGCTACCATGTGCTCTCACTGAGGGTGGACCTCACCTGTCAGTGTCAGGGCCTCGTGATCTAAGAGTCACATGAGGCCAGAGCCTCTGAGGGCAGCAGGTGGTGCGACATTTACAAAGCGTGACCATTTATCTTCCCAACAAACATTTATGAGACATAGACTATGTTCCAGGTCCTGTTCTAAGCCATGTGACCAGGCTCCATGCCTGGACATCTGGGCTGGAAGCTGGTTCCTTGAGTTGCAAGGATGCACTTGCTTCATTGGACTCAGCCTACAGCAGTTCCTGAGCCATCTCTTCATTGGGGCTTAGGACTCTGGACACCTGTTACTCTGTCCTTGCAGAGGGAAAGGAAGAAAACCACCTGCTGAGCAGGAAATGGTAACAGAATGGTGACCCAGCCTTGCTCAGCCAGCATGGCGGACAGGAAGCCCTTGATTGATAAATGTTGTCCAGGAAGATGCCATCTACCACCCCCAAAGCCAAGGTTGCAAGAGGCTCCTAATGGTGGGCCCTGACCATCACAGGGAGGGTCAACATAAGGCAGAAATTGTTGACTATCACTCTCCCAAACTGAGAAATGATTTATTTTATTATAAAAATATCTGACTCGTTCCTATGTTTCAGGCACTTGATCATAGGTAGTCTTTACTACAACCCAATGTGGTATCATTGTTTCCATTCTACAGATTGGAACATTGAGGCTGACTGGGGGTAACTGAGGTGTCCAAGGTCATTCCGTTTGTAACAATGAAAGAAACCCATGTGCTCTGTGCCCCAGACACAATGAACTTCCTTTGGCTCCCAGTCAGTGCCTTGTCCCTTGATACTGAAGAGTAAGTTATATCTAGTGGGGTCCTCCTTTTTTAATCTTGACTCACCCATAAAGTGTTATTCTCTGGGCTGACTCGTCACAGGGTATGTGGCCAATCCCTGATGACTACACCAGCATTACACAGGTGGCTAGAGTTTCTTCTTACACAGAAATGAAAGTCACACCACCTCACCCATGAGAACAGTGGGGCATTGCGAAGTCCGTTCTGAGCTTGCTGGAATCCTCCGGTGGAATGAGGCACCAAAAGAAAAACTAAGTATTTCAGAGAGGGCATCGAGCATGTGTTTTCCAAGCTAGCTGCTGGTTTTCAACTCGTAACTGCCCACACACCTGCAATCGGGGGGAAATGAGATCGGTGGTCACTGAAGGACAAGGTGGAGGTGGTCTTGACATTCAGAGCAGGGACCACAGGGATTTGCTTATAAAAAGCAAAAAATCTGCAAGACCATACATTTCTCTCACAACTATTCAACTCCATGGCTGTGTCCATCCCCAGAAGCAACCATCACCCCAACTCTCCAGATGAAGAAAAGCAGCACAGAGGGTACATCCCAGAGCTTGTGAGGGGCAGAGCTGGGATTTGAGACCGAATCCCAAATCCTGGGTCTTGCCACGGCTCCATGCCATCCCCCAAATCACAATCAAGACTCTGGATTCCAGCCCAGAGGCTGCCTCTGCCAAGCAGTCATCCTGCACTGAGCCAAAGTGTGGCTCCGGGCACCTTTTTGTGCAGTAGGGGCCCAGCTTCCAGAAATGCCCGAAGCCAGAAACGATGCCATGGAAACCACCAACCTCTGATAAATGCAAAAGAAGCTGCTCTGTAGGGCACCCCTGCAGGACTGCCCCCAGCTGTGTCTGGGACCCAGCCATCCCTGAGGCCGTGAGGGGCTACGATTTGGCCCCACCCACAGCAGCCGCACTGGCCAGACAGGGAGGCCAACGGCCGGAGGACAGAGCCGACAAACACAGTCCTGCGGTCTGAAGGCTTGTCTGCACAGGGCACTGGTGGGAGTCAGCCTGTCGTTCTCTTTTTATGGTTTTATGTGGCTTGGACCCTGAAATAAAGGAGCTCTCTGTGGAAGGGAATGAAGATGGGAAAGGGAGAGAGCGCAGGAATGGACTTTTCTAGAGTTTCTCTTTGGTGCTAGGCACTTGAATTGGACATTTCATCCACACACCATGGGGTGGGTACGCACTGTTGCTCCTGTTTCATAGACCAGGCATTGGCAAAGTTTCTTCATTAGGACCAAGTAGTAAATATTTTTTATTTTGTGAGCCATGCAGCCTCTGCTCCAACTGGTCAGCTATGCCTGGTACACTGTGGGTGCTGTATACACCCTCTGTCGCCATATAGACCACTAGACAATGAGCGAGAGTGGCTGTGTGTCAAGCAAACTCTGATGATAGACACTCTGAATTTCCTATGATGCTCATGTGTTTTGAAATACCATCCTTCTTCTGAGTTTTTATTGTTTAAATGTAAAAATGAAAAATATATGAAAATGTAAAAATGTGGGGCACTTGAGTGACTCAGTGGGTTAAAACCTCTGTTTTTGGCTCAGGTCATGATCTCAGGGTCCTGGGATGGAGCCCCACATCAAGCTCCTACATCAGGGGGAGCCTGCTTCTCCCTCTCTCTCTGCCTGCTGTTCTGCCTACTTGTGATCTCTCTCTGATTTTAAGTTTTTTTAAGATTTTAAATAAAATCTTAAAAAAAAAAAAGCAAAAATGTTTATATGTCAAGTTAGCTTACATTTGCATTTAAAATGTGCATGCAGGAGCACCTGGATGGCATAGTCAGAGGAGCGTGTGACTCTTGATCTCAGGGTCATGAGTTCAAGCCCCATGTAGAGATTACTTAAAAAAAAAAAAAAAAGAAAGAAAGAAAGAAAGAAAAGAACTTGGAGCCCCTAGGTGGTCCACTGGGTTAAGACTCTGCCTTCAGCTCAGGTCATGATCTCAGGGTCCTAGGATCGAGCCCCACATCGGGCTCTCTGCTCGGCAGGGAGCCTGTTTTCCCCCTCTCCGCCTGCCTCTCTGGCTACTTGTGATCTCTCTCTGTCAAATAAATAAAATCTTAAAAAAAAAAAAAAAAGGAAAAGAACTAGCACAGGAACGACTCTATTAAAAAAGTAAATAAAATAAATAAAATGTACATGCAAAAGTGTAAAATTTCAAATGCAAGTGACATTTGGGAATGTAACACCCGTTTTTAGTTTGTGGTCTCCACAAAAGCAGCAGTGGATTGGAGGTCACCCATAGGACATGGTTTGCTGACCCCTGTCCTAGATGATGTCACTGCAGTATGGGAAGGTTCAGCGCATTCCTGGGTCACATACATCGTGGCTGACCCAGGAGTCTAACCAGGTACCTAGGTTTGCAAGCTCCTGGTGTAGAATTCCTAAGGGCAGTGTGGATGATAGCAAAAGCCTCCCTATTTTTGACAATTGCAAATAGAACCATAAAGGCATTCATTCATTCATTCATTCATTCACTGATATTTCAAAATGTGCAAGACCTTCAGGTCAAGAGCCTCTTTTAAGCCTTATGGCAATTCTTCAGAGGGTTGGCAACCTACAGTGGTCATCCCCATTTCACAGATGAGAGAGCAGAGGGGTGGAGAGAAGCCCACATTCATTCCATTTTCTCATCTGCCTAGGCATTGTGCGGGTGAGATCATTCCTTATGGAATGTGGCAACAAATAAGTAAAATACATAAAATGAGAAGGTTAAAAAACAGAGAGATCTTAAGGTTGAAAAATATGTATAATTGCTTCAGATGGGGCCAATGGGCAAAGCTCAGGGTGGGGGCATTTGGGCTGAGCTGCATCTCAGCCATCTAAGATGGGTATCCTAGAGCAGCAAGAAAAGTACAAGGTCCAAAGAAGTGGATGGAAGAGTGTGTGGAGAGAAGGGACTTCCCTCCTTCCAACAGCAGCCACAGACCCTGGGGAGGTGGGACAGGCTGGCCCGAAGAGGGCCCGAGGCCATGCCTAGAGGATGGGATGAGCTGCAGGGCACTGGGAACTCCTGGGGGCCTCTGCTCTGCTGTGACAATGAAGCAATGGTCAGTGCCTGAGTTTAGGAGCACAAGACTAGGGAGTTTCAGAAAGTGCTGGAAGAGAGTATTGGGAAAGTGGGGAAAGAGAAAATTCAGCCCAACTGAGGGGCTGACTGCCAGCTGGAAATTCTCAGCTTTTGAGTCTGCAGCCCTTGGGGTGCTGGGAGCTATAGTCAAGCCCTCCCTGTAGCCCTGACGGGTAGGGGGGGTGTGGGAGGTGGCCGGCAGGCTGGCTGAGCAAGAGGAGAGCGCTGTCTAATTCGGAACCCTCTGGGCCCCAGTTTTCTCAAACACCCCCCTCCTTTCTGATCCTCATACCCTCACGAAGGCAGCGGTCAGGAGCCCCACTTGGCATCAGGAAGCTAACACTCTGAGGCCAAAAACTTCAATTGAGGCCACATCCATTTCCCCTGACTGCTGAGAATGACCACACTGATCGATAATAATTAACATGGAGTGCTTAGGATGTGTTTCCATGGGTTTTCCTAGTCAACCATTTAAGATATATATATATATATATATATATATATATATATATATATATATATATATCTGTAAAAGTTTATATACAGGGTTGCCTGGGTGGTTTCAGTTTGGGTCATGATCTCAGGGTGGTGAGATCGAGCCCCATGTCAGGCTCCATGCCCAGCACCGAGTCTGCTTGAGATTCCCTCCCTCTGCCACTCCCAGTCGTACTCACTCTCTAAAATAGACAAATCTTTTTTTTTTTTTTTTCCCTAAAGACCTTATTTATTTATTTGACAGAGAAACATAGTGAGAGAGGGAGCACAAGCAGGGGAGTGGAAGAGGAAGAAGCAGGCTTCCTGTTGAACAAGGAGCCCTAGGTAGGTCTTCATCCCAGGACCCCAGAATCATGACCTGAAATGAAGGCAAACACTAAACGACTGAGCCACCCAGATGCTCAGATAAATAAATCTTAAAAGAAAAGGTTTGTATATAGAAGGCACATATTATATGCTATGCCAACAATTAGCCATGGAGGGCGCAACCCTGTCCCTCGGCACCTCCCAAGCCCCGCTGTGCCCCTCCCGTGTATGGGAAGTGCCAGTGGGGGACAGAGTCAGTAGGGCAGAGATAGAGAGGAAGGACAAATAAGGATCTTTTTTTTTTTTAAGATTTTTTTTTTTTTTTTTTTTTTTGACAGACAGAGAGCACAAGTAGGCAGAGAGGCAGGCAGAGAGAGAGGGGGAGTCAGGATCCCTGCCAAGCAGAGAGCCCAATGTGGGGCTTGATCCCAGGACCCTGGAATCATGACCTGAGCTGAAGGCAGAGGCTTTAACTCACTGAGCCACCCAGGCACCCCACAAACAAGGATCTTGAACGCACCACAGCCTTATTATCTCCCTGGGGGAGGACACAGAGGTCGTGCTGGGATGGAGTGGGTGGGTGAGCACACTGTGTGGCACGGGCCTGGAAGATCCTTCCGAATGAAGGTCAGGCTTCTCTACAGGGAGAAACGGCTAGAGGGTAGCTGTTCCCTCAACCCCAGTGGTACAGGCTTAGCAGGCTGCCAAGGCGAGCACTGAACTTGGCCGGGCATACGGGGTTGTATAATCATCTCAGCCTGGCCGGGTCACTCTGGAACACCCGGGCAACCTTCGTACCAGAAAAACAAACTCTTGACCACTTGCCAGTCAGAGGAGTAAATAGAGGAGTGATCATACACCAGGGACCCCCTGGTGCTGGGTATTGGTCCTGGTCCTACTGGACTAGTAATAGCCACAGTAACCTAGTTTACTGGAGCTCTTATATGTCAGGTGCATGTGCTCCAAGTTCTAAATGCACGATCTTGTAAGTCATCAAGAAAACACTCTGAGGAAGGTAATAAAACCATCCCCATTTCAGAGCTGAGGACTCGCAGGGTCAGGACTTCCTTTGGACCATCATGCTGTTTGAGAGTCGGGCTGGGATGGGAACCCAGGCCACCTGATTCCTAGAGCTGCCCCCATGGCCTCCAAGCTTCAGGGAGTCAGCTGAGCAGGTGGCAGTTGAAACAGATCTCAGAGCCTGGGGTTATGTAGAATCAGATCTTAGCTCCCCCAGCTTCTGGCTGGAGCTTCGAAGTAATTCTGCTCAGTATCTGTTGTCTCATGGGTGGGATGTGGATCCTTGGTTCTAGGGTGGTACTGAGAATGGGAGATATAAGCAGAGTGGCTGCCAGTAGTTCCTCCATAAAGTGACTGGTCTCATGGGGCCCATAACCTCTGCCAGAGTAAAGCATGTGTCCTCCCGAACCTCAGACTCCCCTTCAGCTCCCATGAAGAGTCACCCTGCCCTCCCAGGTTGTACTCTATATAAAGTAAACTCCCAGCTAGGGTAGAAAACCCCAACAAGTGATTCCAAAAGCTACCAAAGACACACATTCTCTCATCTCCCAGCCTCAGGCCTTCCTTCCTCCAAACAAAGTCAACCTTTAACTCCCCACCATCCTGTCTTGCCAGTTATTATACTCCCTTCACCCAGGGGACAACAAGGGAAATTAAAAAGTTGGGAAAATCAGCTGAGTGTTGGAGGTAACTAGTTCCTAAATGTAGTATTACCAACCTATGGAAAGAAGTTTCTCTCTTGGCCATAAAACATCTCACCACTACTCCAGAAACCTTGAGGTCCCCCTGCAAAGAGTTGCATTTCAATACAATTGTTTTCCTTTGTGATCCCAAGTGTTGTACCATACGCATTTTAAAAGTATTGCTTTCAAAAAAGCATCCAGAGCTTCCCCAGTTTGTAAAAAGAGTCCAGAGCACACACATGCACCAACATGCACACACACACACGTCTCAAAGCTCCTGGCATGCCAGGCCCTAGGAACCCACGAGTTCCTTGCCCTTCATGAAATTATTTCCTAAATAGGTTTACAGAAAGAACCATGTTGTCTCCATCTTTCACTTTCCCTGTGGAAATTCTCCTCTTTTATCTACAAATCTGTGTCCCTGAGAAAGACAGAGGGAGAAGTTAGGCAAAAATGACTCTATTCTGATCTGTATGCACTTTACCAGCTATGACCCCTACTCTGTTTGTCAAAACTGCCTATTTCATGGGGTGCCTGGGTGGCTCAGTCTGCTAGGCGGCTGCCTTCAGCTCAGGTCATGATCCCTAGGTTCTGGGATCGAGCCCCACATCAGGCTGCCTGCTTAGTGAGGAGTCTTCTCCCTCTCTCTCTGCCTCTCTCCCTCTCAAAAAAATAAATGAAATCTTAAGAAAATAAAAAAAGAACAACAACGAAAAACGAACAAAGAAACAAAAAAACCAAACCTGCTTATTTCATTATCTGTACCCCTAGTGCCCTGCAAATTCTGGGAGGGCAGGGGCAATGTTGAATCTATTATTCCACAGCCTAGAACAGCAACTACAAGGAACAAGTCTCAGATGGGTACATGGATGCTGAATCCATGAGGAGGAAAGGCAGGCATGTGGGAGAGAAAGCTCCAAGGCCCTATGGCTTCACTGTTCACTTCTGTGGGTAAACGTCCCTCCCTTGAGCAAATCTCTAGACATTTACTCCTGACCTCAGCGGTCCATTTAGAGTTCTCAGGTTTTTTCTTCTTATTGGGGCCACAAGGGAACAAGCTGGCACAGTTTCTGCCTCCTGGGGTTAGAGCCTGGCCATGCCTTCTCTGCCTGGTGGAGGTTTGCCCTTGCCCTTCCCCTGGGAACATGGCAGAGTGACTACCATCCATCCCCCATGGCAGAGTCCCGGGCTTTCACAAATGATATCCGTGAAGCAGTTCACCCAAACCTGTAGAGTTCACATTCCTGGCAAGTACCTACACAGCATTCCCTGCTATAAACCATATGCCGAGCCAGAAAATAAGTGTTATCCATTTCAAAGGATTGAAGTCACATGCTACATCTTCTCTGAGGACAATGGAAATAAATTAGAAGTCAGCAAGCATGGAAAACCCCCAAATATTCGAAGAAACTCTCTTAGTGTCTGACATGGGGTTGGTACTCAATAATTTCTGCCCCAATATCTTTCTCCTCCATAGTTATGATCCCTCTGGGGCAGAGCGGGGGAAGGCGTCAATGTCATGGCTGCGGTCTGGTGTACAGCAGTTGCTGCCTGATCTACACAGCCAGCTGGGACCATGAGTCAACCTGGGAGCCCCTTCTGAGCCCCTTGACTTTCAGCAGATCACATTCACACAGGAAGGTCTCTGCTGTGCTGCCAATGGGGTCCCCCTCCCCCACCCCTGCTCTCTACTCTGAGAAGCCCAACCTTCTCAAGGGCCTGCCCAGTGTCAGGCCCCACCAGGTGATGGATCTTGCTCTGGTCGCTCAGAATATTCTCTGGCAAATAAAATGAAGTTCATTTCGTTTAGGGACTGTGACTGATACTCCTTGAGGAAAAGATGAAGGTAGCACATAAGAAATGCCTGCTTTCTTTTGGTGCCATTTTAGGGGGTGTCCGTGAGACCAGCGGTATAGTCAACCAGAAAGAAACTCAACGGCCAAGGCATTTGAAGTAAACGGTGACTGAGGCCCTGACATTCCTGGATTGGGGAATGAGGTGGGATCTGAATTTTACTTAAGAGTTTGCTTGAGCTTTCGAAGGCTGTGACCTGATCTGTGTTTTCAGTTCATTATATAAACGGGCAATGATGGTGCTGATAATCCACCCCCCGACAGGAGCCGGAAGGTGGGGGAACATGTTATTGGCAGAAATGGGCAGCGCGTAAACAACGTTTCACCCAGACAAAGCTGGTCCGAGCATCCTTTTCCCACAGGTCAGAATAAAGATCTCCTACACTGGAATGAGTGGGAAATTAAGACCATAATTAAAGTACATCTGGAGGGGCTGGTGTGTGACAAAACTTCTTCAGAACTCTGTCTGTGGAAGATTTCCAATGGGATCCCATCAAGAAAGGAAGTTTTCGGAGGCAAGATCCTAGCCCAGTTTTGTCACTTTCAAGCTGTGGGGCCGAGGGGATAGGACTTCACCTCAGCTTCCTTCTCTGTACATTGGGGATTAAGGTAAAAGAACCTGCCTCAGAGGGTGGTTGCGATGACGCACAAAGACACTGAGCAAGTAGCTTACACAGAATAACAAACAGTCTAGAGCCCTTGTCATGCGATCTAAGCAAACACACTTAATGTTCAGGACAATCCTGGGAAGGAAGCTGTTCCCATTTTGTAGGTATGAATATTAAAGCCCAGTAAAGCTAAGAAACTTATCCAAGGACACAAGCTGTAAGTCATAGAGGTGGGATTTCACCCTCAGGTCTAACTCTGGAGCCTCAGGAAACTTCCAGTCTAATAGGAATGTCCCACAGAAACACCACCTCTGGCATTAACCAGGAGGTCCAGCCATTGTCTCATTGCTCCAGGGACAATGCACTGGACTCATCCTATAGGAACAAGGGTTGTGGTGTCCCATTTCAGCTGGACCTAGAAGGACATGTTGGTTGTCTTTTTTTTTTTTTTTTTAAGATTTATTTAATTATTTGAGAGAGAGAGAAAGGGAGAAAGAAAAAGTGAGCAGGGGGAGGGGCAGAGAATCCTCAAGCAGACTCCCTGCTGAGCACACAGCCCGCCATGGGGCTTGATCTCACAACTCTGAGATTATGACCTCAGCCAAGAGTTGGACACCCGACTGAGCTGCCCAGGGGCCCTGACATTTTGTTTTCACTGAACAGAGGAGCCGGTAAGAAGAATCTTATTAGTGGAAAACTCACATTGACAAAAGCAAGAAGGTGTGAAAAGGAATCCCCTGTTAAGTAGGACTGGAATGACCGCTGAGCTGAGCACTGGGCTGGTTGGAGTCTCCTATGAACTCCTTCCCGTGTCTTTGCAAACACCCTCATCAGTAGGGGCACCTGGGTGGCTCTGTCAGTTAAGCCTCAGTCTTTGGCTCAAGTCATGATCTCAGGGTCCTGGGATCCACTCCCACATCAGGCTCCCTGGTCACCTGGGAGCTTGCTTCTCTCGCTCTGCTCTCACCCCACTCCCCACATGCACACACTTGCTCTCTCCCTCAAATAGATAAAAATCTTAAAAAAACAAATACAAAAAGAACAACAACAAAAACACCCTGATCAGCAAAACACTGTGGGTAAGAACACAAGCTCTGTGTCTGATGGATTGTTGACCTAATAAAACTGTGTGTCTCTGAGCAAGAGACTTAACCTCTCTGGTCCCGAAAGGAGATCATCTTTCAAACGAGGGCCATCACCTTAACCCTCTCTGGGAGGCTGTACTGACTCAGTGGGGTGTTCTACATAAAAGCTGCTAACATCTCAATGCTTCTGCACTAGATGTGTCTCCCCTCTACCATCATTCTTCCCACTGCCCAGACCTCTCTTGCTCACTGGCAATGACATCTCACAGGAACTACTAGCTAATGTCCTTAAAAAAAAAAAAAGATACAAAAGCTGAAGAGCAGTAGGGTAACAGCGGTCTGTTACTACAGCTAGAGATGAGTTTCCATAGCAAACGACTAGTCCTCTTATAACCAGAACTGGAGATCTGGCGTCATTCCTTTTGCAAAATACATTTTTGCTGAATAACTGTGGTGTGATACCATTTGAATTCTCACCATTCGACAGCACCCTGGAAAAGGTGCTTTCTGCCGGGACCACAGGGTCTTCTCCATGGGTGTTTGCACTATATCATGTAAAATAAGATGACAGATCGGAGACTTTCAGAAAAAGGCACATTTGCTTCATGCTTTCTTCTCCTTCCACACAAATGTAAATCTGGGGGTCTTGTTCTGTGCCTGGGCTTAACTAGGTGTTTGTGATTCTTTAAATCAAAGGTCTCAAGATAATATAGCTTTTCAAATTACACCATCTCCACATACGCATGCATCTTACAACAAGTGGCGTTTGGTAGTTTAATTGAAGGCATTTGTTCCTTTCTTAATGGCACATAAATTAATAGTGAGTTGTATAACTGATAGCATCTCAGATTTGAGGAAATGCAGTATGTGCTGGGAACCAAGCTAGGCTTGAAACAAAACTTGATTTTGCTCTAAGCAATGACCATGTAACTATAGAATGTCACTCCTAGCTTACACATGAGAAATCTGATGCCCAGGGTGTGAAAGTAAAACTTGCCAAGAGCACGTTAGGATGCAGGAGGAAGAGTGAGGGCAGGGTTCTGGCTACTATTGCTGAGGATGAACTACCGCAAAACTCAGCATCATAAAACAACAATCCTTTTATGTTACTCATGAGTGTTTGGTCAGGAATTTGGGAAGGGCTGGGCTGGGCAGTTCTCACTTGGGGTTTCTCATGCCCTTTTAGTCAGATGTCAGCTGGGCTGTGGTCATTTCAAAAAGCAAATGGTCTGGACATCCAAAATGTCTGTTTGCAAGGCGGTCGGCCAGCGTGGGGTGCTGTCTGGGACCACAGACGAGGGCACCCACACGTGGCTTCTTCAGCAAGGTGGTCGCAGCGCTTCCCTCAGAAAGAGGACCCCAAGGCAATGTGGAGGGGGCTGCAGGATCTTTTGTGACTCTAGTGCTTGAAGCCATCACCACGACTCAAGGAAAGGACATCAATCCCATTTTTCAATGGGAAGAATGTCAAGGATCGGGGCCACTTTTTAAACCATCACAGATGAGAACCGTCATCTGCCTGGTAAAAAGACGCCATATGTGAGACTGCTTGTCTGGTATCCAGAAGCACAGGGAGGGAGAACAAGAACTCGATGTGATGAAGGGGATTTTTAGACAAAGGCAGGTGGAATCATCCTGTCACCTGTGCATTCACTTTCAAAGTCTTTGCTTTGGGACGTTAACCACGGACCAGGTGCTGCTCCCATTGTTCAGAACCTGTCCGCAGCTTTCTGAAATACAGATTTAGATTTGTAGGTTGTGAACCAACCTAGCAGGTTCACAAGAGACCTCAGGCTTAGGACTTGGCCAGACAAACCTTGTTTCTATGCCCCCCCCCAAAAGGCTTTATCCAATTTAATATTTACTGAACACCAGATGCAGAAAATTCTGGGGTCTGTGGATATCTGAATGAATAGAACAATGCCACTTTCCTCACAAGGTTTATATTCTGGTAGGAGATGCATAAAGTCTTCAAATCTGTAATAATATCAGCAAGGCATAAAAACTATGGATAATGACAGAAGGTGAGGAGTAGGGAAGCTGTGTTGAGGGAGGGTGGCCAGAGGTGGTCTCTCTCATAGAGTTGACATCAGAACAGAGATCTCAATGCAATGAGGAAATGAGCTACGCATGCAGGAGACAAGTGTTCCAGAAAAGGGGAACATTCCGTGCTAAGGCCCTGAGGCCAGCCTGAGATGAGATATGTTTAGTCTATAGCAAGAAGGTCAGTGTGGAAAGTGGGGTGAACAAGAGGAGAAAGAAGGAAGGGAGGACCTAGGGTCTTCTCAGGGAGGGCCTTACAGGGCACAAGAAGAACTTTGGATTTTATTCTAGGTGAGGTGGCACTCCCCTGAAGGGTTTTGAGCAGGTGAGTCATAGGATTTGGTTTACATTTTGAAAAGATCTTCCTGGTTGCTGAGAGAGAAGGGAGGACAGGGTGGAAGCCAGGCCCATCAGGAGGCACACTCCCTCAGTGGCCCAGGCAGATGGTGGATGTGGCTTGGTCTGGACTGTCACTGGCAGAGGGGGTGAGAAGGGGTGAAATGGGCATATATTTTGAAGGAAGATCTCACAAGGTGTGCTAATGGACACATCTTACCAGCTGATCTTGTAATCTCACAAACGTTATGTATCCAAAAAATGTTTAGCCCTTGCCCCAATTCAAATCTGATCTCTACAGAAGGTGGCAACATGGGTAGTGAGAAGCTGGAGAGACCCAGGTTAAGCTGGTTCCCTCACACACACTAGTCAGGGGTCTCGTCCTCATGGCAGAGAAGGGCCAGGAAAGCAGGGATTGCCCTTTCCTTCCTGCACGTCCCCGACCGATCCCCCATCCCCCCAAAGAAAGATTTGAGATTCAAGAGAATAAGCCACTGTCTGGAAAGACCCTTTCAAAAAAGTTTGAGAAAGACTAGAACCTTCTAAAAGGGCTGTCAGGGAGATGCGCACCCATTTGCATGGGCAAGTTTGGGTATTTTGGTCACTCGCTCCATGACACGACTTGGTAGCCACAGCCCCACCTCCTGCACAGGTCGGTTCTCTACGGGGCCTTTTCTGTCAAACAGAAACCCCTGGTGTGGCTGCTTTGAGACAGACTTCAGGGGGAGTTTCATGCTCCAAGAGTCTCAGTGGTGAAAGGGTCAAGAAGCTCTTTAAATACCACAAGTGGCAAAATGATTAGATCAAGGTGCAAACCCGCGCCTATAATAGTGGCTACTTTTCTTTTTCTTCTTCTTCTTCTTCTTCTTCTTTTTTTTCCCCCTTTTTCTTTTTGACCAATAGGTATATAGCTACTTACTACATGTCAGGCAGTATTCTCATCACTTTATGAAACATTAGGTCATTTAATGCTCATTAAAGTAATTATAGTAAGAACTGCTAGTATCCTTCATTCGATACTCAGTACACATTTACGAAGCATTTTGCAGATGAGGACAGTGAGTCACAGAGGAGCTAAATGACTTGCCCAGATCACTGTAGCTAGTAAGGGGCAGAGCCAAGATTAGAACCTGGGACTTCTAGCTCTGGAATTTGGGCTCTTAAGCACCATACTAAGTGGCCTAAAACTGACTGTGCTTCGGTGGAAATCCATATATCTATTCAAAATGTTTTCAGCTGCAAATAAAAGACAGCTCAGAGTAGCATAAAGAAGTAGGCTTTGTTTCAATTACAGAGAGTCTAGAGTTAGTCTTCTGTCCTGGGCTTGGGGGACAGCATAACTATCAAAGATGTAGGTTTTTCCTATCTTTTCTGCATCAGCATTTTGGTCTTTTGACTTGTCACCTCATGCCTGCAAGATGGCTGCTACACCTCCAGGTATCTTACCTTAGATCCCCGCAGGGGGTGGGGCGGGACATAGGAATGAGCTACCCCTGTGGAGTACTTTGTCTTATTTGAAAAGAAGACTGCTCCTGAACAAAACTAGATAACATGCCTGCCATTTCCATACCTGGTTTAAATCAATCTGGACTCATCTCATTAGGTGGGATTGGAACCTGTCTTCCCTGAGGCTCTACGGATAGATACCACCTAAACTTATCATGGTTCAAAGCAGTGGAGAGACCACAGCCATTGAGGAGACAACAGATAGCATTTGTCGCAGTAGGTATTACTATCCCCATTTTACATGGTCACCTCACAGCCAGGAGTCACAAAGTTGAGATTGCTTGGCTGGTAAAATGGTAGCCCTAGAATATTAACCCATGTCCACCTGACTCAAAATCACATGCTCTTAACTATGGCATAGTACACCGCTGAGTAGAGTCAAGAATGGATGGACACACATTTGTTGTTATTATTAATAGTTCTGGAGGCATGAGAAACTTATCAGCATCCCTAAGCCTCAAACATCTTACCTCTAAATTGCAATGACACCTAACCAGAAGGTGGCTGCAAGAGTAAATTAAGTATATTTAAAATATATTTGAAGAGACTGACGATACTAAGTAATCAATAATTCTTGACTTATTGTTATTTTCACTTATTACTGCTCTTGCTTTTTTAATGCCATGAGACTTTGTAGCCTCAATGCACTCGTACCTAAATGAAATAGTACTTTGGGCAACTTTGGGTGGCATGGTGGTCATACAGACTAGTAGGTGGGCTTGAAAGTGAGGAGAGGGTGTTCATTGTAACACTAAGTATGGTTTCAAGAGTCCAGAAGCTTGCCCTGCTTGAATTTAGTGATCCAGGGCCTGACCACCCAAAATATGGGTCCACCATCTACAAAGCACGATAGTTAGCTTTTAGCCTTGGTTCTGCTAATTAGTAAACTGCTGTTTGTTCAGAAGCAACTTGCTTTTCCTTTCTGCACCTCCATGTTCTTATCTGTACAGTGAAGTGGTTTTCCTTCGTCAGTAGTCAATGTGTAATGAGCCTAACTGAGCACCTACTGCATACACTTGTTCACGGAGATGCAGTGATGAGGAGGCAGACGTTGCTCTCAGGAGTTGTAGAGGTTCAGAGATCTTCAAATTTCCTTTCCGCAATAAAATTTGATGTTAACCAGAAGGTGAAGTTAATAACATCCAATGCAGGGGTTATTTTGAGGATTAATATGTTAGTAGTGATACAACTATAAGCATTGAGTAAATGTAAAGAACATAAAACTTTGGCAGTTTCCCACAAGGCAAAAATAGTCTTACCATGTGATGTATCAATCAGGCTCCTGGTGTCTGCCCAAATGAGTTGAAATCTTATGTCCACTCAAAAACCTACACACACTTTACACCAGCTTTATTTGTAATTGCTAATACTTGGAAGCAACCAAGATGCCCTTCAGTAGGTGAATGAATAAAGGGTACGCTCAGGTAATGGAAATTATTCAGCACTAAAAAGATATGAATTATCAAGGCATACAAAGACATGGAGGGGTCTTATATACATGATACTAAGTGAAAGAAACCAAACAGAAAAGATGACATACTATGTGATTCTAACCATAAGACATTCTGGAAAAGGCAAAACTATGGTGACAGTAAAAGATCAGTGAGGTTTCTAGGAGTTTGGGAGGAATTAGGGACAGATAAATTGGTGGAACACAGGATTGTTAGGACGGTGCAGCTATGCTGTGTGATAATGTAATGGTGGGTAAAGGACATTTTGCAGGTGTCAAAAATCCACAGAATGATACAACAGAAAGAGCGGACCCTGAATATAAAGTATGGACTTTAGTTAATCATAATGTGTTCTTTCAAATAATGTGTTGTAACAAATGTATCACACAAGTGTCAGATGTTAACAATATGGGAAATGGTGGTGAAGGGGTTTGGTATATAGGAGCTCTATACTTTGTTCTCAAATTTTTTAAATAAACCTATTATTTCTCTAAAAATAAAGTCTCTTAAATATCTCTATCTTGTTAGATAGATATAATTTTTTGAATAAATTTCATATATTTTGATCAGAGGATTGTACTTCTGAGATTCTCCTGAGAAACAGGACATTTTAGAAGGACAAGTTCATTTATAGAAGGGGAAAAGAGTAAGCAACCTGGAATTGCTCACTAGCAAGTACACGGATACAAGCAAACTAAACAATGGCGGTTGAAACTGCTCTGAACGTGGACAGTGCTTCCAGAAAAATGCTGATGGGGAAACAATGAACAGCTTCTTAGGATAACTATGTAAAACAACACAAATGGTTTCTAGCCCCTTGATAACGTAATTGCTCTGATGCCATGGGGGCGTAATAAGATTATGGATAGCTTTTTTTTATTCTTTTCCCATTTCCTATAATATTTTAAATATATATTCATAATATATATTTTTGAAGGTCTATGACCCTCTAGCTAGGAGAGAATGACAAGAATGGTAGCAAAGCCGGACAGCTAATCCTAAATGCACCAGCTCCAGTTCCACGAGAACTGCGTAGGGGCACAGGCAGGGAAGTTAGTGTTCTTTGTATTTGGATAAATTGTAAATCATTTGGGTAACTCCCTGCAAGTCACAAGGCTACACAGCTCCTGTTGCATACATTCAACCAAAGCGATTGGCATCTGGAGCTCTGGCTTAATCGAAAAGATACTGTTGAGAACATAGTACAGTCACCCTAGGGGTATGGAGCATACAAAGATGTATGGAAAAAAAGAAATACAGGGATCAAGAGAGAAGGTTAAAACTCTTTACTCACTCACTCACCTACCCAGAAAGGCTGTATTTACTGTTTACTAGAGGCCAGGCACTGGGGATACACATATGAATAAAGTAAAACCTCTGACCTTTATTTATGTTTCCACACTGCGATACTTTAAATGGTGGAAAAGCACACTAACTGCATAGACAGGCATAAACGGGAGCTCTGTGGTCACCCTAAATCCTCCCAACATAGGGCGTCTCCCCAAAGGCAGGGACCATCCCTACAAACTATAAGATGATAACTACCCCCTTCCCCCACCCCACTGAACCCCATGCTTTTTAACTTATGCTGATTTTTAGAGTCAGGAAACTTATTTCTGATTCTACCTCCCACCCCACCCCCTCAAAATCAAGCATTTCAGATCAAGTATCTGTGAATCATAGGTCAGGTTGACTCATTCTTAAAGTTTCCAGGCTGTGAATTAAAACTATATTGATCACTTGGAGGGGGGTCAAGTGTCGGAAGAGACAGTGTGACTCGCTCTACATTTATCTGTAACAATGCAAAGCAGGTTTGTAAGTGTTTTATTGAAATGGGGGTGGGGGACAGGGAAGACACCTGCTGAAAAGTACTCCCGGATGCGTGAGGGTAGGTAAATGAATAGGACCCATCCGTCCCTTTTCCCACGAAGTGAAGATCTGCATCATGCTGATGCTATTCACCCGGATGCCTTTTTGTTTCAGTTTGGGTCACGTGAACAGTATTTAGGGCAGGCTTTTGGAAACTGTTACAGATTCAGAGCCTATAAAGTTGTTTTTCAGGGAAAGGGGAGGGAAGGTAGCTTGGGCTGAACACCTGCTGCAATCCCATTTCATCTCTTCGCGGCGGAGCAGGATCCGGCCAGGTGATGCTCCTGGCCTCAGGAGCTCGCAGTGGGGGAGCTGCCCAGACCGTCTTCAGCCCGTATAGACCTGCACAACCAGGAACACTGACCCCAAGGGATGTTCAGAAACAAGCTCACAGGAGGGTGAAAAAGTGTGGGGAGCAGGGAAACTGAACCCCAGAAACTCTGTGGGGCTACAGCACCCACACAGTTTTCACACCGACTGACCACGACCTTTCACCTGCACGATCGCACTATCTCCAGACCAATGTGTAATGCCAAGGCCAGGGGCAAGAATTCTCGCCCCACGTGGGAAAAACCTGACTGGGACCCCGAGGGAAAACCAGCCTGTGTGTGAATCACCCTGTGACCCGTGTGGTCCTGGGTCTCAAAGCAGGGGTTACACAACAACACAAGCTCCGGGGCTCGGGTGGTGGGGGGGGGATGTCTACCTATGAATCATGGCTTCGCAGAAACTTCTCTGGGCCTCCCTGGAAACCCACTGAAGGTCTTCACTGGGGACTAGGGCAGCTGCACACTTCTCATGGGAAAGAAGGTGATTTCAGGGGTTTTGGTGGCCTTTAAGGGTGTCCCATCAAGTCGCAAGATGAACTATCTACAGGTGACAAGGCTCAGAAATGCCAGATGAAACACACGTGAGTGTGATTTTTACTTTCCTTTTTTTTTTTTAAAGCAGATGTTTGGCTAATTTGAAATCGTAGTATGAGCAGTTGGACATCCAGATGTTCGTGACTTGTCTAAGACCACACAGCTGGAACTACAGAAGCCTGTAAGGAGAACTGGAGGTCCATGACTTCTTTTCCCAACACCGCATGGCCTTGCTTAGAACAGAAAGTTCACACAGAGCAAAAGAAAAAGAAAATATATACATTTTAGTTGGGTAATAAAGTAATAAGAGTAAGATCCAAAGGTGGTACATTCTGGACTTCGTGACTTCTACCCAGCTAAGAGCTCTGGGCTGCATCTCCAGTTAAAAATTTTAAAATATATTTTGGGGTGCCTGGGTGGTTCAGTTGGTTATAAGTTTGTCTGCCTTCAGCTCATGATCCCAAGATCCTGGGATCGAGCCCTGAGTCAGGATCCCTCCTCAGCGGGGAGTCTGCTTCTCCCTCTGGGCCGCCACTCCTGTGCTTTCACTCATTCTCGCTCTCTAATAAATAAATAAATAAATCTTTAAAAATTTAAAAAAATATATATGTATTTCAATTAAAATATAACAAAACATATTTAATTCATTAAAATTAAATTTAAAATATATCCTAAAATTGCCCCTCTCCCATCTGGACACATAGTGAAGAGTGGGCTCATACATTCTGTGTAAGAAACCTGGGGCTTTGTGTAAATCCCATTATTCAGAGTCCAGTAATGGAAAAGGCTTACTGAGTCCATTGTGCAGATGAGAAAATAAGGGTCCGTGGAGAGGAAATGACTTGCCCAAGGAAAGTCAGATGACTATGAGCAGAGCCAACACGATATCTAATATCACTCTCTCTGGAGACCTGTGGCGTTCCCCGGGCACAGCACACCCGCAGACAAGGCGATTCAGGTCCCTCTGGCACTCCTCAGCATTTCCCAGGATTCTGTCAACCGGTTTGGCATCATCTCCAAGGCACCTGGCTGATTTTCATGAAATGTGTTATAGCTACCAAAGGTAACAGTGGACATGGTAAGTTTCTTAACATGAATACAAGAAGAGATCCTGAACTACAATGAGTGTGAGAACAGATAAAGAACTTACGTATTTGATCGAATAAAAGGTATATCCACACAATGTGATAAAACTTGGTGGCAGTTAAAAAAGAAAAGGCAGCTGACATGGACAGCACTCCTGGATCCGTTGCTGAGGGCGAAAAGGCAAGTAATTAGTTTATCAAAGGTCTAAATAACAGCACCCTGTGCTTGGGCACGCGCACGCCCACTCGTGTGTGTGTGCGCGTGCACGTGTGCATGAAAGTACATTAGAAAAGTCTACAAGGTTGCGTTCCAAATAACTCAAGCAGAGCTGATGAACAAACCAGGATAGGGACCTAGTGACTAAAAAGAACTTTAGCTTTATTTGGAAAGCCCCCCTCCACCAGGTGAAAAACACTCATTTACTATTTGTGTAATAAGCTTTTTTTTTTTTTAATACTTTATTTATTTATTTGACAGAGAGAGAGATCACAAGTAGGCAGAGCCCCAGGCAGAGAGAGAAGGGGAAGCAGGCTCCCTGCTGAGCAGAGAGCCTGATGCAGGGATCGATCCCAGGACCCTGAGATCATGACCTGAGCTGAAGGCAGAGGCTCAACACACTGAGCCACCCAGGCATCCCAAGCTTTTTTTTTTTTTTTTTTTTTTTTTCTTAAGAGGAAAATGGGATTTTATTCATTCATCTTTGTATCCATCCTACTATTTGCACACTTACTGCTACTGGGTGAGAGGAAGATTTGTCTGCTTGAGTCATGTAATGAGGTAGGTTACATATGTTCTGGGGAAGGAAGGGAACAGTAGAGAGTGGGAAAGTAAAGGGATTTCTGTGTTTCATGGGAGACCAGAGGCCAGAACTGTCCCCAGTAAAATTCTGTCAAGGCCTGCCATCTTGAACAAAAGGGCAATGACAATTGTTCGCAAATGGACAAAACTTTGATATATGTATATATATATATATTTTTTTAATTTATTCTATTTGAGAGAGAGAGCATATGAGCAGGGGGAGGAGCAGCGGGAGGGAGAAGGAGAACCCCAAGCAGACTCAGCGCTGAGTATGGAGCCTCATGTGGGGCTCATTCCCACGACACCGAGATCATGACCTGAGCCGAAACCAAGAGTCAGATGCTCAACCGACTGAGCCACCCGGGGGTGCCAAATTTTAAAGGAATTTCAATTGTCTTTGACTTTAGTTAACTAGAGTTCACAAAGGAATACAGGATGATACAAAGGACAGTCTGTGGTCCCCAAGAATTTAACTCCCACAAAGGGAGATGGTTTTGGTGTTTTTGAAAGACACGGACTCTTTGGCTGTGTTTATTGGTACATAGGCTTACTCTGCTAGGCTAGAAACGGCCTCCGCCAAAACGGCTGTTTTGCTTTGGATTTCCAAAAATAACTCATAAGAAGCCTATAGTATGAGGAAAATGGTCACACACAGCTCTGGGAAGGAAAAGAAATAACATTTGATTTGAATCACCTAAGAGTGGAAATTGAGGCAAATATCTCCTTATAGCAACTGCTGTATAATTATCCATCCTAATGGGATCCTTTCAAAACCAAAGCAGCTCAACAAGGAAGTTTAATTGAAAATACAATTTTCAGACCAACTCTTCTGCCAAAATCACATTGAATGAAGATAGCTCAGCAGTGACTAAATCACTGCTAAATGTGTCATGTGTTACGGGCGAGGGGCAGGAGAGGGTGGGTGTTCTCCTATGTGGGGGAAACACAGCAATCTCCTGGGCTCCTTTTTCCAGGTTCGTGTGTCTTCTAGTCACTGGACACAAGGATTCACTTCTCTCTGGGTCAATGCTACCTGTGCCAAGTGTTTTCTGGGCTCCTGAAAGTAAGAAACCAGAGTTAAAATCTCAGAGATAAAGACAGGGAGAGAAGAGAAAATGATACTCACCATCCAACCCGTTCATTAGTGCAAAGATGACTCCCATTCCAGACGTAAGCTCGTGGAGGACAGCAGTGATGAAAAATGGCCTTCACTGCTTGGTACGTTCCTCTGTGTCCCTTAGCTGTGTGACCTCTGCTGAGTTACTTAACATGTCTGAGCAGTTCTCTCACCTAAAAAAAAAATGTATATATACACACACACACAATTTATATACACACACACACACACACACACACACACTATATATACACACACATAAATATATATTAAAATATATATTATATACAATATGTACATATGTACGTGTATATATATATATATTCCCATACCCTCTGGATAGTCAGGAAGATGAAAGGATAATGTCCATTAACTGCTAACCAGTGACAAAGCTGAAATCTATGCCGTGTAGTGCTCTAGACAGTATCTGGTACCGCATGGGGTGGGACTCGATGTTTCCTTGCTATTCCAAACGGGTCAGTGTGTGGGCCAGCAGCATTAGCAGCACTTGGGAGCCCAGCCCTAGTGCAGGATCTCAGCCCCACACAGAGTAACTGAACAAGACTCTGCATCTAGCAAGGGTTCCCTGGAGATGGGTGTGCAGCTCGAGTTTGAGGAACAAAAGCTTTGGCCATCTTTCAGGTGTGTGGTTCTGCACCAGGTGAACGAGTCAATAGAACATGATCTAAAAGCTGCCCTTGGGGCAGAAGCAGGGTCCTCAGAGGGCCACCTGTGGCGGGCATGTTTCTGGAGACCATCCCAAATTGTCATCCAGTCTTCCTACCGGCAGAGAGGGAAACTGAGGCACAGGACCTACCAGAAACTGAGGGATTCTCCACCAACGGGGCTGGACCACCCTGGGATCCATGGTCACGTCATCACAAATGTCCCCATGTCATCACGTGCACCCAGGAATAGGCCCCAAGTGCAGAGTGGGCAACAGTAGCAGCTAGTAAGTGACAGGCGGGAATGGTGCCTGGAAACGCAGGAGAAATGGGATGGACAACAGACTGTCTTCTTTCCCTGATCGTGGCCTAAATCACAGTGCTCGTGTGCTCTAAGACAAAGCAACCTCATACTGTAGAGAAAGAAATAGTACACACACAGGGAGTTTGCTGTTTAGGCGCAGACCATCTAGAATCACAGATGAGACGCTTTTGAAGTTGACTGCCTTCTGGAAGGGAGAACTATAAGCTGGGGAACTGGAAATTGATGGAGGAAGAGAAGGAAGAAGAAAAGGAAAGAAGGAAAGCAAGGGAGGGACACTGACATTTAAAAATAATAATAATAATAATAATAATAATAATAAAATAAAAGATAGTTGAGTCTCCTGTTACATATGCAGGGTTAGGTTTAAAAGTCCTCCCAGATATTCAGGCCACAAAGCCATCTTTTCTATTATGACCCTCTGTTCACACCTAGTGCTTTGTCCCTCACACCCAGCACATCTATGGCTGAACATGCTTGTGTGAAAGAATCTGGCAAGGGCACGTCCCGGGTGGCAGACAGCTCCCTTGTTTATTTGCTCCCACAAATCGATGGACACTAGAGCTACCCCACCCTGCCCAAATCCCAGGGGCTCCTGACTCCAGTTCACCTGGCTTCGTTAGACAAGGACAAATCTCTTGTAGAAGATTCTAACTAAAACTCTGGTCTCCAGAGACTTCCCATGACTAAAGGGGATTGGGGGACACAATGCTTACACTTTGTGTGAATGTGAGTACATGAGAATGGAGATAGGATACAAACAGGAAATGACAGGTCAAATCCTAATTCTGGAATAAGTAGCATTGATTATGCTGAGTTTATAAAGCTTTTCTTAAATCCTTACTGGGAGGAAATAGAAGAGAAATCGGATTTAAAGGTGGGGAGACTGAGGCCCTGTAAGGTGTGTGGTAGAACCAGGAACTGAGTGTTGTACCTTTGCTGTCCCAGAGCACAGGCTTCTTTTGTGTCCCAACATCCTTGTCGGTGACTGGTGTCCCAGCCACCTTCCCGTAATGACCTGCCCATCTACCTGCTGCTGGAAGCATTACACTCTATCTTTAAGGCTGGTGATTAGACACTGTTTTTTGGTGTTTTTTTTTTTTAGTTTTTTTCTTTTTCTTTAGACTTTCTTTACAAAAAGCTTCTCTGGGTCTTCAGATGAAAATTTATTCTACTGATAAGGAAAGTGATGGCAATGTTCCGTTGAGCCATGGAGCTACTACTGATGATGTATAGTTGGACCAAAAAAAAAAAAGGCCAGCTTTCAAGTCAAAATGTCCCCAAACTGTGTCCTTAAAAAAAAAAAAAAAATGTCCTTGCTACTCAGCCCTGTCTGACATTTGGTAAGTTGATCTCTCTGATGCTCTGGTTTCTTCATTTTTAGAAATGGCAACAGCACCAGCTAATGTTTATCAAATGTGAGCTCTATGTGTCCACTGTGCCAGTGGTATTCTAAGTAAGCACTCTGTATTTCCCCAGTCATCCAGTACTTGTAACACACGATCACTAATCTCCCCGTATAAATGAGAAAGCCGAGGCACAGAGAGGTGAAGTGACTTGCTCAAAGCCACGCAGCTAATAAATGTCAGAACTGGCATTCTCCAGTGGTCTGGCTGGAGTCTGGGCTCTCACATTAACAGAGATGTTCTCATAGGCGGTCAGGAGGGCTATGTGAGATCATCTGACCCAGAACAAGTACTCAATAAATTGTAACTATTGGGTATCACTTAGAAATTAATTTCTTTGGTTAGGCCGGAGCAGGGCTCAGTATAGTATGCACGTGGCTAATGAGAAGCTGCCTACAGTGCTAGCATTCGGCCTCGAGAGTGTGCCACAGGCAGGAGCTCCAGGGCTCAGCCCCAGGGTCTCCATACTGACCACTTTCACAGGGAGCCCACACAGAAATCTAATTTGGGGTGGCCAGGATGGGAATAGGTCTGATGTCCACCTGGCAAGAAGAACAGCAGGTTCCAAAATGGGCCGGACGGATCAAATCCCCAAGGCAATGCCCATGGGCTCGCTGACTCATTGCTTTAGAAAGTCTCTGAAATTGGCTAATTGCACAGAGTTTCGAGAATGATTCCTTGTAAAGATGAGGCAGCATGACTCAAAAAATTGGTACAATTAAAGATCTGGGGTGGAAGAAGAGTCCACTGGCAGCTGAACGACCAGCTTTCTTCCCCGATGCAACTTTCCCCAGTTCTGCGCAGGTATCTGGAAGAGGCACATGGCGGCCGTGGCGAATCCTGTTGTGCCCGTCACGGTCTAGCCTAGGGTGGACTCTCGGCCCCATCTGGCCAGTGAGACAGAAGGGGAGTCTACTGGGGATTTCTGGGGAAATTCTGAGCCTGAAGAGAAGAGAAGAGAGTTGCAGTAGGAAGGAACCCCTTTTCCTTTTGGATGTTCTTCCGGCCTGAAACACTGCTGGATAGGTTAGGTCTGCAGCATGAAAGAGCACCACAGAGATGCTAATTCGATGCCCTCGGGCCATCAGATGCATGCTTTCTGAGACATCTGGTAACAGCAGGTGCTGGGGAAGACACAGGAAACAGAAAGCCCTGCACACTTACCGGTATAAGTGTAACCTGGTGCAGTCATTCTGGAAGACAACCTGGCAGTACTCGTGAAATTAAACACGAGCACAGCCAATGACTCATCCATCCATCCCCGCCCGGAGTCCGCCCAGAGAAACTCTCCCACAGTCCCTGCGGGCACAGGTGCAAGGTGTCACCACAGAACTTGGCTGTGCTTCCCTAGTGTCCATCTCCAGGGGCAAAGGAGTGAACAGGGCAGGACCAATGGCAAGGGAAGGCCAGATGCAGCCCTCGGATGAGCTATGTGTACAGAATGAAGAGAAGATCTCTAAGAGAACCCCATTTGTCTAAATTAAAAAGTGCCCAATCATGGCCCTGCAGCAGTCCACCTGTGCAGCACCCAGCAAAGGCACCCGAGTGGACGCCGGTGAGGAGCAAAGGGAGCAGAACGGGCAGAACACAAGAAGAATGACAGGGATCCTGCAGAGGCCAGAGAGAACGTGCCTTGAACAGAGAAGACTTTCATAAAAATTCAAAAGATAAAATGCAACCGGATTGGGAGTCAGAAAACCCAGCTAGTCATGTTTCCAGGACTGATTCTTACTGGCTGTGGGCCCTCTGGCAGGTCACTTACAGCCTCAGTTTCCCCACTGCAAAAGCAGATACAAAGGGAAGGCCTGTAGAGGAGACGTGTGCGCAGCCCGAGTCTGGAATGCAGCAACTGAATGACAACTGAGGACTGCGCTTTCTCGTCTGTAAAACGGGGACATTACCTAGCTGGTATCTTTAGGGTGAGGTTTCAGTGAGACAGGACACAGGCAGGACAAAAAGCACAATGATGAACGACGCTGTTTGGTACACTTGGGAGGAAGGGAGCATATCCCCCAGGGAGCTCAGGCTCATACCAGGCACTGTGCAGGGAGCACAGCAGCACATCGCACCCTCACTGGGTGCGGCACACGGGCCCTTCAGACCTGGAAGCATGGGCAGCCCCTCCCTGCAGGGCACCCGTGGCTCACTCCCCCGACCCCCCGCAGGGCACCCATGCTGTTTTGGGCAAACACCTGAGAGAGGGGACATCTCAGGCTATCTTTATGCTCCCACTCCTGGACACCTGGGGCCTTACAAATCCACATAGATATGTCTTTTTCTTTTCTTTTGTGGCAGTGAATCCATTTTTAACTAGATGAGCTAGGTTACCAAAAAGAGAAAAGACACGAGGAAGAAACAATCATCACTTGCCTGCTATGCTACCAAATAAGCCAATCTTCACTTTTCCAACAAAGAGCTATTCTCTTTCTGTAACTTCCTATAAGGAAGGACACATTGCTGTATGTGACTGTCACATCAGGGATGGTGGCCACTCTCCTTAAAGTGAACACCTCTTCCCCATCCCTCAGATGTCTGGCAAAGATGCCTTGGCGCCCAAGTACCATGTATCCTTGGGTGTCTCCTGGTCTCCAACTTTGCTCCCAAATGTGCCCGGCTTCAAAAAACCTCCCACCTGCAAACGAGTGCCTTCCCTCCTGGAGCGTGTCTTTGAAATACGTTCCGTAAACAGGGATACGAGGTCAACATGGTGTTTGATAACTCCTGACAAACCGTTTTTTCCAAAAGACCCATTTATGTGGCCACGTGTGGTGGAGGCACAAGCCAGGCTGCCTACAGAAACCTGTCACTCTAACATCTGGAAATGAGCAGGGAGTGGGAGGCTATAGTCATACCTGGAGCTTCAGGTTAGGTAGACTTTCCACGGGGTCACCAATGCTCTGCTGTCCTCCCATGAGATCTGCGTGCTCACGAGTGCTCCCAGAGGGTCTCTGCATACATTATGGACCCCTTCACACAGCCAGCCCCTGCTAGCAGTGGACAGCAAGTCCAGCCTGGGAGGGGGGTGGTGTGTGGACTGGATGGTGGAAGCGAGGGAGCAGTCCTCAGCCACCACTCTACGCTGGTTTCCCCCTTCCACTATGAAGCCCCACGCCAGGGAGCCAACCAGTGCTTAGACCACGTATGTCTCAAATGCCTGTTAGTGCCTAGACTCTGGGTGAGGGATTGCAACACCAAGGCCATTTCTCGACCATAGCAGCGAGTTAGGGAGTCAAGACGCCAACACGAGGAATGCTAGATACCAGGGAGGAATGAAGGCAAAGATAACAAAGCCAGACAATCAAAGATTGATCGTGTGTGGGTACTGGGTGGTCTGGGGTCCGGCGGCAGGTCCCTGCAGGCTGCGAAGGAAGTGCTCAGGATGACCGCAGCATGGGGGGCTGGAGGGGTTGGGGAGGTGGGGAGGTGGGGAGGTGGGGACGTGGAGGAGGAAGGGGAGGAGGCCTGTGATCCAGGCCAGGAGCGGGGGATGTGGGTGGCACACTCACAGGCCAGGGAGGTGCTTCCTGGGCCTAGAACAGAAAGAAAACATCTGGAAATCCTGTTGGGTGAGTCAAGGCCTGAATTTTGAGGACCCCGAGAGCCAGGTAGAGGAACAGAGCTCATAAAGCAGTGCGGCTGATGGGAGCAGTCTATGAGATCTGTGTGGGGCAGCCCTCAGGAGGGTCTGCATGAAGAACTTGGTGAGTAGGGAGGCCTGTGGTACCAGGGCGTCCCCGTCCCACCTGCCAGCATGGCAGGCCCTGGGTTGAGGGGCCTGTGGCCCATGTGAGCTTGTACGTGGATGGCCCTTGTACGTGGATGGCCACGTTAACTTACTGTCGTCCCTGGCATGTTGGCCCGGATGCTATGCTAGGAGCTCGGCAAGGGTTTTCCGTGCACTTTCTGCCTTACTTGTCACAGCACTCTGATGAGGTTGGGGGTGCTGTTAGCATCCTGGCGGTGAATGGGAGAGGACCCTGAGGCATAGGAAGGTAAGTAACTTGCTCTGATCTCATGGCTCAGGAATATGGAGCCAGAATGCACCCCCAGGCAGTTCGCCTCTAGAACCCTCCTGCTTAACTGCTGTGCCTTCGGGCCTCCCTGCATGACCACCTTCCTCTCCTGTCATTGTGGCGCGTTCGATGACGGGCTTGTGCTGTGGAGTCAGGCCCACCCCTCCCTGTCTGGGTGTGTCTGAGCCTTCTATTGCTGATGGGGAAAATGGGTATAAGGACCCCTGCCACTTCAGGACTGATAAAAGGGCCAAAAGAAGCAGCAATATTTTACGATGTTTGGCGCTCAATAAATGTATTGTCAATTCTTGCTGGTTGAATGAGTGAGAAATTACACGTGCCCTGAATAGGGACGTACCCACGCCACTCGCTTTTCCAGACTGTCTCCTGCAGGTCAGGGTTGCACTTCCTCACCTGCGGTGACTAGATCTGGCGCACGAGGAGTGAGCAGAGGTGACGTTCTGTTTCTGGCCTCTGTGGGGAAATGCTCGTGAGCGTCCCTCTCTCTTCCGCCCCAGTGCCCTGAAGTGCCCCGCACATGGTGTGGCTGGTGGGGGCGTGGGAGGAGAGGTGCTGCCAAGACAGAGGGGGTGCAGGGAGAGAGGCCACGTGGAGTCAGAGCCTCGACGCGGGCCTGCCCTGCACCCAGCTGCTCGCCTTCCGCCATCTTGTCTTGCTTCTTTCCCAGCGCTGGGAGCTCTCCCAAAGGCCCGGACTGCGTGTGGACCGGTCGTGCTGCCTATTGCCCATCTCCCTGACTGGAGCCTCTGCTTCAGGTTTGCCTTGGTCAGAAGGTCAGGCTCTCGGGAGGGCGCTTGGCAGACAAGGAATGGGGGAGCAGAGACACCAAAGTTCCCTGAGTGCAGGGGCTCCGTCAGCTTTTTTCGCTGTTGCCTCCACGGCACAACACCCAGCACCTGGCAGGTTGTGTGCACCGAGGCCTTTGTAAACCTCAGGCTCCATCAGAGGACTCAGCCCTTCATTCTCTGCAGGGAATTAGGCTAAATCCTGGCCTTGTCAAGTGGGATGCCTATTGGTGAGTGGTTTCCACACAGAGTCCACCGTGGCCTGCCCCCGGCCCCCACTCAGGGCTCCAAGCTGGGCCTCAGGGTGGCCTGAGGACACAGGTACCAAAGGGGAGAAAAGCCAGAGTGAAAGAGACATGTGGGGAGAGACTGCAAGGGGGCAAGGTCACCTGCCCCTGAACCCTCGTGCACACATTCAAAGCTATCCATGCTGTGCTCTAAAGTGGCCCTTTCTGGAACTTGTTGCATGGCCAAGGGTGAGTCCTTCTCCTCTAGGTCCCGGTTTCTCTGACAGTCAAACATGGGCACCGAAGAAGAACATTTTTTTTTTTAAGATTTTATTTATTTATTTGACAGACAAAGATCACAAGTAGGCAGAGAGACAGAGAGAGAGGAGGAAGCAGGCTCCCCACCGAGCAGAGAGCCTGATGCAGGGCTTGATCCCAGGACCTGAGATCATGACCTGAGCCAAAGCGGAGGCTTTAACCCACTGAGCCACCCAGGCGCCCCAAGAAGAACATTTCTTCCTGATCGAAAATGCTAGGAACACAAAATCCCGTAGGCTTCGCTCCTCAGAGCCTGGCTCATGGGGTTGAAATGCCTTCAAGGCTTCTGTAGGCCCCGAGACAGCTATCAAGTATGTTAACCCTACCTGGCTCCTGTATACAACATAATTCCCATGTAACTGCTAAAGCGGAGTTGCATTTGACCAGGCAATAAAAAGTTATATAAATATGTAACACAATTTCCATTTTGCAGCTCTGTCTTCATATTTTGAAACTAACACACAGTGTCTTTCTGGTCAAATGGACCCATCTATGATGTCCGGTGAAAATGCCATTTCCCAAGCCCCACCCCAGAGCTACTGAATGAGAAAATCTGGTGGGGGAAGCCCAGGGATCTGCATTTCACCAAGTTTCCCAGGTGGTCATTTGCAAACTGAAGTTTGAAAACCATTGCCAGAAAAAGAAGCCGAGAAAAGGGGCTGGGGCAGGCATTCTGGAGCCGGAAGGAGGGCTGCAGAGGTGACCGAGGAAGGGGAGGCGAGGTGATGCGGAGGACAGCACGTGGCTCCTGCTTTGCATGAGTGCAAATCGCTGTTGCCCATGTGTGCCCTGCGTGTTCCACCAGCGTAAACATACATTTGCAAAACCCTGACTCACCCTCTGCCCAGCCCTTCCCCCAGCCCAGGGAAATGATACTCACACTCCACCCCGGGACTGCGTTCTCTATAAGAGAAGGTTTCCAACGTGTTGGGCACATTGCGGACAAGGCTGTTTGCGGACCGAGGCCACCGCCACCAGGAATCGTGCTGCAGGAAGGAACGTAAATAGCATGGCCACCCAGAGCGTTGCTGCAGCTGGTTTGACCTTTGGTTTGTGACAGATCCTAGTCCCCGCAGCGAGTTGCCCCAATTCGTCCACAGGGACGGAGGTTCTGTTTAATGTCGCACTACACACAGAGAAGTGCTCCTGATGAGCCTGCACACACGCACACACATACGTAAACACACGTGCACACACACGCATGCGTATACATACACGCACACATACACACGCGCACACACACACACACGATGGGCTGAGGGTGTATATAAGCTTCTGCAATGATTTGAGGGCTGGCGCTCCGCCGTCAGGAGTCACTTGGACCCCTCGAGGGCTAGTTTCCAAGGTACCAGGAAGGCGTCCTGCTAAAAGGAGGGAGGAAGAGTAGAAAGCTGCTGGGAAGGGCCAAGTACTGTGTGTGTGTGTGTGTGTAGGGGTACGGTTCCCATGGACGTTTCACACCACTTGATCCGGGAGACTACCATCAGTTCCATTCTTCTGATGAGGAAATCAAGACACAGAAAGACCTGCCCACGATCCTGCAAGATAGAACTCTGACCTCGCCAACCTTGAAGTCTGTGTTTGGTACTTACACAGTACTGCCTTAAAGCTGAGAACCAGGAAGCATGGTGGGGATAGAGGGGGGAGTCTCTTCCAGGGAGGTGAGCCTATGCAAACTGACCTCTTCCACGAGTGAGAGAAGCAAAATCACTCAACAAACAACTGAATTCGCAAGCAATAAATGGTCATTGGAAAAAATAAATCACAGATATGCAATAGAAAAAAAAATCACATTATAATCACATTCTCCTAAAAATAACAGCATTTATACTTCCAGGCTTTTATTCTAGCCAAATATATATATGTGTGTGTGTATATACATATATTTTTTTTCCTAGCCTACAAATAAAATGATGCAATTTTTGCAATTTTATAAGAAATTTCATACTGCTGATTTTTAACATAGGTAATTAACAATGTTTGTCCAACCCTGATCTTCTGTGTGCTTACGTCCATCCATAAATTTCTCTGCAGAGCTTAAGGGAAAGATAAAACCTTTCACTTCTTTTCTGTTGCCTGTTATTGCCAGTTCATCAGCCACTAGTGCATTTAAGGAAGGGTTAGAGTGTTCTTGTGGAAGATGCCACTTTGAAAAACACACCCCACTTCACCCCCCAAAAAAATTCAGGTTGGTTTTCTCCTCCCCACAGATGAAAATGGATAATAGGTTTTGCAACAACCAAGAAAATGGTGCCCTCTCCCACCCCAAAAAGTATCTCAAAGCCAAGGGAAATGGCAGCTCTACTATTCAGAATTGCCCATCCCCCACTGCAGGGACCAGCCCTCCAAAGGCCCCCCAGGCCTCCCTTCCAGCCTTCCCCTGGTTAGGTAAGTGAAAAATAACCTCTTTTCCTCCCTTTTGGTGTTAACGAGGCTTCCCACTGCGACACAGTTAATCACATCAATTAAAAGCCTCTCACACTTGGCCTTGCCTGCCTGGTCCTCTGTCCAGGATAAGTCATGCCTGGAGATAGCTAATATTCTTTTCTTTATCCCCCTCTGCCTATGCTTTTTTTCACTTGTATGCTCTTTTTCAATTTTTTAAAATTCAAGCTTAATTAACACAGTCAAATGTCCAAATCTTTAATGAACAGTTTGATGAGTTTTGACAAATGCAGATACCAAAAACACTAAACCACAAAGACACAGAACATTTCCCTCACCCAGAAAGTTCCCTGTGCCTTTTCCAATCGTTGCTGCCCACCTCCCAGAGGAAACCACTGTACTGATTTCTAGCACCATTCATTAATTTTGTGTGTTCCAAAAGTTCATATAAATGGAATCCTGTGATTTGTAAAGACGGGCATGAATGATGGCCAAGAACACGCAGTTCCTATGGGCATGAGAAACAGTGTAGGTGCTTTGGAAAACAGTCTAGCCGTTCCTCAAAAAGGCTGCAGAGAGAGTTGCCACGTGACCCAGCCTTTCCACTCATAGGTATATATACTCAAGGAAATGCAAACACACCTCCACTCAAAATCTTGCACGGGAATCTTCAGAGAAGCATTCATTATTCATAATAACCCCAAACTGGAAACAACCTGTCTATCCACCAAAGAAAGAGTAAATGAAACGCAGTCCCTCCACACAATGGAACATTACTAAGGCACAGAAAGGAATGAAGTACAGACACACCCTACAGCGGGATGAACCTTGATAGCGTCATGCTAAGTGGAAGAAGCCAGCTGCAGAAGACCACCTATTGTATGACTGCCTTTGTGTGAAATGTCAGGAAAGGCAAATCCCCTGTGACAGAAATTCTAGGTTGCTCAGGACCCGAGGGGCCAGGGGAAGGGGGAGAAGGAGGTGATAGCTGATGGGGACAGATTTTTTTTCTGAGGTAGTCAAAATGTCCTAAGACTGGTAACTTGTATGACACATGAATTATATTTCAGCAAAGCTGTTGAAAGAAACCAAACATTCGGAATCAACCCAAATGGAGCCAGTTATGACACATGGGAAAGACACCGGCTTTCCTTCAGTGGGATTTTGACAGATGTGTTTGGCGCTGAACCCCATGCCACCTGGGGAGCATCACTGTGGTCCGTGAAGGTCCACCTTCCCGTGGTCTCCTTCCCATGAGAATGTCCTCTTACCGCTTTCCCCAGGGGTCCCTGTCCTATCTCCAGAGTCTAAATTCTGAAGAGTCCAGGAGACATTCACCAAATTCATTCACTCATTCCACCAGCATGTACTAAGTCTATATTTAGTAGAAAGCACATAACCATATCTAGTCTTGTCGTATTACCTCCCTGCTCTCAAGGGACTACACTTTTAGGGACATCTTGAATGCTTCTGTACATTTGGCCATGTGTTTAGCAGGTGACACCAGAAGACGGTGGTGGGTGGGGAGGGTATAAACTCATTATGAGAGAAAGGTCAAGAACTGTGAGGTCCAATGGGGTTGGTTCTCAGTACTGACTCTACCACTCATGAAGGCATACCTCCGCCTCTTCCTGCCTCATGTCTCTCCCCTCCAAAGACCAATAACCTGCCCTATGGTGGAGCCATCAGGAGCCCCAGCTCTGAGAACCAAACCCATGCTCTACCACCAACAAGCTGTGATGACCTCAGGCACTCTCTTAACCTCACTTCCCTGTACAGTCAGGATGGCGGCAGTAACAGCCTGCCCTGTGCAGGGTTAGATGGGTTCATACGCGGCTCAGCAAACTGAGGGGCCAAATGGGGAATATTCTGGGGCACTGCGAGCCATGCCATCTCTATACCAGCTCCCCATCTTTACAATCAGAGTGGCAAAGTCACCACAGACAATACCCAAAAGAAAGGGCAGGCTGTATTCCAATAAAACTTTATTTATGGACAATGAAATCCAATTTCATACGATTTTCATGTGTCAGAAAATACAATACTTTTGGATTGTATCTGTCAGCCATTTAGAAATGCGTAGCTCCTGGGCTGTACCAGAAAAGATGGTGGGTCAGATTTGGCCAGTGAGTGGCAGTTTGCCATCCCTCTCCCGACATAAAGCTCCTAGAGCAGAGCCCGGCACACAGTGGGCACTCACCACCCCTGGACCATGGCCCCAGCAACGAGAGCCGAGCCCCTGCGTGTGCTAACCACGCGCTGCACACTCCACGTCGCATTTAAACCTCACCTTGACTGTGTGAGGCAGGTAACGTGACCCCACAGAGGAGAAAGCAAAGCCCTAGGTCGGCAGAGGGACAGCGCTGTCAGAAATCCAGGTCCTTCTGTCGTGAGCTTTTGCTTCTGACCGTTACGAACTACTGTGCCGGCTGCCAGGACACAAAAGGGAACCAGACACACTCAGGCTCCGCTCCAAACACCACAAATCATGATTTAATTAATTTGAGACATTTGTTACAGAAAGCAATGGCTGCAAGGAGGAGCAAGGGTATTACAGAGCCCACGGTGAAGGAGGTCCTCTGGTGAAGGGACACGTAGGTTGGGAACAGCAGCCATGTGTCTGGTGCTGGGCCAAGTGTCAAAGAGAAGAGGCTAGAAAAGGCACGTCCGCCCTGGCTCCCTACTGCGGGGGGCTCAGAGACGTGACGGTGTCAGATGCGGTGGTGGAGAGAGAAACCGGTCCAGACTTCCCGAACGGTCTGCAGCAAGCGCAACAGCCTAGTCTATCTTAGAGGATACATCCTCGTGAAATAGGAAAACACAGTCGTGAAGATTTAACCATGTTAATATTCACGGAAGCCCTGTTTGTAATAGTACAAGTGTGGAAATCGTAAGTGCCCCCAGACCCTTAAGAAAAACTGGGAGAGCCTTTGCGCCTTCTGTGTGAACAACGGTGCAGCTGCGTGTCCCAGCAATCAGACGGTGAGGGGGCAGAAGTAGGCACACTAATGTGGAAGGCCAGCTGCCGCACATCGCAGCTCTGTGCACACTAATGGGTGCCCTACCCTGCTCTGCGTCGGATGCATATGCATCGACAGCGCTCCTTTCCCTCAGTCACCTCTGAAGGATAACAGAAGTCTTGTAGCTTCCTGCCCTTGTGTGTTTGGATTGGGTGATACTTCTGGAATAGATACTCGGTGCTTTGTGAGAAGAAATGAAGGACAGCTGGTGGCCGGACAGGAGTTCAATTCTCCAAAGCCGCTTGGCTTTGGTAAAGCAGAAGTACTATGTGTTCATTCAACAGGTGCCTCTGTGGGGAGAGTCCGCCACACGCCAGGCTCTGGGGCGTGCGCTGCAGAGGGAGGTCCGTGAGGCTGACGGGGCCCCGGTTTCGTTGGGGAGGCCTGCTCAGGTGAACACGTCAGTGCATGCAGGGGTTGATGTCCCACCGTATTTGCAGAGGGACCATCAGATCCTGGGGAAGGCAGAGGTCCTGTCCCAGAACATGAAGCTGCCTCAGTGACTGCACATACGCTCGGCTAACAGTCTACTGGACGGAGGACTCCTGGGAGCTGGGAGCAGCCTGGTGTTTGGGCTCAACTCGAGGCCCTTGGCCTTTGTCTTTCTTGTCCACAAGGCCAACGTCCTCTCTGGGCCACTGTGTGGAGCAGTTAAGTTTCGGGAAGCGTTCTTTAGCGGCAAAGCTCTGCACACACGACGGGAATAACTTAATGCCAAGATCTGAACCCCTTCCTACAAGGGTTGACAACCTGGAATTTCAATCTTGATGGATGCCAAAGGATGGGGAAGAAAACATGTTTACAACAGAAATACTCCACAGAGAAAGACAGTGAGCAGTGTGACTCCCCGTCACCACACCCTGGCCAGCCTCCCCGCTTCTGTGCCTTCCAACTCGGCCAACACCAAAGCAGCTCCTGACTTTCTGGAACACAGTGTTTGTAACCCCGAGGGTAGTCTGTACATTTTACATTGGAGACACCTTCTCTGTGTGATTTTGTTGACATGTGTTAAAGGGAAGTATTTAGGACCTATGGCCTTGAATAGAAATCCTACATACATCTCACCTCTGCCATATGGAAGAGAAAAGGCTTTCCAGTGAGGTGGACAAAGGTTTAAATGCTGGCTCCTTCTGGAAATTGTTTATTATTTCCTACTTTCAGGATAATGGTATCTTTCCTGCAGGGTAATAATTACAGTAACATATGTATAAAGCATATATAGTCAATAAATGACAGTTGTTTTTTTTTTTTTTTTTTTTTTCTCCCTAGTGGGAAGACTCAGGGAACAACGAAACAGGGTCACATTGCCCAGAAGCTGTACCTTGGGGAAAATCAGCTCATTACGAAAGGGAGGGCTGGAGGCCCAGGGTGGTCTGGCCACCCAGAGCTAACCCTGACCTTGGCTCAGCCTGGAAAAGGTGAAGCAAGGAGACCATGTCTTCCTTGGTGGTGTGGGAAAGTTTAATTGGACTGAAACTCCAAATATGAAACCAGCCCTGTGCTTTGCTTCACCCCCTCACCCTCCCGAGATCCCAACTGTGTGTAAGTAGAAAGTACTGGGTTTTTCTGAAAGGAAACAGGAAAGCGACTGAATCAGAGAATGAAGGTGGTAGCTGGGGGACAAGCCACCAGCAGAAGCGGCAGAGTGTGGGTCCCAGGCAGATCACCCCAGAGCAACTGGGCAAGCAGGACTGGGATGGGGCCGAGGAGGGTCCATATCTCACCAGGACCTGCTGACACTCTGCTTCTCAAGGACAGGCTAGGGAACTGCTCCTAGAGTGAGGGTACCAGGCATGGGCCTGGAAAGGGCTCAGTCCAAATTCCCGCTGGGTACCAGCTCTCATGTCCAACTTTAAAATTTTCTCGGAAACACGACCCAGGCCCAGGGCAAGGCAGGCTGCAAAGATGTACGCACAAGGAAATAACCTTAGAAGCGAGGCACTCTGGACACTTGAGTGGAGCAGCTGGTTAAGTGTCTGACTGTTGATCTCGGCTCGGTCGTGATCTCAGAGTCATGGGATGGAGCCCTGCATCAGGCTCCATGCTCAGTGTGGAGTCTGCTTGCCCCTCTCCCTCTGCTCCTCCCCCTGTGCTCTCTTGCTCGCGCTCTCTCTCAAATATATAAATAAATAAAATTCTTTTAAAAAAAGTGATGTACTAAATTTCATACACACACAGAGATTGTGCATTCATATGTACGTGTACACGTATACACACCAATACAGACAGGCACTCAGGTGTGTGTATGCATACGCACAAATGCATGTGCACTTACACACACACGCATGTGTGTACACGCACACCCGCGTGCGTACACACAGGCATATCCTCACACAAGCTCTACTTTAGTACCAGTATCGTCCCCATCTTCCTGAAGAGGAGACTGAGTCGTGGAAACAGGAAACTTGTCACCCAGTTAGTCTGCGGCAGAGGCAGGCTCTGAAACAAGATGGCCGTCCCCAAGCCCCTGCTGAGACTCACTAGATGATCACAGATAAGCCAGGACGGAAGCCATCGAAGTTGAGAGTCATCAACTCTGAAAGCAACTTGTGCGCTGGGGTTGGGGTGTCCAGTGCGGGTGGCCGAGAACCTCTCCCACTTCTGTCCATGCGTGTTGTTTCCCCATCCCGTGCCAGGCTTGATTTCTCCTGCCCCGGAATCTGGGCTGACCTGGGACCCCCTGAGCAGGAGAACTGAAAGGGAGTGAGGTCCTGTGCATTCTGCGCCTTGCCCCAGGAGACCAGGCGGCCTTCACACGAGGCACTGGGGGGGATCCAGCTGCCGCGGTGTCAAGAAAGTCGGGCTGGACGACGATGGTGAGATGGCAGAGAAAGGGCGAGCCCCCAGGTGCTGCTGTCATCCCAGCAGAGGCCCCAGCTGTGTGAGGGAAGCCTCACAGAGCTCCCCCGGGAACGCAACCACACAGACTCCGAGTGTGGTCGAAGAAACTCCTGGCAGGGCTCAGCCACCCTACAAGACCGAGAAGGATAAACAGTCCTGGTTTTAAGCCACTAAGGTCGGGGGTGGTTTACCGTACAGACAACTGGGTCATGTACCTATGGGGCTCTCAGACAAGTATAAATTTTACAATGAGCAATGTTATTTGTTGAGCACAATACCAGACAGCCTAGGAAGCTCTCTGTGTTTATTGTCCTGTTTGTCTGTATCTCTGCTCATTCGCCTAGCATGTGCTCATACTGTTTCCAACTTACCCACAAAGAGACTAAAGCCCGGTGATGTGAGCAAATAAGCCTCCCCAGGCAGTGGCGGTTCTTAGACGTGGACCCACATCGGTCTCGTTCTCCCTGCGGGTACTACTCAGGCTTCTCCAGGGAAGGGAAGTCATAGCATGCGTGTGCACACTCACTTGGAGGTGGACACCATGGCCCACTGAGCTGACAGACAAAAGAAACCCTGACACTGCATTCCCCCTACCCTGAACCTCTTCGCCTGGCAAAGCTGGACCCCACGTTCCTGGCCCACAGTGATGCTGTACCATCATGGAGTGCATAGATAGCAAAATAAAGGAGCCCTGCTGTCAGAGTCTGTCACGTGGAACGGCAGGATGCCTCACAGATGTGGCAAAAGGCTGCTGGCCATGGAAGCCGCCATGGAACTAGCTTGGAGGAGAGGGCAACTGCAGGGCTGAGGCAGACTGGAGGTGCTTCCCTCAACAGGGGACGGGAACAAAGATGGCAGCATGGAAGGCCCCGTGGAAAAGGAGGGAAGGACCTGAGGTTGGTTCTAGGACCTGGCTTACTCCTAAACAGCCGTGTGACTGTGGACTATATGTCACCTCTCTGGGCCTCATGTCCCCAAAGCAAGCTTGGTGATGTCCAAAGAACCGTCCACTTCTGTCCATGACTCTCTGTGGCTTTGGATGCTGCACCAGTCGTTGCCTAGCATCTACTTTTGACGGAGGGACGCCCAGGGAACACCACTTTGCCACCATAAAGACTGTGGGGCTGAGCCCGTCCCTGCTTTCTGGTGGCCATACAGTAAGTCTCCGATGGAACCTCCAAAACCCAGGAACCCCTAAGCCTGGGCATCTCTCCTACTGGCTAGTCCCACCCTGTTCCCACTCTGTGCTAACATACTGAATTCAAACTCCCCTTTTGTAAGAACTCACACTCAACCAACACCTCTGAACGTGTCCTGCAGCCACCCAGCAGCTTCTCCATTCACGCAGAAGACTGGCAAGAGGTTATCACTGTCATTGGGGTTTGTTTCCTTGTCCCACTGAAGCCAGTGACTTCCTCCGAGCTGGTATCAGGCAGGCCAGGAAGTTTCTTTTTCCCTGTAATCCATTGTATGTGGGAAGATCAGAAGGACCTGTCGAGTGCGAGGACGGAACCAGCTGGGCACGTGGAGATAGGGGCTGGCCCTTGCGACTTCCCCCAGCCCTTCTGGTCGCTCAGCCAGTCCCAAGCAGGGGGCTATGCTGACGGACAGTGAGGACAACAGGAGACTTGCTATGATAATTAATCAGGAGCATTATCATCACCCTGGAGAACCTCTGGGCTGCTCCAAAGCCAGTTAGGAAACTGACCTCACCCCCTTCCTGTCTCCTAAACCCACTGTCTCCACTCACCTAGGACCAAGGGATGGAATATTTCTCCATGCCCAGCCCAACAAAGCCTGCCTGAGGAGCCTGTGTGGGCGTCAGATGAGAGCGCCTCTCATCTCACCTCACGAATGGGAACGCTGAGGCCGACAATCATACCAGTGGATAGAAAGTCCTTGGAGCACGAAAAGCCCCATTGTAAGTGCCAGGCGTGTAGTGGTTTGCAGACTCGCCACCTCCTGAAGCGGCCCACACCCTAATCCCTGAAGCCTGTGACTATTTAAGTTGCCTGGCAAACGCAAATTCAAGTGGCAGAGGAAAAGAAAGTGAATGTGGGGATGTTAAAATAGAAAGATTATCCTGCATGATTTCTGTGGGCCCAATATAATCAGAAGCATCCAAAAATGGGAGAGGGAGGCAGAAGAGAGAAGCAGTCAGGGTTAGACGTGACTATGCAAGAAAAGCACAGACGGGGTTAGGTCGCCCGCTCTGAGAAGCAAGAACACTTATCCCCCGGGGCCGCAGAAGGAGGCAGGCCTGTGTTCCTTGATTTTAGCCCAGTGAGACCTGAGCTGGACTTCTCACCTGTGGAATTGTGAGATAATACACCGTGCTACTTGAAGACACTAAGTTGGTAGTAATTTGTTACAGCAGCAAAGGAAACCAAATATGTGAACCAACTCACTCAGTTAATTAACATTCTTACAATAACCCTATGAAGTGACCTAATGGTATCCACTGTGGCTGCAAGGATGCCGTGTGACAAAACAGCCCAACTCTGGGCAAACGACAACGAGCACTGCTTTCTCACTCACATGTCTGTTGTCAGCTGGGGGCTGGTTGGTACCAGGCGGGCATGTCCGCACTCAGCTCCATACGAGGTGTGAATTCAGAATCTGCTCCATGTCTCTTGTCCTTTGTGGACTGGAGGCTGTCAGAGGCACCTTGTCACCATGAAAACCATGCAAGCAAAGAAGCCCAACCTCGTACAATTTGTGTCTTCCACTCCCATTATGCTGCTAACACCCCATAGACCAAAACAAGTCACATAGCCAAGATGGATGTCACTGCGAGGAGGACTGCCCCTGCTCACCTGAAGGCCACGGCCACGGCCACAGAGTCCACGTGTTAATTTGATGATAAGGGAGGAAAGCACTGGGACTGTTCCATCTACCACAGAAAGGCACTACTGTCAGCGTTCCAGTTTACAAATGAGGAAACCAAGGCACAGAGTCTCATCCAGGATCCCACCGCTAGTCAATAATGCAACCAGGATCAAAATCCGATCTGGCTTCTGAAACTTCAGAAGAACCTATGGGTCAAGGACCTACTAAGTGAGGGAGCTAGGACACCATGGATCTAAATGTCACAGTCTCTGGGGCAGGAGGGGGTGCCCTCCAGGAGGGGGGTGGTTTGCAGTGATCTCCAGAAGTAAGAAGACAGTGTCAGAGGTTGCCCATTGAAAGTACAGCCAGGCTGAATTGTTGGTCTCATCAGCAGTTGCTGTCAGGGCCAGGCCTGGGGCCAAACCACCTTCCAGGGACGAGGTGCACAGGGAACCAGCGTTCAGGATGAGCCAGCTGTCCGTGGCCGTCACAGGACCAAACGTCCTTCTCCTCCTGCCTTGGAGGGGCTGGACCAGCTGCTCGACAGGCCAGTCTGCAAGAAGCCGGCATGTGGGCTCCTTGTAAAGTTGTGTATCTGAAGGCCAGAATGAGGTAAAGGGGCGGTGAGAGATGCAGAGAGAAAGGATTAGCCACATAATGGGGGCGGGGGATGGTGGAGACAGGGAGCGAGGGAGGAGGAGTGAGCCGAGGGAGGAGGAGTGAGCCGGAGAGAGGAAGCTGGAAGGAGGGCGATCAGGAGAGAGGAGGAGAGCAAAGCGATGTTTAGAATTCAACATTGCAGAGAAATTTTATTTGAAGGCCACAGGCAGGGAATTCCTGGAAAGGGTCAGAAAGTCACACCAATGATTCTGGGCATTTGGGGTCACAGTTCCTTACCGTCCTATCCAGAGACCCAGACACTCTTGGGGGCCTTCAGCCTTGTGGCATAGGCAGGGGGTGTGGTCACCAGAAGCCCACCACACCTGGCCCTGCAACTGAAGTCAGCGAACACTCCAGTTATGGCGAGGGCATACTAAGGCTGAGAGGAGGCTTGGGGACCACCCTCTGTGTCCTCCAGGAACTACGTCCCTAATCCTTGTCATCCAGCCAGGCCATCCCCTGCTGGGGAGGGGGGTCTGCTCCCTCCTAGCTACTTTTACCTGAAAGGGGTGTGAAGCACTCTCCCCAGAGACAAGAAGCCCACTAGGAGGGCAAGGACAGTGAAGACTTTGTGGGTCATGTATGAGCCCTTGTTCACCTCCCGATGCTCCTGTACCACTGTGCAAGGGCGACAGCACTGCTTAAGTCCGAGATAAGAACATCCCAGCTCAGGGAAGTGAGAGGTTTTCCACAGTCCCCGGTTAGTAACTATAGGGGAACCCTGACTGCAGTCCAGGTCTTCTGGGCTCATTCCAGGTCCCTCCGCCCCTGACCGTGCCACCATCCCTGGGCCCAGCACAGAAACTACAGTGAGGACCTCCCTGAGAGATGGGACACTGGCCCTTTGATTCACGAGTCCATCCATTCACTGAGCATCCCCTCTGGGGAAGCACCAGCAGGCTCTGCCAAAGGGGTTAAGAGCAAGGACCCTGGAGCCATGGTTTGGTTTTAAGATCTACCGGATGGGGCAGCTGGGCTGTACTACTTAACCTTTCTGTGCCTCAGTTTGCTGATTTGTAAAATGAAGGCAGTGACAGCATCTATATGTCAGTAGGGTCTCATGAGGATTAAGTGGCTGGGTAAACATCACACCTAGAACCATGGCTGGCACATGGTCAGTATGATCAAAGTACTGGCTTTCATTGTTCTTGCTGCGGTAGATGAAATTGACCCCATCTTTGCATTTTCAGGAGTACAGTCTCATGAAGGAGGACAGATGTGAAATAAACACAAATAAATGTATCATGATAGATCACACTAGGAAGGAAAAGCAAGGAATAGTGGGAGGAAACAACAGGAGTGGTGAAGAGTGAGAAAGCATGCAAAAATAGAGGGAATGAGCATTCCAAGCAGAGACACAGCATGTACAAAGGCCCTGAGGTGGGCAGGAATAGGATGTATCACTCAGCAGAGGTCAGTGTGGCTGAAGAACAGTGAGCAAGGAGAGAAATCCAGGCCAATTCATGTAGAGCCCCATGGGGGATTTGGGGTTTTATCCCAAGAACAGAAATGGGAAGTCCTTGGTATGTTCAGTGGGGCAGACACAATTTGATTCACATTTTATAAAGATCGTGCTGGTTGCCAAGTGCAGATGGGATTGCAGTGGGACAAGGATGAATCCGGGAGTTGAATTTGGAAGCTCTAGCTATGAGCTATGGGGAGATGAGGATTATTTGGGTAGGAAAGTAGGTAGTGGATAAAAAATAAACTCAACTGAAACCCCAGATGCTTGAGGCTCACAAGGAGAGAAACCCCAAGTCAGTCAGCCAGGATGGTCAGCTTGCTGGCTCCCTCCCACTGCGCTGGCCAGGGAAAAGCTGTCATGAATACTCAAGGCAACATCATGATCATTTGGGTTGGAACCTTCTACAACACCCCTCTTGGAGGACTTCATCTAACAAGGCCTGTGCCAGGTCCATGATGCAAAGTGCTGCTGACCTTGGAGCTCTCCCCCTCCATCGTAGGAAGGGAGGCCATGACAAGGAGAATCTGCAGATTGGATAGTCTCAATCTTGACAAGGCTACTCATGGCATCTCGAGAGGGGACCCCATGCTCTGATCTGGGGGATGGGGGCATTCACCTGAAGGGAGGCATCATCTCCTTGGCCATGGAACTCTTCCCACACCCCCCAACCCACATCAGGTTCTGAGCTGCCCATGGGGAGGGACAACGTCTCTCCAGGTCTGTAGTCCATGACTGCCACAGACTCTTGGGTAAGGCAACCTTCTTACTAGAGGACGGGCTCCATAAGGACAGTCTCCGTTTTACGCCTCCTTCCAACTCCAGTGCCAAGAACAGACCTACTACAAGATGTGCGTTCAGTCAAATGTCACTCAACCGAAGAACAAATGACTCTCCTCCATTCCCTTGGAGTCAACTGCTCAATCACTGAATCGATGGCCAAGCTGAGAATCAGGATGTACTGTAGCCAATGCCCTAGAGCAATCTACGTCATGCTGGGAAGTCAGACACACGCAGAAAGAGACAAGGTCTATTCTGGCTGTCCAGACAGGAGGCACTAAGATGGAGTCCTTCCAACAGAGGAAGTTGACTTCAAGGCAGAAGAGCCCAGAGGGAAAGTGAATGATGGAATGGAATTTGAGCAGAGGCAAGGTTTGGGTAAGCTGAGGGGCAGCCAGTTAGAGAGAGGGGACCCCTCACTCACTAAACACCTGTCCCTGGGCAAGCCCCAGAGGGACTCTTCTCCAAAGAACCCTGGTGCTGGAGCTCACAGCCCATGTCACAGTTGAGGACACTAAAGTTCAGTCTGGTTTAGTGACTAGCCCACCGTCACAGAGCAAGGAGCTGGTAGAGCAGGGGAGGAGCCCAGCCCTGTCTGTGGTCCCCTCAGGAGGAGACATGACAGGATCAGGTACAAAAGTCAAAGGAAGATAGTGGTTGGTTCAAAAGACAGGGATGGACCCTGCATGAGAGGCATCATCACAGAGGTGACCAGCACAGCATCACAGGGTGGGGTGAGACTGAGGGGAGCTTTAATGGGTGATAGGAGGAATGACTGTCTTTGATCGGAGAGGGACAAAGGCTGAGCGGTGTTTTCAGAAAGCGGACCTGCTATCAGGAGGTGAGGAGAGAGACAGGGAGCCTCAGCACGCCTCACCAGAGGGCGGGACTGGAGAGGCGGGGGAGAGACGGAAGAAAGCAGGACTTGGGGCCAACAGGAAGGAAGTGAAGCAGGGGCAGGACTGCTAGCTGGAACAGGTCCAGGGAGAGGGAGAAACCACTTCTCCTTCCCTTTCTGATGATGGCAAGATTATGACTGCAGAGCAGGGCTGCACAGGGCAGGACTTCCCAAAAATCAGGAGGGAAAGAGCTCTGCGCATGTGTCCAAAACAGAGCCTGCAATCCCCAAATCATGTGGTCACCTCTGACCTCCTCTACCCACCCTGGAGCTTCATCTGCAGTGAGCTCTGGCTTTGGGCCCTCGGGGACCCCTCAGTGCCCCTTCCTCCAGATATCAGGGCAAAAGAGAGACACAGAAATCACGGAGATCCAAAGTGGCCAGAGACCGCAGTGGAGGCGGTGTCACCTCATGTGATGGGTAGAAACCTAGGCGCAAGAGGTAAACGACTTGTCTAATGTCACACAGGGGAAGGGACAGAATCAGGACTCAGATGCAAGGCCTTTGGTGTAGACCTTGCCCATATCCATCTGGGACTCAGCAGGAGCAGCCAACGAGTACACTGACCTTCCTCCCTTCCCGCCCACCCACCCTACCTCCCAAACAGAAGCCACCTACCCTACCTCCCAAATACCCACCCTACCTCCCAAACAGGGCCCAGGAACCCCGTGTGGCATCCATCCTGTTGCACCCACATAGGACAGCCTCTCTGTGCCAGGACAAGGTGGAGGATGGGTGGGGGGCATCTGGAGGGGGACAAGGAGTTCATGCGGCACCTCACCCCTCCCACAGCCAAGACTGTGGCAGGTACTTGGGCCTGAGCTGCCTCCCCTCTGTAGAACCGTGGGGCAGAGGCCCCAGGCCTGGGCTCTGCAGCAGGAGGCCACCTGGCTCTCCGTCAAGGGTAAGGCCCCACAGGTGCCAGTGCTCTGTCTCTACCCCCAGCTGCTCCAGCATCTTCACATCCCCTCCTTCCTTCCTCATTCACTTGGCCTGCCCTGCCCTGCTTCGATCATATGCAAAAATGTCCCAACGGTCTACTTCCAGTGACAAGGCAGGCTGTTGGGAGTGGCTGGTTGTCATGCGGAAGAGACAGGGGCCAGCTGATGCCCGGTACACAGCAATGTGCCCACCCTGAGCCCCCGGCCACCCCCCTCCTGCCCTGCCTGCCAGCCCCACACACTGAGGCCCTGCTGCCAGTAAAAAGAAAGGGCTCCTATCTCTGATTCCTCAGGGCCTCTGATAAGAAATGTCATCCCTCGCTGGGTAATATTACCCACCCGATAAGAATCTCTATCAAGCTCAAACATATGGCTGGCTACAGAACACAGAGCCCAGCAGAGCAGGATAATTTATTTGCTTAAGCTGAAAACCCTAGGCGGCCAAGAGAAGTACGCTGAATAAAAGAGGAAGGAGCCAAATTTTAACCTCTCTGACTTGCAGAGGGGATTTTCCCGGGGAAGGCTGGGGCACCTGAGGACAATAGGGGGCCCTCCTCACTTTCCTCCCTACAGGGAAACACTCTCCCCTGGTCTCCCCTCAAAGGGCACTTTCACTTATGCTAGCTATCAAAGCTACTCACTCCTCAAGACAACCTCAAGAGAAGCATTTTTTATTCTCCTCTTACAGACCAGGAAATTGAGATTCAGCAAGGTTAAGTAACCTGGCCAAGGTCACACAGGCAGCCAAGCAAGAGCTCAGACTTAGACCCCATTGGATCTGACTCACCAGCGTGCAGCTGCTGGGTCGCCTGGCTCCTGGGACTAAATTAATCAGTTGGGTCAGATGTGCCCAACTTGTCCGTTTCAAAGGTCCACTGCAAGCCTCTCCCTATCCCTGGGTCTCTACAATCTGGAACGACAAGGAAGCCTGGCAGGGCACAGAAATTCAAGGGAGAGAGGAGGGGAGGCCCAGATCAGTGGAGAGGTGGGAGCGACAGAACATGGTAAGTGGGGGTGCTGGAAGGACAGGAGGCTCCTTGCGGAGAGGTGGCTGTTAGCACACCCCACACTCTTCCAGGCCCTCCTTGCTTCATCAACATTGGTAAGGCTGAGAGTGCATTTTGAAACTGATTATTGTTTTAAGATGGTTCCATTTTCCTTCATCAAGCCACTCATTCTTTTTAATAACTGCATAGTGCTCCATTCCACGGACCCAATCCCAAACTGAGGGGCTTTAAGGATGGTGTCTCACAAAGACGCATGGACAGGTGAAACCCAGAGGAATTTCTTCAGGGCCGTGAAGCCTGCATATGATACTACAATGCTAGATACCTGATGCACATTTGTTGGAAAAGGGGCAACACCAGGAGTGGATCCTAACATAAACTATGGACTCTGCGTGATGATGACGTGTCAGCGTGCATTTGTCGGCTGTAACAAGCGTCCCAGTCTGGTGTGGGATGCTGATAGTGCATCCGTGGGGACAGGGTGGATATGAGAGCTCCCTGCATTTTCTACCCAATTTTTCTCAGACCCTAAAACTGCTTTGAAAAATAAAGTCTGTTTAATGATAATAAAAACGAATCGATCACACAAGTGTGAATCACAACTGGCTCAGTTGTATTCTGTTAACTGCTGACTTTCTTTTCCCCGGAGTTTGGGTCAGACTCTCCTGCTTCTTTATGTATCCAGTAATCTGATTAGAAACGAGGCTTCAGGTGTCAATAAATAAATAAATCATCTTATCACTTGCCACTTCAGCCGTATTGAGATGAAGATGCTATTCACACCATCTGCACCTGGGCAGGTGAATTCCTAGAATTCACCCAGTGCCTTAGAAACTCCGTTTTTTCTCTCCTTATGCAGCAAAGTCTCGACACTGAGCATCGCCGAGCTGGTGGCTCCTGGCATGCCCACCCTTCTCAGACCTCAGTGGGACTCTGCTAACAGGGCCTTACTAATCCTCGGTGAGCAGCTCCTGCCATTTCCACAAAAGCACATGAGGAAACAAACATATTTCCACTTCTGGTTGCCAAAAACCCCCATTCTTCCTGCCCCTGGTGGGTTCGTTCTGGAATCAAGCTGAACACTAAGCAACACACCAACCTCTCCTCATTCAGGCCATCCCCAGAGCTGGTCAGCATTCTTCTTTTCCTTCTGGGCCCAGAGATGTTCAGGAATACAGATAGCCCAAGGTTGGATAGAGGCAAATCTCCACAGGAGCTCAGGACTCTGCTAAAATCACAGCCTGACAACCTAGGAAAACACAGTAAATATCAATTATGCCATTTGGAGCCCGAGGCACCTTGAAGAAAATCATCCATTACAAACAGAAAATCCTCTGATAGTCAGAAGATAAAGAACACTTATCTCCCTGGCTGAGATGAAGAAGAACCTAGAGGTTGATATCCACTGAAGACAGCCGTGGATGCTGAGGGGCACACAGACATGAGTACAGCAGACCCCCTCCCTGTTCTAAAGGAGTCAAGACCCACTAGGGTCCTGAGAGAAAGGCTGTGATCCATATGGTCATAGAGGGAGGGACCAAGAGCTTTGGGAATAAAGAGAAAGGAGGCACAGACTCTTGCCACACAACATAAAGAAGAGGCTATTTGAGCTAGGTATTGAAGAGTAGGGGTCACCAGGCAGAGAAAGGCGAGGGGACTTTCAGATGTCTTAACATCATGTGTGACATGGAGTGTGAAAGCTTGGACAGGGGCCAGGCGGTAAAGGACACCCCTCATGCTATGTTAAGAAGTTTCACTTTCCTCTACAGATGTGATGGGAGTCACAGAAACTGCTGAGCAACAGACTGACAGATCACCACCATGAAGGGACCCTCAGCCACAGGGGACTCAGTATACACGACTCCCAAGTCATTCTGCAAAGCAGCAGACATAGTGGTTAAACCAGTAGCCTCCAGAGCCAGCAATCTGTCTTCAAATTCCAGCTCTGCCACCGCCAGGTTGTGCAAGTTGCTTATCTAGTCCGGTGTTCTCATCTGTGAAATGGGTAACAGCAGCAGAGGCCTGTTCTTTGTGCTAGCGTGTGGACGGTGAATTGGATAAAGTTGGTATATGTAAGGTGCTCAGACCAGTGTCTGGCACATGACAGGGGCACAACACATGACAGTTTGGGGGGCTGCTACCATCGTCCTTGTTCCCCCTGTTTCCTCTTTCAGCATTGCCCTTTCTTTGGAGACATGAGCTGCCCTGAATCTGAGCAAAGGTGAGCAGGCTTAAGTCCTGATTTTGCTCAAGAAGGGCTGGAACTCTTGTCTGAAATAGACTTTGAGGACTACTGGTTTCTCATCAGCTTCCCAGCATCCCTGTAACAGGTGCTGTCAGACGGGCTCTCAGCACGGCTGCACCACAGAATCACCTGGCGAGATGTTGTAACCTCAGTGCCCAGGCCTCACTCCAAAGTCAGAATCTTTGGGGGCTGGGGGATGCGGGAGCCGGGCATTCCTGCCACAAGATTCTTAATTTCCTCAGGTGAGTCCGACGTTACACCCCATCTGAGAGCGACTGATCTAAGGGCCGATCTGAACAAGGAAGGGAAACATGGCAGCGTTCAGGAAAATGCCGCCACCCTCAGTTGGGTAATCTCCGAGACAAAAGGCACCTGGCTCCCTAGGTTTCTGCTTCCGAATGCTCAGGGTAATGCCTGGGCGCCTTACCTTTTCCGGGGATGCCACACTGAGCTAGCGAACTTGAAAGTGCCCTGGATCATGATGACCATGACAGAGCCGTCAAAACTCTTCTGGAAGTAGGCAGGCCATAGAACACCAACAAATAACAACCACGTAGGGACATGCAGTGGAAAAAGCGTGGGTGAGTTGCACAGACCTGGTCACTGGGTAGGCTCTCACGCTAACCACCGATACTACTGGGGATCCCATGCCTTTTGTCTTCAACTTTGTCCACGGCAGGCCAGGGATAAGAACTGATCTGCCCATCAGACAAGGTGTCTGTGAGGTGTAAGCAGGAAGACACAGGTCACACCATGAAGGGTCAAGCTCTGGTAAAGAACTTTATTTCACATTTCCTAGGTCCTCCCTGCAATGTGGAAAGTTCCAGAGAGAGAAATGCCTCCTTTCACAACTGTTGTAATGGAGGGTGGGGAGGAGACAAGGAGTGGTGCTGACCACATGAAAGCTTTGCTCCTGGCAGGCTGGAATGGAACCTGTCAGGGTCCAAGTGGGGATCAGTGATAGGCCAGGAGGGCGGGGTGGGGCCCAGGGCGGCTCCAGGGAGACGTTAAGATAGGAAATGTTATCTGGGAACAATGGAACCACCAGACCGTTGTCCTGGCCTGGATCTGACAAGCCGGGATAAGACTCCAGGAAACATGTCCCTCCACAACTGGCCAGAAATGGCCCCAACAGACCCCTGGCCCATGCCTGGTTTTGCATCCATTCTCGCGTGTACCCTGAAGTGGGCATACAACCACCATGTACCAAGAACTGGGTTTGTTAGAGGTGGGGATGCGGGGTGCCTGGGAGGCTCAGTCTGCTAAGCCTCTGCCTTTGGCTCAGGTCGCAATCCCAGGGTGCTGGGATCGAGCCCCCCATTGGATTCCATGGGATGCCAAGATGAATAAGGCCTGGTCTTCTCCCTCAGGAAGGACAAAGACAAGGCAAACAAAGAAGTAACATTTAGATACAACACTATGAACTAAAATGTGACAACACAATAGCCACCCCGCGCTGCTGGCCAACTACACGTCAGTCAGCATGCTTTGTGTTTTCTCTTTAAACATCTCAAACCCTCAGTGTCCCCTCCAAATAAGGGTACTAGCTCCATCCTACAAATATGGAACCTGTGGCTCTGAGAGGCTGGTTACTGAACGCAGATCCCACAGCAGTTAAGAGGCGGGGAGCACATCCGGATCCAGAACAGTGTTACTCCTAACACTCGGGCCCCTTGCCCACAGCTCAGCACGACAACCCAGGGTATCTTCCCTCACGCACCTCTTCCCAGCACAGCGTCTGCATCTGGAGACAGTTTACGCACCATAAGCAGCAGACCAGAAGAAACACAATTAGGCACAGCACCCGGCCTCAGCTTATGGCTCAAATAGAACAGCATCGGAGGAGCAGAGGGTGAGGTGTTGGACATCGCAGACCCAGGCCTGAGGCTCGGCCTCAGGATTTACACCTCCCTGAACTTCAGGGCCCTCGTCTTAGAAACAGGAACATTACAGGGCATCTGGGTAGCTCAGTGGGTTAAAGCCTCTGCCTTCGGCTCAGGTCATGATCCCAGGGTCCTGGGATCAAGCCCTGCATCGGGCTTTCTGCTCAGCGGGGAGCCTGCTTCCTCCTCTCTCTCTCTGCCTGCCTCTCTCCCTACTTGTGATCTCTGTCTCTCAAATAAATGAAATCTTAAAAAAAAAAAAAAAAGGCAAAAACAAAAACAAAAAGTATTGAAGAACTTGCTTCTGGGGATTCACCGTGAAGTGTTTCTTCTCTGACTTCCCATTGGATTGGAGCTCCTGAAGGCCAGGCCTCAGGGATCTGCCCCTATACCTGGCACCTGTAGGCCCAGCAGGTTTGATGAATGGATCCACAGGTGGATAGAAGCAAGGAAAAGAGAAAAGGAAGAAGGGAGAGAGGGAAGGGAAAAGGAAGGTGTGAAGTGTAGGGTTAAAAAGAAAATGTCTATGAGATGAAATCATGGGAAATAGAGATAAAAGGGAGAAGAGGATAAAAGTAAAATGCCCACAGAACAGCTGGAAAAAAACTATGGAATACGATGCAGCAGTTAAAAAAGAACAAAGGGTGTGTGGTGTGTGTACGCACACACACACACATAGGTACACACCCACAAAAGACCTGTAAGAGATATTGTTCAGTGAAGAATGAGTATATTGAAATATTCGATGGTCTGCAGCTCAGAATGCTCTGCAGTCCATGAAGCCAGCAGACCCAGGGCTGCTGGCTTGAGCGGGGTGGTGGGGAGGGTGAGGGGGTGGTGGGGGGTGGGGGTGGTGGGGGGGGGGGGGGAGGGGGGGCGTGGGGGAGGTGTGTGAATTCCACAGAGATCAGCTGACCCAGCCCACTGCCTCAGGCCGACATTTCCGCCCAGCCCACGACGAAAGGAAGGCCATACCCTCTCTCCGGGGCTCTAGGCCACAGCAATCTTGTGATTCAGCTTCCAGTCTAGCTTTGCTCCCCCAGCTCCCTGAAAATACTTATACTGATTTCAAGACAAAATAACTGGAAGGAGCTTCCGTCACCTCCAGGGTCCCCGCCTGTGGTAACACGTAAAGGACAATGCCCTCTCACTGAGCTGTAAATGAGGACCTATGGGCTCTGTCTGGCTACGGGTTTCACGCAGGGAATGTTGTATTTCTGAATTTGTTGTCCCCATCTAAAATTCAGGAAATTTCATTACAGTACATAGTCCAAAAACTAACTCTGCAGCCATGATGCCACACAACACAGTAGCTAGCTGGGTGCTGGGGGGGGGTGCTTATTCAGGCCTGCACCCTCCCTCTGGCCACCATCTCATCCCTCCGGGATCACCCAGCCCAAACTCATCACAGAGAGAGGACAGGAGACTTACCCAAGGTTACACAGCAAACCAGGGGCAGGAGGAGACCAGAACTCCATATTCCTCACACAGAGACCTATGTCTCTTCTGGCTGCCAGTTTGAACCAGTTGCAGCCTTAGAAGTTAGATGACCCATTGACATCTGGCTAGAACAAGGGTTCTGGGGTTAAAGTGCAGCTCAGGCAGCAGCAGGATACCTCCTACCACAGGTGACCCAAACACACCATAATCAGCCCAGGCCTGGTCATCAGGAGGACTCTTGCTCAATGTTATTCTTTGCTTCATGGGTTCCACATCCAGAGGAACAATACTTCCCCCAAAATCAATTGTCCCCAGAAACCTACCTACAGAGTTCTTGGAAAATACGGGTTAAATATTTTGCCGCACCCCCACCCAAAAAAACCCAAAAAACAAGGAACAAAGAGGGTGAGGGAAATTCATCAGCAGGGTCCTGCACTTTTCATTATTCACACCAAACGTTTTTCAAGTCACCAAGTTCAAATGCCCCTGTCCCTTGGGGCTGCAGAACTATTTTTACCAACACTTGCCAGTAAGGAGGCTCCACATGTTTCAATAAATGGAATTACTCAGTATCAGGAGACACAAAATGGCTTCGAGGGGCTGGGAGGTCAGGGGAACTGAAAATGTCCGGGAAGGAAGATGCCAGAATAATCAATTTCTGACACAGGAGAAGGAAGAGCCGGGTGCCACGCCGACGCCCAGAACACTAGGGAGGCTGACACATTGCAACAGATCAGTCAAATAATAAATAAAGGTCCACTGGGGATCATTTCCCAAACTTCCAGAGCAATAAAGGAGATAGAGGGCAGCAACCAGTCCTGGGGGATGTCAACACATAATAAGTGGTCAGTATATATTACACACACACACACACACACACACACACACACAGTCCTAGTCCTGGGGGATGTCAACACATAGTAAGTGGTCAGTATATATTACACACACACACACACACACACACACACACACACACACGTGCTGGAGAGCCCAGTGGTCTGCTCCTGTCTGCTCACACTTGCCCTCTTGGGGATCGCACCAGTCTCTTGGTTTAAGTAATAGGACTCCAAAATACGTCATCCAACTACTATTCTTTTACTCCATGCATCAGTCCGGGTTCTTCAGAGCAACAGAAACGTAAATAAGGAACTGACTCACTGAGGTATAGAGGCTGGGAAGACCCCGAGATCATGACCTGAGCTGAAATCCAGAGCTGGACGTTTAACCGACTGAGCCTGTCAAGGAGCCCCCTGACACACAAAGTTAATCTTCACATTTCAGATGCATATATCCAGCTACTTCCTGAATATCTCCCTTTGGATGTCTGATGAACATCTCAAACATAATGAGTGGAATCCTACCTGCCAAACAAACAAAACACGCATTCCCAATCCCCTCACTGATTCCCTAAAAAGAATGAACGGAACTTCATTCTCTACTTGCTCAAGGTAAAACCCTAGGATTATCCTTTATCTGATACTCTGTATCCAAGCCATCAGCAAATGCTACTTTTGTGATACATTCTTATCTGATCCCTTCCTGTGATTTCTTCTGCTACCATGTACACACTATTGTCACTCCTTCCCTGGATTTCTTCAAAAACCCTGGGTTTCTGCCAGAGCCTCCTAACTGGTCTACCTATTCCCACCTTTGCCACCCTTGGTCAATTTTCAGCAGAGTGGCTGGAATGAGCCAGTTAAAATGCAAGTCAGATCTGTTCAGCAGCCTCCAATAGCCCCAACTCAATAGAGAAGAGCCAACGTCCCTGCCCCACCCCCTCTGAACCATTTCATCCCTGACTCTCTTCTGCTTTTTGTGGCTAGCCTGCCTTTTCCCTGGGGGAACGCCTGCCCATCTCGCAGTGCCCACCTGGGGCATTTCCTGAAGCCTAGCCAGCACCACCCGGCCTTACAACCAAGCGAGGACCCTGAAGGCATTAGTACGGAAACTGGAGGACAATGTAGGTTGCAGCCATGCACAGTGCTGACTAAAGGAGAGGAGGGTACAGGCGGGGATTCGTGTCTTTGAAAGACTTCCAAAGGCAGCTGGTGTGGCTTGTTCTCTGAAGTGCATTTTAAGAGAAGAATCAAGTGGCTTCCAGGTAAGGACGGTGGGCTGAGGGAGGAAGGCGGGAAGGAGGAGAGGTGAGAACCTGTACAGGTGCATGGCAACCTCTGACGCTCGCTGCCATGAGATGGCCGGTTCGCACATCCCCGGCTGGGGGGATCCAGGCAACAGACACAGAAAGAAAACACTGCATTTGGTCATGGCCAGGAGGAAGGGCAAACGCACGATACCAGTGGGATGGCTTGGCAAGGAAGCCGACCACCCCCTCCCATCCTCCTGTGCCCCTTCCCCCTCTGACAGGATCTGAGGACAAAGGTTCAAAGGCTGCATGGTCCCTTCCTTAGCTGAAGACTTAGGGACAGAGAGAGGAATCAACATCTTTCATCCTGCAGAGCGTGAGGCTGCCTTCAGAGGACCTGCCCAGCTACTCAGCAGGGTGCTCTGGCAAGGAGGTGAGGTCCAAGGTCCCTCCGGGGCCTCCTCTCACGGGGCCCAGTGAGACTGGCCCTCACCCCTTCTCAGAAACGCCTCTCGGTTAGCAGGACACTGTCTGCTACAGAGCGTGTTCTAAGCCATGACGAGACTCTCCCTAGAGGGGCAACTGGTGGGAACAGGGCTCTGAAGGGGACGAAGCTAGGGCTGAACAGGAAGACCGGTGAGAGGGTGACCTGATTACTTACAGGGTCTTGCAATTCCAGAGAGCCCCTCCCTCGAGCCCAGCAAAGGGCTGCGCCTCTGTCTCAGCACTGGGCACTGCGGGGATTTCGACTGTTTCCACAGCCTCCTGATGGTCACCACGGGTCCTGTTCCTGCCGTGGCCATGAGCACTGCTCCCCACGGCACCCCTGCACCCCGAGAAGCACCAGCCCCGTGGCGAGCGCTGAGTAAATCTGCACTGAATAATAACGCCCTTCAGGTGCATGAGAGGGGGACAGGATGGAGATTCCTGGAGAAATCTGGAGCTCTAAGGAACCGTCCACAGACACTGGATCCAAAACGTGATTTTCAGGCGGTGGAGGAAGTTCCTATTAGTGATTCGTCACTGCGGGTATTTGGGCTCTTTTACAACTGGTCAGAAATTCTACCGGAAACTGCACCTTCTGTTTCATTTTCAATAAGGCGAGAGAGCTCCCCAAACGTCAAGCTTCTTTGCTTGATACTGGCCAGAATGTAGTACTAACTCAGTCCAGTTGCAAGGATCAGAAACACCAATGGGTGGATTATTTTTAGGTAAGAAAGTGGGTTTTAGGTAAGAAGGTGGGAAAAAGATTCCCGGACAAGTGAAGTCTGTTTATTTGAAACAATTGTCTAAGAAGGAGGGCGAATCAGTAAAAGGGATTTCTGGAGTTGCAAAGGTGGGGCCTCGCTGGGCTACACCAGTGGTTCCTAATGGAGGACGCTGTTGTCCCTCACCCCCCAGGGAACATCTGGCAGTGGCCAAAGGCATTTCTGATGGCCATGACTAGGGACTGCTGTTCAGTGTGTATAGGCCGGAAAGAAAGGGGTAGCTTCTGGCAGACTTTCTGACCAACTGAAAATCCCTGGCCTTTTATATCCTTCTATTCCAGAACCAGGCGTAGGGGAGGGCTCACAGTAGGTGGCCCAAAAGTATGTCTTGTGAGCCTGAACACATGCACGATAGAGTTATTATAGAATCAAAAAGGATGATGAGCAAGAAGGGACCCATCCAGGTCCCACGTGAAAAATTTGTCCATCTCTACACACACTAGGCAAAGCTCCTTCGGGGACTAGTGCTGGCAGTCAGGAGCAAAAGGTACTGCTTTTGCTTTGGGCTCTGTTACGGGTTGAACTGTATCCCCCCAAAAGATATTCTGAAATCCTAACCCCGAGTACCTATGAATGTGATCCTGTCTTGAAATGGGCTCTTTGCAGATGCTATCGTGTTGAGATAAGGTCATAGCGGGATTTAGTGTGACCCTAAATCCAGGGACTGGTGCTCTTAGGAGGAGAGAGAGGTGCAGAGACTGATACACACACACACAAACACACACACAGGAGAGAAGTCCAGGATGGAGTCCACAAGCCAAGGACCCAAAGCTATAGGATTCCTGGCTACACCAGAATCCAGGAAGAGGCAAGGAAGGATCCTCCGCTAGAGCCTTCGGAGGGAGACTGGGGTCTTCCTAACTTGATTTGGGACTTGCCTTGGGACTTCTGGCCTCCAGAACTGTGAGGGAATGAAATTCTGTTGTGTAAGCCAAGTTTGTGGTGCTTTGTTATGGCCACTGTGGGAAACCCACATGGGCTCTAACATCCTGCGTAGATCCTTTGGAAGAAAGGAGAGGGGAGTGTCAGCCAGGATTCCTCTACTAAAAGTTCTCCTTGGAAGGTAATGATCCTGGCCCTCATCCCCTGGCTGAACCACCTTCATCCTCCCTTCTGACCCCAAGGACCAGATGTCCACAGACTCCAGTGCCACTTAAAAATCCAGAGTCTGGGCAGGGTGGACAGCTGCCAAGGGCTAATGAACACACCGACCTAGTGCAGTAAATACCGCTGGATGACTGATGGACTCGTCAGTAAGTGAGATGGGTGAGCATGGAGGAAGCTCTCAGAGTTAATTAGCTGTCACCTTCCTGTCTACAATCAGCAGGGATTTCCAGATGGACACCTAAGACAACCCTCACTGCACAGTACACTCAGTGGATCTGCTCTCGGGCTCTCTGTCAGGGGGGATCAGGGCAGCTGCAGGGCCAAGCACCGTGGTGGGGAAGGCTGGGAGGCGCAGGCTCAGGCAACATTTTGCAGTGTTTGCCCATATCTGTGCACCGTGCATGACAACACCCAATTACAGAAATGCAGAGGAGCGGGAACCACTCCCACACTTGCAAGCTGCAGGATCTCAGCTCTGTGAGGTTCGGTGCTTGCCCAGAGACCCACGGTGTGGTAGGGAAGTGGGAGCTTCGAAGCCGAGGCTTCCCACGGCAGGCCCCCATTCCTTCTCTCCTGCACCGCACAGAGTAAGTGGAATGCAGGGCGGTGGCTGATGGACTCTGCATTCTTACAACCACATGACGGAAACCATAGCAGGAAAGCAAATCTAGCCAGTATCTCCCATCACGCTGGCATGAAAACTTGAAATTCCCAAAGTGGCCTTTCTGGAAGTCATCTACATGCCCACGCATTTGCACATTGTACTCATGTGAGATGATGTGCTCTGCCTGCATCACTCAGATGTCATTTTGAGGATCTCAAAATGCTCATTTGGCACTCATTCAACCAATTTCATTTTACACCTGCTATCTGCCAGGCACCTTCATGGGCAGTCAAGACAAAATGGTGAGCAAAAAGGACACTGTCACCACCAAAGAAGTAAGGGAAACGGACCTTAATTAAACAACCAAACAATGACCTTATTCGGAACTATGGTAAGTCCTATAAAAAGGCAAAGTGTTGAGCTCTAAGAAAGCTTGTAATAGGAACTTCAAAATGATAATTTTAAGGGTCTCAAAATATTGGACCAGGTGGGTGATCATATTTACCTCAATAGTCTCCATTCAGTCAAGTTTGGTTTCAACTTTTCATCAACATGACTGAAGTTACTCTGAAATATCTGGAAATGAAATATCATGACGTTTTATCATTTACTTGAAAATACTTTGGAAATAAAAAAGATGAAGTAAATAAAGCAAACGTTTGTAACTGTTAAAACGGGGAAGGGGTGTATATAGGTGTTCATTATAGCAGTCTCTCTACTTTCCTAGATGTTTGACATTTTCCATCATCAAAAAAAAAAATCATGATTTAATAGACATTTGCACAAAATAGGCTTTTTTTCTTCCTTTGAATTATCCCCTTAGGATACAACTGGCAAATGAGGTAATGGCATGAAAAGATGCAGACGCCATCAAGGTATTTCTGCATACTACACTAACAAAACCCATTCCAAACATCCTACCAACTGCCACAGGCACCCCATCCACACACCTGCTGTCCTCTGGCCTCATTACAGCAATGGAGGGCAATGTTGAACTTGTTTCCTCATTTAATTAATGTAAATAGGTAAGGTCCATTATATTTTACATTGCTCCCATTTCCCAGTGAAGCATCTGAACTGCCTTTTATAACATCAGCGAGCTGCTCAGAGAGCAAAAAGGAGGGTCTGAGGAGTCAGCAGGATCCCAGGTGAACCCTAGCTCCTCTGCCCCTTAGGTAAATGCTTTGGCAAATACTTAAGTTTCTGGGCTTCACCTGAGAAATAGGGGTGAAACGTCTGCCTGAGAGGGGGAGGCAGGGCTTAATGGGACAGCCTATGGGGAAGGCCTTGAGACAGCCTGGGGGCACAGTGGGTATTCACCGAACCGCCTAGCACCTTCTCTGCCCTGGAGCAGACTGCACCCCTCTCTCACTGGCCAACAGAACCTCACTGCAAGCCCTGATCTCGTGCTCCGGTGTGAACACAGGGGCTGCGTGTCGTCACCTCTCAGAAAGTGTCACGAAGGCACAAGATGAAGGGCCCGGGACCGAGAATCTGTGCTGGCTGGGGGCTCCCCGTCTTCGTGGGCTCCTTAGCCCAGCTGGTACGCATGCTAAAACTGCAATGAGCTCTACCCTCCAGATCTCACTACCCAGATGTTGCCAGGTTGCCTGCTCACTCTCCAACAGCCCTGCTGACATGGCGGAAGGAATGCAAGCAGACTGTGATAACAATACGGAGACAAAGACATATTATTTCCAGTGGTGGGTAGTGGGGTACAGGGGCAGAGAACCACTACAGCAAAACAAATCAATGCAAACCCTTCCTCTCTCCCCTAAATCTATTACAGAACCAAAGAGTATAAACTCCAAAATCACATCTGGGATCACCTCTTACTCTCTGTGTGACCATAGGCAAGTCAGCCTCTCTGTTCCTGTTTTCCCTGGTGCAAGCAGCGAGAATGATCCCTCACCTCTGAACGGATGTGTGGGATTAGAGGAGAAACGGTGTTATCCAGTCACAGCGCTACAGAGCACAATCTGTAATATGGGCACAAGGGCTCCAACTTCTCAGGAGTGTGGCTGCCACAGAGTCCCCCTGGAATGCCTGGTTCTGAGCAGCCTGGACTCCGCCCACTGCCTGGGGTTCCTCAATCCCTGCACCCCTGGAATGGTGCAGCGGACTCTGCCATGAGAAAAGGGGTCCAGGTGGCCTGTTGTCAAGTGAGAATCCCAACAGGGGTCTGCAACAGACAATCCTGAGCAGCATCAACACCGACTATGCCAAGGAAGGAGCCGGAACCCGTGATGCCTGGATGGCCTATGGCAGCTCCACACACTCTGCTCACCCCTGCGATGCCGAGCACATAGCAGGGGTGAGATACATATTCAAGAGTAGCTTAAAAGGAAAAACTGGGCATTTCTGTAAATTGCACTACCCTGGGAAGATCAGGGGATAAGAAAACCCATGACACCTGCTGGTCCCACCATCCCCTATCAAAAGGGCCAGCCCAGGAGCCTCTCCAGCTGTATCCCTGCACTTGGGCAGCCCCGCTGGGTGCCTCTCCCACACCCAGCATCCTGCTGATGAAGGAGGAGGCACATGGCAGGGATGAGAATCTTTGAAAAGTGATGTACCAAAAAGCCCCTCAACAGATGGAAGGTGGAAGCAGACCTAAGCCATTAAGCCAGGGCTTTGGGACTCCAGGGATCTTGCTCTGAACCATTGAGCCCCCATGGGTTCCTTCATCCTCATACAGTATGGCAATGATCTGTCCTATGAGTTTCCCTGTTGCTGCTGTAACAAATTACCACCAACCTCATGGCTAAAAAACAGCACAAATTCATTCTCTTACAGTTCTGAAGGTCGGGAGACCAAAACAAGTCTTAAGGCACTAAAATCAAGGGGTCAGCCAAGCTGGTGGTTCCTTCTGGAAGCTCCAAGGGAAAATACGGTCCTCGTGTCTCCCGCTTCTAGAAGCTGTGGGCACTCCTGGGCTCCTGGCTACATCACTTCATTCGGTTTCCACAGTCACAGGGTCACATTTCTCTCTGCTTCCTTCTCCTAGGAACACTTACAATTACATTAGATCTGGGTGCCTGGGTGGCTCAGTTGGTTGGGCAACTGCCTTCAGCTCAGGTCGTGGTCCCGGAGTCCTGGGGTCAAGTCGCATGTCAGGTTCCTTGCTTAGCAGGGAGTTTGTTTCTCCCTCTGCCCCCTCCCATCTTATGCACTCTCTCGTTCTCTCTCAAAATAAATAAATACATAATCTTAAAAAAAAAAAAAAAAAGATTACATTAGCTCCTCCTAGATATGCCAGGATAATCTCAAGATCCTTCACTTAATCGTTTCTGCCAAAATCCCTTCTGCCCTACAAAGTGGCAGGCACAGGTTCTGGAGATTTGGATGGGGAGATCTTTGGGCGCCCATTATGGGGTGAACCATGGGTGTTGATTTGTATTTGTCCCACACCACTTGTCACCGTTCCTTCTAGAGCCAGCACATAGCATGATGCCCGCTAGACCGTAAGTGCCCAAGAGATGCGGAAGAAGGGAAAGCAGGGAAGAAGAAGGGAGGGCCCAGCGTGGGCACATAATCCTAAAGTCTGCATCGTTCCTGAGCCCCCACAAGGGCGAGAATGAGAGGAGGTTTCACTAGCAGCTATGCTGCCACTGGGCACACTTACAAACTGCCAAGTATCGGCTCCTTATCGGCTCCCCGGTGCGCAGTGTGTTTGCTTTCCCGTCCCTGTGTGTTCCCACAACTACTGCTGTCTACACAGCAGGCGGGGGTGGGGGGCGCTGAGAGGGGGGCAGCAGGCAGCTCCTTCCTGCGGACTTCCTGGGAATCCAGGCAGGGCTGGAGCGGCCAGCTGGCTCGCTGCTGAGGTCGATGCGGGCACTTTGACTGCAAGAGAAATGACACCTCCAGAAGCCTCCAGGTAACTGCCGCTTTGCCACAGAAAGGCTTGGGTGCCCAGCCCACCCCCGCCCCGCCCTCCTCTCCCCTGCCAAGAAACCGTAGAAATGGTCCCTTCTCAGGACAAAGCCCGCTGGCAATGAGAGCTGCAGCTCACGCCTGAGCTTTGCCAACAATGATCTCTATTCTTTTCAGCCATATGGGGGAAGGAAACGTTTGTTTCCATGTTCATTTCACAGGTGTGGAAATAGAGGCACAAGGCAAAAGTCACCAGCCGGGAAAAGGCAGAGAAAGGATTTCTGAGTCTGTCGAATTCTCAGGCCTGGCTCTTTCCGCGAGGGCGCAAATCTGCCAAGCATGAGGGTTAAACTGTGTCCCTGGAGCCACAGGCTTTGTCTGTAGCTGGTGTGACAGGAGGGCTTTCCAGCCTCTAACTCGGAGCTAAGGATGTGGAGCCCAGGCCCTCTGCTGACCTGACAGTAACCCACTTGCTGTCACATTCATGGAGCCACTCTGCTCAGGGAAGTGACATCTACATGTGCTCAGCCCAGAGGCGGGCCCCAGGGACAGAGAGATGATGGAGCTACTGTCACTGTCCTCAGAGGGCTTGGTGGACACACACACACACACACACAAAACTGACCAGTGCTGGCAGCGCTCTGTGGCCCGGGAACGGTGTCCTGCTGAGGCCGTGCCCTGACCCAGAGGTCAGTGGCCCCAGCTGCGGGGGTGACGAGAGTCTCATGGAGAAGTGGGCTCTGCTATGAGGTCCTGAAGGATGAAGAGTTTTCCAGAGACGAGAGAATACTAAGAGTTCTTACAGGCAGAAGGGGATCTTCTTCATAAACCTTTAGCTCACTGGGAAAAATACACACCTGGGTTGGTGTTTGGCATAGACTATGCACAGTGGAGTGAAGGAAGGGAAGAAAGAGGAGGAAGAGGAAGAGGGAGGGGGTGGTCTCTTGTTTCTGTCTTCCCTGTTTGAGGCTCTGCACTGGACTTTTTTCAGGCCAAAGGTCAAGGCAAAAAGAGGCACAGATGGTAATGCCTCCTCCCGCTAGGGAGGTGAGGTCAAAGTAGGTGGCTGAGGCCTTCCAGTCTGGCCTCCCAGCAGTCCCCTCAGACATGCACCTTAGTCTGGGAAAGCAAGCAAAGCATGGCAAGGGGTCCAGGGCAGCTGGGTAGAGGACAGGGCTCCTCGGGGAAGGGCCTCTGAGACAGAGCTCAAAGACTGCATTTGGCATTTTTATTCCTTGGGACTCAGCCATGGGTGAAGGGGACAGAGGAGGAGGAGCCACAGCTCCAACCATACAATGAGGAATCCTTCCTTTGAAGCCATTTTCAAAATCAGATCCCTGACTTGGTTTTGATCCTCCAGGCTGGCTATTTAATAGGTGAGGCCCCAGCCCTGAACGACGGCTATGATATGGCTGACGGGCCTCACTGCTCCATGTCAGGGGTGTTTGGGAAGCCCCCCGTCCCAAGGGTCTCAAGAGAAAATCTGGGGTCTCAAGGGAACCATCTACTATGGTCTATGGGGTTGGCTACCCAGAGGGAAGACTGTGGGGAACCAGAGGCTCTCCTCACCCCTTGGAAGAAAAGGTTACTGTTTTTCTGTCCTACAGCATCTTTAATTCCCAGCATCCATCTTCCAAGAAACACTGAGTCTGCGAACTAGCTGCGTCTTCCTCCTGAGTTGGACCTGGGTACAGGTCTGGGCTCTTCCACACATGCACCCGAGAGACGGGCTTAGGGCAGTCACTCGTGGCTGAGTCACTTCTTGGCTGGGTGACCTTGAGAAAGCGGCCCTGCTCATGAGGCCCCGGGAATCACAGTACTGACATCCCCCCTTACATGAAGTGCCAGTTTTCAGGACATTGGCAGGCTAGTCTGCTGGGCCCAGGAGATGAAAGACACACAGAGTAGGGTTGAGACACTTCCAGTCACCCCACAGAGACTAGACGGACGGACCACAGCCAAGCCCAGACACGGGGATGTCCAGCCAAGATCAGCAGAGCCACTCAGCCAACCAGCCCAGATCTGTAAGCAATAAATGCTTATTATCAGAACTGTGAGATGCTGTTGCTTGATACGTGGCATTACTAGGGCAATAAGTCTTAAATTCAATCTGTAGGATGAGAGTAATAATAAGGACCTTTGAGAGCCACTGTGCAGATTAAATGAGACAAATGAGTGTTTGCTCTTGGTGAATGGGTCCTGTGACCCCACCATGTTCACAAGAGGGTCTGCGATCACCATGGGATTGATGGCAGAGCCTCAGTCCACCATCCTGAAGGAGCCGGCCAAAGTCAACATCTCTGGGCTTCAGTTTTCTCATCTATAAAACGATGATCATAGTACTCCCTCCTCACAGTGTCATCATGAAGATCACATGAGTTAATACACACAAAGCAGTTAAAACGGTGTTTGGCACGTAAGGGAGGCTCCGTACGGTTAGCTGCCCTCTTGGGGCTGCCGCCCATACGACACTTAGACAACCACATAGCAGGCACGTTCAGCGTCTCACCTCCTTGAATCCTCACGAGGGCTCTGGGAAGCGTAAAGGGACTTGCCTCGATCTGAAGGCAATGCGGTGCCTGTTACCCCAGGGTCCCAGGCGATGGGCAGGCCACAGCAAGGCCCCAGAGCGTGCCCCCACGCCTTCCCACACCCAAGGCTGATAAGCTCTTTGCCGGTATCCAGGTTGTTCTCATTTCACTTGAGCTGCTTCTGCAGCTTTCGTCCTCCACGGTGCACTCGGCTGGGGAGGCACCCCATGGCATCAGAGACTCTGCTGGCAGCAACTACAGGGAGAAGCCGTGCCAAGGTCCCTCCCCTCCAGCCCCCAACCCCTGACCAGGCGGCCCGGGAGACTTGCAAAGAGGAGGTGCCTGGCCTTATAACCACTGCAGGTGTTACTGAACCCTCAGCTGCATGGTCTGCTCTAGAACAGCCCAGGTGAGCCAGGCAGGGGCCGATGGCCAGCTTGCTCCTGGACCCATGGTGACAGGTGGATCGCTGGAAACTGATGGGGCCATGGAACTTGACCTCTGCATGTGAGGAAAGGGTTCAGAAAAGCTCTGTGGTGGGGGCACTGCCTGGAATCCAGAGTGCAGAGATCCCTGCATCCACTCTCCAATTCAAGCACCGAGCACCTGCTCCAGGCCCTTTGGCTGAGGGATTCAGAGCTAATCTGACCTGAGGTGCCTGGGGGGCTCAGTTGGTTAAATGTCTGCCTTCTCCTCAGGTCATGATATCAGGGTCCTCGGATAAAGCTCTGCATTGGACTCCCTGCTCAACAGGGAGTCTGCTTGTCCCTCTCGCTCTCCCTCTTTCCCTCTCAAATAAATAAAATCTTAAAAAACAACAACAACAAAAAAAAAAAAACCAAAAAACTAGTCTGACCTGGTCCTGTCCTCAGGAGTACACAAGCTAGTGCGGAGGCCACGTGTGGAGACACACTGAATGCCAGAATGAGGTGTGAGCAAGAAGACCGGGATCAAAGGGAAGCAGACAATGTAGTTCATTCACTCAATGACTGTTAACAGGGCGCTCAAATGACAGGTACTGGGGATACAAGAGTGAGGCAGGCAGACTTGATCCCTGTTTTGATGGAATGCATCTTCTTGCGAAGTCTGCCTCAGGGAACCACAGACACCTCCACGGACAAGTGTCTGGGTGTCAGCCGTCCCCCAAGCACCTGGGCAAACCTGGCAGGTGCCTGATGGGACAGGGAATCAGACCAGGCCCCCAGAGGGCAAGCTGGGCTCAGGTACTAGCTCTGGCTCTGTCCAGTGCTCAAAGGCTCAGCAAACTCCGCGAATATCACCAATAACAATAACACATCCCAGCAACTGCTTATCAAATGCTTACAGTGTGCTGACCATCAGCACCTCATCCCTCCTCCCTGGACATCCATGCACTGGGAGTTCTGTTCTCCCTGTGTACAGAAGAGAAACTGAGACACAAAGCTGGTAAACCCCACAGCTAGCCACGGTAGCTTGAGCACGGTGGTGCTCAAGCTATGTGTGTAGCCAAATCCTGTGTTTCTGCTCCCCACCCCACCTAGAGAACTGAGAACCCAGCCAGCCTGTTCCCGCTGAATGCTCGCTCTCCTCTGTGGGGACCAGAGCTGGGCTTTACTACAGGAAAGGCCTGGGAAAGGACTTTGGGCTGTGGGAACAGCCCAGCCAGCAGCCCTGGATAAAGGTCCGTGCCAATCAAGATCGAGGCAAACATCCAGGTTCTGCTATCCCTGCAGGACCGGGCGCCAGAACAGCCAGGCCCAGGGAGGTGGCAAGGTGGGCAGGAGCCTCCCGGGGCCCTGCCCTGGCCCCAGCCCCAGCCCCAGCCCCGGCCCTGGCCCCTGTGTACTCGGGCCAGCTCCACTGGTTGTCAAGGCTTCAAGGGCTGTGCCAAGCAAGCTGGGGGACCGGGCTAGGCTGGCTTGCCTGAGATGGAGATGGGAGAACAAAAGGAGGCCATGTGGGCTGGTCTGGCAGGAGCCTGTGGCGGGACAGAGGGCGGGAAAGGGGAGGCAGCGGGGGGAGGCAGCGGAGGGAGGGCTGCGGTGAGCAATGCGAGGTGAAGTTGGCACTGCGGAGCCAGCAGGAGGTCCCGGCAGGGCACCCGCACAATGAAGAACCTGAGGGTGGGGGAGGCTGGGCCGAGGCAGGTGGTGGGTAGCTGGGAGCAGCCCCTTGCACCTGTTAGGAACCCCCAGGACTCAAGTAGGCATCTATGCATTTCAGAGAACTCACTTGCTCATTTCTCCACTCACCCAACGTGGACCAACACCCACTATGAGCCAGACACTCAGGATCACTGAGGACCAGCCATGAGCCGGAATGACAGGGGTCCTGTCTCAGTGACCCTGCTTGGTGGTAGCTCCTACAGGCCTGGGTCCCTTGGGGTGAGGGCAGGGGAGAGCCTTGTCTCATGGCACAGCAGTTAGGTGCCCATGTGGGACCCATAGACAGAAGGCCTGGGCTCCCTTCCTGACTCCATCCCCAACTGTGACCTCGGGCATGGGTTCACACCCAAGCCTCTGTGCTTGGCACACAGAGTCTCTTTGGTCAAAGTCACTGGCAGCCAAGCACAACAGCATGTTGGCAGGTGCAGGAAAGCCCATGATGCAGCACAGGACTCCTGTCCCCAGGAAAAGTCTCCTCCAGCTGTGTCTCACAGGCTCCCAGGGAATCACTGCCACGTGGAGTGAGAGAGGCTGGCATCGTCTAAGCACCCAGACACCTGAGTCCATTGTAAATGTCACAAGAGAACATCGGAGGAAGGAAGTAGTCGCTTAACTGGGGAGATAATGCACACCCTGCCCTCGGCCACATGGGCAGGGAACTGGGATCCCACCATCTCAGTGCCCCGACTTTCCAGCCCGTTCCAAAGACAAGGTCATGTCTGGCCCCTGCCGGAGGGGTCCTCACGTTCTCCCTGGAGATGACAGCCACACATAAATGGAACCGGGGGTACCATGCAGAGCAGCTGGTGATCAAGGGTCACAACAGGTCACAGAGGAGAGCCCAGGGAATGAGGGAAACAGAGGGGGGAACCAGGAGAGGCCAGATAGGACCAGAGCCTTGGAGCACAGGCCGAGGAGGCAGGGGCCCATCACATCCCCCTTCACTAGGTGAATGAGGGCCATGGAGCAGGGGGGATCACGGAGGTCTGTCCTTCCATACCACAGACCCCTGGCTCTGGACGGGGGGCAGCAAAGAGGCTGGAAGGACATGGTCCCTGCAGGGGAAAAGGGCCAGCAGAGTGTGCATGGCTTTGGGTGCCTCCCAGCCTTCTCACCTGGTGTGGGGTCATCCTCACCACGACCCCCTATCCCCTGCCGGCCCTGGCAAGCCTACACAGCACGCTGAGAGGAATAGTGAGCCTCCGGAGGCAGAGAGGCTTGCATCAACCAGCTGCCTCTACTTACTGTGGAACTTGGGGAAAGACCTTTCACCTCAGGATGCCCAAGCTGTCTTGGGTGCACTGTGGGGGGTGGTGACTAAAACCTGCTCAGAAGAATAGACGAGACACCACACAGCAGAGCCTAGACAAGAAGTAGCTCAGGGAAATACTAGTTCCTTTCTACTCTGACCTTATTTTGAGAGCAAACTCCCTGGAGTGAAAACCCATGGTTTTTTTTTGATGTACGCAAATGCCAAAGAGGGAAATAGAAAGAAGCCTAGATATTTAGTGGGAAGACCTGGCTTCCAGTCTCGTTCTACCTGTAAGGACTGGGCAGCGTACAAAGTCTCCTGGCCTCAGACACCTGACCTGTAGGATGGGAGTGGCCATGCTTCATCCCCAGGGTGTGAGGGACTGGACATGCACTGATACCAGTGAGTCTTTGCAAGCCAGAAAGCTCTCTACATGCTGGTTATAGCAATGCTGCGTAAGAAGGGGCCTCGGAACCCATTTCTCTCACAGTTCTGACAGGAAGGGAGCTGCCCTGAAATTCTGGGTGAAGTTAAATCATTGCTAATGTCTAATCAAAGGTGGCCAGTGTGTCACCGGAGGTGTTCTCCTGGCCAGAACTGCAGCAAATACTTCTTGACGTGGCAAAAGGGCTGGGATGGTGGGAGGCCGGACATTTGAAGGGGCTGGGATGCTGCCAGCAGGGGCCTGGCTCCCTCCAGGGCCTGAAGGGGCCCGATGCCGAGCTTCTGGGCCCCTTGCCAGTGTTTGTTCCGTGCACACCAGCGGCGGGGGCGGGGGGGGGGACTCCTCCCTTACTCCAGGGTCACGTTAGATGGTGGTGGGATTATCACCTGCCTGTCAGGTAGCTGAGAGAGGGAGGTACAGAGAGGCCAAGAGACAGGTCCCCAGAGAAGCTGCCAGCCCCAGCAGCTGGACCCCGAGGCCCGGAACGCCCAGGGCCCAACGGAAAGCATCCTGCTTCCTCTCCCAACTCGCTGAGCAAACATAGGAGGATAGCAGGTGCCCGGGGCAGCTAGCCAAGCAGGGCTTCTGCCCGCTGCTCCCACCTCATCCGGCCCAGCCAGCACAAGCCCACGCCCTGGCCCTGGTCCCGCTCTCACTCCCTGATGCTCAGAGTGGGGGCTTCCCTCCGCAGCCTCTTGGTGGGGTGAAAACAGCAGGGGCCCAGAGGCTCTGGCAAGCTGGGCGTCTTAGTGCCTGTTTCCAGGAGCTGAGGTGCACACCTGGAAACTGCTAATGCCTTCGCTGGGAACCTACCAGGGCATTTCAGTGATGCCACTGACCCATGAGATCTCCTCCAGACACACCACAGGGCCCAGAAGGGTGTCAGATAACCTGTTCACGGTGCATGGCCAGGGCAAGCCAGGCCTCTGCTCTTGGGGACGGACTTCCTCATGGACACAATGACGGGCTCAGGCCCGGAGCCTGCTAAGATCCCCGCAGGGCGTGATGGGGTGGAAAAGAGGCTGTCTTTGCTGTCAGGAGGCCCTGGACATCAACATTTGTGCTGCTACCTTCTTCGCTGTGTGGCTGTGGGAATCCATTTGCTGTCTCTGAGTTGTTTCTTTGTCTTCAAGGTGGGGAGGGCAATTCCTCCCTGCAGTCTCTTGGTGAGAAACAAATGAGAATGGCCAAAGGGGCCAAGTGTGGAGCAAGTGCCCCAAATGGGGAGGCTGCTATACCCTCCGCACCCACAGTAGGTTCTTAAATATTATTTGTGTCCAATCATTTTCCTTCTGAGGAAGAGAACAGGCTTGCTCTGGGGGTTGGGACCCAAAGTGCTCACTGGATCAAAAGAGCCTTACTGATCTCTCACTTTCTTACATAAAACTAGGACCTGAGCTACTCCACTCCCAATACACACACATGCACACATTCATATTGTCTCTCCTGCTCTCTGATTCACTGCCTCACTCCCTCCACACATGTCCAACAATGGCACCGCTGCTCCTACAGGAAACCAAACGAAGGGGGGATGGTATGGATCCCAGCCGATCGGAGAGATTCTGAGTAGAGAGAGGGCCAGCAGCAAGCTGGAGGTGCACAGAGGGCTTTTCTAATGGTTTTCCCCTATCAGATTGCTCAAATAGTCCACAAGGATGAGAAGGACCGGGGAATGCAAGCAGTGCTATGGCAACCCTGCCCTCGGCAGAGTTCAAGTCATCTATTAGTTATTATTGATGTTCCCACCATATCTACCACCAAGGAAAAAAAAATGCTGTGTAACAACAAAAGCTCCATGGCATAGACACTAAGTGTCCGTGTGTCTGGGTGGCCAGTCAGGTGGCTCTTGTGACCTCTGTGGGGCTCACTCAAGGGTCTGGGAGTTGGCTGGTCTCAATGAGAATTGAATAGAGCCTTGGCTATGTTCTGCGTGTCTCTCCTCCTCAAGGCTCGCTCAGAAATGTTCTCTTGGCGAGGATGGAGGCCCCACGATGTAAATGGAGACGCTTCTTCAGAGCTCTCTTTGCGGTGTATCTGAATCTGCTTGTGTTGGGCAAACGTGAGTCAGAGAATCGAGCCCAGCATCCGAGATACAGGGCATGGGGAAAGATACGGGCCATGGGTGCAATCCACTTACCACTGCGCTAAAGGGAGGAGACCTACAACTATGTCACGGATAGTCTGCAACACGAGAGCCGCTGGCCTGATGCTGCAGCTGGGTCCCGCCGGGGGAGACGTCAGTGTGTCCCAGGTACCAACGGCCCTGCTGAGTGGGCAGAGCACTGACGACGCCCGGGAACAGAGGCTGAGGAGTAACCCAGGTCTGGTGACCAAACTCTTTTTTTTTTTTTTTTTTTTGAGAGAAAGAGGGAGGTAGAGAGAGCACAAGCTTGGCGGCAGCAGGGAGAGGGAGAAGCAGGCTCCTTGCTAAGTAGGGAGCCCGACGTGGAGCTTGATCCCAGAACCCTGGGATCATGACCTGAGTGGAAGGCAGCTGCTTAACCGACTGAGCCGCCCAGGTATCCCCTCCCCCAAACTCTCTTCTTCTTCTTTTTTTTTTTTTTTAAGATTTTATTTATTTATTTCACAGAGTGAGATCACAAGTAGGCAGAGAGGCAGGCAGAGATAGAGATAGAGGAGGAAGCAGGTTCTCCATTGAGCAGAGAGCCCGATGCGGGACTCAATCCCAGGACCCTGAGATCATGACCTGAGCTGAAGGCAGAGGCTTAACCCACTGAGCCACCCAGGTGCCCCCCAAACTCTCTTCTTTCCTCGATACAGAATGAGGGCAAATAGCAAGGAGTTAGTTAAAATAGCTGGAACAAACTGGCAGCCCTATTTGGGGGAAAGAGTGTGTGAGTTACGCAGTCCCACAGAAAGGAAGGCAATCTTCCAAGCTCCATAAACCCAGGATAAAGGTCAAGCAAAGTCTCCATGTTAATTGTCCTCCCCTGCTCCCCACCCCAAAATGTCCTCGTTTTACTGGGGATAAGGAGAACACGCAGCAATAAACCACCTCTGTACAGGGTCCGCAGCTCTGCTGTCTCTGCTGGCTGGAGACTCGAGAGAAAAGGCCTACTAGGGATCGAAGCTTGTGTCCAACCCCAGAGTCAGTGGCTCTGGGCTGGGGCTCAGGAGCTGATGTTCTTCATGAACGCCCCAGGAACCTCTGCTGCAGCTTCTCCTCAGATCACTCTCTGAACCCCTTCTTCCCAAGACGGATGAAGGAACATGGCTGTCAGATCAGCCCATGCCCTGCAGAGACCCCATGCGCCCAAGGCCACGGAGTACTCACGTTCGATTGCGGAAACCTGAGTGCCTACAACACGCATGCATGCGCACACACGCCACACATACTCATCACAAGCACGTGATGTCGAACGAGGGGCGGGTCTGTAATCACAGCAGCTGGCGTGTTCACTCCTCACAGGGCGAGCACTGCTTCTGGACTTTGAGTGCTCAGCGAGCATCTCTGTCTCTCTGTAATCGGAGGCAGCGGGTATTTTTATCGCTTATCTTTTTCAGGTGAGAAAAATAAGGCACAGAGAACTTAGAGAAGTTGAAGTGTCCAAAGTCCCAGAACTAGGGAGCTGTGGCATCCAGATGTGTCAGCAGACATTTGGACCCCAGAGCCCACGTTCCCTACCCCCATGCCGTGGTCACAAAGGAGCATGAATCCCGACTGGGGGTGCTGTCCACCACCAGATGCCCCAGCCTAGCAGGTGGCACCCTTATAAAGACGGGAGTCAAGTTCCTGAGCTTGCCTGTGGCCCCAGTACCTTAGAGCAAAACTGTTAAGATCATTAAGTCCTTTCTCTGATCCTTTGTGATGGGAAATGGCTTACTCACATTGCCTCTCATTTTTTTCTGACAACCTCTTCATGCCAGTCTCCACTACACTTCCTGTCAAGCTACCCACCTAAAAGGGGGTACCACGAGGAAGGCAGCTACCCCAGGACCTACTGTGTGCATGCACGCAGGCAAGGAACATGCCTTCCTTGGGTCTCCACAGCCTTGCTAGGACCACGCCTACCTGCCGTCCACTGCCCCACTTTTGCAGACAAGGAACTGAAGGAGCCTCAGAGAGGTTAAGCAACTTGCCTGTGGCTACACAGCCTGTCCATGGGCCAGCCCTGTACTTGAACTTCTGTCTCGTGTAGTCTAGATAGAGCTTGATCTCTCACCTCCTCTAAAGTGTGATTCATGCGCCTGTTTCAAGGCCCTTGGGGACTGAACAGAACGTCAACATCCAGTCTGAAAAACGTGATGACCATCTTTACTGGAGGGAAAGGAACTTCCTGTGTAGTTATTATAAGTAATGGTGGGGGGTGGGGTTCAAACTGGGAATAGGAAATATGCTGCTTCCCAGCAAAAGGGTGTTCTGGAGCCAAGGAGATGCTGTTTTTGAAGGCACATTCCAAGGAGGGGTCGGCTGCCTGCAGTCAATGCCCGGGGCTACTAGGGAGGCCCCCGGGCTGTGTGCTGGCTCTGGCTCTCCAGAACGTTCTCTGCGGACGTGGCTTTTGAGGATGGGGACGGGCGTCCAGCCAGCAGCTGACAGGACGCACTCTTTGGCAAGCTTCCCTAGGATGGGATAAGGAAAAGTTTTTTGTTTTTTTTTTAATTTCTTTCCCTTCCTACGCCAAGTTTCCCCAGCTTGGGGAAAAAGAGAGGAGAGAAAAGAAAGAAAGAGAGAGAGAGAGAGAGAGAGAAAGGAAGGAAGGAAGGAAGGAAGGAAAGAAAAAAAGGAGCCTCCCTATCCTGACAGAGGAGAACTCACAAACGGAAAATCTAACAGACCAAAATGAAATTCTAAAATATCACTTCCAATTTGGGCCTGTTCAAGGACCTGAAGGGGCCTAGGACGCCTGTCCGTCTGCTGTGGGGCCCTCTTTGTGCAGGAAGGGACACTGGACTAAGGGTGAGGAGTCCTGGGGAATCTGTACCCGGGGATTCGGTGCGATCCCATGAGCTCACGGCTTCACACCTCATCATTTCACTTGGGACATCATTCTTGCCACGGCCACCAGGCTCACATCCCTGTGATTATTCAGCGTGAGAATGGGGAGGAAAGCCTTTAAAATGGTAAAGACCTGCTGTACACATGACTTGTTAAAAATCGTAACAATCAGCGAACCCCAGCAATCACGTTCACGATGTCCACCCAGGAATAAAGGGCTGTTCTCCTTCTGATGGGTGGAACAAAATGGTGGCTGCTCAGGGGTCGTGACACCGTAGGCTCTAGAGTATCTGTGTGGCTGGGAAATAGGGCTCGACTCCTAACCAGCTGTGTGACCTTGGGTAAATCACTTCGTCTCTGTGTGCCTGTTTCTTCATCCATAAAATGTGAACAACTCAGCATTGTTCTATTAAGTAGCCTAATCTATGATGATCACGCATGGCCAACATGTCTTCACCATTATAAAATTAGTGACAGTGATATTGCACTGTAAATTGTAAAATACTTTTCACCATGTTTGGGCCATCTCCAGACGCACTGTACATGGCTCCTGCAAACATGGGTGCTGTTGCCGAAAGGATGTGGTAAAACACCTCGGAGTTGGTTGATGACCTTGGAGACAACCCTTATAAAACAGTGCAAAACGAGCCCGCGGAACACTCCTGGAAGAGGCTTTGTAATGCTCGACTGCAGGCACTGTGCCCAGTGCAGCGGGCAGGCCCTCAGCGTCCTCCTGCCCTTCCCCTTCACCCTGGACATCCCACGACTGGGTGGTGAGCACAGGTGACGGATGGTGTGTCCGTGGCACCGCAGGAGGAGCAGGGAGAAAGGCCCGAAAACAGCATATACGGTCCGGTGGGGGCCCGGCCTTGTGCACCACACAGCTCTGGGGCAGGGCCTCTGGGGGTCCTGCTGAGACTGCAGGGGTGCGCTGGCCCATGAGCCGGGCCCTGCAGTATGGGACAGCTGGGGCATGCCAGGGGCAAGAGGAGGAGGCAGGCGCACAGAGGGAGTCCTGGGGGAGCGGGCTGCAGAGGCCTGTGAATTCCCAGCCAAGGGGTCTGTGTTTGACTCAGGGGAAAGGGACCCCCAGGGAGGGCTGTCACTGGGGCAAAGCCATGCTCCAGAAGGCGGATCAGACAGCACTCTGGAGATTGGGCAGGCAGAGGCAGCAGGTCTGGAGCTGGGGAGACCCCCTAGGAGGTTCAGAGAGCAGCATCGGGGCTCTGACTTTGGGAGCTGAACTCCACATTGTGGTGGAAAAGCCACCAAGTAGCGACTCTTGGTGGCGGAGAGGCGAAGGGTTTGTCAGATGGTGGGATCGCCTCCCTGGACGTAGCCCAGGGGAGCAGGGCTGGGCCTGGAGCAGGACACACACCAGGCACTTGAGGGTCTCCTGGGGAGGAGCCACAGTCGGGAAGTCAGAACAGAAGGGCCTGGAACCTGCATGAGCTTTCTACAGCTACGGGGACAAACAGACACAGTGGCTTCAAACAACACGCACGCACTGACTGTCTCAGTCTCCTCGTCAGGCGTGCAAGTTGGCTCCGCTAGGTTCTCGGTCCCAGCTTTTGTGGGCTAGATTCAAGGTGCTGGCTCTAACTGGGTGGGGGGAGGGGCAGCTATGGGGAGGATCCTCTTCCAAGCTCACTCATCCATGCCCTTGGGTGAATTTGGTTCCCTGCGGTTTAGGACCGAGGGCCCATTTCCTTGCCGGCAGTCCGGGGGGGCCACCCTTCTGCCGCCCGACCTCGCACCTGGGCCCCCACATATGGGAATCAGCAATACGCCAAACCCTCCTCACACTGGAAGTCTCTCGGATCCCTCTTTAGGGGATCTCTTTGATCCCAAAGAAATTCTCTGCATCGTCTAGAATAATCTCCACAGAGGCCCACCGATGAGTCATCTTAATTCCATCCTCAAAGTCCCTCCTGCCAGGTAAAGTAAACATCTCATAGGCCTTGCCTCAGAGATAAGGGAGGCTCTTCTGCCTGGGAGAGCGTCTCTGTCCTCTACAGGAAACCTGTACACATCACACAATAAATAATCAGTACCACCAGCACCGCAGATGAGAGCCCTGCGTTCTAAGGGACAGGGAAAAGGCACATTACCCAGCCTTGGAGAGCAGGCGTGGGGAAGAGAGGAACAGCAGGAAAGGTTCCCTAGAAGAAAAATGAGATTATCTAATGGACCCTGAAGATGAGGGAGAGTGAAGGGAAGTGTGACCACCAGAGGCGGTTAGCCTGCAGACTATTAGAATAATATGTTTAGGAGAGGCCCGAAGTCTCCAAGATGTGGCCAGTGGTGCAGGGGCCAGCCTCCCTGAACTAAGAACTGCCGTCACGCTCCCCTCTTCTGGTGGAATGAATCTGCAAGAACCTTCCAGAAGCAGCACAGTGCACCTTCACGGAAACCCCACTATGCAAGGGAAATAAGCTAAGTGAATCTGCATGTGCAGGCTGGGGAAGAGGTATGCGGCACAGGAAATGAAAACGACATGCAGACCACTATGCGTAACGGGTTTCCAATTTCCTCCCCCGCCCTCCCTCCCAAATGACAGTGATCACTTGCGACCATGCACAGGTTTAGAGAAGCCGATGGTTAAAGATTCAAGAATCGTGCAAACTGGATTTTAAACCTTTTGTAACCTGAAATTGGCCATGGTGGGATTTCACCACCAAAGTCAGCAAACCTACAATTCAGGGCTCTTTTATTCCCTCCTGAGAGGCTGAACAGCGCACCACTGGGTTTGCGTAAATGACCAAACTGATACTAGGGATTATCTCAGGAAGAGGTGGGATGCGTTTCACAGTGGTGTTGCCCACTTTTCCTTCCTTGGATTCTTAATTTTTCAAATTGGTGCAATTACAATCTTTTTCACATCTTTTCATTACTTTCCAGATACAAATAATGAGCATAAAAATGCACCCCAGAGCTCTCTGTGATCCCCATTTTCGGGGCTCTCCAGCCACGGAGGCAGCTGCAGCAGGCTCTGACGTTCGCAGGCGGACAGGAACCACTACCCCACGATAATGCGCGGCTCATCCCTGACGGCACTGCTGGGAATGGAGCGGCCCAGGCCAGCGAGACGGCTGGGCGGGAGGCGGGGGGGCAGGGGGTTGTCCTTTGGGATGCTGGGCACGCTTCCTTGGGAAAAGACCTCCATCAGCTGCAGTCTGAGCCATGGGCCTCATGCCTCATCTGCTACAATCATTATGAATCACACTCGGATCGTCAGAGAGCTAGGACAGCTTCTCTGGGGCCCGCCAGCTCTGCTTCCCCTGGCCAGCCCTGCCCTCTGTGCGGTCACAGCCAGAGAATGTTCAGGGGGCGGAGGAGTGGAGGCGGGAGGCTGAACAGCAGACAGCACCACCAACTACTCGCCCAGCCGATTTGTAACGTCCTGGGTAACTAACACACTCCTAGTAGCCCACAGGGTGTGGAGGTAGGAAGGGGGGCTTCTGCCCAGCAGGCTGGACAGAGGCCCGGTGGAAGACGAGCTCAGGTTCCCCGAAGCAGACACCCCCTGATTTAGCCTGACTGCACTGCTGTCACCACCTGCAGCCGAGTTTTCCACCTGGAATCTTTTGGCCTCTTACCCCAGGCATTTCTCCAGGACTTCTTTCCCTCTGTGACCTCTCAGAACAGCGAACACGTGGACCACGCCTCCAGGGAATGGGGAAGTCATCATCACACAGAGCAGTGAGCCCACCATCACCCTTGGTGCCAACTGCGCCATTACAGAGCGGTGAACACGGCCTGCCGCGGCGTTCTGCAGAGGGTCCGCTCAGAGCCGGGCTGCCGGGCACTGCCGGGGGCTGCAGGGAGCCTAATGGTGCAGAGAGAAGCACGGACAGATGGCTGCTCCTTGGAGCAGAGCGTAGAGAGCTCTCCCAACCCCAGCCAGGTGCCCGGCATACAGCAGCTGATCGTGATGTGACCCATGGCTGATCCATGGGTCACCTGACCTAAATGCTTACGGAGCTTTCGTCTATCCTTATCATATCATTGTGCCATGTAAACGATTTTCATCCTGCCCTTCCTTCCCAGAAGGTGGCCCTTCCTAACCATCCCTGTGATGCTGAAGTGGTGGGATCACAAATTCTCTGTGGGTGTTACCATCCCTTCAGCTGCTCCCATATTATGCAACATTAAAGCCATTTCTGATTTTTCGCTGGTATAAATACTACTACGGCCAACATCTCTGTGCATAAGCACAATGGGATTCTGAAAATAACTGAAAAATAATCTACGTACTCATCTGTAATACCTGCACCTTGGTCAGGTGCAGCATCATCCCCGACAGGGAGAAATAAGAACGTTCGTGACCCAGGTCCTGTCTGGTGGGTGACAGGAGGCGGAGGATGGCTGCCAACATAAATGAGGGAGCTGGTGTCTGGGTTTTATTCACTTGTGCTGACAGGGGAAGGAGGTGCAGCTAACACATTCTTTCTGGATCACAAACTAGACGGCTGGAGTTTTGGGGTCCCACCCACGACCTCTCCTACCAACCACCATCACCACAACCCCAGAACACTGAGAGGTCTGGGGTCTCTCCCAGAGGTCTCTCTGGCCCAGGAAGGATCATCCACAATGTTTGGAAAAACAGCACTCTGGGGGTGCCTGGGTGGCTCAGTGGGTTAAGCCACTGCCTTCGGCTCGGGTCATGATCTCAGGGTCCTGGGATCGAGTCCCACATCGGGCTCTCTGCTCAGCAGGGATCCTGCTTCCCTCTCTCTCTCTCTCTCTGCCTGCCTCTCTGTCTACTTCTGATCTCTCTCTGTCAAATCAATAAAATCTTAAAAAAAAAAAAAAACAAAAACCAAAAACCAAAAAACAGCACTCTGGAAGCTTGAAAAGGGGCCCAAGAGGCCTTAACTCAGGCCAGGGACACCCAGATCTGAGGTCCGCTAAGTTCGTTTCTGACTCTGCATAATTCCTTCCCCCTGTCTGAATCTGTTTTTCCACCTATAGGCAGTGGGGTGCTGACCAGAAGATCTGTGAGGCCTCTTTTCTGACATTCTCTGAGGCTCTCAAACCCAAGAAGAAGGGAGCTGCCACCCTAGGAGAGGCAGGAGCCTGGTGGCTTCACCTGGACCAAGAAGTCAGACCCTTTGTACTTCAAGACCCCAGAGCACTCGGGCTGTTTCTGGAAACCACTCCTGTCTGTGCTGGGATAGCTGCTCCGTGTCACCTGTACGGCTTATTGAATTCAAGTGTCCTGAGGGCAATGAACGGCAGGACTCATCTCTGTCTCCCTTACGACACCAGCTGTGCGATGAGTATGTGGATTCATTCTGTATCCTCTTTCTCAGCAAACAAGCAGATACAACTGAACGTGATCTGAAAGACGCCAGCAAAGGACAAGCTAACGTAAATCGTGATCCAGCTCTGGAAGATGACTGAGCCATTACACGAATGGTGGAGAGTGGTCCTTACTAGCATAGAGAGATGTCCACCACACACTCTCCTGGGGTAAATTAATTACAGAACCACAGAAATGGATGTGTGTGGCCATGCACGCCTGTGGGGGGCAATTATGTGCTGTGTGTGGAAACCCCTGGGTTTTGGGATTTTAGGTAAACTTTTAAACTTTCTCCTTTGTCTTTCTCTGACTTATATCACGTTTTTCATAAATAATAAGCATTCCTACCTAGTAGCATCTAAGACAGCAAAGGGCAAACTATGGCATTCAGGCCAAATTTGACCATCACCTGTGTGTGTTTGGCCTATGAAATTAGAGTGGCTTGCAGATTTTTTTAGTGGGGGGAAAAAATCAAAAGAAGAATAGCATTTTGTGACACATCATGATTATCTGAAGTTCGAATTTCAGAGTGCAAAAATAAAGCTTCTCGGGAGCTCAGCCATGGGCAGTTGCTCTGTACTGTGTATGGCTGTTTGCGCTACAATGGTCCAGGTAGCTGCCGTGGAGACCGCATGGGCCGCACAGCCCTAAATATTTGCTCTCTGCGCACAGACTGTCTTCAGACCCTGGTCTAAGGCTCCACCTGCTCTAGAAACCTCTGTGGATTGGCAGCTCCGCAGGGATGTATAGCTCACACTTGACTGCTACGCTCGGGATTCTGCATCGCGCATTTGCCTCCTCGCTAAAATTTACCTGGAACCCCTCTTACGTGGCCCTTTAGCAGTTACTTCCAGATATTCCCAGAGCAGCAAAACAATGTGAGCTGTCCAGCTCGCGTGTTCCCAGCTGAGGCCGGACAAGGCGATACCCGGCTCCTGCTCGGCTCTCGCACTGTAAAGGAGTATCCCTTCTGAGGTCTCGGCAGTGCCACATTCTTGTCCTTCTTTTTTGGTGTTTTCGCTCTTCAAAAAGCCTCTCAACCCAGTGCCTGAGTGCTGCATGGTGTTCCTGAGCACAGAGGTTGTGAGGTGCCTTCTTATGTGAGATAAACTTCGTTCAGACCACGAGATACAGCGCTGTGGGCCAGTCGTCCAGTGCCAACGCACCAACAATACCCATTAAAGAAGGTGCCTTTGGACAGAAACGCACGGAAAACAAGGTCATGTATTGATTGGCCAATGAACATGTTGTGGCTAGAGGCCCCGGGGCCCTGACCCTCTCTTTCCCCTGGGGCCACGATTCAGCATTCACTCAGTGATTGTCTCCCCTTCATACAACAGAACTAGGGCAGCTAATGAGATTCCACTATCCTTGCTTTCATGATCCATCCCATCACCACCACCTCTGTTCCCACCAAACCGCCAGTTCCTTGGGGCCAGGGACAGGGGCTTGCTCCTATCTGTATCTGGGATCCTACCACACTGTCTGCCATGCACCCTCCTCACCCACGCAGTGGTGAGGTCAGGAGCAGGGCCAAGCAGGAAGGGCCTATGCTCCTCTCTAAGCCCCCCTCATCTCCAGGCTCCCCGCCAGCAGGTGACAGCACAGTGTGGCCACTGAGCCTCATGATCCTCTTCTAGAAAGCAGGGATCATCCCAGTACCTGCCTTGGGTTGTTGAGGGGACTCAGTGAGCCAGGACAGGTAAGCACTTGCCTCCTGGCACCCTGTGAGCGCTTGGCGAGCTATTCTTATTTAGGAAACTTCCAAAGAAAATGTCCCTTTCCTTTCTCGGGAAACTGTCACCAGGCTTGACCACACTCTTCCAAAAAACCCCTTTCCACATATTGAACACAAACCCTCTTGTACATGCTGCTGAGTTCTCAGTAGAAACAGCTAGAAAGGAAAAGCAAGTAGCCACAAAGCCCCGTAAGGAGCCACCACAAACTTGTCGAACCATCGACAGTTTTTGGCAAAGTACTGTGACAGACACAGAAAGAGCCTGACCTCTCCCTCATCTCATCCCCCAAATGTCACACGTGCTACCAACATAGGAGTTTACAAAGTAGCCTGTGAAGAAAAATATAAAGAAAAATCCATTAATCTGTAAGGTATTAGAAAAGAGCAGAGGGAAATCTTACACATAATAAAAGGCAGAATTTGTAGTACATGTGAACCCAAACTTACCCTTCTACAACACTAAAGGAAGGTATTTAAGGCAGAATTGCTCACCAAGTTTGTGGTCCCCCTCCTAGAGCTCACTTATGCCCAGGGAGGGATCACCCAGGAGGGATGACATTTCTCTCCTTCTAAGGAGGGATGATGTGCCCAGCTCTCACCAGAAGAATGCAAAGACAGGGACTGGATGCCACTTCCAGATGAGGTGTTTAGGAAGTGAGTGACCTTCTTGACCTTCCCTTCCTTCCTTCACCAGCTGGGTTAGATTTCAAGGTCACTGAAGGGATGGCAGACTAAGAGTATGGAACACATTTGAGTCTTCCAATCACTGCTGAAGGTCTACCTGTGGACCAGGAACATCCCTCAGGGGCCAGTCCGTGAGTAAAACATGGGCACTTTTGTGCTGAGCTACTAAAATAATGAGGTTTATTTGTTATAGCATCTAGAGTTACCGGAATGAAACAGTCCCAACTTTCCTTTCTTCTCTCTTTCTCTCTCTCCTTTTTTTTTTTTTTTTTTTTTTTTACTTTGTTGGTTGAGAAAACCAAGGCTCAAAGTGGTAGATTAAACCTGACAAGGCTAAACTTCTAGTAAGGTATTGATTTCCACTAGTTGCTTAGAACGTTTCTAAAGCCTGTGATCTCTCTCTGAGACCCAGCCGCTGACATGCTAAGAGCTCTCTAAGAGCTCTGAGAGTCCAGATGAAGAACGGTTCAGGGAAAACACTCTGGAAAGCACAAAGCGCTCTAGAAATAACAAAGGTACATGTATCATCAGCTTCCCTGTCCATGTTCCCTTTGCTTAGCCAGGTTCAGTCCATCCAGAATGTCACTTCCAATGCAAGCAGAGAAAGCAAATGTGGTGACAGACACACCTAAAGAGGCTCAAAGGCTTCTGATAACTTTGAAACGAGCTAAAAGAGTCCATCCTTCCCACCCACCACATCCCCAACTCCCCAACCCCAGTCTGTGCTCTGGGTTCAGCTTATCATGAGCACGGCCTGTGGCCAGGCACGGCCAGGCTGCCTCACAGAAGCCAAAGAAGTTATCAGAAATGAGTACGAGCTGTGACAGGGAAGCCAGATGTGCAGACGGGGGCATTTCGAGGCCCTCACTTCCCTGCTCACAATTAGTCAGCTTCTCGCAGTGACGAGAAGCTGAGGGTGTCACAAAACAGTGCCCTTCGCCGGCAGCTCCTGTGAGGAAGGGCAGCTTCAGCACCAGCACAGGACTCGACACGGCGCTCGGGGCTTCCCAATGTTAGCCAACCTTCTCCTCAGAGCTGAGGACAATCCCCAGGGAGGAGACAGTTCATCGGTCCAGCTGCTGTGGATCAGGACCTACTGTGCATCAGGCTGACAGACACATGCATGCTTCCACCCCACGCACTGTCAAGGGCCCACTGTCCCGTGAGTGCCCCTTCTTCAGAGTGGCCGTGATGGTCCAGACCTACATGCACTTGTATATCCGTCTTTCCCACAAGAAGGTAAAGGTCTTTTCATCTGTGTGGCTCCAGATTTTGCACAGGTTCTCAAGGTGTGTTGCTTGAACTGAATTCAACCAAGGGAAGGAAGAATGGAAGGAAGGGAAGGAGGGAGGATCCTGGGGATATAAAAATGAACAAAATGCTTTTCCTAAGCCCAAGGCAATGATTGTAGATGAATCGGGAGGGTGGACAGGTGAGCAATCACACCGAGTCCAAGGACATCGGATGTGCAGAATAAAGAAATAATGGAGAAGTCATTAGCTCCGGCAGGAGCAGCCTCTCCATGATGAGCAGACATGAATTAGGACCATTTGATTTGTTACATGCACTCCTCAGCATCCTGGCCTGCCTCACCACAGCATCCCCTGCACATTCTTATAACCTTTGTTCATCATCTGTCCCCTTCGAAGACAAAATTCCCCAAGGAGCAGAGACTGCTTCTCTCTTGTCTGTTCCCCAACACCCAGAAAAGCTGAATAATCATTTGTGGAACGGATATATCCGATTAGAGACGAATACACCTTATAATCCCCTAATAGATACAGATAGAGCTACGGGGTGCGAGGCTTACGCACAAAGTGGCTAGCTGTGCCCTGAAGCAAACAGCAACATTATATACCGACACAGACAACTTGCGGCCACCACAATGACAACAACTGATCTCATGGACCAGTTGTGGTCCCCCGGGTGGATGCTCACAGCCTCATGAGGAAGTCAGCATCATCATTTCACAGAGGAGGGGAGAGGTAGAGACACAGAGAGAAGGTGGCAGGCCCCAGGTCACAGAGCTAGTAAAGACAAGAGTTGAGTGACTTCACATGGTGTGCCACTACAGCACGACCTCAAACCAGGAAAGTCAGAGGGAAGGAGAAACAAAGTCATGCCTGAAAAGCAGACAGCCACCAGCACCAGGCTAGGCAGACCCTGGGAAGAAGGCAGACACCAGCCTTCATGCCTCATCACAATCCCCAGGGAAAGTGCATGCCCAAGTGTGCCCCGCAGCAACACTAATTCAGTGATTCTCAACTACTGGAAGACACATTTAAAAATACTGAAGCCAGATCCCTCCCCAGACCAATTAAAGCCTGGTTTAGAAGGCAAGGGGCAGGGGGGTTTGCAGAAATTGGATACCAGCATTTCTTGCAAGCTCCTGGGTGACTACAGCATGCAGACAGAGCTGAGGACCTCCGGGTGAGGTGTCTGCAAACCCGCTAACTTTCCAGAGCCGGGCTTTGGCAGGAGGAACTGCCAAGAGGTTGCTGGAAATCAGGTGTGAGTACAAGAAGGAATGACTTGCCTGTTGGCCTACTGTCTTCCCAGATGAGTTATTCATTTACCTGCGACTGTATCCTGAAAGGAGGACCCCTGTCCACTCTGCGTGTGGTCAGGAGTGGCGGGCTCTGCCCTGCCAAGGTGGGAGGCTCACAGGTGCTTGGGGAGGCTGCCCACCACATGCAAACCCAGTGCTCTACCACAGAGGAGCTGGATACCTTGCAAAAGTCACGCAACTCTTGGAGCATGTTTTCTTACCTGCAAAATGAGAATAAGCATGTTGCGAGGATGGAAGGGGCTATGGATGCTGAAGAGTTCACTAAGATGAAAAACAAACAAAACCAGAAAAACACTACCTAAAGAGAAAGTGTTACCACTGCCAACTTGGAGGAAGTCGGGTCGAGCGGTGGGTAGAGCAGAGATCTGGGTTCAAGCCTGGCTTGGCCTTTATTACGAAGTCAAGAAACCACTCTGTGCACAGTTTCCTCTTCTGTGGCCCACAGCACAGCAATGGCATATCTGTCTACTCATTCCCTCAGTCATCCAGCTTGTACTGGGCACCCAACACAAGGTTGTTGGATGAATCAAATGACATAATACTTGTGAAGACGCTTTGGACATTGTAATCTGCTCTACAAAGGACAAGCTCCTTGGGGGAGGGCTGTATAATGGTTAACCACGGGCTCATGGGCTTCTGGGTCTACAGGGACCTTACAGGGGAGCATTCAGTGTGATGCTCGATTCCTCCCATCCTATTCCCTCTCAGTGCAGTGTGACCTCTATGTGGATCTTGCCGGCAAAGAGACCGTGACTGCTGTCTGAGACCACTCAGTCCACCCAGGTCTCCATTTCCTTTTCCTCCATTTAGATATCTGCCTGTTCTTTCCACTTCTCTATCTTGGTTCTGATCTTTGGGGCCACGTAAGACACATCGGAGCTATCGTCATCCTTCCTGCATTTCTCATTGGAGACGATCATCATGAGCATTCACCTCTACCCTCCCAACTCCCCTCCAGTTTTCTCTGTGGGAAGCTGGGGCAGTGCGAGTCCCCTGTCTCCGTTAGCTCAGGCTGCCACAACAAACAACTCGAGACTGGGTGGCTTAACCAACAGAAATTTGTTTTCTTGTAGTTCTGGAAACAGAAGTCTTAGATCAAGGTATTGACAGGCATAGGTTCTTCTAAGGGCTCTCTTTGGGTTGCACATGGCTACCTTCCTGCCATGTCCTCCTATCAGCAGCAAGGAGAGAGAGCTCAAGCTCTCTGATATCTCTCCTTAGACAGGACACTAATCCCATCATGGGGCCCCATTCTCATGACTCCATCTAAACCCAATCACCTCCCCAAAAGCCCATCTCCATATACCATCACCTTGAGGGCTAGGGCTCCATCACATGAATCTGAGGGGACACAGTTCAGCCACAACACAACCCCCCAGAAGGTTCTCTTGCTCAGAAGAGGTTCCTGCTCAGTAGCACCCACAATGCCTATGAAGCATTAGTTATATATGTGGAGAAAACAAATAGGAATTACCTGCCCTCGGGACACTACTGGTCTAAAGGGGGTCTCTATCTATACACAAGCAGTCCTTGTACCATGAGAAAGAATGGGCCAGAAGCCGGGGATAGGAAGTTCACAAGAGAGAACAAGAGGTCACAGCAAGAAGAAAACATCATCCTGCCCTTTGACTAGCATCTACTGTAGAGGCGGTGAGCCCTGCGTTGAGATCAGGAGGCTCTCACTCATTCATTACTGACTGAGCACCTTCTCTCGCTTACCAGGATCCCTGCTATAGGCTACAGACGTAGCCAGGAGCAGAACAGACAAGCCAGCAGCCCCGAGAGAACAGAATTCTGTGTTCTGAGACAGGCGTGCGATCCTTCCAGGTGGGATGGGGTCATACCCTGAGGACATGCTTAACGACACAACTCATCAAATAATGAGTGAAAACTCAGACCTCTCCAAAGTCAGCCTTTATCATCAGGGGTAATTTATTGGCACTTACTCAAGGATGGCCATGTGCCTTCCTAAATGCCAGAGGATCACTCCCTGATTATTAAGGAGAGCCAAGGGCCCCAGGGGTCCCAGACAGCTGAGCCCTCGAAGCCACTGTGACGCTGTTCTGGTGCAGATAGAGCACAACAGGACTGGACTGGCCTTCTGATGACCACTCACCACCAAATCCCAGGGCTTGACGACAGGTTCACTCCTGGAAAACTGGAATTGGGTGAAGAAGCTGGCAGCTATGTCGCTGCCTGCTGTGTGGCAGGTCTTGGGGGAGGGCTGGTGACTCCCACCCTGGCCTTCACCCAAGTGTCATGGAGGAGGAAAACCCGCCCACAGCTGGCAAGACCAAAGCAACAAGGTCACTGAGACAACTGTTGCATTCAGTAAACTGGGGCAGCCTTAAGCTACTTGAAGTGGGAACTGAGAAAGGACACAGTTTGAGGGATCAGCAGTGTGGATCCCTGATGGGCTAGATGTCCAAAGAAGCTTCCGCCAGAGTCCAAACAGCAGTTACAGGGCACCAGCTGGAACAAAGTGTTAAGTGCTCCTTCTGGGTTCCTGTCAATCTCCCCCAGCGTTTAGGGAGAGATCCTTACTGTTCAGCCTTGGAAGCACATTTCCCTTTTCAGTTGACTTTCCTGAGTCATGCCTTACTGAGTGACAGTTCTTACTCAACTCTACTTCCCATGCCGGAATCTTATTGACAAGAGATTTAGAAGGGCTGGGTGCCAAAATACCCAAAATGACACTTGTTCTTAGGTCTAGCACAGTTTTATACTAAAACATTGTATACTGATATTTATCCTAACATTAATTTAGTGGAATATTAAAATATTTTTTACTAAAATAGTGCATATTTTCAGTTCACATAGAACTGGAATACTACAGTGTGGCTTCCCCTTGGTCCTTTCAAACACTGAAGACATTTGCCTGGACATCTATGTTTACACTGCTCACATCCACACACACTACAACAGGATGGGCACAACCACTGCTTTTGTCAGATCTGCCAAGTGTTCAATTTTTTTAAATGTACTGTTCAAAATACACGTACACGTATAAGCAGGGTCCAACTCAGGATGGTTTGACTTACGATTTCTTGACATTATGATGGTGTGAAAGCAATATGCACACAGGGTAGAAAGCATACTTGGAATTTTGCACTTGGAACTTTTCCCAGGCTGGGGACATCTGGTATGAGCCTCTCTTGTGGTGCTGGGCAGCAGCCCCAGCTCCAAGTCAGCTAGCGATCACAAGGGTCAACAGCTGGTGCAATGACAACAATTCTGCTTGTCACTTTCAGTAGAGTCGTCGATAGATTACATGAGATAGTCCACATTTTATCAAACAGGCTCTCCATTAGATGACTTTGCCCAATTAGGGGCTAATGTTAAGTGTTCTGAGCGTGTTTAAGGTAGACTAAACTAGACTATGATACTCAGTAGGGAGGTTAGGTGTAGTACGGGCATTTTTGACTTACGATATTTTAACTACGATATTTCAACTTAATGATAGTTTTGTGTGGATATAACCCCACTGTAAGTTGAGAAAGAACTGTATATGTACACGCGCACACACACACACACACACACACACACACACCTATTTTGAAAACATCACAGAGCTCTTCAGACAAAAAAGTCTCAGAGTTCAATTAATGTTTGCTCTTTGGGTGCAATGTGACAGGAAAGATCTGAAAACAACAACAACAACAACAACAACAACAACAACAACAAGACAATCAGGGACACCAGGATGGCTCAGTCAGTTAAGCCACTGCCTTCTGCTCCGGTCATGATCTCAGAGTCCTGGGATCGAGTCCTGCATCTGGCTCCTTGTTCAGCAGGGACCCTGCTTCTCTCTCTGCCTCTGCCAGCTGCTCTGTCTGCTTGTGCTCTCTCTCTGACAAATAAATAAATAAAATCTTAAGGAAGAAAAAAGGTGGGGGGGACTATTCAGAATTTTTAATATAATGGTACCTGTGTCTTACCCAGGACTTATAGAATAGGCACTTCAATGTAGCAAATGTTTTAAAAGACAGATGCTTTGTTATGTGATGGTTTTATTATAGCTAAAACAATTTCTGATCATAGAATTTCTTAAAATTTTGTCATTTCTTTTACCATACTTACCAAAAGATGATTCTTTTTGTTGAAAGACTGAACTTTTCCCCTTCTTTTCCATAGCCTTTGGTTGAAAAACAAAACAAAACTGTTTCTACTAATGAAGTAAGCAGACATCTAATATTTTATATGCGTTTCAGCTGTGTAATTTAATATTGGGATACTTCATTATTAGCTTATGTCATTGATAAAGTGGTGATGTGTATGAATAGGAGTTGAACCATATACTTATAATGTCTGGGAAGATGCAGCTATAATGCTGTGGGAGAAATAATTTGGCAGCGTTCACTTGCTTACAAAAACCTAGTGCAAGAGCTTAACTATCTAAGCGCATGCTGAAATGAAAAGAACACACAGAGGGGACTTAGCTTCCTGCTCCTAGACAAACCTGTGGATTTCAGGCCCCCATCCCACCAGGAGATCCTAAACCTCATTGGGTGGGTGCCAGCATAAAGCCTGGGAGTGCCTGGCATTTTGTCCAGCACAGTGAAGGCTGGATAAAGACACTTACAGATTCTATTTTTACTATTTTCATCATCATCATAATAATTACCAAGAAAACCATCCACGGAAACAACATGCCAGAACAAGGCAAAGAACCTAGAACACAAAAGTGGGGCCAGCATTTAGGAGCTATGGGAAGTCATGGGGCAGCCCAGTGAGCAGAAAGAAGCAAAGAGAAACCGTTCTGGACAATGACCCGGAAGGAGTAAGGGACAGGCAAGGGGCAAGGGACAGTTCCTGCAGGAGCTAATCCAGTGAACCCACCAGAGCCTGCAGGCACACCTTTAGCATCAGTTTCCTCATTGTTAAATTGGAACAATGTGACCTAGCAGGGGGGAGATTACATTAGTCAACTTGTAATAGCTCACAGCACAGGGTAGAGCTTCAAGAGATGTTACTTTTGTTCTTGCTTCTTCCTTCTTGAATCAAGAAGCGCTGGCTCTAAAATGGGAAAACTAACCTACGCATAAACATAAATCCAAGTAAATGAAATTTTACATAAACCACAAAAGCCTAGTAGTGATTATTAAAAGTCCCTGGGAGGAACTGATCACAGTTCACCAATTAATTGGGTTTAAAGATACCAAGCACCACTTAACCAATCATTACTATGTCGAGGAGCAAATATGATGACTGTCACTTGGCAAATTTCTAATTTATACTCCTCTGGGAAGACTGGAAGAACATGCACTCGGGCATCAAGTTCTCCCCTCAAGTTTTCAAGGGTGAACAACTGCCAGCTTCCTTGGATAGAGGTAAGATGGGTCAGCTGGTTTCATGATTAACCAGCACGGACCACAGGCGCACCTACCCCAATGCATATCCAACCAACGGATATGTTAAGGATCAGATGGAGGAAGGCAGAGAGTGGATTGAAAAGTGGGTGAGTGTTCACTGGGTAGACCTTTTGCTCAGCACTGCTTGTGTGCAGGGACCTGCCACTGAGACTGAGCTGGATGGGGGTCATCAGAACTAAACACACGTGTGCAGAAGCACATCCACACACAACCCATGTGCTCACAACTTTTCCATTCTAGGAGTAAGACATGCTCTTTAAAAAAAAAAAAAAGAAAGAAAGAAAGAAAGAAAGAAAGAAAAAGTCAGACTCCAAGCTCCTGCTTTCTCACAACTTCCAATCACATTTCCCAGAAATGTCTGTTAACAAGAAGTACAGACCCTTCTCAGAACTTCTTCCACGTGCTGATAAAAATGTGTGTGTCCTCTATTGTTCTGCCTTGTTCTGTCAGATACGTTACAGTCCTTACAAAAGCGGGTAACTCTGTGCAAAAAGTACGACTATTATTCAATTGATTCCGGACACCTATCCATATTAGTATATATAAATTTATCTTATTTGTACTTAAATGTCTTTTTAGTTTTTAAAAATATTTATTTATTTATTTATTTATTTATTTATTTTAAAGATTTTATTTATTTATTTACAGAGAGAGATCACAAGTAGGTAGAGAGTCAGGCAGAGGAGGGGGGGAGCAGGCTCCCTGCTGAGCAGAGAACCCGATGCGGGGCTCGATCCCAAGACCCCGGGATCATGACCTAAGCTGAAGGAAGAGGCTTTAACCCACTGAGCTACCCAGGAGCCTCTTTTTTTTAACTTTTTATTTCAAAATAGTTTCACACTTCCAAAGAGAGTTTAGAAATACAGTGAATTCCCACAGCCTTGAAACTTCTCAGTACAGATGTCTTGTGCAGTACAATTACCAAGTTTTATCAAGAAATTAACATTAATTGCTTAATCCAGAGACTTTATTCCAATTTTACTAATAGTGTCTTTTCCAACGCAGAATCTAGTCCCAAGTCACATATGGCATTTATCTGACATGACCCTTAGTCTCCTTCAACCAGTAATCATTCCTTAGTCTTATTGTGTCTTTCATTTTTGAAGAGTACTGAGCAGCTATTTTGTAGAAATGTCCCTCAGTTTGGTTCTGTCGGCAATTTCCTCATTACTAATTTCAGCATATGGGCTTCTGGCAAGAATTCCCACTGAAGCAGTGGCTGACTCCAGGGCTGGGGGAGGGACGGACAAGATGAGACTGGAACATATTGTGGTGCCAAGAAGTAAGGCAATGCTCAAAAGATGATGTCCAAAGGACACAGAGCTCAACATGAAGGACACCCCAGTGGCCAGATCTAGAAAAAACTGAGCAAAACAGTAATTGTTTTTACCAATAGTAACCAATATAATAAAAATGCATGAGTTCCTACCAAAATGAAAAATTTTTTTGAGTAGAAAAGAAAGGAAAGCTCTTCTGTACATTAGAATCCCAAGTGATAAATACAGAAATAATGAGACAGACGACTGTGAAGCAAGCACCAACAGTTGAACAGTTTCAGGCAAATAATCAATGATGGGTGCTAAAATTAGTCAGGTAAAAGTAAAATGAGAAACCCACTATTTACATAGTTTTAAAGTATCTCCCAATAAGATACCTCTTAATAATTAAGAGAAAAAATAGTGACTTTACAGTGTAGATACCGGCCAGACACCAGGTTGACCTTCATCAAGTGATCAAGGTCAATATTCTCAGGGATGGGACAAACCAGCACCATGTACCTCCTGATCAGACGCACTGAGGAGGACACAACAGCTCACTCTTCTTGGGGACTGCTGAGCAGGGCACCATCTAACAGTGAGGCTATCTGCCACGTTCTGCCATTTTATCAGTGCTGTCGCAGGAGAACCTTTTGCAACGTGTTCTGCTGGTCCTCCAGGACCGGCTCATCAGACGTGCACCCGCTCAGCACTTTAAGACGTGCCGCCGAAACTTCCTTCAACAGAGCTGGTCTGATTCATCACCACCCCGGCCCCCAGCACAGCTGGAGAGCACCCACTTTCTCTTGCCAACGTTCATCGCTACAACTTGCAGAACGCCTGATGAAGTAACTAAGGAAACCGGCTCTGGCACGCCAACGCCGGGGTAAGATGCCGGGAGCAGGAGCCAGGAGAACAGGGAGCATGGGTGCACCCGGCCACGGAGGGATTTCACAAGGGCCGGACTCCAGGCCACGCACACACACAAAAAACACCAGGGAAAGGGGCTCTCCCATAGCTGCAGGATGCCCCACTTGTGGGCTACTTGGGAAGGACTCAAGAGCTTGAATCTGTACCAATCCCCACCGGGCCTCAGCTCCAGACTTACAATAACAAGTCTCAAACAATACCGATGTAGTAACGAAGTTTCCCAATCAAACCTGCTCGTGGTAACTCCCAACCTTTGTGTTGTGTTTTATAACCCGCTGTATGTCACTCTGTGGACATTTCATAACAGTGAGAAGAGCAACACTCCCTGTACAGGTAACAGAGAACAGACACTCAGTGAGAGGAAGTAACCTGGCCAGAGTCAAACAGTGCGTGGAAGAGAGAGGCGGCTGGAATCTGGAAGCCTAGGTCAGAGGTCATCTGGAGAGCAGTGGTTCTCCCGGCCTGGACTATGATGGGGCCGAGGGCCCACAGACAGTCACTCATTCCCTCTCCACACCCACCTGACAAGGCCAGTGTCATGATTAGCTTCATTTTGCAAAAAGGAAAGACTGGGATTTCGCCAAAGTCCTTGCCAGCAGTAAGGGACAGGCTGAGGACTCCCACCAGTTTATGAGACCTGTGACGGTCCTGCTGGGCTCTTACCTATGACTAGGAAGACCTTGCTTCCTCCCGACTGTGCCCTGGGCAGTGGGCAAGGAGGGGAGAAGCAGAACTTGTTCATGCTTCCTCCTGCCTTCTCTGAGATGAAGAAAGGGTGAGAAAGGGGAAGCACTAGCCATGGGGGACATAGCCCTCCTCTCTCTACCACATGACCAACCCAATAAATTCTCAGTCATGATCACCTACTGTATACAAGCTGGCTGGACTCCACAGCCCTGCTTTACGAGCTAGTCTGGAGCAAGACAAATCCATGAATAAAAATCCAAATGATAGTCAATACCCAACAGTGACATCAGTGATGGTGAGACAAGACACACAGCTGGATGATAAATCAAAGGGCTGAGAAAGACAGGGCCTGGGAGGCCTCAAGGACGGTGGCAGCCACAGTGAGCCCTCCACAGTCCCCCTACCTCACTGGAGCAGGGGTGAAGGAGCCATCGCTGCAGGGCAGGGTAGGGGCAGGGGGCAGGTGGGCAGAAGGGAAGATGGCCTGCAGCTACTAAGCACCTACTTAGTGATGGCACTTACCCTTTCCTAATAGCCCCCTAGGCAGGCATTATCCCCATGTGGACATGAAGAATGACAAAGGCATCTGTAATTTGGAAAGAGAGGCTCAGAGAGGGTGGTTAACTTGCCCAAGGGACCCAGGCACTGATGATAAAACAAAATATAATACAAAGTGATAAAAATGCCGGGATAAAAACCAGGTATAGCTGGAAATCAAGTCGGGGCCTAATCAGGCTCCAGGTTTTTGGTGCAATTCACAAGACCCAAGGGCACTGGACTGTATAATAAAATCCAGAAGATGTGACATGTTGTGGGCTGTCTCCCCAGAAATGCATATGTTGAAGTCCTAATCCCCAATGTGACCGTATTTGGAGACAGGGCCTTTATGGGGGTAACCAGGGATAAATGAGGTCATATAGCTGGAGCCAGATCCAAAAGGACTAGTATACTTATATGAAGGGGCAGCATAGAGCCTGTGTATTCTCTCTCTCTCTCTCTCTCTCTCTGTAAGGAAGCAAGAAGGTGCCCATCTGCGTGCCAGGAACCGACTCTTCACCAGAAAATGAATCAGCTGCACCTTGATCTTGGACTCCTCCATGTCAGAACCACAGAAAATAAACGTCCTGTTGTTTAAGCCACCCACTCTATGGTATTTTGTTATGGCCATCCAAGGAGACTGTGACTTGGCCGGTCCATACATCAGACCGGTAGCCTGATTTCTGTGTTCTTGGAGTATGCCCTCATCACTAGTGTTTGAGCACAGCCCCCAAATTCTGCATAAGTATTTGTCATTTGTACACATAAATGCCTGTATTATGATAAAACATACACAAATGAAGCCATTTTCTAAGAAGGGAATAAAATAAAAACAGATGTAACCTTTTCTTCATAGGCCCTGTTTCAGGTTGAACTGTGTCTCTAGAAAGACATGTTACAGTCCTACCTCCCCAGTCCCTGTGAATGTGAGCTTATTTGATAATGGGTCTTTGTAGAAGTAGTCAAGTGAAATGAAGCCACCCTGGATTAGGGTGAACCTAATCCTTACAAGAAAGGGGAAATTTAAGTACAGCCATATCAGAGAGAAGCCCACGGGAGGCTAAGGCACAGACAGGAGAGCTACAGACAGGAGAGCTGCAGCCACAAGCCAGCAAAGGCCAAGGACCGCCAGATGCCACCAGGAGCTCAGAGAAGAGAAAGGACTTTTCCCTAGAATCTTCAGAGGGAACATGGTCCTGCCGACACCTGGATTTCAGGCTTCTGACTCCAAGAACTGAGAGAGAATAAACTTCTGTTGTTTTCAACCACCTAGCTGGTAGTCATTTGTCACAGCAGTGCCGGCAGACTGACACCACTGCCAATAAATCCATGAGGACGGTGAATTCAGACCAGGGTGCCAAGACAAGGGGCAAATCACACACGAGAGTCGTTTCGGTGTCAAGGAGACGCTCTTTGGTGAGTGGCCATGGGGAGTGTGAAGGGCCACAGTAAGCATACCAGAGTCGGCCTTCAGTGGGGTCATGGCCCAGAGGAAACCCCCTGAGAAGCCCCGGCCATGTCTTCTGCCCAGGCCAGCCTCACTTCCCCGTCAGCCCTGCCCTGGTCTATTTCCACGGGGCTGTTTACACCCTGCACGGGCACACGCCCCTGCAGACACAGAGAAGCCCAGCACACCCTGGGGACCGGTGCTTACAGCGGAAAACCCGAAGCATCACCCACCCCGCTCAGCAGGCTGTGGAGACGGGCTGCCGGCGAGCCCCCCGGGAGTGCCCCTGGTCGTGGGTGGCAGCAGGAGGAGGTGAAGACGGCCGCCAGCGAGTGTCAGCGGCAGGCCTTCCGGGCACGGAGGACGCAGGTGGGCGGTGAGGCAGCCCATTCTGGGCCTCGAAGTCACAAGTTTGGAAACGCGCTCCGAGCTCAGTTGAACAAAGGGGACAGGAGTGGGAAATACAAAGATATACCTTGTGTATTAATCAGGGTTCGACCTGGAAGAGGAAGTCTATCTGCTGTTTCAAGAGGCAGAATTTCAGATTAAGCAGCCATTTACTGAAAGGCCAAAGGGAGACCCTGAGGCATCGGGGAAGCAGTGGCTGCTTAGAGTAGTACGTCCCCTTAGGGAGGGGGTGCAAGAGCGGGATGATGAGAAGTCCCGCGGGCCCGGGCGGGGTCTCGGCTGCGGGTGTCATCTCTGAGAACAGCCAGTGAAGCTGCTTCCCAAAGTGTGGAACCAAAAGGAACCCGTGCACACGGGGACGCCACTGTTGCTCTCAGGACCAAGTGCTGCCTCCGTTACCACGTCAGGAACAGCGGCGAATAGCAAGGTGCAAGGCCCCTGCCCTCCCAGGCTTATGGTCCCCCTGGAGCCATCAGATCTGGCCATGATGGGTCATGGGCTGGCCACTGTTCCCTTGACAGTGGGCATGCACAGGGGCAAGAGTCAAAAGTTTTACAAATAAGAAGTTAGGCACAGACCCCAGGCAACCCGGCAGGACACTGACCTGAGCTGGGCAGCTGGGCAGAAAGGCCCTGTGCTGTCCAGTTCCCCAGCAAGCCCTGATGCCTGCCCAGCAGGCCCACAGCGCTGACTCCCATCACCTGCCTGGCCCTGGAGGCACATGAGTTTGAGACAGCTGGCAGGAAAGGGAAGCAGGGAGGGCACCCGCACTGTATGTGAACGCCCTCATTCCCCTTCAGTGTGTGGCAAATTCTAAGAAAGCCGGGCATGTGTCTTGTCCACTGCTTTATTTTCCCGACAACCTCAGGAACCAAATGGATGAACCGTCTCCTGGTTTTGGGGGGCTGTGAGTCCCTGCTAAGGTGACACAGCACTTCCCTCATGGGTTTGGTCTACTTAAGAGAAGCAGACAAATATTCAATTAAAAGGGGGGGTGGTGGGCACATTCTGATGTGGTAAGGCCAATGGGCTCGGGAGTGTGGGCGGAGAGGGCATGAAGCAGGGCTGACATGGGGAAGGCTTCCTGCAGGAGGACAGGAAGGCCAAGGGGCCAAGAAGGGCACACAGGCCCAGGGAGAAATGAGCAAAGGTTGATGTGCACGTGATGGCATCCTGGTCTACATGTATTCTGGGCAGGACACGTCTCTGAGTCTCTGTCACAAGTGTCCAGATCATCGTCGCTTCTGCACATGAGACCACACTGCCCACAGGGAAAAGTCCAGTGTTCTTAGCCCACGGCTCTCTGCCCATGTGGACTTCTGGACCTCACCATTCATCACCACCTCTTGCCAATCAAGGTGGCTGGAAAAAACAAGTCTGTTCAATAGTATGTGATACAGTAATGGACTACAGCTGGGGCATCAGTGGAACTCATGGTTAGCTTAAATAGATTTGGACCAATAACTATGCAAATATTTATATGTGTATGGGTATACACGGGTTATTATACACATGTGGGTATATGCGGGTTAGTATACATGTGCCACTGGACCTGGGTTAGTATATGTGTGGGGTTGGATGTGGGTTAGTATATGCGTGTGGGTAGGTATACACGGGTTACTATATGCACGTGGCTGTATTTGGGTTAGTATACACGTGTTGGTATACGCAGGTTAGTATACGCGCATGGCTGCATGTGGGTTAGTATATGAGTATGGTTGTATGTGGTTTAGTATATACATGTAGTTGGATGTGGGTTAGTATACACATGTGGTTGGATGTGGGTTAGTATATACACATGCACTTCATCACTGTCTTTGGGAAGGCCTAGGAACAGTGACATCCCAGTAGCTGTGAGCACATCTCATACCCACATCTTGGTTTCTAATACCATTTGCTGATACAACAAACTGGGCTCCTTGAGAAAATGGCTGATTCTAGGTCTGGGACAGGAAATATATAAGTAGTGCCAGAAAGTAAGGAAACACTCAAAAACAAGCAAACAAGAAAGCAAGCAAACAAAAACTCCTATAATAATGGAAGGTATGTCAAAATAATGGTATGTCAAAGGACAGAGGAGCCCACAGAAAGAGCTCCCAATGGCCAAAGCTAGAAAAACGTGTGCAAATAAAGAAAGTCATACTGGATTTTAATCCAAAGTATATAATCAATATCCTTGACTCCATATTGAGATACAGATATAGAAACAGATACAGATATCTATGCACATATATACGGATGGCGCGGAGGAAAAATTGCCCAATGGAGAAGAATCCCACATAGTGCATAACTGCTCCACCACCAAGGGGGCATAGTCTCCTGCTCCCTAAGTGTGGGCTGTACACAGTGACATCCGACTAAGCACAGAGGAGAAGGTGGGGCAGGGAGAATAGAGTACAATGGAGAAATCTGATGAATGGCACCATAGCCAGGTGGTCAAGGTTAACATTAACAGTGATTACTCAGGTGACAGTATATTGCTTGATATGGTGTGGTGAAATAGCCCTTTGCCCCTGGGGTCTTCCTTCCCAAAGCCATCATCCCAGTCCATTGCTGGGTAAAACATCAGACAAATCCTAACTGAGGGACAATCTACAAGGCACTTGACCTACTGGCCATCAGCAACAAAGGAAGTCTGAGAAACTGTCACAGCCAAGAGGAGCCTAAAGAAACATAGTGACTAGATGTAGTAGAGTGGATGGGAACCTTGGGCAGTAAAGAGAGTATCAGGGGAAAAGTAGGGAAATCTAAAAAAAAATCATAATAATAAGTATAAACTGCAGTTAAGAATAGCAAATCAATATTGGTCATTCATTATAACGAATGTGCCACACTAACATAAGATGTTCATAGTAGGGAAAACTGTGTGGGATATGTGGGACCCTTCAGAAGGACTGTCACAATTTCCTGGTAAAACAGAAATCTGTATTAAAGTAAAGTTTGTTTAAAAATATGTGTGTAGGATATGCACGGGAGAGTGGAAGCATCGGGGGTCCAGGTAAAAATCATGACTCCTGGAAAATTTGTTTCGATGTCTGCTCCTCTGACGACTGTCTGATGCTCCCTTCCATCATCACTGGGGACAGTCAGGTTTGAAAACCCAAAGCAGATGGCCAGTGAACGCATCATCTCGACCACTGGTGGAACATCTCCGGCGTCTTAGAAGAGTCAGGCTACAATGTTTTTGGTGCTCAGAGCAGCTCGCTGGGCAGCGAGGAAACTGAGGCTCAGAAGCACCAAGACCCTTCCTCCTAGCACAGGGCTGGTGGGTGGCAAAGCAGAGACCAGGGTTCAGATCTCCTTCCTGGGTCCCTTCTGCTCCACCTCTCCAGCTGAGGTCAGTTCAGGGCACAATTCCCTCCCATCCCAGCAAGGGCAGGGGCTGACAGGAAAGAAGCAAGCTCAGAGAGGATGGCATTTAAATTGGTTTTTCTTTTTTCTTTTTTTTCCCTCTTACTTTAATTTTTATGAAACTTTCCCTTAATCCAACCTCTTTAAAGCTCCCTCCCCCATCTGATTTCCCACAGGCACAAAGCCAGGGTGCCTCTGGTCCGCAGCAGCACAAAAACGGCCATGAGTCTTTGAGGCCAAACACTGTATGATGCTGAAAGGGGTCAGTTCCCTCATTTTAATAGAAGTTTTATTTTTGCAGGGAGATTAAAACAACAAGAACAACAACCACCACCTCACAGGCCAGCCTGCATCCATCCCACTGATGGGTGTTTTCTTCCCAAAGGCACCCACCACGACTCGTTCTGCCAGAGTGACGAAACGGGAGAGAAAATGGCTTGGAGCAGAAGAATGGGAATTCCAGCAAGCTGGTCATTCCTCAGAGTGACAATGGGGACCCAGAGGGCAGCAGTGCGGGGCTTCTGGAAGCAACCAGAGGAACCAGGCCACGAGACTGCTGTGTGCCATGTGGGGCTGTCACTTTGCTCATTACAAACCTAGAAGCCAGCCACCCAGACAAACCTGGATCCCACAGGAGCAGGAAGGGAAGGGTTTCTCACCAGAGAGAATGTGGTGCCCAAGCTGGGAAGCGACCTGGAAGGAATCAGGGGCACCTGGGGTGAGAGGTACCAAGAGACACACTAGGATGGGCTGACCCAGTGCAGCTCCCTGTGACATGGGGAGAGCATCCCTTAATCTGATCAGGTCAGGATCCCGCCCTTCTGGCCTTATTTAAGCTTATTCCCTTCACTCAAATATAGCCAGACTGGGATAGACGGTTGTAGGCTGTGAATTTGGGTGAGGTGGGGGCATACGAACATTTAGTTCATTACCGGCACCATTTCTTTGAGTCTCCAGATCATTCATCCCAGTTTGCTCAGCCTACCATCGCAAGATGCCACCCATGGGGTGGCTTAAATGACAGACATTCATCTCTCACAGTCCTGGAGGATGGACGTCCACAACTTAGGGGCTGGCAGATTTCAGTCTTCTGGTTTCGCCCTCTCACTGCAGAGACAGAGAGAAGTGACTCTCTCCTGTCCCTTTTCTGAGAACATTAATCCCATGGCCGAGGGCTCCACCCTCATGACCTCATCACCTCCCAGAGGCCCCGCCTCCTAAGACCACGGTGCTCTGGGTAGGATTTCAACACATGAATTTTGGGAAGGCACGGACATGCTGTCCAAGACATCAGGGATCGACAAAGCCAGTCTCCATTCCCAGATTGCCTTCAGAGCAGGAATGGTGGCTCCTCCCTCCTTTACTGCGGATGCCCACCGAGTGGGATGCTGTAGGCTCTCGGTCCAGACTCGTGCCCGAAGAGGCAGGAGGAAGGATGAGGGAGGCCTTCATAAATGGAAAGCCCTAAAGCAGAGGATCGTGCTTAGGTTGATTCCAAAGCATATTGGGGAGCCCTTGAAAGAGGAGGGCTTTCTGCCTTGTTTCCAACTTTCTAGCCCAAACTCAGTCGGTCCAAGAAAAAAATCTCCCAAGCACGTCCTGTGTGCCTGTCGTGATGCCAAAAGCCGGGACTAGAGAGAGCACAAGACACTCAAAATATTTACACTGCAGGGGAAAAGTTGGTATTACAGAAAGTCGGAGGCTGCTTCCGGAGACAATGAAGCCCACTGGAGACATAACAAGAGCCAAAGTGACAATGTCTGGCCTTTACTCTAATAATAATTATAATAATGATCACACATAATGATAACCGCAGTGGTTGTCCATCTGTGCAGCCAGCTGCTGGCCCAGTGCGCCCGAAAGAGTCCCAGAAACACTTTTTTTTCCGGGGATGGTGAGGACACCGTGCCTGCCTCTGCCTGAGCCCACGGGAGCACAGCTGAGGAGGCTTGGTGTCTGCTGGCATGGCAGGTAGGGACAGGAACAACAAAATTAGGCACATTCTCCTTCAGACTTATGAATCCCTCTTCTGCATTTGCCCTCACACTCTGACATTAATCGAACTCTGTCTTCACTACTAAAAATAAACTCCAGGTCAAATGCAATGAGCCAAAAACCTCAGCATGAAACCACAAGAACTAGAGTAAATAGTCAAATGGGCTAATGGCAGAGGTGTTTGGGTGAAAATATGTTTTCTGTTTCAAGCCCAGAGTCCCGAGTGGGCCGGGAGCTCTTTCAGTGCTGCAGACTGGGAAATACAGGAGGCGACCACACAGCGGTGGCCACGGACCAGGGCTGGCTCCTGTCCACGAACAGGCCGGCAAGCAGGAGCTCGCAGACACCCTCTCCCCCAAAGGTCAGGGCCGGCGGCAGCCTGAGAAGATCTCGTGGGAGCCGAGAGACACTCCCAGGGGAACAGTGGCAGGAGAAGAGTCCAAAACAGCAAGGTGAGGGTCAAAGGGTCTAGAAGGCAAGCCTGTCTGTATGTCCAAGCAGGGGTGGGGATGGGAAAATCAACCATCAGAAGGTAGACAGGTAAGGAGGTGGAGAAGCCAGCAAGTGCTCCCTTTGGCTGAGCATTCTTTTCAGACCAGCTTTGGGCTCCTCAAGACCAGCCTGAGGGGGGACTGGTCCATTTTGCCACTGAGAGACAAGAAGCCTGGAGAGGGTGAAGGACCTGCCCAGGTCCCCGGGGCCCTAGGAGGGGGAGGTGGGACAGAATGCAGGCGTACTGGTACCTCTGTTCCAGGACCCAGGCTCACAGACGGCAGGGGTGCCGGCAGACAGGCCCCCGGTGGAACGACGGTGTCCTCCGGCGGCCAGAACCACACGCACCAGCACAGCGTGCACGCCTTTCTCGGAGGCCCCAGCACAGACCAGCCCTGCCAGGGTGTTCACCACGCTGCTCCTCGGAAGCTCAGCACCCACCCCTGCGCCATCTGCCTACTCCCAGCAGCTGAATTCTGGGGACGCTCCTTTCCCGTCACCCCCAGACTGATGGGTCAGGCCGCTCTTCCATTCACAGAATGAAGGCAATACCGTTCATGTTCACGGCTGCGGCAGCAAGAGATGGTGCTCCCAGCTCGCAGCTCGTCCCGCCAATGACTAGAGTCCCATCAGCCCTTGTCTGCATTCCCAGTGGGAGCAGCTTGTTCCAGCCCTAATGCCAGGTGCTCCGGGGAAAAGGGTGATCCCACAAGAGGCTGAGGCACTTTCACCGTACTCCCGCTTCTGAAGTCGGCTACCTGGATCCGGAGCGTGGGCTGCGGAAGCAAACGGCAAGGGACTGGCTGAGCGCTGGAGAGCAGACCAGGTTGGCCGGGCAGCGACACTCAGTGTAGAAGAGCTCTGACCCCAAAGCGGGCCATCAGCTCCTGACACGGCAGTGGGGACACAGGTGCACCAGGATGCTGGTGCACAGGCACCCCAACTGCAAATCGGCTTGGCTCCTACTAGGTCTCACTCATGTGCCACCTCCCCCCCTCCCCAGAAAGCCCCCGTGACCCTGCCCTGCCCTGCCTGTGGAGAGTCTAGAGAACCCCAGGTGCGCGTCAATCTCCCCGACCTTGAGTGGAGGGCGGGGCCTCACACTCGCACCATGTGGGTCACTGGACCACGGGGGGCACAGGAGAGGAGAGATACAAGTGCACTCAGACACATTTAACACACAAGAGAAAAGACACAGGCACATGGACACCGTCCTCTGCTGTCCTCTCCCTCTGACGGCCACACCTGTCCTCTCATGGGTCCCCACCTGAACCATGGTTCCATGTTCCGTTGTGATTCATTCTTTTCAACACCTTGTTTTTTAAAGAAAAAAAGTTGCAACTGACCTCATTCTTTGCTCTAAGTCTTTAAGAACTTTCTTCTTTTGGTGTTCTCTTACTTTCTCCTTCCTCCTTTTTAGTTACTCATTCCTTTGTTCTTAAAACATCCACAGTAGTATCAGGTGGGTGTCGGGAGGGCTGTGAGGATGTGGAGACAGGCCTTGCTCTAAACAAGGTCATGAGCGACTGGGGGCGTGGGCGTGGGTCGGGGAGAGACACGACAGGGTCTGAGGGAGGCATGCCCTAGATCGCGGGAGGAAGTCAGGCACTCCGCTCAGGGAAGGGGGACCTGCTGGGAGCGGAAACACAGAGAGAAGAGCAGACCAAGGACTTGGAAGGAGCCTGCTGTGCGGAAGGAACTGTACATGGTGTAGTTAACGAGTTTAAACAACAACCACCACCACCCCAGGGTGCCTGGGTGGTGCAGTTGGTTAAGTGTTGGACTGTTGGTTTCACTTCAGGTCGTGGTCTCAGGGTCCTGAGCTGGAGCCGCCCACTGGGCTTTGCAGTCGGCATGGAATCTGCTTGAGATTGTCTCTCTCCCTCTCCCTCCGCTCCTCCCGCTATTGCTCTCTCTATCTCAAATATATAAATAATTCTTTAAAAAAAAAAAAAAAGAAAAAGAAAAAGAAAAAAAAAAAAACAAAAAACCCCTCCTGTTTTGGAGCATTTCCTTCTCCATGTCAGGCAGCCTGATGAACTATCTCCACCATCTTATTCAATACCCGCGACATCCTCTTGAGGCCAGAGCTGACGCGATCCCTATCTTGCAGATGAGGGAACTGAGGCTTGGAGCAGCTGAGTGACCCGCCTACGGTGGCAAAGCCAGGAAAACCCAGGTCTGCCCGAAACCCTGGGTTTTCACCTCTTCCTTTACCCCAGACAGCCTCGGACTTGGAACGACTAAGCATGAAATGCAAGGGGGTGGGAGGGTGACAGGGATTCTGTCTCCCCCCAAACACCCAAAAGGTGTTTTGCCCACAATGTACCATCTCATCTCCCCCAGTGATGCAGTCTCCATACGTCTCAGCAGGACAGGGGAGTATCCGCCCGCCTCGACCAGAAGGAAGGGTGCGGGGTATCCACTTAGGAGGGGGTGGGCTCCATCCCTGGCTAGACACAGAGGGAGCGCTCCCAAAGCATGACACTGAGGCCACCGAATGCCGAGAACCAAGTCCCAGATGTCAGGGTGAGGTTACGGGAAGTCGGCTTCTCAAATCAGCACAGGAAACCAGGCCAAGAAGTCAAGAACCACAACCCAACTTGTGTTGCAGGAGATCACGGATTCCAAAGGCTAGTTTTTGTTCAAGAGGAGAAATCTCTTACCTTTATTCTCCAAATCCCCAAATGGCCCAGCTTTTTCATTCAGGGAAGGACATTCCCTCTAGAGTACCAAACAGGTACATCTGCTTTTCAGACTGACAGCACCAAAATCCAAGGTATGATGGGATTCTGTAAACCGGCAAGAAAAGGACAGAGAAGTATTAGAATCAAGGCTGACACAGAACAGATTTGATGAGAGGTTCCATTCATTTGAAAAACACAAAATGCGTACTGACTAGATGTTGAAGGAGAAGCTTCAGAAGAGCAGACATTTACTGAGCAACTATTATGGGTCAAGCCCTGTGTTAAGTCATTTAATCCTGGGAGACCAGTTTTGATGGCTCCGTGTTTCCGAAGTCACGTATGAGGCCAGGCCAGAATGCAGGGCCACATCTTCCTGCCTCCTAAAACCCTGCCCACTGATCTCGTTTTCTGTCCCCACTAAAGCTATTCCACGCACCTAAGTCCGGAAACCCCAGGTAGAGGGAACAGAAAAACACACCCAGTAACTTCCCTCTGAGAATGTCTTGTCCCTGGATGTCCAGCCCATTCCACAGATGGTGGGGACACTATAAGCCATGGAGATGGTGTCACACTCACTAGGTTGTAAGCTTTATCTGAGCTGGACCCTGTCATATGGTAACCTGTGACCGGCAGACACCACGGATTACTCAGGGAACAAAAAGTGTCACTTCGCCAGGGGTTCTTATTCTAACTGATCATCAAGATGGCTATATGAGGTGGCCAAATGGGGGGTGATGGGGAATGGGACAAGGGGGCCACTGCTGGTCTTACTAGCTCTGGAAGGACCTCCCAAGACACCTGGAGCAGAGCTGAACGCTCAGCCGTGGGTGTAGACACAGACTCTTCTCCTTTGAGGGGCAGTTGGCATAACCGAAAGCCACACTTCTGGGGTCCCGGGGTGGTTCAGTTGATTAAGCCTCTGCCTTCGGCTCAGGTCATGATCTCAGGGTCCTGGGATCGAGTCCTGCATCGGGCTCTCTGCTCAGTGGGGTGCCTGCTTCTCCGTCTTTCTCTGCCTGCCTCTCTGCCTACTTGTGATCTCTGTCTGTCAAATAAATCTTAAAAAAAAAAAAAAAAAAAAAAAAAAGATTACATTGACAGTGGGTGATTCTACCCCGTTCCAGACCTTCCTCAATTTCCCCAGCATCTTAGCCATCAGATCATCTAGAAGATGGAGCTCGGTGAACACGGACTCAGCATCAGTAAGACTGACAGGTTCTGAAGAGGAATTTGCCCCCAAATGTAGGAACAGCTGGAGAAAGACCGTCATCCCCAGCTGAGAGCAGATGTCAGGTGGCTTGTCTTCCCCACCATTGATTCCTTCACCCTCGTCCAGGGGAATGTGGTCACAATTAGCTTCTCTGAGCCCCCACGTTGTCACACGCCTCCCTTGGACGTGTTGGCATCATGGACGGACCCACAGCAGCTCTGCAGGCCGGGGAGTGCCTGTCTCCTCCCACCCCATGCCCTGCCCCCGTTCCTAGCAGAAGACGCTCACTCAGGGAAGTCCCTTGCCTGGCGATGCACTCACAAGGCTGCGTCCTCGGCACATCCACGCTCCAGCTATGGGCGGCCTCCCACACTTCTCAGGCACTTTCTTTTTTTTGCCTTACTGGCAAAAATGCACTCACCTAATTGCCTGGAAAAGGCAGCAACCCAGCTCCTGGTTGTTAGACCGCCTGGATAGGCATTCCAGGTCTACAAGAGTCTTTTTATGGAGCCCGAGCAAGTTACCCTCCAAACCTGTTTCTCATCCTAAAGGTTTGTTCTTAGTCTTCAGTGAGAATCTTTGCAGAGCTCAGCACTGAGTCTGCCAGGTTGTGAAAACTCAGAATAATCAGCTATTAGAAACACCACTTAGCCAACGCTCAGGCCTGAACTTCTTGGTCTCTTCCCAATGAGGGGGAAAAGGCCCCCCTCCTCCTACCTCAGCACGATGACTTATCCAGCGCAGGGGCTCAGCACTCGGGGCAGAGGGAACAAGCAAAGCCCATCAGAATCCATGCGGTGGACCACAACATTCACCCGTCTCCCAGCTGTGCCACCAGCGTTAGACAAGATAGAGCACGCAGGAGGGGCTCTACAAACAGTCAGGTGCTAGAGCACCTTACTGAATCACATCAACACCACCACTGACAAGCGCCATCTTCACAGAACACTTTGCTAAGGAATGTCCTCACAGGACCACACTGAGCACCCGCAGTGACCCGAGGAGGCCAGGTCACCGTGTAAACCTCATCGCCATTTTACAGATGTGGGAACAGAAGGTCAGCGGGGCTGAGGAGGAACTTGCAGCTGCATCTCTGGTCTGTGAGCTCACTCCCTCTTCCTTGAAAGGGGGCAGCAATAACACACAACATCAGCTCTTACAGAAAAAGAACCTCTTTCCAAGGCAGCCAAATTGATTAATGTTTTTAATTAATGTTTTAAGCCACACACACACACCCGGAGCAATGTTCCATGGAAAACGAAGAGCTAAAACTTCCAAGTTTCTCCTGGGAGCCAGTCCAGCCAGGTGCTCGCTGCCAGAGGGATGGGGGGAGGAGTCCTGAGCCAGCCAGGGAGGTCAGAGTGGGAAGGTCACAGCCCTGCCTCGATACACTGGGTCTGGCAGGCAGTCCGGTCACTTCCCATCCACAGAGATGAGCCAGGGATGAAGGAGACTGGTATAGTACAGGAATCCGTCAATCTCAGCAGAGGAGAGAGCTGGGGTGCAGAGGGAGGCCCGATGTGTAGCAGGTGCCTGGGTCCTGGGCCTAAAGGGGGAGGTGGCTGCTACTTCCAGAACCTCCCGCCTGACGCTTGGTCCCAAGGATGGGACATCCACCTGCTCTGCAGTACACGGAGATATGCCGCATGTGAACTGGGGGCTGCAGGCATTCTCCGGATGCTGACGAGAGTTCCCTGATGGGGCCTGGGATCACTGGTGCGGCCCAATGCTGTGTTCAGATGAGTAAGGGATTGGAGTGCCTGTGACAGGCAGACCCAGGACCCCACGGTGCCCTGGAGGTGAAAAGCAGACTGGGGTCCAGAGAGGAGCCCTCTTCTGTTGTGCTTAGGGACCCCCTTGCTCTGCCAGTGGTATTCCAAGTGAGTAAGTGAGTCCTGTACCCAAGTGTCCTCTACACAATCTGAAGGCAGGGCCGTATCAGCTTCTTATCTCCAACAGGAAGGTGAGGGGCATGGAATGTGGCATACAACACTGAATAATTAATCAGCAGCTCCACTGAGGGCATGGCGGCCACACTGTCAGTGCAGCTGGCCTTGAATGCCACCTGGATGCTGCATGGGCAGTGGGGCCAAGTGGGCACACTGACAGCAGCCAGGACCGGCCACCTTCTTGGTGCAGGCCCTGAGCCGCTTGGCAAGAGAGAGCTCTGGCTGTGAGAAGAGTGACTGCATGGGAATTCCTGACTTTAAAATCATCAAAATGCCATCTGTTCACTGCAAATAGACCACAGAAGTGGACTACGGCACCTGTAGCAGCAGAGGACAGGATAGCTGTCCCCCAAGAAGCCCCTGAGAGCAGGACCCAGGCTTGGGATGTGTTTGCTCCCTCTGGAAAAGGCCTGGGGGAAAGACATTGACTCAGGTACATCTGTGACTCTCCTGCAAGGTCAGCAAAGCTGGTGGAAGCCTCCAGCCTGGCCCAGCAGTGATCCCAAGTGACATCACGGAAGTATGGTCAGTAGTGCCCCCAACGCTATGAGATCCAGCAGGCTGAATGCAAAGGCAACAAGTGTGCTCAGGACACAGGTTGCTCAGGTCAGAGCTAGTCCCTACCCGCTAACCGCTGTGCACCCTGGGCAGTCAACTCACCCTCTCTGATCATGTGTAAATCAGGGCTCCTAAGAGCAGTTACCTTTCTGGACGGGGCAAGGATGCATGCAGGGTGTGCAGAGCGCCAAGTACAATGTCTGGTGCAGTAAAGGCTTGAGTCACCCTGGGTTATTCTCAGGGTCTATGTACTGTCTCCACTTGTGTTGCTGAGCAGGCAGATCAAACAGCCTTGGATTCAAATCCCAGCCCTGCCACTTCCTAGGAACATGGCCATGGACCATTCACTTGACCTCCCTATACCTTAGTTTGCTCATTACCAACAAGTCACAACCAAGGATTACAGGACATGAAGTAAAGCAAGCGGTATGGCGTGAACTTTCAGGAATGAGGGCCCCACCCCAAACTGAACAACACTCCATGAAGCAAAACTGGCCCGGACTCTTCAAAACATCAAGGTCAAGAACAGCCAAGGAAATGTTCCAAGATAAAGGGAGGCTAAGGAGACATGGCCATTAAACCCAGCGGTGACCTGGAATCGGGGGAAGAGAGTCCCAAGGACATTACTGGGACGGCAGATGAAATTGTGTGTGGCCTGTGGAGGAAAGAAAACAATTGCAGCCATGCTGAATTTTCCGAGTTTGATCGTTACAGGGGGTTTCTGTGAGAATGTCCTTGTTCTTAGGAAAGACACGCTGAATACTTTGGGATAAAAGGGCATGTCTACAACTTACAGATGATTCCCCAAAAAAAGTGTGTGTGTGTGTGTGTGTGTGTGTGTGTGTGTGTGTGTTTCAGTCGGGGTGGGATCGAACCAGCCACTGTGATTCTGAGTGTATGTTGGTTCTCCGCATTGCCTCTGCAATGTTTTCTGCCAGTATGAAATCATGTCCAAATGAAAGATGACCGAGGGCCCAGATGCGGGACAGGAGAAACAGACCTGAGGGCTGGCCTCAGCCATCCATGTGAGCCAAAGCACGGGCCTTTCCTACAAAAACCATGTCACCTGACGTACAAATGTTGTGACGGATTGTGCAGAAAACTACAAAGGATAAAGCTGAAAAGCTGAAATTCAATTTGCACCACCACCCCCTCCTGCCAAGAGAAAGAAAGACAAATGGATGCCTCCTCTATGACTAGGCCCCAGGGCCCGGCTTGGCCGACGCATTGGAGCCATCAAACAGTGTGAGGGCGGTGGGGGGCCTACAAGTGCAGCAGTGCCCCCAGAGGGGGCGGGGCATCTGGGGCTGGTGTTCACTAGGGGCCAGGCGGTCTTGTAAGAGCTTTCTGCACCCTGAGCTTCACCCTGAGCTTCCCCAGACCCCTCGAGGCAAATGCAATCATTATTCCCATCGCGTGCTGCAGGAAAATAAGATTGGAAGGAGGCTCCCGTGGGTTTAATCTGGAGCATTGGGTTCACTGGGATTTAAGCCCAGCCTGCCTCCATAGGATTTCCATGGGCAGCAGGGAGACAGGCCCCACTGGCCAAAGCAGCAGCCAGCACCCAGACAGGACCTTCCTCTGCAGCTGAGGCCTCCTGCCTGGCAACACAGGGTCTCGATACAGTGGGAAGCTGCAGGGGGCTGAGACCCTAGCCCCAGCTGGACACCGAGGTGCTCCGCACTGGCTTGCAGATACACTCACGGGCATACATCTTTTATAAGGAGTCCAACCATGCACACAAGATCTCTGGGAGAAACCTAGCAGACTGGGCCCACCAGTGTCATCAGAGAGGAGACACAGGGGTCTGGGGACATGAGTGGGGATGGGTCTTCATTGAAAACCTCTTTATTCCTTCTCAGTTTTATCTTGTGAATGACTTACTTATTCAAGAAGGTTTGGGTTTGGTTTGGTTTTATAATACAAAAGAGGAAAAGAAATGGACCCTGTTACTGTGTGAGCTTGCTCTGAGGATGAAGCAGGAGCCATTCCCTACTGCACACCAGAGGGTCCCGGGAAGAGAGCAGTCACATACCCCACCACCTCCTGCTTTCAGAGGCCAGGGACAGTCATGCTTCAAGCCCCAGGAGAAGCAGCAGCATCGTACTTGAGGAGAGTAGATCTGTGGGCCAAAGAGACCAGCCCGGAGGGCCTGGCCCCCAGCGGTGCTGTTAAGGTGACATGGGAAAGCCACCTAACATAATGTGATCTCACTGGCAGCTTCCCCTGCACCATGGAAGGGTCCCACCTCAGACTCTCCTCTGTGGATGCACGCTTACATTCAACTTTCCCTCACAGACACCCTCCCACCTTTCCTCCTACCCCAGAGGTGTCGACTTATTAAATCAACGCCAAAGGTAAACAGTTTTCTTTTCTCCAACCCCAAAACCTCCTTTCCTGCCGGTGCGCTTGGGTCTTGTCTCCCAGAACATCAAAGGCATTGCTTTCGGTAAAAGCCTCTCGGATCATCAGGTGACTGCCGTGTGCAGATAAAAACAACCCACCACATGCCAGGCTGGGCCCCCTGTGGGGCGGCGAGTGGGCTAGGAGGAAACGGTGACCTGCATGGAGCCAAATACTGGCCCCTCTGCCCAAGTCCACGTCTGCCTGGTGACCTTGCCAGTCCCTCCGCCTGTGACCTTGCCATGTCCCTTTTCCAGCTCTGGGCTTCTCACGGAGGAAGGCGGTTGAGCTGAGCAACCTTGAGGTCTCTTTCAGATGTAAAATTCACTGATTCCATCTCGTCCTCCCTGCTCAGAGTCTGTACTTCTAAATGTAGTGGCAGTTCATTTACATACAGGAAAAAAAAAAGACAACAACAAGATTACGTGGTTGCTAATACCCTGAGCTGTAGTTTTTGGTGACTCAGAGGAGAAAACACATTTTTCCACTCAACCCAAAAGAGTGGTCCCTCCATTCTCCAATTGCTCAAATGATGTAAGTCCTGGGCCAGTGGGACCCTTGGGGAAGTTCCACGCTGCTGGGAGCACAATCGTCAGTGAGCCGAGATGAAGCGGGGAATTTCCCTTGGCTGACAGGTGCACTGACAGATGGGTTGGATGGAGAGTCCCCTCCCTGAATAAAACACCCCTTACCCATTCATTCTCTATCTTAGTAAGTCTATATTCCTTAGGGGGCCAAGGAAACACGGGGCTTAACACTGGCCCAGGGACCACCACCCAGGAAGTCACACCCCCAGCATGAAGATTACCTCTTCCAGGAAACCAATGTTGAACCCCCACCCACCTTGGCTTGGCTGAAAACAATGACCTTGCTCAAGGTTGCATATCCTTCCAACAGAGCCTACATACAATGACTGGTCAAACCCTTATCTCAATTCTGGACCATTCCAAGGGCCATTCCAGCTCTCGGGCTCCCATGGGGTTGGCGGAAGCATTTGTTGGGACACTGGTAGAGCCTAACTTCTCCCTCTGCCCAACCCTAAATCCTCTCCCCTCAGTTACATAGCTGTTGTTCCCGAAGTCATGCCATAATAAACAAGCGGCTTACTAATCTCCAGTTCAGCATCTGCTTTCCGGGAAACCCAACCTGCATCAAGAAGCTCCTTATGCTAGACGCTCAGGCCCTACGGCACCAGGACAAAGCCTCCAGGAGTAGGACAAGCAAACATCCCATTCAGCAGATGGGAGTTCCTTCCTTGGAGCACGCTACTGGTGGCAAGGATGCTGAAGTTTGGGCTCAGGGCTACAAGCAGTGAATGAGCTGTATGGGTGTGACCACCTGTAGTGGTTGTAATGTGTGGCTGAGTCCCAGATCCTTCTAGAGACTCATTTTCCTGGTCTTTCTCCCACAGCACCCAGTGTAGGAAAGGAGCTTGGTAAAATATCCATTGAATGGTAAGATGATGAATGGATGGATGGAAAGATGGAAAAACAGAGCTCATTGAACAAAGAAGTCACACCTAGAGAAGCTAGACAACAAATGGAAGGCAACAATGACTCTGTCTAAGCTAAATCGTATAATTCCCGTAAAGTGTATCACAGTTCCCCAGAAGCATCGATGGTGAAGATGACAACTACGCCCCCCGTGGAGACCTCCTTGGAGGTGGTGACCTGGGATGAGCAGCCTGGAAGTGAGAGAAGAGTAGAGGGTACACGAAGTAAGAGAAATGAGACATTAGCCTTAGCAAACTGAGTCCCGACACTGCTCATCAGATACTGAGTGAAAAACAAGACCCTCTTCAGCAGGGTCGCCATGACTGCCCAGTGTTGGAGAATGGGGAGAGCCTTCTACAACCATAACGTCACTATGAATGCCGGCTCTGACGCTCTCATCACTGGCAGAGGCGGTCGCCGATAGAGGGGCTTGTAAACGGTACTGTGGTTTGGGGACTTAATCCTACAGAGATAGGAAGCCACTGAGGTTGAGGAGCAGAGACACTAGGTGACAGAATCGACTCAAGAATTCTTTAATCACCCATCCCTCCGGTTGTTGGCAGTTGCTCTGAACCCTCAGTCTGCTGTGCTTCTGGGCCAGGTGGGGACTCGGGGTGCCCAGAGCCTCCATGTTGAGAAGGTAGCCTTGGGGGAAGAATCAACACTGGAGGACCACGGACCCCAGGCTCAGTACCCCTCAGAAGTGTACGGACCCTGGGACCATCCTCGTCAGGCACTCGTCTAGCCCACTGAAAGTCCTCGTTTCTGAGGGCAATGCCCGGGGAACATAGCAGTGCAGAGGGAAAGGGGAATAACTAGGGAAGCTGGCGTCTGTGCAAGCAAGAATCAGGGAAGAGGACAATGGGAAGGGAGAAGGTTTACCTGGGAAAATTGTGAACATATTTCAAGGGACATAATGGGGCAGTTTGCTAAGCAGCCCGGTGTATCCCAGAAAACACGGATGCCTTGGGCCCATGACCACTCGTCCCTGAGCTGGGAGCATCTAAAAAGCTAAAAATGTTGAGACTATCAGAGGCAGCAGGCAGGGGTGACAACTCAGAGAACCGACGTCAGTGCCAGCCAGGTGTCAGATTGAAGGAGAAAGTCACAGAGAGGCAGTACGGCTCACAGCTGAAGCAGACGGGCTTTGCTGCTGAGCGACCTGGGCTGGAGGTGAGGCTCCACCACTTCCTTCCTGAGCAACCTGGCCGAGGCAGAGGCTACCTCCCTGAGCCTCTCGGCCTGTCTGTAATACAAATCTATCGGGGAGCCTGCGGAGGTGAACCGCACCTATGCCTGGCCCCCACAGACATGCAGGTGGTGCTTGAAAGTGGACGCTGGGTTAAGAGATCGCACGTCACAGGTCTGTCTAGGAACCTTCCCAAGTAAGCCTTCCAACGGCACAAAACACATTCTGAGGGGTTCGAGTCCCCTGGGAGGCCCCTCTAGGGGCCTGATGTAGTTGGGGCGGGAACGGTGAGGGACCATAGCCTGATTTAACCCAAACACATAGATTTCAGTTGCAAAAGGGGTGTGAGGGCTTTGAGAAAGCAGCCTCTTTGCCTTCCTGGAGAAGGAAATGAAGCTTCATGACCCAAGGGGCTCCTCTAAACTCCCACAGCAAGCCCGTGGCTGTGAAGAAACGACTCTGTGGGGGACCCTGACTCTTGGGCAGTCAGTTCAAAGGCGGGGGTCACTAGATGCATACTCCAAGGTCAAATGCTCCAGAGGTCCCAGTGTCTTGGTATACCCCAAGACCAAGTTCACAGCTCTCACTCTCGGCCTGGTGAAACGGGTGAAAGGAGAAGCAAGTGGAGAATGAAAATCTGGGCAGAGAGCGAGATCCCGCTCCACTTCTCAGAAGAGGGCGAGTAGGGACGCCTGGGTGGCTCAGTTGGTTAAGCAGCTGCCTTCGGCTCAGGTCATGATCCCAGCATCCTGGGATCGAGTCCCACATCGGGCTCCTTGCTCATCAGGGAGCCTGCTTCTCCCTCTGCCTCTGCCTGCCATTCTGTCTGCCTGCGCTCTCTCTCTCTCTCTCTCTCTCTCTGACAAATAAATAAATAAAATCTTAAAAAAAAAATAATAAAAAAAAAAAAAAGAAGAGGGCGAGTCTATCCCAGATCACTCCCCAGAGCTAGACTGGGGCAGGATAAGGCACACAGGCCCAGGTGCCTCAAGGAGACTCAGTCCATAAACGTCAGGAATGAGAGAACTTAGGAACTGAGGAGAAACCAGTTCCTTCCTTGTTAAGAAATCACCGCTCCCAGACACTCTTGCCATGTCTTGTCCAGAGTCACACATGGTCTCCAAATGCCCACAACGCAGACCCATGCAAGTGGCTATGTGACTTCTCCCCGGGCAGGGACGACAGAAGAACAAGACTTCTTACAAGTCTAAATGATTCCAAGTGACCACAAGTCAACCGTCAACCCCAGCATCAGCGCAGACAAAGGGCAGGAACCCTGGCATGGAAGAATCGACCTATCCCACAGATATCACGCGTAATGGCCGCTCATCCCAGCCTCCCTGGTGCCAGGTCCCGGCAGGCTTTCCATGTGATCTCAAATTCTAAAAGCCAGTCATATTGTCCCCAAGTCACAGATGGGTAAAATGAGGCTCAGAGAGCTTCCCTAAGACACAGCCAGATCTGAACGCATACATTGTGAAGTGTCCTAGGCTAAAACCCCTTCCTCCAGTCCTGCTGCTTTTTCCCCACACCCTTCCCATTGGAAATCCCTGTTTTAAGGGCATTAAGTCAACACAAGGTTGATTTTCTGAGATCATCATGGAAGATGTTGACCACACAGCACAGGGGGCTGCCCGCAGCCATGAGGCCAACCTCACAAATGCATTAGAGGGGGGCCTGTTCCAGATTGCGATTGGGAGAGGGGACCTCTGCAGCTTCATTTAACCCTAATATTCTCTGAGTTCAAACTGAAATTTCCCTTCCCGTGCAACCATCCCCCCTCAGGCGAATGTAGGTGTTTCTATGGGTCCAAAGATGTAAGCTTCACTCTTCTCAGAGACAGCAAGTCTCTTTGTGCTCCATCCTGGCTTCTCCCGACTGGTTCCGGCCTTCCTGGGGAGCAAGGTTTCAGCTGGAGAGCTGGGTGGGCACGACAGCCCGGCAGAGAGAAACAGGAGCAGATGAGCCTCCTGACCCCACAGGATGTGGCGAGGTAAAGCAGCGAGACAAAGACAGAATCTGAGAAAGTCATGAAGCAACGCCAACAGCGGCACGAGAGCTTTAACAGGAATGAACGTGTGGGGACTTTTCTTCTTCTTCTTCTTCTTCTTCTTCTTTTTTTTTTTTTTAGCTAGGAAGCCCAAAATAGTTGAAAGAGTTGGGTCTCAAAGCTTTCTGAAGAAAAACCATGCCTTGTTCCTAAGACACATTGAGGGGGCAAGTATGAGGTTTGGCGTCACGAAGCCTACAAGGGCCGGTTCAGTTGCACACGAGCTCCGGGGTGTGAGCTAGGACCGTTGTGCCGGCCCCAGCCTTCACCCTCAGGAGCCAGCGTGCTGATGCGCGTTTTGCGCAAGGCCTCGATGTTGACGCTCACTCGTCTTCAGTAAAGCCTGGGTGGCAACTGGCTCCCCTTGAAGGTGTCCGGTGGAAAGTAATGAAGCTGGCGGGAGGAACAGCTGACAGCAGCGTCCCCAAAGTCAGTTGATAAACAAGCGGATGAAAAAAATGTGGCCTCACGAAGGCTAAAGAAGCATAAATTTAACAAGAGACCGTTTCGCATCTATTGGATTATAAATTTTTTAATATATTTTTTAAAGATTTTATTTATTTGACAGAGATCACAAGTAGGCAGAGAGGCAGGCAGAGAGAGAGGAGGAAGCAGGCTCCCTGCTGAGCAGAGATCCCGATGCGGGGCTCGATCCCAGGACCCTGGGATCATGACCTGAGCTGAAGGCAGAGGCTTAACCCACTGAGCCACCCAGGCGCCCCGGATTATCATTTTTTTTAAGCTAATAATACGTGGCGTCGATGGAGCTGTGGCAGAGCTGGCAAACCCACAGGTGGATGGCGGCTGCGCCAACAACCTTATTTGAAAATAATTTGGCAATACAGGTCAAGAGCCATAAAACGGTGCCTTCTGACTCAGTAAGCTTCTGCTGAGGATGTGTCCAAAGGATTTTGCAAGAAGGGAAGTGTTCTGTGCACAGAGCTCTTCATGCACCCTGAAGTGCTACAGTAAACGGCTGGGAACCTTAATTTTCGACAGCAGAGAAGTGGTTTCGAATACAATTTATCGACTTGATGAGCCATTACATGCGCTTTGAAAATGGTCATTTGCAAGGTGCTCCAACAAAATGGAACAATACCTATGATCTGATGTCAGATAAAAAACATGACGAAATATTTCCTATACCTATGCCCTTATGAAATTGTAAGTTAATAAATGGACTCACCTGTCACACATCTGAAGACAATCTGATGGGGGGGCAGGGTGGAGGGCAGTGTTATTGATGTTGTTTTCTCATCCATTTCCATTTTTTTAAAGAAATTTTTATTAGAGAGAGAGAGAGAGCATGGGTGCATGTATGAGCAGGGGGAGGAGCAAAGGGAGAGGGAGATAAGCAGACTCCCCACTAAGCAGGGAGTCGGATGTGGGGCTCAAACCCAGGAACCCCCAAGATCACAACCCGAGTGGAAATCATGAGACACTCAACCGACTGAGCTGCCCAGGTGATGATTATTTTCCATCGGCCAAACTTCAATAATGTGTAGGAAAGAAATGGGTGGAACTCTGGGGTACTAGGAATAGAATTCAGGAGATGAGAAACAAGCAAATCCCAGAGGCACCTGTGGATCAAGGCTACGACACGTGATCTCCAATCAGTGAATGGAACTGTCGGCACCCAAGGGGTCACACGTTAGTGACAGGAGTGTCCCAGGCCTTGTGTTGCCCCCAGCAGTATCTGATCATGTCCAGTTCATAAGACCAGCTCTCCTCCTCTCCACCACGCCCACGGCACTCGAACAGGAATAGAAGAGCCCATCTCTGTACAGATTTAAATGCCCAACCTCCTAAACCAAAACTCTGCTGAGAGGCCTAAAATTAATTTAAATACCAAATTTCCCAAACCAAGTCTTTTTCAAAAAAGCAACTTGAACGAGTTTCTACACGTGGAACTCGAGGTCATATGGGACTTCCATTTTCTATAGCGGAGGACCCCGCCGGGATTTCTGGTGTGAACAGTAATCTCAACTGAGAGCTGTCCCCACTGGCGGCCCCAAGCAGGGACACTCAAGTCGGCACTGGGGAGTCACAGGTGACCAGTCCCGATGGCCAACGCTACCAGCCCCGCACCACCGCATCTCTTCTGTCACCCTGGGACCTCTGATCTGCCTCCAGCCAGTGGGGTCCTTTCAGCACCCTCCTCAAGGGGGTGGGGTGAGGGGTGAGAGAGCCATGTCCACTCTGCTGTCCACTCTGCACGGTGCCCGGCAGTGGGGGTGCTCCCTAGCTGCTGGCTCGCTTCCTCACGCTCATTTCCTTGTCTGGTCGACTGGTCTCCAAGTGCTCTGTGTGCCCTGTGTGGGGAAAGAGGGCACCCATGCAAATGAGGGAGGGCAGCTCCACCTTGCTTGCCAAGGAGGGTCACCTGGGGGCTTTGGAAAGCACAGAGGCTCTGGTCCCTCCCCGAACGATGACATCAGGTTTCCCGGAGGCGTGGCCCTGGCACAGTAGTTTTGTAAAGCTGATTCTGTGGTGCCACGGGGCAAGGGCGCACGGGGTGAGGGACCAGAGGGGCCTGTGATTTCTCCTCCAAAGCCCCAAGCCCACGACAGTGTAAGGCAGGAGTCTTTTTTAATTTATTTAGGCCACGGTTCAACAGCTCCTTTTGGAACAACACTCTCAGAGTGACTGGCAAATGGAGAGGGGTTCCCCCACTCCCTGCCTCCTGCTCAGCCCAGGGATTTCCTGCAAAGCACTAGAGCGGGCCAGCTGGAGCAACCTGCCTCGTGAGCCGCTGGGAAGCACCTGATCGACTTGGGCAGTGACGAGCCACAGCTGGACATGCATCCCCGGGGCCACCCCAGTCTTCTGCCCCTCTTGTGCAGATTCCTGTGTGTCTCTGGCACAGTGGCAGCAGACGGGCCCTGTTTGCAGAGGCGGCCAGCCCAGCCCCTCTGGAGGGCCAGGTGGAAAGTGCAGGAGGACCCCTCTTCTGGAAAGCGGGCCTAACCTTCCCTGGGCACCGCTGAGGGAGAGGCCATGTGCTCCATGCCAGGCCCAGAAAAGGCTCTCAACCACAGTGGCAGGAGCTACCGTTGGTGGGAAGTGCCACTGAAGGGAGACACTCCTTCTGGGAGAAGGTTAACCCTCTGCCTGGGGTCGCGGACAGCAACAACAGCTGCTGGCTTCCCACGGGCAGGCTCTCCCAGTTCTGGAGGCTGGACGTCCTGTGAACGTGTCACAGGGCCCCGCTCTCGCAGAAGGCCCTAGAAAGAATCCTCGCTTGCCCCTCTCCTGGCTTCTGGCGGCCGGCAGTCCCTGACACCCCTTGGCTTGCAGCAGCAGGGTCTAATCTCTGCCCCATCTTCACATGGTCTTTGTCCCCCATGTACCTCTGTGCGTCCATCCTCCGATAAAAACACCTGCCATTGGCTTTAGATTCGGCCCTACTCTAACCTCACCTTAACTTAGTGACATCCACGCAGACCCTACTTCCAAATAAGGTCACATTCACAGGTACCAAGGATTAGGACTTAAACACAATTTTTGGGGGTACACAAGTCAACCTACTACACAGCCACCACCCCACCTACCTCCTGCTCTTATCAGAACCTCTCCAATATGCTCCCCTGGGCAGCTCTCATCTAAGCCAGTGTCCAGGTGGGCTGGGACCTCCCCGCACCTTCAGTCAGCAGGGATGCACGGAGCTCCTCCCACAGATCCCGGGGGGAGCCTGGGCACAGCATGTCAGTGAGACGAGAGGAGCTGCACCTGCCACCCTGGCCCCCATCTCTGGGAACTCTGAGCGGCTGCATTCACATCAGCATGACCCTGGCTTCTTCCCAACAGTAGTTCTGAAAGGGAGCCACCTCACACCATACCCCTACCGACTCAGAGCTCTGCACTCAAGAGGCACCCAGGTCCAGGGTCTCTGGGACAGCAGAGGTTCTCAGACCCGTCCCCGTCAGAAGGGAAGCTGAGCAGAGATCTTGCTAAGAAGCCAGGCAGGTGGGTGTCACTGAAAAAGGGGCGCACGCACCCCTGGGAGTGGCAGGTCACTCGATACGGTTCTGAGAGATCCAGAACCTCTCCCTCCCTGCCATTTGGAAAACCCTGAGCGCTGAATCTGTCCAGTCAGCCAGGTGGTCCATCTACAAACATTTCTCAGGCTTCACTCTACTGTCCGTGATTGTTAGCCGGGCACAAACACCAGCAAAACAGGACAGCAAAGAGTGAAACTGGCCCTCCAAGGTCATAGGATTCCAGGGCCTTCAAACCCCAAAGAGCCCTCCCGATGAAGCAGCTAGGAATACCGCAGGCATCAATAAATGTTAGTTGTGGTAAACTGACCAGACAGACTTTTCCAGTCCATAAATGAGGCCTGTGTACGCTCAAATAGTTTTCAGTGACCTGCTGTGTGACCTTGGGCTAGTTACAGAGCCCCATGAGTGAGCTCATCTGCTTATCTAGATGTACGACCCTGAGATTAAAAGGAATCTTGAAGTACTTGGCATACTTTCCCTTTCTGTCTTTATGGCAGAAGGACCAACCAGGTACACTGCTCCTTCTTTAAGAGAGGTCTCAAAGCAGGCCGTGAAAAGACAAGTGAACCTTCCCTAAAGGGGCCCCGTTCTCCACGTGGCCACAATGCATGTTCTGGAGCCAGCCGGACTGAGCCTTGGGTTAGGGGGTGGGCTGGGGCCGCTACAGACCCCGTGGTTCCATCCTGAGCATGAAGAACATTCCTGCTTTGTGCGGTGGCCCCAATGTTAGCATCTACCATTTATCTTCCTTCCCACCAAAGTTGTACTGCAGTCCTACTTTGTGCCACATAGTGGGGTCTGGAAGATGGGGTGACAAACCAAGGGACAAAGACCCACCCAGTCTTCAGGGGACTAACCCTAGGGTCCTCTCCTCCCTCTACCCCTTCTCCAAGCCCCCTAGGACTTGATCCCTTCTTCTGGATTCAGTGCCCAGCTCACCCCTGATCTTCCTCAAGAGGTCCCCAATCTAGTTTTCCATCCAAAGGCAGGCCCTGCCCTCCTCCTGACCGCTCCCTTTGTCACAGTAGGTGGATGCTCGTTCCTGTACAAAGCATATAACCTACAGTCAGCCTGGGGTGACATCCCAGGAGCCTCCAGAAGCAAACACTCATTACTCGGGGATCTGTCAGGTGACCCCCCCAGTCAGTCTTCCTGAGCTGGGGGCAGCAGCCCAGTGGGGTCCCCCTGCTGGGGGTGAAGGGGCTGGAGAGAAAGGAAGGAGACATTCTGATGTCCCCACCAGCAGACACTCCTGGCTGTGAACCTGAAAGAGGCAAGGTCGGACCCAATAAACATGTGGCTTGCACAAAGTCGGTCCCACGCTCCTCTGTGGCCCAAACCTGATTCTCCCATCTTAGCCACCAGAGTTCAGAGCCCTGGAAGGGAACACAAGCAGGGACGACCTTAAGCTCCACCTGGAAAGGCTCAGAATCGCCAGCTAGCCCTTCAGCAGGAGCAGAGCTGAGAACAAGGAAACTCTTCAGAGAGCCAAACAAGTCAGGTGCCCCCACCTGCAGGGCCCCATGGGGTAGACAGGAACCATTAATTTAAATATAAATAAGTAAATTCACATGAAAATTGCTGTTTCTCAGATGCCACAGCCCCATTTCAAGTGCTCTGTAGCCACATGTGTCCAGGGGCTCAGGTATCATCCCACACAGGGCTTCACGCTGCTCCAGAACTTTCCTCTGGCTGCCTGGAAGTGGAACAAGACCCAGCCCACCCTGTGGCCCCATCTACACCGGGCGTCCCCAAGGCATAGTGTTAAATCTCTCCAAATGGAGAGAAGTGGGTCATGGCTCAGAAACGAAGGAAGAACAGAGGGTTAGAGTCCCCGAACTTGAGGCCTGCATGCAGCTCTCCCACTGACTGGGCAGCAACCCCAAGCAACCAGCATCACCTGTGAGCACCTCAGTTGCCTGGTCCACATCCCAGGAAGGGAGAAGCACTCCCTGCCCCTTCCCGCAGCCGTTCAGTCTTCGGGGACTCCCAGCGTTCCAGCGTCGCAAAGAGAACTCCTGCTCAAGCGGCATTCTGTGAGATGTGATTAGCAGCCTCCTCTTCTCATTAGGGAAACGCCAGCTCTACTGACCCACCAGGAGTTAACAGACTCTTAGTAATGAAATTGAACTTAATACAAACAAGGAAGAGACCGTCTCCACACGCCCCCTGCAAAACTCCTAGAACCGGAATTGCCATTAGTCTTACTTGTTATGAAATGCTCTTTGGCTGGTTTTCCAGCCCTAACTGTGCACTAAAGGAAGCGTGCCTTCCAAGACCTCTGCCATCGGGTACTGGTCCCATCGGTGCCCTGAGCTGTGGGCTGCTACATCCCGTGAGCTGAGAAGGCATGGCCAATACACATTTCTGAATGGATGGGCAAACGTCAGCCTCCTGCTCTGACCGGAGGAGCAGGCACGCCACGGGGCAGGAGAACGGGGCTCCTCTTGGACCTGTCCAAGGTGCGTCCTCCTCTGCATGGCCTTCTGTCACCCCAGCTGCCTGTCCTGACCCCCACCTGAGTTTGCCTGTGTGGACTCTGGCTAGGTTTCCTCTTCCCCCCGTCCCGCTGTGAGCCCTCGAGAGTGGGGACATGTCCATCCCCATTAGCCACCTGGCCCTTTGCAAGGGTCACAGCAAGAATACATAATCCCAGAACTGGAAAGATAATCCAACTGCTTAGCCTACGTAATGTGCAAGGTAAGAATCACTGAGGTGGGGTGACCTGCTAGGACAGAGCCCCAGGGGCCCAGACCACAGACCCACTGGCCTCTACATCCAGCCCAACCCGGACTTCTGGCCTAATCAGCTTTCTCCCCCACACAGAGCAGTCCTTGTTGTCTCCCCAGGGCAGAAAACAGTGCCTGCTGCATTGCACATACATGGTATTATGTCTGTTGAATGACTATCTGTTCATTGAACCAGGAGCTCAAAGGAGGCATATATAAAGTTAGTCTTCGTTTTGCAAATGTTGCTCAAACACAGAGCTGCCCTCTGAATGGAAAAACAAAAACTATCTAAGGATATGAATTCCCTCTGGGCTCATACTTCTGGGAAGTGCTCTGCCATGGTCTTCCTCAAAGAAGGCAGGAAAGTGTGAGTGAGAGGAGCAGTCCTTGGAGGGCTTCCAGTAGCAACTGCAGCACAAGCAATGCTTCATTCACCAGACGGCCACCAAGACTTACGGGGTTGGGATCGCGAGAGAGACAAGGCCTGTCACTGCTGCTAAGAACACATGGGAAAAGCAGACAGTGAGCAAAGCCTGGAAGGAAGTGATGGGAGACCGGGACCCAGAGAGCAGAGGCGAATGCTAGGAGCAGCCTGGGACCGGGGCAGGAGGGCTGCCTGGAGGCAGTGGCAGACCCGAAAACTTGGAACACACACTGTAGATACCTCCAGGAGGAAGAGACTGCTGGGCCAGAGGAGGGCCAGATGAGACCGCGATTCTGTAGGGGAAAGAAAAGAGCCACGGGGCAGGTCAGACCTCACAGGTACTTCCTTTCCCCAACCCACACCCCCTTCCCTGACCACCTCACTGCGGATATGACACCATTCACACAACTGTAGGTCTCAGTCTGCTCCTCTGTTAAAGAGGGACACTAAAATGGAGAAAAATCCCCATTAGACAGAAAAAAAGCCCAAGCCTGGAATTTAGGAGGCCCAAGTCCCAGCCAGCCCCTTGAGGCCCCTCCATGCTCTTGCCTACAAAATAAGGTCAAAGCAAAGCTAGATGATCTTTAATGATGCAGCTGAGCTAAAACAAATTCAGGGAGTCAGTGACATCCATCTCAAGGCGCTGGTCTCCAGGTGAGGAAGGAACATACGTATCAAAAACCTATCCAGCTGTAAAGCAGTGTACGAGGATAGAGGATAACGTATCAGACAGCAAGCTGCTACACTGACCAGACTCTCTGCTGTGCCCCACACTCTGCTCTGAGGGCTATGCCCATTGTCTCCCGGTCACACAACAAACCTGTAACGTACAGATGTGCTTCGATTTCACAGACCAAAATAAGAGGTCACATACCATTAGCCACTGCTGGAGCCAGGAGTCAGATCTAGGTGGGGGTACCCCAGAGACACACAGATCACCACCACTTGTCCTACAAGGACTGGCAGGGGAATCCTAAGGACATGGAGGAAAGGGGAGCAAACATACTTTGCTTTTTTGCTTTACAAAAGAATCCATGCCCTTAATGGTTTTGAGGAGGGAAATGTGTCCGGGGTGTCAGGGATACCTGACTCCTCCACGGTCCCAGAGACAGGGCTGTGGTCCTCAGTCTTCGGAGCCTTCAAGGCAGCTGCCCAGAAGGAGAACCTGGACTTGCCAGTGTTAGGGGACCCTGGGCGCAGGTCTCCTCCAGCCCTGCAGTGAGGCACAGACCCCTCCGTGGCTCCAGCCCAGACTAACCTTGCCCCAGCTCCAGCGCCACGAGATCAGTGCCATGCCACCCACTTGCACAAGCGCACACACGCACCCCTGCACTTCCTAGCACAGTGCAAGACACGGAATCCATGTAGGAACCCACAGATGCCAGTGGCATATTGCTGTCTTTCCCTCCTATAAACCCCCAAGCTTATCACATACTTTGTTGGGGCTTTTCTCTCTGGGACCTCTCTCCCACTCTAGGCCCCAGTCACCACTCTGCCACGTTCTATATCTTGTGTCCATAAGGCAAGGGCGAGCTTTCTGAAATGCCAAACTCATGTTCTCACAGCCTTGCTTAAAATTCCCACAACTCTACACTGTCCCCAGCCACATGGTCTTTCCAAGGATCTGGTCTCTTCTTCCCTCTCCCCTCCCACAGCACTCCTGCCTGCCTCTTCTCCAGGCTTACTTCTCCCTTCTTGTCCAAGTCCTCGCTGTGGGACACTGTGGGCTTATGCAACCTGTGTCCCCAGCATGGCAAATCTCCCCTGCCTGGAGACCAACAACACTCCAAGGGAAGAGAGCATCCTGCCTCTTTCTGTGTTCCCAGGAGGCAGCACCACCCCCGGCCTGTAGTTATGTTCAGCTACACAGTTGCCTAGTGAGGCCTGTGCTGCATTTTGCAGCATCCCAGGAAGCTGAGAGAAGATACATGGACCAGGATTTTTTTTTTCTTTTTTTTAAGAGGAGGGCAGAGAAGAATTATCTTTGCCTCAGTTACTGTATCTGCAGAGTGGAGACAGACTCCAGAACAGGGTGGACAGGAAGGAAGTACTCCAAGCAAGCCCCAGAGAGGCCTCCAGCGATAAGTGTTCTCGAGTCCTATCTTCAGCTTGTGGATTTCCCTATCAGGGTGCATCCATCCAGAAGGCTCAAGGGTGACAGGCTCTGCCACAGAGATCCTATCTCCCACCAACTGAACTTCAAAAGCATCTTTATCTGCAGAACCCACCTCAAGGAAGGTTGATTCCTAGCTCCTCTTGGTAATCCTTTTATTCTAGGCCTGCGAGGCACACCCATGGAGCCTTATCAGCAACACCCCAAAGCTGCTGTCTTTCCAGGAAGGGTGTCTCCTATCTACAGACCTCCAGGAAGGGAATGGAAGTGAGCACCACCAAGGAATGGAAGTGAGCACCACCTGGTTCCCTCTGCAAGCTTGCCACCTTCTAGCTGGGTGACCTGGGACCAATCAGTCCACCTCTGGGGGGCTCGATTTCCCCCATTTTCCCCTCTGTATCAGGAGGGGGTGAGTGGGCTCCAGGCTCCTCCATCAGGGGCCAGGCCAGATAAGCAGAATTGATACCCTGCCTGCCTTTGTTAATCCCTCCTGGCAAACAAGGGAACAGCAAGCAGAAAGAAATCGGGGATATTTCCGGTAACTCTGTTATCCGGTGTATGCTCTGAAGACAAAATTACTATACGCGGGAGAGCTCCTCCAAAAACAGCCTCTGCATCTGGGGAGGGCCAGAGTGGGTAGACACACACCCAAGCAAGTGAGCATTATAGACAGTTAAGTGAATGCCAGTCCCCTGCTCCCAGGAACTGAGTTTACACTAAGAAGAATTCTTTTGCAGCCTCTTCTGTATGTTGATTTGGGGGACCCACAGAGAAGCAGGAGCATGGACACCTGAGGGGCTGGCCAGCTCAGTCCTAATCCACTCCTGGCATTGTGCACCTGGCTCGCTCTCCGCCTCCTCGAACCCCAGACACGGAGCAGCTCGACGGAGAACGTCTGCAGCCATCTAAAGCAGCTCCAGGCCCAGAACTGATGCCTACTTCCTGCCTCCTTCCCCTAAGGAGTTTGTGCTGAGCAGAGAGAGTAACTCTGAGGGCCAACACTGGAGCTTCCTGCTTCTGTATCTCCAGAAAACAGGCGTTGCTTAATAAATGCTCCGTAAACGCAGGGTGAGGATGAGAACGTAGACAGGAAGCCATCTGAGGACGGGTCGGAGCAAAACGCAGGGAAATGCCTGAGCACTCAGGAGATGTCACCCAGGGCCCCCAGCTCTTGCTCCCTTAGAACTGCGGAGGCGCCTACCCGCCCCATGCCACCCGATGCTTAGCTCTGAGAGGCAGTGCAGGGCAGTGGCGAAGCTGGAGGATGCAGGCCAGCCAATGGGGTCCAACCGTGCAGCTCGTCAAACTCCTTGAGCACCAACCACCTCAGGAGCCCTCAGTGCTCCTGTTCTGACAGCACCCACCTTGTAGGGAGTTATGAGGACGTGGTGAGTTGACACATCTAACATGCTCAGAAATGGGTCTGTTACCCTGGGACCCAAGCTCAGAGCTTTGAGATGACCCGCTCAGGGCGGAAGCACCCGGGCACGGCTCTGGTCACCACCAAGCAAGGTATACATCCCCGATTCCAGAACACAGAAGGCGAGCTGCATTTGGACTTTGGACCTGGAAACCTAAATCCTTTGGTCCCACCCTGGCTGCCCCCCCCCCCCCCGTCCCCTCCCCACCCCCACCCGGCTGTGGCCTCTGGCACATTCCTCATCTGAAGAACAGATTGCTGCATCCGCTCACAGAAAGCAGAAAGCTGTCCTCCTTGGGTACCATAAATGCTACATAGCTATTTTTATTTAAATGAGTGAATTACAGTCTCTGCCACCCTTACATGCCCCTGCCAGACAAGCACTCTGCATGTTTCTGTTAGATTCCTCACCCAGGCCCTCCCCACATCTTTCCCATTTTTTCCCCCTCCCCGCTTTGTGTTTGGTGCCCTCAGCTCTGCTCACCCAGCTGGGCTTCTGGTGCCGGGGGAATTGGAAACTGCAGACAAGCTTTGCAGAATGCAAGCTCCCACGGTAGACAGTGGCCCCCACCCTGGGGCTTTGCCTGGTGGGACAAGGGACAACACTGGGAACAACACCCCCTGCCTCACATTTCCCTTCCTGCCCGCGATTCCGCCTGCCTGTGTACGGTTCTGAGGATCACAGTGGCATGAGCTGTACCACATATGCTGCTACCCTTGAACAAGACAAGCACTGGCTGAACCACATACCAGCGCACAGGCAAGGATACCAGGCAGCCTGGGTTTGAATCCTGCTGCTGCCATGGAAAAGCTGTGTGACTTTGGGCAAATGTGTCGACCTCTCTGTGCCTCCATTTCCTTAGAGCTATAAAATGGGGAAACTCAATGGCACTTGGCTCTGTCTGACCTTTGTTCTGGAAGTGAGTTCTTTTCTGAGCCCTGCCGGGCACCTGCAGGGTCAAGTAGGAGGCAGAGCAATACCCAGGCTCAGATGAGAAGGAGCCTCTGTGGCCAAGGTGGTGAATATGGAAGAAAAGGAGTGCTGTAGCTTCGTGTTCCTAGGGCACTGTCATTCCCTAGGCCTTCAGCTCCGGAAAGGGAGCTGTCTCCCTGGAGAGAAGTAGCTGAGAGGGGAGGAGGGAGGGAGAGGCAGGGCCTCCCCACTGCAGAAACAGGAGAGTGTAATTTGTCTCCCTGCTTTGTAGACAAGGTTCCCAGGGGCTGAACAACTTGCCCAAAGCACTCTCTCCTCCGACAGGGCAGGGGCCCTGGGAAGGAACAAGTCACTTTTCCTGAGTTTGGGTCCCTTCTCCTATAAATGGAGACTGTCTCCTCCCCACCTCCCCCACTCCCGCCCCTGCCCAGGGTCCCGCAGAAGATACATTAAAAACCTGAGAGTGAGAAGGAGTTTGTGTGACAAACTGCCACTGTATGCTACTCTCAGGCCTGGGAACTCAGGAGCAGAGAGTGGATCCTGCCACTCCACAAGCTAGCTGTGCAACCTTGGGCAATTGCTTGATATCTCTGAACCTGAGCTTCCATCTGTGCAAAAGGAGGATAATAACAGCTAAGATCAAGGTGACAGTAGTTGAAAAAGCTCTTTGAAAAGCACTAAAACACCATACAAGTAATACAAGTAAAACCCCAAGGCCAGTAATACTAGTTAACTTCTATAGAGAAGAATAAAAGTTCATAATGTTGGTGATGATGGTGATAAGAGTTTCTATCACGAGAATGTGGCGAAGAGATGGCTAGTCTTTTAAAAAGTCAACAGAGTAACAAGAAGGTGCTGCTCCCGAAAGGCAAGTTCTAGCTCAGGTTCAAAGCACACCCTGTGTTCCGCTTTAGCAGAAACGTGTCGGACTTCATGAAAAAATGAAACCGAGGGCTGTGTCTTCCCTTTGCCAGGCAAGATGGAAAAGAGGCACAGTTCTCCCCCTGCCGTAGCTCCCTGCCTGTCCCTGCACTGTCTGGAAAGACAGACCAGGCTCTGTGCAGAGCAAACACGGTGGCCAGCCGCTCCCACCCTCCAACCAAGAGGCGGCTTCTGGTGGTGGCCCACATGAGACCTGCCCCAGGCCCTCCAGCCTGGCTCAGCCCCTTCCTTCCTCGGGGACAAGCACTCGGGCTCACCCCGGAGCAGCTAAGTGTTGGCGCCAAGGAAGGGGCTCTTCCCGGTTGTGCCTAGGTCCCAGACGTTGGTCTCGAATCCTATTTTAATGTACTCTCATTGCTGACTGGGGTGTCTATAGCCCCAGAGGTTTTGGAGGACACGGTCCCAGGTAATGTCAGTGGAGACGGGGTGCAGTGCAGTGTGTAAATTCACCGTTCAGGAGCCCAGGTTCAAATCCTGAGTTCGAATCCAGTACCTACGCAAACTAACTGCCTCTTGTCCAAGTGACTAAGTTGCTTTGCGCTGGGATTTGCATCTGCAAGACTGACTCTTGTGCATAATTCCAAAACCTCCAGACCTCTCGAGATGAACCATGGCTGGTAATTTTGAAGCCTGATTTGAATGAACGTAAGGCTATTTATCGAGTTCATTTGTCCCACTTGGTATGACAATTCCTATGGAGCTCTTAGTCGACGGCACTGCCCCAGACACACAGTCTGTCCGTCTGTCCCTCTGCTAGGACTCCTATAACAAAATGCCACAGACGGAGTGGCTTTAATAACAGAAACTTATTTTCTCATACTTCCGGGGGCTGGAAGTCCCAGATCAAGGTGTTGGCAGGTTTGTTTCCTCCTAAGGTCTCTCTCCTTGCCTGAAGACCACCACCTCCTTGCCATGTCCTTATATGCTATTACATGTGCATCCCTGGTGTCTGTGTGTCCAGATTGCCCAGGTGGGTTGGATGAGGGCCTGCTCTAACAACCTCATTTAACTGAACTGCCTCTTTAAAGGCTGTACCTCCAAAGACAGTCCCATTCTGAGGTGCTGGGGAGCCATCTCCAAGGGTCACGGCCAGGAGCCAGTGCAGGCACACACACAAGCCAGCACACAAGCCTGCACGTGGTGGGAGGTGCTTCCCACGGGGAGGGACTCGCTGGGTCACAAGCAGCGCTTGCTGGGTCCAAGTCACTGAGGACACACAGCCCCACCCGACACCAGTTCATCGAGCAATGCCTCTCCTAGTCATGACACAGGGTTTGCAGGCCTCTCTCACCTCTGAGAATGATTCTCAAAAAATATTCTGGGGCCCTAAGCTGGCAAAGCTGGCAGGGGTGGGGTGGGGGGCAACTTGACCTCCAAAGGCAAGTCAAGCCCTTGCCAAGGAATGACAAAAGCCTAGGTTTTTTTGTTTGTTTTTGTTTTTGCATATGTTTATGCTGTTTTCTAGTAACAAACTGAGACGTGTTCCAGATTATTCTGTTTGAACTTTGGTGGGGGTTTTCTCCAAAGTCCTGCAGCCACACCCCTTGGCCATGCTTGGCTTTTCTGTGTCTTCCGCAGCTGGAATTCCACTGGGAAGGGGGATGGGTGTGTCAGGCAGCTTCTGACCCATCTATCTGGGCTCTAGTCAAAAAAAGCCAGTCATCTAGGAAATCCACATGGAAATGGGCTCACAGATTTTTTTTTTTTAAGTATTGGAAGGGGAATGTTTCATCCTCTGAGTCAGGACATTTGGGTTTTAGCTTCAATTCTGTAACTTTGAGGTTCAGTCTCAACTTCCTGGTCTGTAAAATGGGAGCAAATGGCCTGCTCAACTGATTCCATGGTGAGCTTGGAAGGAGTGCGGGCAGTGCTGTTCCTGCCAGACCCAACATTAGATGCTTCCACAGAAGTGGTTAGCTCACAGTAAACACTCAAGAAATGTTAGCTATTACGAACTATTTTTCCATCTTTCTTGACAGTCCCCCTGATAAAGGTATTCCAAAGATGTAATGATTTAATGATTCCTGATTTTAATGATGGAGGTTGCAGAGCTGGCCTCGGGTCAGGTCCTCAGGGCAACCTCAAAGCCACCTGCCCATTCCCCACATGTGAAGAGCCAAGGAGAGGTGTTCTTGCACAGGGACATTGAGGCGGGGTGACCCCTGGCAGATCGCAGCCAAGATTCTCCAGATCTACTCAAAGGACAGAAATGACCCAGCCCTGGCATTGCTGCAAAAATGAGCAACATACCATCACCATCATCTCAGGGTCAAATTCCCCTCCTCCCGTTAAGGAAGAGCAGAGCAGCTTCTGCTTGCTGGAGAGAATGATCTGGAAAATGCAGACATGATTTGATCGGGGCAAGGCATGACCTGGTAAACACAGTCGGGGAGAGGATTCACTGCTCTAAGCCGTGACCTGGTCGACCTCTCCAGCCTGGGCCTCGGGTGCCTCACCTGCAAATGGGTGTACACGCATCTCGCTTCCCAGGATGGCCGTGAGGTCTAAAGGAGTCAACGGATACATCAGGCTCACCTCAACAGAAGTGCCCAACATATGCCCGTGCCTTCGAGGAGAGCAGGTTAGTGAAAACCCAGCAGATATTCAAGAGGCAAAGGAAGCATCAAATAAAACACATAAGGACATAAGGGGGCTGGAAGGAGAAAATGGGCTTTGCGGCCCTGGGGACGTTTTTGCTGAGTAAGCCATAACGAGGGGGCCAGTTAATGCGGCCTCAGCGCTCAGGGAGCTCAAAGGGCTTGAACAGACATGATCTCACTGGGATTTTTTATTAGCTTCTAAGGCAGGTTAACAGGTTCCTCCATCTCTGCTGAGACAGTGAAACTGCAGCTCCCCCAGCCATCCCTGACAGGGGAGAGGCCTTTCTGAGCCTACCTGGGCAGCAAAGACCCAAGATCTGGCTCCTGATCTGCAATCTATCACAAAGCAGGCATCGCAGAAAGAATTTATTTATTTATTAATAACCTTTCCTAGAGCAATACTGAAGAAATTCCGTTTCTGTTTTTCTAAGGAGCAAAAGCAGGGAGGGAAGAAGGGAGGTTTGGGGTCGGCTCTGGGCTGAATCCTGGATGTGCTTCTCAGTCTGCAAAGATGGAGCAAGCAGCTTTCTTCCGCGAGGGCGACACCGAAGACAGGCACCGTGGGGACCGTGAGGCTCTGACGAGGCACATGACTGCCCGTGGATGGCCGCTGTTGCTGTCACTGCTCCCCCGTTACACGCCTTGTCACTTCTCCTTCCCAGAGCCTCATTCCGCTCTAATCTCGGGACCATTCTGCTATCTCCCGATGCAACTCAGATGTCTGCCCTACAGTGGGAGGCTATCGGCCTTTTGATGGTTCTAAGTCCTACATCGACTCCACCCACCGATCTACCGGAGCCTCCCACTCAGAGTCCTGCATCCAAGCCCACAGCCAGGCTCGAGTAGAAGGATGAACACGAGCCTGGACATTCTGTGCAGGGAAGGGGGCCCTTCGCTGGAGGACTGCGGGGTTCCGGCCACACGGTGGGGCAGCAGGAACGGGGGCCGGCTCCCAGGCAGATACTTCCCCTCTGTGGAGGCCTCAGTTCCCCTTCACTGAAATGGGGGGCTTGGATTCCCACGTGATTGCTCAATGGAATGAGATCATGTCTGTGAAAGTGCTGAGCAGGCAGGCACTGACTTCCACTGTCCCCCCACCTCTTCGAGGGGGTATGTTCCTCTTGGGGACCGTGAAAGACAGGTGGGGGGTGGGTGGACTGTGGACCCAGGGAGCTCGCCGGGGGCCTGGTCTCGGGCATCAGCCTGGGCCGTGGGCGTGTGCCAAGGGGCCAGGAAGGAGGGGCCCAGGCCCTCGGGGTGAAGGTCGATGCTGCCCGGCCTATCTCTGCCGTTTGTGACTCCCAGCGGTCTCCTCACCACTCAGCCACTTCTTCTCCCCAGTCTCTAAAGCAAATCTGCCACCTGTGCTTGGCGACCACACAGCTCTTTCCATGGTTTCCACTTGAGAAAGTGGGAAGCTCCGCCCATCCCTCCCACACAGGCCTGGGGACAGTGGGGAACGTTCACGTTCTAGAGTCGGGGGCCGGCCAAGCCCACCTGGAAAGCTCCGCTGACATTTCCTCACATTCCAGGATAGCTCTGTGGTGCAGGCTGGACAGGCAGACCCCATGCCTGCGTGAGCCAGGGAGCCCAGAAACACCCGGGTCTGGTCTCCCACCGTGAAGCAGGCATCACGGCAGCGGCATGGGCATGCAAGGGCTCAAGGGAGTCTAGCCAGCTGCCTGGCACCCAGCATCACCCAAGTCAGATGAGCTACTTTGTCTTGTGAGAGGGGAGGCTGAGCTGGCTTCCTCTTCCGTGGGAGGGAGATAGGAAGAGCCCCTACCATGGAGGTCTCCTGAGAGAAGCAAATGAGAAGACAAGACGTTTGTAAAGCGGCCGGCACAGCAGCTAACACTTGGGAAGTGCTCGAAAAATGAGCTCTGGCCTGGCTGGAAGTCAGAGGGAGAATCTATACCCTCCAGCATGGAGCTGGGCCAGGAAGCAGGGCTGCCCAAGGAGGGGCCGGCCTCAGCCAGGAGGAGGAGAGTCCCTCTGGCCAGTGACTAAGGCCTGGCTGCGGGATCCCACGGCGCGGCAGGGCGGGGGTGGGTCCTGGCCTCGGCTGGCCCACGTTCAGGGTGATGCGTTTTTACCGTAAGGCCTGAGTAACCCCGGAGCCAGTGCAGGCCTCCTGGTCCCCAGGGCCTGATGCTCCATGGCCAGCGGTGAGAGATGCTCTGTACAAGAGGCAGAGTCCAGAGCCCTAAAAACTACAAAGGGCAGCAAAGGCGCGGTCGGGGCTGGGGCCAGGGAGGAGAGGAGGGACTCGCAGGCACGAGTCGTTTAATAAAGGCCACCCTCTGCTTACCATCTGAGGTGCGACCGGGGCTCCGCAGGTCCGGGCGCCAGGCTGTTCCGGGACAGAAGCCAAAGTCAATTAAGATCAGGGATGAGGAGGGAGGATAAACAGTGAGAGGAGGCTCATGGAGTAACAGAGAAAGAGGTGCTGGGACCCAAAACAGGGAGGGGAGAAGGCAGACAGCCCCGCGCACACACACACGGCGCACACACAGCTCATGGTATCTACACACCATCAGCTCGGTGCGGACAAGAGAAGTTCCAGATCCAGGGTGTCTACCTTCCTTCCACAGTGCCACTGGGCCAGGCCCCCCCATGCAGTCTTCTCTCCGTACACGGTGTCTCCTTGCGGTAGGAGCCAGGACCACGCGGTGGCCGGCTCGCTAGGCGGCCTCTGGAGACGGAATGCAACAGTCCATGTGCCGGCTGCCCACTGCTTTCTGAACAGCATCAGGGAAGTTAAGTAACAGCTCAGGGCCCCACTTCCTTCATCTGTGCAATGGGAACAATAATACCCACCCCTCCCCCTCCCCAAGAGGGTGCACATGAGCACTAAGGGTGTTCAGACACAGAAAGGGCTAAGAACAGGGCTACACCAATAGTGAACCCCAATGCCTGTAAGCCACTGTTTCACCCCGATTCAGCCTGTGAGGCAGATATCCTAACGCCCCCTCTCACAGCCGAGGTAAAGGGGCTCAGAGAAGATGAGCCGTGGTCACTTGTCGGTCAGCTTGGGCTGCCAGACGCATAATGCCGAATAGGCAGTTTATACAACAGAAATGTCCTTTCTCACAATTCTAGAGACTAGACAACCAAGGCACTGGAGCCTGGTTTCTTGTGAGGCTGCTTTCCATGGCTCGCAGATGGCCATCTCCCTCTGTGTCATCTTGTGGTCTTCACGGGGTGCGGGTCTGTGTCCTCCTCTCCTGTTCTTGTGAGGACACGGGTCACACTGGATTAGGATACACCCTAATGATCTCATTTAACTCAATCACGTCTTTGAAGACCCTGGGTTAAAACCATTACATTCTGAGGTCCTGGGGGTCAGGAATTCAACATACGCATTTTAGAGGGGACACAATCAGCCCCCGCTGGCCGTCAAGCTCCCCAGGTTGGTGATGAAGAAACCAGAGTGAACAAAGAAGGAAATCTGAAGGAGACCGTAGCTTTGCCGTTCTACCAGGAACTAGCGTGCGGCGAGGAGCTCTGTCTGTGAGTTTCCTACCTTGGAAGTCCTTCATCACTCGAGAGCTGCCCAAGAGAATGAAAACACCAGCACGTGCCGCATCCTCCACCACTTAAAGCACAGGTTCTTGGAAATGTCACTGGACTGTGAGACTTTCTTTTTTCCTCTTTTGTCACCAGACTCAGCATGTGGTAGGTACTCAACACATACACAGGGTGAGTCCCAGACTTGTCCAGAAACCTGCCCCCAGGTAACAAAGCTACTGAGAGGCAGGGCTGGCGAGACGCTACCGGACTTCCCCACTCTCCCAAATGTAAAAGAGGTCATCACAACTACACCCACTTCCGAGGTGAGCAAACTGAGACCCGCAGATCGGCAGGCTCTCTGAGCCTGCCTGGCCTTGGGCTGAGCGGCAGAAAGGTCAGAAAGCAGCATAGGGTTCCAGGATAAAAGAAGTTTCAAAGAGCTTGTTCACAGCTGTGTTTTACCCAGACTGTCGCCATCAGCTTTTGGGGAACAGTAACTATCTCTTCCCACTGACCAACTGCATCTGATCTCATTGACCCGATTATTTTCCCATAAGGGAATAAGGATGCAGACATCAAAAGCCAGACATCTGGGGTCTTGAATCCATTCAACCCAGCTGTGTGACTTTGGGTGATCTACCGAACCTCTCTGAGCCTCTATTTCCTCATGCAAATGAAGAAAATACCCATCTAGTTGTTATGAGAAAAAATTGCCATGTGACAGGCCTTCACCAACAGATCACCCCTTGTCATAAATAAGACATGCATCATGAGAAAGTGACCAAGGGTTTAACTTCCCAAAGGCACTATGAAAACAAAGTCTTCATTTTAATTAATACCTATTATATAAGCGAACAGATTCATTCCTAGAGCTTGCTGCTTGAAGAAACTGGGGAAAGGGCACTCAATAACAAGGCAACAGTGTCAGGAGGGGAGAGGCATGGCCGTGCATTGAATGCAGGCGGAAGACGGCCAGACTCGCTTTTCTGTGATTTGCAGGGATGTGAGCCACACGGGAGAGCAGCCACAGACACTGTCAGATAAAAGGAAGAAACCATTCCCAAATTTGGACCCCTTGGCATTGGCCCTGTGGACAGACTGTCCCTGTGCACTCAGCTTGCTTACCTGGAAAAGTGGGATAAAAATATTCCCTGCCTTAGTCATGCCAAGCGCTTATAAGAAGGTTTGACACCCAGTAAGTGCTCAGTAAATGTAAGCCATCCTTTTTATTCCCAATTAATATTACTGATTGCCATGGTCTCTTCTCTTTCCCTCCTTGGGGATCAGCACTCACTCAGAGACAAACCACAGTTACCAAAGCAATGAAGACTGCCACCGCTTCCTGTCTACTAAATGACAAGGTCCCCTGGAAACATCTGGGAGACGTGAAGATGCTTTCTTAGCACTGAACAAATCCTTCATGCTTTGCTCTCTCCCCCACCAGACTACAGGCCACCCAAGGGCAGAGTGTGTCTCTGTGTTTGCTTATCCTTATATCCCTAGCAGTTAGAATAGTATCTAATATAAGGTCCCGTAGAATGGAAGGTGTAGCCGGTACATAACAATCACCTGGTATCTTGGGGTGAACGAGCATGAGCAGGACGGCCAGCCACCATGAGCTCCGCCCATAGCCACGTGGCCTCCTAACCCAAGCCAGGGGAGGCTGGACCCAGAGACCAGTAGTCGTTTAGCCCACAGGGGTCTGCACAAGCATCTCGTGCACCACCAACTTGTGAGGATGGCAGCGTCAGTCCTGCAGTATAGAGAAACAAACGGACACCTGGAAAGCTCGCGGGTCTCACTCTGGGCCATGGGGTTGATAAAGAGTGAGGCGGCAAGAGTCCTAGCAGCCAGCCTAGACCCCAGGACTTTCCTTCCACATCCTGCACTGAACAAAATGCTCAGTACACATGGGTTAGATGAAAGGGAGGGGGGAAAAATCAATGAATGGGATGAACAGTGGGATAATTTCCCAAAGAAAGCAGAACCCTGTGTCATTCAATGCTGGAGAAAACGGCTCAGTGGTGGGTCTGAAATGGACATCCCTTGCCAACAAACAAGAACTGGGCAGGGGACTCACTTCAGACGGAGATGACGAATCGATCAATCTTCCTGTGAGTCAGGGGAAGAGCAGGGGCCGTGATGATTCAGGCTGCCTTTGGGTCCTTCCTTCCAGGTGCGCACACACAGACAGGGTAGAGGACCTTTTCCCCCTAGCCATCAGGGACACTACCAGAAACTGCATCTCACTCGTCAGATTAGCAAAATGGTGAAAATCTGATGTGTGGAATGTGGGTAACCAGGTGGGGAAAACGGGGCTCCTGTGTACAGAGGGTGGGAGTATAATTCGGCTCTGTTGTTCTGGAAAGATTTGGCAGTACCTGTAAAATGGAGAGCGTTCATCGGGAGGCAGCAATGTCACCTTGGGGTGGGAACCCTAGAGGCGAGCTCACACATGTACCCAGGGGAACAGGAGAATGTTCCTCGAAGCACTGTTTGTGATGGGGGTGGGGGCTGGGGGACGGAAGGAAGAAAGGAAAGGCATCAAGCACAGTATCTCAAGAAGGGAAGGAGAGCCAGCCCTTGAAAACCACTTCTGACTGTTCATTGTCCCTGTTCTTCTGTCCCGACTTCCCCGGCTCTGCACTGGCTCACCCACCTCATTTTCATGTCTTATCAGCCTCCTGCCTTGCCCTCCAGGGAAAAGCAGAATTCACAGATGAAAACAGAGTGCCAGACTCCCCGGAAAGCTTTTCAATGTCCTTTGCCCAGGAGAGGTTCTCATTACAATGGGGCCTGGACCTCAGCCATGAGCCCAGGGAGGGGAGAAGCGATTTCATTCCACTTAACCCAATTTGCGGGGCCCAGAAGGCGGCTAATGAGCCGCCAGCACCCTCGGAGTCAGATACCACTTTCCAAATCAAGTTACCAAATTGGTCTTAAAACTGCTTCAAAGAGGCCAGGCGGACTGTTCCCAACGAGGCATCCTGCTGGCCATATGGCCACAGTTCCTGCCGCGGGCACCGTCTTCAGCACCGGTGACAGAGGGAACTAGCTGGCGCCCTGGTCTTTGTTCTGGGGGCCCCCATCTCCTCCAATGCCTGATCCTCCGGAGTGGAACCCAGGACACCATAAAAATCATGAGTCAGTGATGGCAGAGAGAACCAAATCACGGAAGACCCAAAGTCAGAGGAGAAAGAAGAAATTCCCACACTTGGCTGCACCCAGTGCACTCCCCAGGAAGTCTCCCAGATAAGCCACCCCAGAGCTGGCAAAGGGCCCAGTCCAGCATCCAACAGAGCACTGGACAACAGAGCCTCAAAGGTCACCTCCGGATGAGAACAGCAGTGGGCAGATGCTCTCTGTGATCTTGCTGAAGCCTCACAGGGCCCTGTGAGGTCAGGAGTCTTATCGCCCCATTTCACAGATGAAGAAACTGAGATGACAAAATGTGAGCATGGTCACGCGGCCAGCACGTGGCTCCCACAGAAACCCAGCCCGCAGCGGCCTCTTCAAAGGCTGACTGTGTTCAGCCCCTCGGTCACACCGGCTTTAGAGCTGAGATCTTGATAACTTACATTCCCTTCTCTGTAATTAAATACAAAAACAGTCCAATGAATCTTGCACAAGAGCCAGATACGCTTTCCTTAAGATACCTTCCGTGAACAATCCTAAATAAGGCACCTACTTTTTCTTGAGCACCCATGGAATGTGAAGCCCTTGACCACCTTATCCTTCATCACCTAAAAGTCCTTAAGGGCACGGGATTATTTCTGTCTTTTACAGATGAGGAGCGAGCCGCTCCAAGATGTTGAGTAATAGATGCGATGTCACACAACTATGAAGCTCCTGTCACACAGAAGGGATGAAATTCGCTTTAAACACTTAACTCAGGGTTCTCTTCCCTAGACCAAGCTACCTGTTAACCCTTCTGCCTCCAGGCTCTGTGGAAGAGTCTAGTCAACTCTACTAGCCAGGGAGAGAAAACACATCGAGACCTCTGGTTCTCAACAGTGTGATTTGGGCCCCACTCTCCAAGGGAATATTGAACAATGTCTGCAAACACTTTGGATTGTCACAACTTGGGGGTCTGAGGTTTGGAGGGACGGTACTACTGGCATCTAGTGGGCAGAGGCCAGGGGTGTGGCTACACATCCTACAGTGCACAGGACCACCCTGCAGTGAGTTATCTGGTCCAACATGTCAAGAACACTGAGGTTGCTCCAGACCTTCCACATGTCTTCGGCGTCTCTGTGTTTCTCAATACAACAAAACAGCACTCATTAATTTGCATTAAAACTTAACACGCATTATTCTTGGGGCTAACGTACCCACCGAAGCCTCGCAAAGGTTAGGCCAGAAGTGAGACTTGAGCTGATTCAGTGCAGGAAGTAATGATGCCAGGACCTCCTGAGAAATCTGCTCTACCTGAACACGGGCTGAGAGCCTGCTGGGCGTCAGGATGGATCTAGGGGTGGATCTGGGGGTGGGGCCAGGGCACAGGGGCACTCTCTGTGTCAGAGGACTTGAGTGCCTTCTCCCCAGGGAGAGCCACCAGATGGGCTGGGAAGACATTGCCTTTTATCTGGGCGACATTTCCAGACCCTCAGGCCCAAAGCCCCCACAATAGCACTTTCTCTTCTTTCAGGACCTCCGGAGAAAGGCTCCAGAGACAATAAAAAGAGAGCAGGAAAGACAGGCCATTGAGTTTGCCCAGCAGACCAGGCCCAGCTCCCTGCTTATTCCCCAAAGTCCCAAGAATAATAACCAGAGGTGAAAGGTCAGCTTGTAGAACCTCAGTGCCGGGCTCCCCAAGGGCTGCCCCAGACCAGCAGCCAGGCTGGGAGAACCGATGCCCAGCTTCAGAGCGGGATTTAATCCCAGTGGCCCTTCTCCATTGAAAAACAACAGAGCTGCAGGTGATCTGTCACTCCACCTGCTAAGCACCCCTGGGAAGCCGAGTGAGCTCTTGAACCCAGCTTACTCCACTCCACCTCACCAGTTTCCCATCACTAATCCTGGTCACCAGTACCTGGTGTGACCGCAAGAAAGCCCGGTACCCTCCTGGGCCTCAGTTTACTACTTGTAGAATGGGTGATGGCTGCTCAGTCATTAAGCATCTGTCTTCGGCTCAGGTCATGATCCCAGGGTCCTAGGATAGAGCCCCACATCAGGCTCCCTGCTCGGCAGGAAGCCTGCTTCTCCTCCTCCCACTCTGTTCCTTCTCTCGTGTGTCTCTCTCCATCAAATAAAGAAATTTAAAAAATAAAATAAAATAAAAAGTGATGCCTGGGTGACTCAGTCGGTTAAGCCACTACCTTTGGCTCAGGTCATGATCCCAGGGTCCTGGGATCGAGTCCCGCATCAGGCTCCTTGCTCTGCAGGGACCCTGCTTCTCTCTCTGCCTCTGCCGGCCACTCTGCCTGCTTGCGTGCTCGTTCTCACTCTCTCTCTCTCTCTGACAAATGAATAAATAAATAAAATCTTTCAAAAAATAAATAAAATAAAATATAATAATAATAATTAAAAAAAAACAGTTATGGGGTAAGAAACAGAGAACTGGGTCTGAACCTCTCCTGGGGTCACGGGCAGACAAATCTGGGCTGAGAGGTCAGCTCGCCGTTTGAGGCAAGTCGATCCCACCCACTTCCATGACAGGGATTGGTAGGAGCTGCTCAGAGCGAGCATCCAGCCTTCCTGCAGCCATGTGAAGAAGAACCACACCCAGGGAGAGAAGGAGCTGGGGACACAGACCACACCCCAAGGGTAGCCACAAGTCTGCGGGTGTGGAGGCCTAGAGCCTAGGCCGCCCGTGGGAAGGGAATCATGGTGGCACTGATCCCCGAACACAGGCCCCCAGGGACAGCAAATGTATGCTTCAAAGAACAAAAGGCCCAAGAAAATCCAGAGGGTCATCCCTGGAAGAGGGAGAGGGACCGCCACATCCCAAAGGGATGAAGTCCCACTACACATCTACATTCCAGAAGAGGGGCTGGCAATGGAAGGGGGGCACGTCCAGGCCTGCCAGAGGCTGGGGACAGGAGCCATGCACCAAGCCAGGAGATAGGAGATACAGAGCAAAGAGGAAAAAAAACCCAGGACCCCAAATCAGGCATCTGTTTAAGACACGACGATCATGAAATGTATCAGGATGCTCACCATCAGCGTTAAAATACCAAAATAATAATAACTTTTAAAAAAAGGAATACCCAGTTAACAGGAGACTAGAGCAACAGCAAACCAGCTCAATAAAGCATGAAGTTTCCACCACTGAAATTAAAAAAGCGAAATTTCACAGAGGATTTACTAGAGACTAGATATAATAAGGTGGCCTTTTTTGTAGGTCCACGGTTGAATGCTGGCAATTCCAGAGGCTTCAAGCTACCATTTTTAAGCACTTCACATGTATCGATCAAGTTCCCTTAGGGCATGGTGGCCAGAATCATCCCCCGCCTCCACAAAAAAGAGATGTCCGAGTCCTAATTCCCAGCGCTTGTGACTCTGTCCCCTCCCTGATAGAGGGAACTTAGCAGATATGATTCAGGCGAAGGGCCTTGAGCTGGGGATTGGCTTGGATTATCAGGGTGTGCTGATCTAATCACGGGCATCCTTGAAATCGGAGAACATGAGCAGAGAGATGAGAAGGAAGAAGAAGGATCCCTGAGAGGCACTGTACCCACTGTTGCTGGACTTGACCATGGAGGGAGGAGACCACCAGCCGAGGGTATGGGCAGCCTCTGGGAGCTGGATACAGAGCCCAGCTGACAGCCAGCAAGAAAACAGGGATCTCAGTCCTGCACGTGCCAGGACATGACGTCTGCCAACCACTGGCAGGAGCAGGGAAACAGACCCTCTAGAGTCTGCAAATGAGTGCAGCCTCTAGACACCCTGATCCCAGCCCAGAGAGAACCCTGCCAGACCTCCAACCCCACAGAACTTCATGATAATAAATGGGGCTGTGGGGTGCCAAGTCTGGGGTCATTTGTCGCAGTAGACATAGAAAACACACACACTAGGTAAAAAGCATTCACAGCCACCATCAGGTACACAGGAGAGGCAAATCACGGTGCCCCAGGCCACAGAACCAGCAAGGGGTTGGCCAGGACCTGGCGGTGGCAGGAGACCTCCAGGGACCCCTGGTCCTGCCACGTTGCTCTGCAGTCCATGGCAGAACGATTTCAAATCAAGTTCCTAGAGGACAGCAGAAGTCACTGCTGGAATTACTCTACCTGGAGTTTCTCTTGACATAGTTATTTTAAAGTGAAATGGGGGGGGGATATAAATATATATATATATATATATATATATGAACACACAACCTGTCTCAGGAAAACTAAGGGGAAAGTTCTGTCCAGCCCAGGCCTAGATGGTGGTAATAATTACAAGCCTGGAGAGACCAGGCCCAGACCTCAGCAGGCACCCACCCATCTGCTATCATGTTAACATACTAAAATGCTTCCAGAGCAGTTCAGAACTAGCTGCTTCCCCAAGACAACTCTTGTCCCACTATCTGGGTCTGCCCACAGCCCCCTGAGACCTCACAAAATGCAGGGTTCAGGACTGGCACAGCAGGAGGACCCCACATGATGGCACCACACACTCTGATTGCTCGAGCGCTATCCCCCCTGGGGAGACCCAGGGCAAGATGAAAACCAGGGATTCCAGCAGGCAGATGACCATGGACTCACCCAGAAGAAAGGAAAAACTGTCCCTCCCCCAGGCTCTGTGGCTCTGGGCGTTACACGGAAAATCCAGAGGCCCTTCCTGGTGTTGAGCCTGCGTCTCTGTCATCTCCTACCAGCCCATGGCCTTCAGCAAGCCACTGCACCTCTTCGACTCTCAGTGTCCCTCGTGGCAAAATGCAAATGTCAAGATGGCTATTCGCTGCGTCCTCAAAGGAGAGAACCTGTGGGTTCAGCCCCCACTTACTGGCCTGCAGCGGGTACACCCAGATACCTCGGAACAAGGCGTGGTGGAGTGTGGTCAGCTAGGACTGTAAGTGCTCTGGGAACCAAAGGCGTACTTTGCAGAGCACAGCATGCCCAGGGACCTGGGGGCTTGGAGAAACCCCTACCTCGCTCAGCTCAGTGCTTCCCGATGTGATCAGCTTACAGCTAACTTTTCCTGACAGCCCACCCCACGGGTCCTCTGTCCACGATGGGCGGATGCTTTTTGCTGGTGCACGTTCCCAGCTCAGATCAGGGTGTGGGGCCATGGTGCAGCTGGGGAAGGACAGAAGCCCAACCCATATAATGGGGAACTCTACAGAGTTTGGTTAAATGAGAAGAAAGGTAGGAGGGAAAATCACTGAGTAGCTGAAACGGACCCCGGCCCTCTCCTCCTCGATAATCACAAAGCCACGGCAGAGACAAAGACAAAGCAAGAAGACCCTCTAGTCCAGGTCCCACAGCCAGCCCTCACAGACCGAGAAATTAAACACCAGAAAAAAGAAGGGGCTCCCACGCCATCTCACCGCCCCACATCGTTCTGTTCTACCTGGCCTCCATCTCTCCACCAGTCACATGGCCATGAGGCCTGCTCTGCCCGCCTCACTGCAGGGAGGGACTGCTCAAGGGACACAGGCGACGGGAACTTCTCTGGGAGCGTAAGGAACATTCTGCCATGTGACGAGAGTGGCCCTCATGGAGCCCACACTGTGGCCACACACAGACTCTGGGATGAAATTACCACGCGATAAGGGCACCTGGGGGCTCACTCTTCAGGCATCTGCCTTTGGCTCAGGTCGTGATCTCAGGGTCCTGGGATGGAGCCCCACCCACATCAGGCTCCCTGCTCAGCAGAAAGCCTGCTTCTCACTCTCCCTCTGCCACTCCCCCTGCTTGTGCGCTTGCTCTCTGTCTCTCTATCAAACAAATAAATAAAATCTTTTAAAAAGAAAAAGAAATAACAAGGTGCAACCCAAGATACCACCCATTTGTAAGAACAGCCTGGGACTTTCATTCATTTCCAGGGACATTTACACCTTCTCCAAGTTCTTGGCTTTGAGAACAAATGGCCTGACTGTTTTTCTTTAAAAACTTTAACAGAGAAAAAGGAATCTTACAGGTAACCTATCTATGCAGTCTGTCTTACTGGGAGTTTTCAAATTTGGAGCCAAAGGATGTAAGCCCAGGAGAAGGCCCTGAGTTCCCATCGTGAGCCCTCATATTTTCTTGGGCTTCTGCTGTTCATCTTGAATGGGGTGCCATGCATACAGCGTTGACATGAGTTCAGTGTCATCTCTGGCCAAGAAGAAACCTGATAGGATCCAGGCTCTTCCGTCCCAGAATGGGACCCCCTCGGGCCGGAAGCCATGTGCAGTCACACACTTCTCCTGGAAAGTGATGAGATTTTTAACTTCGCTCCCATGCGATCATGGTCGATTCCTCTTAGCCTCCGCTAGGGGTGGCACCAAATCCAGAATGGGAGGGGCACAGGGGGCAAGGAGAACCCTGGACCCCACACCAACCCCACCTCTATGCAAAGACACATCACTGGCTGAATGGCTCCTCTCCCGGGAAACACCCCGGGACGTGGCCTGAGGCGGCAGCAAAGGCGGGCACAGCCAGTGGCCTTGGCCTGGCGTGAAAGAGGTGAGTTTTAGAAGGCCCAGGACATGTGCCAGGAGGAAAGGAACAGAGAGAGGCTGCCATCACTCCATCCATCTCCAAACAGGTTTTGAGGAGGTCAGAGCACATGAAAGGTCATGACTGGGGACGAAAGAAACACAGTGGGTCACGTTCCAGCTCTATCACTTTCTCAGTGAGCGACACTGAACAATGTCTCAGCTTCAGTCTGAACGTAAGTAGCATGGCTGTGTGGTGCTCCGAAAGATGACAGCCAATAAGGCAGGTATAAGCATCTTCAGACAGGCACGCGAGACCTTCCAGCTCCTTGTCCTTGCTCACAGTCTGCTTGCAGAGGCCCAGCGGGTGCCCCAGCAAAGTGCCTGAACCAGAGAAGATGACGACCCAGCAAACGGTGCAAATGGCAAGCCCACATGGGTGGGTGACTCAGTCTGGGCTGAAAACAGGGACAGTAAGTGGGACAATAGTGGTCATTTTCCCAATCTGCACATTCTTTCCTGTGCAAAGCTCTGCCAAAGCGTCCGTATGAACACAGACGGAGACTCCAAGCCAAGGCAAGCTGGGTGTCTAGGAGGAAGATGCTACTCTGGGCGGGGGGGGTAGGTGGTCTGCAGAGGGGGAGCTGTGCCAGGTCACAAAGAAGGGTATGTCCTCATGCCAGGCGGCAGGGCAGACACCTGCTCAGCCTCTACCGTCAGGGTGCCCACCACTCGAAGGTGCCAACAAGCCCCCCACTCACACAGAAGCAGGAGAGGGAACAGTCTGGCCCTGCACACGGCCAGCACTGGGCAGCACTGACAGGCCCCTGTGGCCTTTGAGGAGGAACCCTCAAGGGGGTAGGGATGCACGTCCCCAAAGCCAGAGCCTGCAGGCCTGGCCTGGGCCAAAAGGAGGGAAGGAGGTGCAGATCTGACAGTCCACCAGGCTCACAGCATAGCCAGAATTGGGGCAGCCATAGGAAGTCAGCAGCCACACCCCACACAGGCTTCCTCCTTTCTAAGAAAGACCATCAAAGCGCAGCAAAGGTGGCTGACAGGGTGGGGAGCTCCTAGCACAAACAGCCCCTTCTGGGCTCCAGTCACGCTCAGAGAAAAGCACCGCCTGCCCCACGCACATCCCAAGGACACCGCTCGCCTGGACCCCCTCCAGCATCACCTCACCATCTGGCCACCCCTGCCAGGAGTCTCCTTCTGAGCCCCCAGCCCCCACCCACACTGTTAAGCATCTTCGGGTCACTCACAGCGAGTTGCCAGGTCTGGTCAAACCCACCTGACCCAGGATGGCCACAACAACCCCGGCCCATCGCAGCGTGCACTGTATGCTGAACCCTGTTCTCCGTCCCTTAGGGAAGACCTGACTGCGGTAAACATTCACAATGACCCCAAGGGCTGAGTACTCTTACTACTTCATTTCACAGGTAAGATAACTGAGGTTCAGCAACGTTAAGTCACCTGCCCCTCCCTGTGTCTGCAGGCCGTGCACACCTTACCTTCCCCTGTGCTCTGTGCACCCAGAACCTTGGTTTAAATATGACTCTGACTTGACCGACACTGACCTCGGGCAAGGCCCTCGCTCTCTGTCCTTGAAGCTTCACTTCCTCCTCTGCAACAGGGGATGTTAACATTGGTCCTTGCAGGGGCTGTCTCAGTGTCAGTGAATGCAAACCCCCACCCCAGGGCCCTGCTCGCAGTAGGTACTAGAAATGGCAGCTGCTCCATCCAGGGGCACCTAGAGGAGACCTGCACACATGCACACAGACTGACCTAACTTCTCTTAAAAAAAAAAAGCAGCAAAGTAACCGTCAGAAACAAACAGCGATGGGGCAACAGCACAGGACAGCAGCACGTGCACACTAAACAGCACACTGATCACCTCCTTCCCGAGGGAAGGGGGGCTTAAGAAAGAAGAGGAAACCGAAGAGGGCCTGGGCAGACGCTGGAGCATCTGGAGGAAGCCATGATAACAAAACAGGACTGCCCGAGGTCACCCTTCACCCAAGCTCACCTGGCGCACAGTGACCAAAGTGGAGATTGGAGAAGCAATGACCAGAATGTCAACTCTGCCCCAGCTCTCAGTTCCCCAGTAAACCGCTGACAAGTGAACACCATGAATGTAGCTCCAATCACCTTCCCAGCACCTCCGCGTGGCCCTGCATCCCCAGAGTGAAGTCTTAGTGCTGAAAGCTGTTGAGGGAACCTGTAAACCACCCCTGCAGGCATAAGGGGAGCTTTGCTGGCTGAAGGAAGTGGTCTGGAATCATCCAGAGCTCAGACCTTTCTGGGGAGGAGGCGGCACGGAGGGAAGGGTTCTGGGAGGCCAAACTCCCTGTGGGCACCACCTACCCCACCTCCAGGCTGGTGGCTTGAGGGAGATGAAGATGGGGCCGTCTCATTGACCGCCCTTTGCCAAGACGAGTACCCAAAGGTGTCTGAGAAATTTCGTCAAATGACTGACTGAGCAGGATCGTGCCCCCCAGAGGAACTTCACGTGGTCACCGCCGCTTGGTGAAATGCCCGAGAGACGGAAGCTCTTCTGCCCCTCTGCAAATACGAAAGCCACCTGCTCAGTTACGTTCAGCAGACAGCCAATACCAGGGCAAAGGAGACCCGCCATGGTGCAGAGAAAGGGGCTGGCTGCGCACCCCGTGACCAAAGCCCGTCCCGTGACTCCTAGTGTCAACTTATGGGCAGCACGCAGCTCTGTGAACAGTCACGGTTAGGTGACAGCTTGCTCTGCCCAGCTCACCTGGCCCTCTCGCCTTATGAGACACAAGTGACAACCCTCACATTTCATGGATAAAGAACACAGGACCCGAGGAGCTAAGCAAACGTGGCTAGGGTCACTCATCTAGAAAGCGGCGGTGGCAAGACCTGCTCCCAGCTCTGTCGACCTCCCACGCCCAGGCTCTTCACCATGGTCAGGCCCAGAAGACACAGGGAGCAGACCAAACAGAACCCCTCTGGTCTCGGGGTGGCCACACCTGAGCAAGCGTCTCTAGGGTCTGTCCCCCCCAAACCCAGGAAGACCTCTCTCTGCCCCACCAGTCCTCACCGGCCTCCCTGTCTCCAGCCCACCCACAGGCACACAGGGTCTTCACTCCTCCAGAGCCCTCAGCCAAGGGACCCATGCTCACAGGGCCAGTGGCACTCTCCATGGGAAAGTGGGAAGCAGGGCCAAGTCTCCTCGCTAAACCCAGCACACAAAGGCACTTTACGACATCAGGGACACTGAGCTGCACAACGGATCCATTCCCATCTATAGAACAGGAATAAAACCATCAACCTCCGGGGTTGTTGGGAGAATACGATAACCCATGAAAAGAACTACTAACTAGGGTTTGTGTTCTTGTAAATATATTCCTAATTCCTAAATTTCTACAGGTGGGAAACGGGAAAGTAAAAATTAAATAGGCCAGTCCCTTAGCACGCTGCACCTCACGCACTGGGGGCATATAGACGTGTGTGGACGAGCATGTGTTTGTGTGGGATGTGCGTTTGTGTTCATGCACATATCAAGACAGAGGGGTGTGTGTGTGTGGTTGTTTTTCCACTGACGATGGGGACACAGCCTTGAGTGTGGTTAGCAGGGCTGTAACTTGGACTCGTCAGGCAAACTGCCCCCAAAACAGCTGACCTGCACAGGGTTAACTGGAGTCCAGTGATGTGCCCATGGAAGGCGAGGATGCGGCCATTTCTGGGGGGACTGTGATAAAGCTGGTGCTTGGAGGGGAGAATGCTGGGCTGGCCTCCAAGTGTTCATGTTCATCTTGCAGACAGGACAGAAAGAAGACTCATGCATTCCAAAATTCTGCATGCCATACACTGTCCGTGATCACTGCGGGAAATTCGTCTCAGCCTTCCTTTTATCGTCCCTTTATCCCTTCGTCCATCTCTCTGCCAGCAGAGGGGCAGAAAGGAAGGAGCTAAAACCTACAGAGGAGAGGCAAGTCAGTGCACACCTGCCAGGATTGGGGGAGGAACAGAAGCGTGGCCTGATGGTCTGAGCTGCCCACCTGCACCCCAGAGGCTCCCCACACCTATGGCTGGGACCCCCTTTTGCTCCAGGCACATGCCATTCCCAGCCGGGACGCAGGCCCTGCTCCAAATGTCCCTTCCCATCCACAGCCAAAGCCCTGGGGGGTGGTGTTCCTGGGAACCTGGAGAACGTTCAGGAGAGGAAGCCCAGGGATGTGGCAGGAGGAGGAAACGGGGCAGAGCGACCTGCCAAGTCTTCCAGAGGAAATGAGTAACCCGTTGTTAGGCAGTTACACAACGCCAAGCGAGGAAGTGGCATTGTCTGAGGACCGGCCACGGGCCTTACATAACAAGCACCCCCTCACACTCTGGCCATGGCCGTATTTGGGGATTGGCAAAAACATCTGATGAGCACCTCTACCCTGTGTAAACACTGGCTTTATTAGGGTGGTAGAGAGAGGTCTGGCTCACAGGCCTGCTTGGCTCAGGACTGACAGTGAATCTGACTCCACGTCTCTGGGGCCCCCCTTTGGCGGCGTGCACCCACTGGGTGGCTGGGTGGCTCGGTGCTTAATGTGGGCTCGGGGTGGGGCCCAGGCTCCCGGCCTCCACCACCCCGCACACCCCGATCCCCAACACCGTGATGTGAAATCGGACAAAGACCTCCCTGGGGGGCAGCGAGCAGAGGAGAGAGGCATGGAAATGAGAAACGCTAAGTTCTTGCTGCAGTCGTAGGAAGCTGCTAGCAGACTTGGACAGAATCTTCAAACTCAGGTGAATTCAAGTGACACGGTCATGGGTCTCAATGCCAGTGACAAGGCAGAGAGATAAGGATTCAGTTCCCAGCAGCCTGCAAGTCCGTCCGCTGCTCTGCACGTAGGTATGGAGCGCAGGTACGAGGGTGGGAAGAAACCCGCAGTGCCCCACACTGGGGCCTGCAGGTGGCCTGCTCGAGCCCCTGCACTCATGGTGTCCCTTCTGACTGAGAACCTGCCAAGGTTCTCATACACACCATCATACACACGTACATGCGGACACTTACACGGGCACTTACGCATGCTCCGATACATGGCCTTTATTTTGAAAGCTGGGAAAACAAACACAGAGAGGTGAAGTTCTCTGGCTAATATGAAACCTTGGGTCAGATCTGTTTTACTCTCCACAAAAAGGATCTGTCCCCTTCCGTTGGTTAGTTGAATTTTTTTTTATTTAAGTAGGCTCTTCACCCGGTGTAGGGCTCGAACTCATGACCCTGCAATCAAGAGCCACATGCTCTACTGACTGAGCTGGCCAGGCACCCTTATTATATTTCTTAAAATAATCACAAACTTAGACAAAAGTTGGGAGCACGGTGCAAATTATGTTTCCTTACACCACGTGGGACCATGTGGCTGGCCAAGGCCCCAGTGCCTCAGAATACTTGGGTGGCTACTTTCCAAAGGAGGGTCTTTTCCTGAGAACCACAGCCCACCAGCATGACCAGGAAGGGGACGCAGACACACACAAACGTCACATCCTCTGTCCATGCGAATCAGTGGAGGGTCCACAAGGGAGCCCTGCAACAAACTGTCACAATTCATCCCTCTCCTCGAACCTGGAACCGGTTGTCTGTCTGTCCTTCACTCTCATGACCTTGATGCTTCTCAAGGTTATAGGACCATTAGGTCGAAGCATGTCCCGCAGTTTGGGTCTGTGAGATAATTTCTCACGATTGGATTCACAGTGTGCATCTTCATTAACTTTTCCCTTTTTTTTTTTTTTTTTTTTTTTTTTTGCATAATTGCAAAGCCAGAGCCGGAGGGAAGACTTCCTGGACAAAAGTAAATCATCTCAGTCAGCTGTGATGACAGCCTTCACCCAGGCCTTTTTCACCAGGCGCAGGAAGGCAGCGGAGGGTAGCCTCTGACCCAGAGCAGTGAGCAGTTGGGGTGGGGGGGGCCGCGGCGCTCAGAGTCTACACAGCCAAGGAGATGCTAGCATCTTTCTCTCATACCAGCTTTGCTTATAAATAAAAATAAAAAAGAAAGAAAAAGAAAAGAGAGAGAAAAAGACAAACCTCAGAGTTCAGTTTAAAAAGACCTTTCATGCGATGCCAGGCCTCTCCCTTTCCCACCCCCTGCCTCTGTTGCAAAGTACAATACATATGTTTATCTTGCTCCTAAGAAGGGGTATATTAAAATACTTGAGGATTTTCCCCTCCTAACCCTGGCGTGCTGGCTCCTACTGGCTGCAGAGCCACGTATAATGAAGTGAAAAGCAGCAGTCAATTATGGCTTTTGCAAACACAGGGATCTTTCCTGAGGTTGGAAGTCACATCACTTGAAAGGCCGACTTTCTTCAAACTTCCAGGAACTGAGTGGCCCAGAGCCCGTCTATTTAAAGGTCAACCCAGCCCTGCTGTATTTGGAGGGCTGCCGCGGGCACAAGCTTATTCTCGGCCCCTGTCCGCAGCCACCGCAGCGGGCCAGGCTGTGAGTAGTGCTGTGTCCCTTCAGAGGGAAGGGACGGGATGCCAGAGTCAGAGGCAGGGCCAGAGAGACAGGGAAGATGCCGCTATCAGTCACCTCCCCCCTGCTCACTGTGCCCTTCTGAGGGATGGCAGTGGGAGCTGGACTTCACAGAGTCAACGCCCTCAGGGCTGACCCTTGGAAGCAACAGCCACAACACCGAATTGAGCCTAGTCCCAATTTCCTGGGATGTGATGGTTCTTAGGTTCCCCCTTTTAGCTCAGCTCTGTGGGCCCGAGCTCTGGCAGGGACAGATGGCCCCTGAGCCGCCATGAGACCAGAGGGGCGACAGCCTAGTTCACCCACCGAAGTTCACGCACACAGCTCTGCGTTTACGAATCCCCTGTGCTTGCCTGGGAGTTCCTTACTCTTCCAGCTGCTGGCCGATACAGAGCGGCCAGGTTATTGGGACACCATCGCTGACAGCGTCCCTAAAACGTGCCCCGCATTCTATGGGGGAGCGGCTGGCTCAGCTTCCCAGCCCAAGCTGTCCTGCTGGGGAAGGAACGGGGCTAGAAGCCAAGTCTGACACCGGAACACACACCCCCTCCTCACACCCACCACGTTCGCAAAGGCAGTGATGTCCTGAAGAAAAGAAGCCCTGCAGGTCCCACACTCTCTGGCAAGGAGTGTCACACTAGGAAGTCCCGACCCTGCCTGCCAGGTCCCCAAGCGTGCTTCGGAGCAGGTGGCGTCCGTGGGGTTCCTTCCGCAGGCTCAGAGAGACAAGGAAGAGCAACCCAGGAAGAAGGCACAATGTGAGCAAAAGCAATGCAACGTGAAAAGGACCTGGGTGGGTGAGAGCTGGCTGACAAGGATGAAGACCCAAGGGGCTGTGGGAGCCCAGGAGTCCTTGGGGACATTTCTGCAGCCTCTGTGAACCATGTACCGACTCAATACCCCTCACTGTCCCGGGTCACCCACCCATCCTCCCCACAGGGGCGGGGAAGAGAGATTACCGGTCCAGGTTGCGGATGAGAAAGTGTAAGGCCTGGAGAAGGAACACTACTGATCACCTGGTTGCTGGGTGGCCGGGCTTGCCCTTGACCCAGGGCTGTCTAGAACCAAGGCCAGAGTGCCTCCCAAGTGCCTTCCCAAGGCCTTTTTCTGCTGAAGTCACTGCTAACACAGGAAAGGATGCTGAGAGGGAATGGGATGGGGGCAGGGGGCCGAGAGGAAGTAGGGAGGGAGGGCGGGCGGGAGGGAGGGGAGGCAGGAGGACAGTGCCAGGACTGTGATTCAGTGCAGACCTTTCCTAATGTCTGATTAGCTTGAAAAGACTTTGAAACCAAATCCAACAAAACAAAACACTCAGTGGGCCAAGCCAGGAAGGAAGCTCAGGCAGAGAAACTCCAAGACTCAACGGCATCAGAGGGGTCCCAGGAAGGGACATTACCAGAAAGGGTCTTAGTATGCACTCCCTGGAAACAGGTCCTGAGATGGGGATTCCCTTTTTTTTTTTTTTTCTTTTTTAAGATTTTATTTATTTATTTATTTGACAGAGAAAAAGAGAGAGGGTGCGCACATGCAGGGGGAGCGGCAGGCAGAGGGAGAGGGAGAAGCAGGCTCCCCACTGAGCAGGGAGCCAGATGCGGGGCTAGATGCCAGTATCCTAGGATCATGACCTGAGCAGAAGGCAGACGCTTCACTGACTGAGCCACCCAGGCGCCCCTGGAGATGGGAATTATTTTTTGCCTATTTATTAGAGAGTATGCACAGGAGAAAGGGAGTGGGGGGTGCAGGCCGGCCTGAGGAAGGGGTGTTCAGCACAGACCTGGTCTCAGCTCGATGCCAGCCTCGGCCTGAGCCCACAGGAGTTCTGGCACATTAACGGCACCACAAAGTTTGCCCCACTTGGAAGCACAGGGGGGCTTGCCTGTTGTACCTCTGAGTCAGCAGGAGCTGGGGAGGGGGGGCTGGAGGGTGAGCAATGTCTTAGATGAGGAAACAAATCTCTGGAGCATGAAGCACTGCGAACTTCAGCAACTGGGAGGTGACTGTGCCATCCCATGAAGGGGACCTGGGTCAGAACACCAACAGCATCCACTAAATTAGTCATCACTGGATGACCAGGGGATGACCGGCAACAATAAGTGTGCCCATTTTTGAACGTTTCCTGTCTAAGCCGGACACTGGGCCTGCACTGAGTCAGCCACTCAGATGAATACTAAAGCAGCTGGGACAACAAGCTGGGACGAGGGACACCACGAAGCCTGGCACAGGTGTCCGAAGGGGGATGGGAGAGCAGGAAGGGCATATCATCCGAAAGTGGGTCTCTTCCCTGCTTCTCCCTCCTAAAGACAGACATTGTGTGATGTCACATGAAATGGGCCAAAGACACAAACTAAGTGTGCCATCCCCCTATTCAGAGAAACCCCAGCAGGATGGCCCAGGAGACGCATAGATCTTTTCAAGGGATTTTACCATCAGGCACAGTTGGTCAGAATTACCAGTTAAGCCTCCTCCTACAGTGTCTGCATACACGGAGTGTGAAATAAAAGCTAACGGCTTACCAGCTGAGCACACCTCGACCTCCACCACACGCTTAATGCCAACCTCCTAGGCCTTTCCCAGAAGCGTGGAGACTCATTTCTGAATGAGGTGCCACCTCCACATGTCCATCAACACATGGATACATAAAATGTGGTGTGGTCACACAGTGACATACTACTCAGCCATAAAAAAGAACTGAGCATTGACACACGTAAGAAGCTTCATGAACGAAACTGGGAAATACTACACCAAGTGAAATAAGCTCAGACGAAAGACCGCGTGTACAAAATGAGGGCACATACGTGACACAGACAAACGGGCAAATCCGCAGAGACAGAAGGTAGACTGGTGGTTGCCTCGGGAGTGGGGAGAAATGGGGTGACTGGTCACGGATACAGGTCACGGAATATAAAAATGCTCCAAAATAGATGGCGAGACATTCGCACAACTCCACCAACGTATTAAAACCACTGAACTGTGCGCTTGGAGTGGGTGACTTGTGGGGTATGTGAATTCTGAAGCCATGCCAATAACAGCACCCGTGCTGATACCGGCCACTGTGCGGACGTGTGAGCTGTGGCTTCCAAAACAGGCTGGGCCAGGTCTGAACAGCTCCATGAACACAGAGATGGGGGTCCCCGGACACAGTCCCCCACAGACGGAAGACCCTACTGGCTGAGAGCCAAAAGGCTTCGGAACAGCTGCTGCCCCTCCCTCCGCCCCCCAAAACTCTGACCCTCGCGATGCAACGCCACGACAGAGGGCCATGCAGCGGACAGCCTGGAGCTCTTATTTTGTCTCCCGCCCCGAGCAGTTCCTAAACAGTGGGAGTTAAATATTTATAAAGAAGTCACTGTTTAATGTTCCGTCTGTACTCACGAAGCCTGATGCAGGGAAACGTTGCCGTGACAGCTGATGATACAACCCAGGGAAGCCCGCGCGCCGGGGCGCCTGACAGTCCGCAGGACCCCAGCCTCACCTTCCCTGCCTGCTGTTTCCCGCAGAGCCGCCTTCCTCCTTCTCGGGTTGCCCTCCACACACACCCTCCACTTCCTCCCTCCCGCCCACCCAACCAGAGGAAAGAGCCCTTTGGGCCAAAAGCTGCAGGTCTCATGGATCCCGGTGAGCGCTTTGAGCCGTTCCTGGGTGAGCAGGGTGCTGCGGGGGAGCCGTCTTCGGCAGAGAAGCGGTGAATACGATGGGAGCCTCCCAACCAGGCAGCAAGAGTGCACACATGGACCAGGATCACCTTCAGAGGAACCCCCCCCAACTGTCCTCCCAGGTCAGTGCCAGGCACCAGTCTGAACATGGCATTGAGGGTAGACGCCAGGCCCCAACTCCCAGACCTCACAGCCCAGCTTCAACCTTCTCTGCCTCAGTTTCCCCAGCTGTAAAAGCCACCTGGAAGGCCTGGCTGATGGATAGAGTCACTTCTGAGCATGAAATAAGATGGGACTTAAAGGCATCAAGCACATGTAGCCATTCTCATTGTGATAGAAGGTGACCACCGCCACCTGCTTCCCCTTCCTGGCTCCAGCCTCACTCGGCTGGGACCTTGCGCTATTCTGGTCATGTGTCCCTGCCCTCCACAGTGGCCTAATCAGCAACTGGGAATGAAGGAGACAGGGTGGGGAAATGGTCTTTGTAAACCAGAAAATGCTGCTTCCTGCACACGTTAGGAGCTGTCAGTGTTGCTGGTAAACTGTAGGGAGGGGAGGGGAGCACTAGTGCTTCCTCTGTCCCTCCCAGGACTCCTTTTTGGGGCCTGCACACATCTGAGAGTGGCTCATGCGCGGAGGCTGGGTTGCTGGCTGCAATGGAGAACGGTTCCACCAGAATCCGCCTTCCCTGTTTGCCCTCCGAATTCAAACCCACCCTATGTCCCTAGGCCCAAGGTGAGGGCAGAGGGGAGGCCTTGCCCTAGTCTGCTGCCCCTTCCCTGTGCCTGCTGGGCAGGAGGTTCTGAGCCAGGCAGACCCAGACCAAGAGGCAAGGTCCCTTTCTGCAGGAACTCTCTTCCTTGCTCCGGAAGCCAGATACCGAAGGGACTCGGATGAGCACAGGCACAGAGGGAAATCAGGGGGCACGGGGACGTGCAGGCCAGGTGGGGAAGAGGGAAGAATGGGGGCAAGACCTGAGCACAAGGAACCACATGGAGAACAGGACCCAGAGAAGAGCTGCTTGACGCAAAGCCGCTTAAAGTCAGGTCCCGGTTTTCACAGTCAGGGGGCAGGTGTGTGTTGGGGGGAAGGAGGCACTTTCTCTTGAAAAGACACACGGCCAGCACCTGCTCTGGATCCTCAGTTCCACTCATTTGGCTGTGACCTTGAGCCATTGAGGTCACTTGGGCTTTACAAGAAACAGAATTATTAATATCAAATATTTTACATTCAGAACTTAATGATTTAGCATTTATAAATCACAAATGTATAAGGCATTAATTACAAATAATTATAAATGCAAATGAGGTCTGTCTTAGACTTCAATTCAAAGTTATCATTTTAAACTCCCCTCTAAATGTTGGTCATGCAAAGAATGAATCCAATGCCAAGGCCTTTCTCACCACTCGCTCTTGGCACAAAACGGAAACTCCCTTCACTCCTCATCATTAAAAGATCGTTTTACAAAAGACCTTCCTGGACTTCCTCAATCTTCCCAAGTCCTCTTCACTTTTTTAAATTCTTTAATTTCTAAATCATTTTCTTTCGGTTGCATGGAATCATCTTTTCTTTCTCCCCTCCACGTTAACTGGGCTGATTCCACCAGAGCCCCCAGGTCTCCCCGACAGCAGTCGTCAGGACCCCTGCCTGCTTCTCTCTCCTTAGGCCATAGTAAGCACCCTCTCTTTAGCCTCTAGTTCCCTTTGTAGTTGCTTCCCCTAGAATGCTTCCCCTGCCCCAGTGCCTGGCACACACAAGGTGTTAGAACTAGTATGTGTGATTCAAGGAGCCTGCCCACGGTACCTGTGCCTGCATCAGGGGACCCTGAGGTCTGGACAAAATGTGCAATGCCTGGGCACTGATCCGCCTTAGAGAGCAGAAGCCCCAGGACCCAACTCCCCCATGGAGGAGGAGGGCCCTGAGGAAGGGGGCAGCCATGAACAGGACAGATACTTACATACTTACCATAGCTGTACGTGTGTTCACCAGTCAAAAGGCAGGGTCTTTCTTGGGGCCACTGACTGGAGATGCCAACTGTCTTTCTTGCCAAATACACCCTCACCATGCAAAATCTATGATTTCTGATTTCCATTGCTCTAAAGCGGTGCAAAAGTTTAAGTCACCTGCAAAGCACATGGAATACAGACTCCTTATAATTTTACTGTGTCTTTTCCCCTCTTTTTACAGTTGTTTCGTCTCTAAGGGATTCAGTGACAACTTCTTAGCAAATCAATGTTATCTGTTCTTTCCAAAGTACTAAACTCAGTTTTCATGCAACAACTCGCTTTATACCCAGTTTTCATCAGGTTACGTGATATTTAATTACCAACACAACTAACTTTTGGCCAGTGCAGGGATCAAGGAGTGGGATAAGGCTTCTGACACACCAACAGCGAACATTTAACAGGTGTTTGCTACATGCCAGAAAACACTGTTCTAAGCATTCACATGTATTAACTCATTTAATGCTCATAAACACCCTAGAAGATAAGTACTCCTCTTCGTGCAGTTTTACAGATGAAGCCTACAGACACAGAGAGGTGACTTAACCTGCCTAAGGTCACACAGCAAGTCAGGAGCAGAACAAATGTCTTAATCTGGAAAACTGGATTTGCGGGTAGCCCAGCAGCCCCGGGGCCTTCAGGGAACTTGGGCCCTCATGCAGTTTGCTACCCAAAAAATGGGCAGCGTCCCTCCCCGGTAAGAGAGCCAAACAGAGGTCAGTGAAGAGTTTCTGTTATTCTTGCCCTGGACTGACAGATGTTTACAACGTCTGGCCATCAGCAAATGACGGATTATCGTCAGATGTGGGTGGGCTGGACACTAGCAATGAGTTTATTAGGGTGTATTTTTGTGTTATGATGACTTCTGCCTCCCTGGGCAATCTGTCTGTAGGAACACAGATACGGGGGCCCATCGACTTCTGTGTGGCTGAGGCATGAACCCTGAGTCAGTGGAGGGCAAGAAATGAGGTGGGTTCCGAGCGAAGCAGAGTTCAGGTCAGATGAACGGGGCCGGGGGCGAGGGGGTGTTGGACGGAGCATTCTCTACGCATTCTGCTTCATGTCTAGCAACCGGCCTGCTACCTCTCCCAGCGACAACAGGGGATGAAGAATCCCTCATCCGCCGGTGCGTCTGGCAGTGCAGGCGCAGGGAAGGCCTGCAAAGGGGGTGGGAAGCCTTTCCTTCTGCTTTCTGACCTGCCTAGAGACGCCCACCAGGCCCACACTGCTGGACCTGGATGGACGCACCCACACCTTAAACGGGTAAGGCCCTGAACAGAGGCCAGACAGGTCTGCCAGGTCGACAGGGAAGGTAGGTGCCTGACCTGGTCTCTCGTTATCACATCACTTTCCCTGCCCCAGGCCACAGTGCCCCTGACAGTGACTGCTGGGGGTAGGGGGCCACACACCGCCCCCCCCAGTTTCACAGAAGGAGGGAGAAGTACTCAGTTTCCAAAGGCCCAGACACACTGACACAGTGTCACTAATTCAATAACTCCGCAGACTAGAGGATCAAGAAAGGGAAATGGCTTAGCTACCTGAATCTCTTCCATGGGGTAGAAGAGGTCACCTCGCTATTTCTTAAACTAAAAAGCATCAAAGAGGAGCTCAAGGAACATTCAGCTTCTCAGTGCTGAAAAGGTGCCACACTGGAAAGTCAAGATCTACAGCGGCCCAGGTGTCTCCCGAGGTGTGGTGTCAAATAAGAGCAGTTAGGCGTCTGACTCTTGGTTTCAGCTCAGGTCGTGATCTCAGGGTGGTGAGACTGAGCCCTGTGTCAGGCTCCATGCTGAGCATGGAGTCTGCTTGGGACTCTCTCTCCCTCTCCCTCTGTTCTGCCACACGCTCTCTCTCAAATAAATAAATAAATAGATCTTTAAAAAATAAATAAATATGCATCCCAAAAAATGCCACCTTAGACTTGACTGCTCCCTTGTTTATATGGGGGCTGGTCACATCCCTGTTCACGTGCAGTCACACCACGAGGCTAGGGACGTTTACATGCCCTCAGCATGTGCTGTACGTTCTTCCTTTAGCTTCATCCACAAACAGTGCTCAGGAGCTGGGGAAACAGGCTTGGGGAGAGGAAGTGTCATAACAAGTGCCATCCTGCTGGGTAAGCAGGCAACTTAGAAGGGACGTGACATCTGCCTTCAAGAACTTGGAAGCTGTCGTCTATAAGGAGGCTGTTTAATTGGGAAGGTCCCAGGAATCAGAACCCAGAGAGCTTCGAGAAAGAGCCCACACCCCAGCAGAAGGAAGTGCATTAGAATGGTCAATGCCACCTTTCAGTGGTAGGAAGTGCCCCGTTGGTGGAGGTATTGAAGGGCACACTGGACAGACATGTGGCTGGGTTGCTACAACTGGAGAATCAAGTTATCTCATGGGCGGTTGTCCTGGACTGTGGCAGGGAGTCCACGAGCGGACCAGGTCTTAAGGATGTGCCTGCTGTGTCCTGTGTGCACTCCTCGAAGTCTCTACAACTAGCATGCTTCAAGTTCAAGTTATCTAACCTCTGTTCATCCCCTCCCACCCGCCGGAAAGCTAGATGACACATATGGCTGGCATACACAAAGTCTCCTTTCTCCATCGAGCCATCACCCAAGCATTTACAGAGGACCCGCTATGTGCCAGGCGCTGTGTGGGGAATGTGGGTAAATAACGCAAGTCTCTAGATCCTTCTACCGCCTACAGCACAATGGGGCAAGTTCATCAATGACAGGGGAAACCGATGCACATTCCTGACTCCAGACGGTGCACCAGAGCAGCTGTGGAGGCCACGAGAGCTGGTGGCATGAGCATGCCCACTGGCAAAGGAGGCCAGAGGCCACAAAGCACAAATGACTCCCTAGGTCCACCCAGTGAGTAGAGAGCCAGCCTTCAAATCCAGCCAGCTCTGTCCAGCTGCGAAGGGCACCCTCTTTCCATGACGCTGCCAGATGCCAGGAGACACGTTCCGGTACCAATAGGAGCCCCCTGTCAGGACAGTCAGAACTTGCCTCTGCCGTCTCCACTCCTCTACCCATAGCATAGCCTAGAAGGTCATTCCACCCTTTTCTTTATATTTTACCACTGGCCCGATCCAATTCCGGTGGCACCGGCCGCCCCGGATGCAGGCCAGAGCCGGGCCACGCTCTGATAACAGAGATGAAAGGCCGCTCTGCAGTGTGCTTGACATCCCAACAAATGTCAACTGCTTTCATCAGGAAAACCCCAAATTACCCGCTCTTAGGCACAGTCTTTCATCTCCCACAGGGCAAGCAGAGGCTGCTTATTAGAAAAGCTGCCTTGTCCACAATCTCGCTGGTGGGGCTGCGGGTGGGGGACACGGGCCCCGTCCCCTCTCGGAATCCTGGCACTGGCTCTCAGAGGGGCCCTACTGGCCCTGGCCGCAGGCCACCAACTAACTGGTCAGAGAGGAGCTCTGCGCTGGGCCAGCCACCGCCGCTGCAGAGGGACGGCGGTGCCAACGGACAGCCGTCCCCAGAGCTGGCTGCAGCAGCCGTCCCCAGAGCTGGCTGCAGCAGCCGTCCCCAGAGCTGGCTGCAGGAGTGCCATGCCCCGCTGAGCCGCGGCTCTGCGCCTCCCACACACACAGCCTGCGGCCCCAGGAAACGGAGGTTTGGGACCGCAAACATAAATGTACAGCAGGACTGACCAGCCCCTCTGTTTCTTCCTTCTTTCTTTTTCTCTCTCTCCTCCAGCAAAGCCGAGAGTTGAGATCTCCACATCACAGATTCCTGTGGCTACAAGGGGCCTCTTGAGGTCATCAACACGGTTCTCCCACATCAAGACAAGCCCGTCCTAAAGCTGTCACAGGAGCCAGGCCATAGTCCTCCGTGAAGGGATCTCAGGGGAGGCTGCTGGCCTGCCTTGCTGCTATGAGAGCGGTCTGCGCCTTTCTGAATCATAGCACCCGAGACATTTGATTTTCCTATGTTCTGCCAATACCTATGTCCCACTCATGACTGTGAACTCTTATGACCTCTCGGTGTCCTCAGGACCTAGCATATTGCCTGGTTCAGAGGACACGTGGGTTACGTGTGGGTGGCTGGGTGAGTGAATGGGGCGGGTAGTTGTGTCAACAAGTGGGTGGGTCGACGGGTGGGTAGGTCAGTGGGTAGATGGATTAAAGTTCAGGCAGAAAAGATAAAGACAAAAGATGGTTGCAATAAGGGGCTTGTACCAAGCACACCCACCATCAACTGTCAGAATCTTCAGGTTTGGGGGCCAAAAGGAACTTGAGGGATCCTCCAAGTGTCATCCCCCCGCCTTGTTTTGCATGAAAACAGAGACCCCCGATACAGGCTGCCGTGTCCAGGGTCACATGACTAAGAGAGAGCAAATCCACAGTAACACCTACTGCCTTGGCCACCTCGATCAGAAAGAAGAAATAGCTCTCCCACCAGCTGTCAGAACCGAAACGATGCTCACATCCCTGACTTGTACCCAGAGAGGCACCGCCTCTTACCTCCAACCCGGAAAGCTTCAGCTGCGTGCTCCTGAAAAAGTGATGGGATCCAGCAGAAGAGGGCACGGGGCCGAAGTGATGCGGCTCTTCCACCCTGATATGGCCAGATTCAGGCGACAGCCCAACAACTTCCCATCAGGAGCGTCAGCCCTGCCGCCTCTGCGCTGGATCACACACCGCTGCAGGGGGAGGCGGGATCAAGCGGAGCACCTGTGGCTTCCTCCATGACGTCTTCCTGCAATAATTCCCACCACGCAAGAAAAAAGCAGCCAAAATCCAGAAATCAGAATGAAGCTGTCCATCTCCAGCTTGGGTATGGAGAAGAGAGACAAATCAATCCCCAGTTGTTTCCTGACGGCCTCCTACATGCTCGGTCCCGGGGCTGAGCACACACAAAGGACACGTACAAGCCTAAATCCTGGACCAAGCCCACAATTCAGGTCAAGGCCTGCCTCCTGCCCCTTCATGCTCTCGTTCGGGCAGCAAATCAATACTGAGCACCAGTCACATGCCCTTCAGCTAGATTTTGGGGTTTGGGTCTGTTCTCTGCTGCATATGCCAGAATGTTGACCTTGATTCAAGGAGTGACCCTGCCACCCCTCATGTCCATATGGTGCTTTTCCATCCTTCAAGTCCAGACACAGATACGGTCAGTCAGTCCTCACAACCAGTCCAGGGAAGATGCCTGAGTGTTGTCCCGCTCTCCCACGACACATTTAGGGAAACAGAGGTGCTGCAGATTTAGGAGGCTCATCCATGATCACACAGTAGGACTGTGCTCAAACCTTCACCTTTCGTTTTCTCTCGGCTACAAATCTTTGCATCCTTGGGAGGGAAGTGAGCAGTGTGTGTTGGAAAAAGATCTCTGTAGGCAGGTGGCCAGAGTGGGCCGGGATTCAGAGGACGTGGGCATGAGGAAGGTAAGGGGCAGGCATCTCCCAAAAGGATATGAAGCTGAGGGAGGCTGAGCACAGTTCCCGACATGAGCTCATTCTGAAGCAAGGCAAAGCCAAACAAAAGCCTTTTGTGCTGGCCAGGAGGAAGAGTATGGAGAAGTGATCGGGGTCGGACCCAGATAAGCCCATATTCATGTCTGTCGGTGCCTCCCTGAGTGCCCTAACTGAGCCTCAACTTTCTCACCTGTATAATGGAAGTAACACGGCCCATCCTATCTTTATCAAATTCACTGGGGTCAAGAGTCAGACATAAAGCACATAAAGCATGTGCCCCATGTTTCCTCTTTTTACCCCTTGGAGACCTGCAGTGACGCCGGGTGTGTTTGTTGTAGTTGAGGTGAAATTCACAAAAAATAAAAGTAACCATTTTAATACACACAATTTAGCGGCATGTAGTACACCCGTGATGCCGTGTGACCACCTCTTGTCCTTCTAGAACATGTCCATCACCCCAAGGTAACACCTCATCCCCATGAAGCAGGAACACCCCATTGCCTCCCACCCCGAGCAACCACCAATCTGCATTCTGTCTCTATTCTGGATGTTTCCTAAAAATGGAATTATGCAATATGTGATCTGTCATGCCTGGCTTTTTTCAACTTTCTGAGGTTCATCCATGTTGTAACATGTATCAATACCTCCTTTACATACGAGTGCGGTCGCTTGGTCACAGGGTAATTCTACAACTAACTTTGTGAGGAGCTGCCAAGCTGTTTTCCACTGCGGCCGTCACCCTGTTACACCCCCACCAGCAATGCAGAGGGCTCCAACGTCTCCACAGCTTGGCCAGCACCTGTTATTTTCTGCTCTTTTGAAAGTATGATTACAGCCATCCTAGCAGGTAGAAAGAGAGAGCTCATGGCTTTCATTTATACCTTTCCTTAATGACTAATGAAGTCAGGCATCTTTTCATTCACCAGCCATTTGCACATTTCCTCTGGAGAAAGGTATACTGAAGTCTTTTGCTCATTTCTAAACTCGTTGTCTGTCTTTCTGTCGCCAGTGCTTCTGCTGCCTCCAGATGAACGATCTGGTAGTGATGGGCACCTCATACACAGGGGCCTGGAGCAGGGCAGCCCCGGGGGCAAGGCCCAGCCCCTCACTCAGAGAGGGTGCAGGCTCTAGAGAACACCCGGTCCCGGGATAAGCAACCCAGCAGAGCAAAGACACAGCTAACCTGGGCTGGGAAGTGGGACCTGTGAGGAAGTCGGAGGGGGTCCAAGAGAGGGCAACACTCGAGATGACTTAACACCTTCCACTGGCCTGAAGCGGCTGAGCAGGTGATTTGGAGAACCAGTGACCAGCTGGCTTCCGTCTCCACAGCACAGAAAGGGGAGGAAGGGTGCACGGCAGGTGAGCTGAAGGAAGGGCTCCCAGCCCGGAGAGCACTGTGGGGCCCCTGAACCTGACCAAATCTGTCAAGGCCTGGCACAGATCACAGACCAGCCAGGGGGCCAGTCCACCCCCACCCACGTGGCAAGCAGTGCCCCAGTGGGGCCTCCCCCTTCTCTGCTGCCATCCGCCACTAAAACACCATCTGCACCAAAGAAGTGGGACCGACCGCAGTCACACATGGCCCAGTATGAACCTGGATGCCCAATGGCTTCCTGGCGCCAAAGGGCACACACCAGGTCAAGCTTGGTGGATGAATTTTCTGATCACCAAGCTTCAGAGGGAATCCTGGTTTGAACGCTGGGTCCTGGGAGCGGATGTGAAGAGGAAGCCATGCCTGAGTCTGAGGGGTAAAGCTCGCTCTCCAAGTCGGAGGAAAGCAGAGGCACTGTGAGGACACCTGCACGGAAAGACCAGCTGGATGGGGTGATACGAGCTGAGCCCAGAGGTCGGCAAGAAAGGAAGGAGATCTAAGAGTGACCCCGTATTTGGAGTCAGTGGACCTGAATTCAAGCCTAAAGCCACCACTTAGAACTTGCAGAATTCTGGAAAATTCCTTAACCACTCACAAGCCTTTCTTTCCTCATCCATCACAAGGGGAATTATTCAATCTTCCCAGTAGGAGAGTGGTGGGATAACATGGGGGAAGGGTCAACTCCAGCTTCGTGGAGCCCTCCGCCGGCAGAGGGCCCACCTGTGTGAGCCTGGCAGCTGCTCCCTGTTCAAATCCCCACTCAGTCACCTACTCCCTGAGGGATCTTGGGCACGTGACTTAACTGCGTCAAGTCTTTGTTCATCTTTAAAATCGGAGTGGTGGTAACAGTAGCTATCACATCAGGCAACTGTAGGGTTACGTGAGTTAGCACACATGAACCACTCAAGAGGCCCAGGAGGCACCCCCCATACTGAGCTAACTCTTACGGTTCGACAGCCTTCGGGAAAGCAAACTGTCCGCGTGGCTAGTACAGATATCTGCAATGAGCTGAATGCCGGCTCCAAAGCCTCACCCTGCAGGGTCACAGAATTTTTAAACAGGGGGATCTGTTGGCTCCTCTTGATGAAGTGAAGAGACAGCCCAGAGGCCCACCTCCCTAGGGGCAGTCAGCCAGGTCTCCTCCAAAAACCAGTCCTGTTCCTGCCCCCAGCCCCATTCACCAACTGCCCACACAGCCGCGCCCATTCTTTATCCCTCACGAGACAAGCACCACCCAGAAACCTGTGGTGAACTTCAGTTAAAACAGTTTATGGCCAGGAAAGCTGCTCCTTCTGTCTTCGCCTAAGATAAGCATAATCACAGACCGGAAAGGAGCCAGGACATCACCTGCAACACTGACTCCTGGTCAAAACAGAGACGTTCTTGCCGTCCGTGAGCATGGCAGAGCAGGACCAGCATGCTCTCAGACATAGCCGGTGTTCAGCTCTAGTTCAGTGGCTATGTCTTCGGGCAAGTTCCTCAATCCCCCTGGACCTCAGTCTCCTCACCTCAGGGAATCCATGGGGGTTGTAGTGATGATAAGGCTTAAGGCACCCCAGACAGTGTCTAGTGCACAGTTTCTTCCCAGATTCCAGCCCCGCACTGCAGAGCCGCTGGAGTGACGGCTCGCTAGAACTCCAGCCCCTGTAGAGTCTCTGCGAGGCCAGCAAGTTAAGTGCTGAAAGGCAGGACCAGCAGCCACAGGGCTCTGTTACATGGGTCAGAGAAGCCATGCTCAGGCGCACTCCTGGCTGCAGCTTTCCTGGTGAGAGCTCCCAGCACAGATGTGCCTGGATCTACTCAAATGACCCCAGCCAAGAAAGCAATGTCCAATACAAGGACCATGTCTGTCAGCAAAAGGGAAAAGTTTCCAAGAGGAGCTGGGCAGATGCTGGAAACAAAAGGAGAGGTCACCTACTTCTGGGGTTCCTGCCTGTTCAGCTTCCCTGTGCCACCGATGGTTCAGATCAGGTGGAAGAGAGATGGGTGTCCAGGGTTCAGCCTACCCCAGACTCTGAGCATAATCCCCTGGCAGTGGTAACCTGTGGGACGCTGAAGAAAAGTCTGTACCCCTATCTCTTCCCAGAACCCTCGGTGGTTAACAGCACAGGCTCTCGAGTGAGACTGCTGGGGCTGGAATACCAGAGCAGCCACTTTTAGCTGTGTGACCTCAGATATTACACTCAACCTCTCTGATCCTGTTTTCCTTGCTTGTAAAATAGGGCTAATGACAGCACTGCATCTCCTAGGATGACTTCAGGAATTAAGTTCTAGAACAGATGGCCAGGACTTAACCACTAGATGAATGTCGGCTATGACTATTAGCTACTAATCTAATTATTACATCAGCCAGTCATTTGACTTCACTGATCCAACTAGTGCGGGCTTTGCAGATGTCTGTCTGATAGCGATTTCCCAGCGAAGAAGACAGTTCAGAAAGAGGGAGGCTTTAGCATTCTCTGCCACATTCCTACAAGCTCAACCATTTCTGCTCAGGATTTCACACCTGCCCCAGAGTTTCTTATCCCCAGTTTGCAGATGCAGACACCAAAATTCAGTGGCCTAGGAAACAGAAAGCAAGTCAATTCTTTCAGAACAAAAACAAGCTTCAAAAGCATCCCCTCCTGGTGCACATTTTCACCACTACCACCCCCATTTCACACACATCTACTCCCAACTCCCGGCACCCCAACCCTCTTCTCCTGAGTCGAGGGTGGAGCCTGCCTAACTAAGCACCCTGCCAACTGTTCTTCCTGCCCTAACTGTGGCAGGGTTGACCTAGGGCAAGTGTAAGCCTGAGCACAGTGTGCCTGGGCCCGCCCCTGCACCCCACCCCCAGCACCTGGCGGCTTACCCCTTGCATGCACAGCCTCTCCCCCCCATGCACAGCCTCTTCCCCCAATGCACAGCCTCTCCCCCGGCCTCATCAGAAAAACTGGCACCCACTCTGGCACCGCAGGCACACACCGAATCTTGGCCACGGTGCCCACTGCAGCACCTGCAGGGCTGACGTACAAACAATCCTTGAAGAACACGAGCACGAGTGCCCTGCTTCTCTCTGGTTCCAGAAGCCTGAGGCCCAACATTTTCCTCACCACCCTCCACTCCTGGAGGCTGGTTACTGCCTCCCAGAGGGGAGTCCTGGTTCCCTCTCTCATCCCAGCGTCTCTGCAGGGGCTGCCCACAATCCAGTTTTCCAGCACGCAAGCCTCTGCATCCCAGGACCCCACGCCCTGCGCTGCACCACCATGCCCACTAAGGACCGCACTGAGCTCCCCACCCCCCACAAGCAGAGCTGCAGTTCTTAGAGGTGCATCACGTCCACCTAGCTTTTAAAGGAAAAACAGTGGCCCATGGGTCTCCCCCCAGAGAGCTTCCCACACATGCTCAACATTATGCATGTACTAGCTCATTAAAATCTTCTCCAGATGTGAACGCTAGCTTTATTTACTCCCATTCTGCAGCTAGGGACACTGAGGCTCAGAGAAGTATCTGGTCTCGGGTTACATGCTCGTCAGCAACAAAGCCATGATGCAAACTCAGGCCTCCTCAGGCTGAGACACATCATCTGAAACACTGTATTAGACTGTTTTCCTGCTGTTTTACCCAATTTAGGGAGGGACAGGTATGCCATTCAAGTAGCTTCCTTGAGAACACAGCAGACATCCATATATACCCATTGATTATCAGAACGATAAACAGCAGCCAATCTATTAAGGGGGAAAGTGGCCTGTGTGACCCCATCCCCTTTAATTCGGAAAAGTCTCAACCAGTCTCTTGAGAATCCCTCCAGCACCGCACATGGGCTGGCCCCACACTACGGGCTTTGAAATACAAGGTGAGCCCAAACCTGGTCCTCCCATCAGAGAAGCTTCTAGGCCCATGGGAAAGACAGATCCATGCGGCAGGAGCACGCTGGAGCAGAGAGCAGGTAAATGCCTGTGAGTGAGGGGGAAGGGGCAACCAGCCCTGCGGGGGAGCCAGAGGAGGCTGGGTCTAAAGTCAAGGTCGGTGGGGACTGGGAACTACAGAAAGCACCCTATCAGGATGTCCATCCCCTCTCCCCACTTGATGGTGCCGTGCTTCACCTCCCGTGACAGATGCCCCACTGCCACACCCCTGGGTCCAGAGACCTCGGGGGACTCTTCCAGGGAAGCAGGCCAGGAAGCCGGCCGTCCCGAGAGTTCCAATCTGAAGGTCCTGGAGTGTTGAACCAGAGGTCCCCCCAGGGGTGGGGGTGGATGGAGAAGCAGGCGCGGAGCCCCAAAGATGACAGGAACAATGGCACGTGCACAAGTCACCCGGCCAACACGGCGAAGGCCGGCCAACAGAACACGAGGCCTGGGACGCCTGGAGACGACCGCACGTGAAGACCGAGGCTGGGCTGTGCTTCCTGGAGTCCTACCATATGATGCCTCCACACGTGACCCAGAAAAAGAAAAAAGGCAAATTCCAGAAAGATGAGGAAGCCACAAAATGAAGATTGAGAACGGCATGAATGATACATGATGGAATTCCCTCCCGAGTCACTGGAAGGCACAGGAACCCAACTCCAGGCTGAGGGAGGCCACTCTTGCCACGTGAATCAGCCCCTTGTTCTCTGCCGGGGAGAAAGTTAAACCAGGAAGAAGCTGGGTGTGGAACGTGCACCCTCCTCTCCTGTTCCTCCCTTCCCTCAGCCGCTGCCCCTTCCCCATCCCAGCCCCACCACTGCTTCCCTCCTTGCCGCCACCACAGATCTCTGGCTGGGACCCCACATCCACCATCCCTAGAAGGGTAACCAAGAAAACAGGGTCCTTTAAAATGCCGAGGACTTTGTGGGAAAATATAAAGATTCCCCATTTCTCTTTCTGCAGCCCAGTCTTACTGACCCAGATCTGGTCATCTGAGCTTCCGTGTAATAACCCGACTCCATCCACAATGCGGTCAGCATTGTCTGTAGGTTTTTTCCTGCTCACCAGCCCTGCCTGCCTCCCTGATGGCCACCAGGCCCATGTCCACCAGCAAACCAATGCAGTGGGGTGTAGCTTCCTATCTCCATCACACCCACCCCAACAGAGCAGTTGACCTCTGGGGTCCCTTCAGGACAACAGGACTGTCAGTGTAGCAGGCTAGCGTCAATTCCATCAGGTGGGAAGATCCAGCCTCCCATAGGGCCCCTGTGTCCATCTGGGACCAGAGGCCTGGCATCTCGCATGATAGGTCGTGATGTTTCTGGGGTAGGGAGCAGGCAGCCTGGGAAACAAGGTCAGGAGTCGCAGGGAAACTCAGAATCCCAGGTTAGGCCTTACGAGCCCGGAGCCTAAAACTGTTCTGAGGCTCTGTTTTCACACCAGTGAGGTGAGAGTCACACAGCATTTACCTCTTGGGGTTGCTAGAAGCTTTATTTAAGTCTTGGAGCATAAAAGCCATTCGATAAAGGGTAATTAATATACAAGCACCATGCCACCAACGTCCAGATATCCACACCCTCTTCGATCCTGCACCCAAGCCCTTACATTGCACAGAATGGACAGAAATAAGACTCAAACATTAGGCCATGGACGCATCATGAGAACACAGGCTTCTCCGGGCAGCCAAAGCTTCCCCTTACCTGCTGATGCCCCTCTCACCCCAACACCTGAGAACACAGGACATCAGGAGTGTCCCTAAGCCATGTCTTATCCATTCATCACACCAAAGGGGGACAGCCTGCCCTGCCCAAGCCTAAATTTCCCCTTTACCTTTTCTGCTATCGAAACATTATCTGTCCTCAGGAAAATGCAAGAAGCCAGTGCTCTCTGAATGCAAAATGCAGTGTCAGCTGAGAACCTCAAAGCCAGTGGGAGGTGTTTCTTTCAGTGCTACCCAGAGAGCTAATGAAACCCCGGGGAGGGCTTTGTTCAGCCTGCAGACAGCAGCCGGCCAGTTTCTTCCTATCTCACTCTGGCTCTCGAGGCTTTTTGCAAGAATGCCGATAACACATGGTCGGTCCACAAAGGCATCGCGGGAAAGGTGCTTGCCAGGCAGGGAAGAAGGACCAGGCTTATCCCAAGACCTGCCGTAAACTGACTGAGTGACGGTCAGCCAGTTCCTGACCGGCTCTGAAGCCCCGTGGGGTCACCTGGAAAGACCAGGGTGCCCAATGCCACCCAGGCTTCATCCAACACTTGGTAGGTGTTGGTGCCATGCTGAAGGCTTCATGTAGCATCTCGTTTAAACCAGAAGGCTGACTTCAGGCAGCTGAGATTACTGTAACAATATGCCGCAGTCAGGGGCTTCAACCACCGACCATTACTTCTCAGGGTTCTGGAGGCTAGAGTGCCAGCAGATTCTGTCCTTGGTGACGGCTGGCTTCTTGGCTGGTGGGTAGCCACCTTCTCGTGGCTCATGGGCCTCCCCTTGGTGTGAAAGCATAAAAAGAGAAACAGAGATCTGTCTTCCTGTTTTCAAAGACACTGGTCCCATCGCAGGTGGGGAGGTGGGGGCACCCTCATGACCTCCTGTGAGCTGGATCACCTCCCAAAGGCCCCACTCTGAATGCCATCCTTGAGGCTTAGGGCTTCAACATAAACATGTGGGGAAGACACAAACATTCACCTCAACGGAAGAGCTATGGTGACCCCATTTTACAGATTTGAAAACAGAGGTCAAGGGAAGTTAAGTAACTTGCCCAAGGTCATCCATCCAACAAACAAAAGGGCCAAGACTAGCACCAGACCCCCTGAAGCTACTGCACTCTGTGACCCGGGAGACTTAGACCACAGTGTCAGGTAACCCGGCACTTCCGCTCCCCACCCGCAGAACAGGGGTGACAGCAACAGCCTCCCAGTGCTGCTAGAGTGACTGAATAATGTGAGGCCATGAAAGCCACCCAACGGAAGCAAACGCATCCTCAACAAACCCACAGGGCCTGGACTTCTCAAGACAGGGCCCTGCGTGTATTAGGTGTGTGACAAAGACGAATCAAATGGGAAGACCTTACAGGGCTGTTAGGAAGGGCCACCCCTGCAGACACTTAAAAATATGCACCCTGGACGCATTCTCTTCTCCGGATGTGGCTCCCCCTGGCCCTCACCCCTGGGCACCGCGTGGTGGCCTGCACCCCATCCCCAGCAGAGACAGTGATGCCTGCAGGCGGGAGGCGTGGGCAGCCAACCACAAAGCAGGAGAGGGAGGGCATGGTAACCCCTCAGGTCCCGCATGCCCCAGGGGTAGCAGGGTGCCATCAAGTGCTGGGAGGTGGGGCTCCCAGTGCTGACTGCAGGAACACCCCGGAACAGCCAGGGTGTGGGGTCACCCGAGTCCTAGCAGGGGGTGCTCCCAGTGGAGCCTCGTGAGCACTGCCCTTCTCTATGTTCTATATTCTCCCCAAAGACCTTTATTAGTTTTACCATCAGAGAAAAGGTTTAAGAAGAAAACGGGCTATCTTGCAGTATACACATTATTTTCCCCGTACTAAATCCTAATTTTCCATTCCTAATCATTCAAAAAAGGGGAGGGGAAAAAAGCCTCAAACCTTGTGTCTGATCCTCCCTCGCCCTCTTGCTTCTCTCAGCTTTTCCACGGCATGGATCTTCCTTCCGACACTCTCTTCCCCGCACGGTCCACAAACGCCCCTGCTGCAGCCTGGCCTCCTGCTCTCCTTTACTGCTTCTGAGACACAGGCTTTGCTGGAAGCCCCATTCCTGGCTGAGACTGGCTCCTACGATGGTCACGGGGATACCCATGTCCCCCATGGTGGGGACCCGCCTGCATGGACATGGCCTCAGCCAGCCCCCCAGGAGCCAGCCTCGTGATACCCAGCCTGGCCCTGCCACCCCTGGTTTTCAGCGCACTCTCGGTGCCTTTTTCTCCACCACCCCCATCTCTGTTTTTCTCTCCACTGACCTCGCTTTGGCAGAGGGCAGCTGTGGCAGGGCCTCCTCTACACCCTAACCCTGGTCCTGCCCTCCATGCCAATCTCATCTCCTTCCAGAACTCACCCTGTTCAACAAGTAATGAGCGGATGCTGGTACCATGCACTGTCGACCGGACACAGACGCGGAGCAGGGGCGAGCATCACTCGAAGAGCTCTCCAGCTCACAGAGAGACACCTCCCAGCCCCCAGCAAGTAGAGGATCCCAGCTGGACGGCCGCAGGGCTTCCCTGATGAGGCAGAAAGCATGCATTCCTGTGCATCAAGGCCCTGGGGACACCCGCAAGTGCACCGGGAGGTTTGTGCAAAGAAGTGTCCCCCAGCACTGTTTACAGTAGCAAAAACCTGTTAACGACCCAAAACCCACCAGGCGGAGCAAACAGCAGCAGCAGCAGCGGTGGCGGCGGCATCCAAACAGAACAGAGCAGAGTGCCATGACCACGTGCCTACACAAGGCCACCACCACAGGAGTCTGCAAACAGGAGAACGGGTGCCAGAAAAGGTCTCCAGACGGATCTGTAAGAAAAGGGTGAGCCACGACGGACCACAGCCCGCCTTCAGAAGAGCGGTACTTCTGGGAAGGGAAGGAGCTGCAAGGAGAGAAGAGAGCCCACAGGCTTCCACTGTATCTCTAAATTATTCTTATTTCTTCAGAAGCAATGATCTGAATCACACAGGTCCCCTCATTTAACCCCAGTTCGTCCTGGGGTAGGAATGGGGGAGTCTGTTAAATGACCCTCTGCAGCTTCTTGCTTTGTGTCTCAGATCTGGACAGCATGCAAAGGACAACAGCCCACACCAAGCAGATTCTAGAGCCTGGCAAGTCAGTCTGAATGATGCGGGAAGCAGAGGACAGCAGAGCCGGCAGCACTCACAGTGTGTCCAGCCTCCTGGCACGGCTTCTGAGGGACACAGGGCCATCCACATCCCAGACACACTTCTCGGGCTGCCTGGTCTTAACCTTGAGGAATGTGCTTGAACCTGCCACCTATGCCGCCTCTAGACTCCACTGTCAAGAGATCAGGCTCAGCCATCACACAGTCCAACAACAGCCACATGGGCCAGCTCTCAGGCACTTTAGGGAACTCATTTGGTCCTTTCAACAAGCAGATGAGGGACAAGAGCCACAGACCACCACCACATTGAAGGACTAGAAGTCAGAGCCTCAGAAAAGTCCCAGGAACCACCTGAGATGACTCAACAAGTGGAAACAGGATAGTCACAAAAGGGACCCAACTGGCAAATCTGATTTAAGTTCAGGTTCAGAGGCTGGGAAGGGCCAGGCTTTACATCTCAGGTCTTGTAATTTTCACAAGAACCAGCTACAGGAGGAGGAAACTAAGGTCCACAAAGACCAAGTGTCCCACCCAAGGTCACACAGCCAGGAAGCCCCAAGACACACATGGTCCTTGACTTTCTAGCGTTTCCTGGGCAACCTCTTTAGAGCAGTTCTCCATCGGGAAAATTCTTTTTATGATGAGCATCATCACGTTCTCTGAAAACGCAGCAGTTTCCAGGGCTCCTGGGTGAGTGGAAAGCCGGGAGCTTGTTCTGGTTGATGTTTATTTGTTTACGTAGCCTGCTAAACCCTGTCCCTACTTCTGAGGGACTCAGAGAGCTCACCAGAGCAGCTGCTCTGGTTGGAGCCAGATAAGCCTCCATGGGGAAGGGAAGGGTCAGGGCAGTTCCTAGTAATCAGGTAGAGCTGACCCCCTCTCCCCAGAAGCCCCACCCTGTGGGGAGTCATAGATGGCGGCAGATAGGGCAGACACATAGCTGATAGGGAAAGACCCCCACCCCCAGCCGCTGTCCTGCAAAACCAGGCAATTTGAGCAGACAAAGGAAGGGGACAAAGCCTCCCCAGTGCCCACCTACCAGAGAGCAGCCAGGGCAGACTGAAGCAGATGCCACGCAGCTCCTGGCAGGTCCGCACCCGCCACCCTGAGTCCCGGGGACCGCAGACACAGATGGAGCTGGGCACAGACCAGCCCCAGCCACTGTGGCCCTTCAATGACAGCAATTTCCCTGCCCCATTCTGGGTTCCAAAGCCTTTCCCCTGAAGTTTCCATTAGCAGGAAAGGGAGAATGCATCTGCAAACTGTATCAGGCAACAAGGACCCACCCCCTTTATCCGGTTAGTCCTGAAGTCAGAATCATGGCAAAAGCTTTCTTTCTTTCTTTTCTTTTTTTTTTTTTTTTAAGGCTCCTGAGTCGGGGTGCCTGGGTGGCTCAGGCAGTTAAGCATCTGCCTTTGGCTCAGGTCATGATCTTGGGGTCCTGGGATCGAGTCCACATCCGGCTCCTTCCTCGGCGGGGAGCCTGCTTCCCTCTCTGCCTCTGCCTGCCTCTCCCCCTGCTTGTGCTCTCTCCCTCTGTGAAATACATAAATAAAATCCTTAAAAAATAAATAAATAAAGGCATCTGGGTCTTTCAAATTTCTCACACAGGCCCTTAGTCCCTCTCCCCACCTTTATAGCTGAGAATTATCCCCTCAACTTTTTCAAATATGCTCTCCTTCTCCCATGATGGCCTGCCTTGCCCACTCTGGTGGCTCCAATGCCCTTCTCAGGTTAACCAGGCCCCACAGGGAAGAGACTCAAAGTCAACCACCCTGGCCCAGACTCCCCGTGGCCAAGGCCACAGTCGTGCCCCATCACGTGAGAGCTGCTTTATGGAGCTGCTACAATCCTTTGATTGCCTCCAAACTTGCTCAGGGATGACAGGGGGTTGGGGAAAGTGTGGGAGGTCAAGCAGAGACCCTTCTGGAATCTGCTCCCTTCATTAACTTCGGAATTCCTCAGGCCAGTGTTTTCTCAAGCCTTCTTACCCCGAACACTCACCAGGGAGACGGAGCTGAAATCCTCACATCCACAGGCTCCAGCTTAAAAAGCCAGGACCCGGTTTCCTGGGATAAGGGACAGGTGAGGCCAGCAGCCACCAGGCCCCCACAGGGAGGAACTAACATTTAGAGAGGAATCACTAGCTGACCACACTGAGTTAAGAACTAGAGACTCAGCAGTGCCATGGTTCCCACTTTGCAGATAAAGAAAGTGAGGTTCAGAGAGGTTTGGGAACCAGAGCTAGGTCACACAGCTATGGAACGGCAAAGCTTCAAAACCTGGTTGTGTTTTGCTCTAAAGACCACATTCTTCCATTAATTGCAGGTATCACTCTAAGAGCGCAAGGATCTCATCTGACACTCCCTCCTCATCCTGGAGCCCTCACTGCGAGGTAGGCTGCTCCACAGCTAGCGCCTGGAGCTCAGGCAGGCCACTTAAATTAGCATTAAGGCTTGTGTGTAATTCAGGAACTGGAGATTGCAAAGGACACCAAAAAAAAGATCTAAGCTGACCTCCCTGCAGCACTGCCTTGCTAAGGCAGTCCCACCGACAAAACGCATGCACCTTTAGGATGCATTAGGGATCCACATCAAAGGTGGAGACATAGCAAGGCCTCAATAAATGTTTGCCAAATCCGTGGTAAAAGAACTAGCAATGTAAAGGTCTTCTGCATTTTCCATACAACCCCAACAAAATCACCATCCCTACACTGTCTAACAAGCTTCCTATAAAGACCACCTCCTGGGGCTCAGCTGGTAGAGTGTGCAGATCTTGATCTCGACTCGACGTTGTAAGCCCAACACGTTGGGTGTAGAGATTACTTAAAAATAAAATCTAAAAAAAACAAAAACAACAACAAAAAAAAACCCCCTACATCTTGTAACAAATTTTTCTCAATGTTTATAAGCCAGAAGTTGTTCTTTTTCAACAGCAGACAGGTTTCCCTCATTTAAAACGAAGTGCAAACTACAGCCTATGGGCCTACGGTCGGTTCTTATAAATAAAGTTTTATTGGAACACAGTCATGCCCGTTTATTTACCTACGGGCTATGCCTGCTTTCCAGACGCAGAGGCAGAACTGACTAATGGTGACAGAACTCTGTGTCCTGAAAAGCCAAAAACATTTACTACCCAGCCCTTCACAGAAAAGTCTGCCAACCCTTGACATACGCAGACAAATATAACCTACCCAGTGTGTTGGGCTAACTAGAAAGAGCAGAATTTCATACTAAAATTTTAGTAACTCGCTCATCCTCAATGCTCTTTATTTCTGTATGCCTACAAGTTCTGATCTTCTAATTCCATTTCAACACTTTATTTAAACATAGCTGGTATTCCCTGTGTGCTTATTACATGTCAGGCCCCAAATTAAGCCCTTCAATATGTTCTCTTATGTAATTCTCACAAGGAACCCATGGGCTAGGTAACATTATCCCCTATTTACCAAGGAGAAATGAGTGAAAAAGAATGAGTGAATGAGTCACCACTTGACTTCATAGGCAGAATAGTTACTATTTCATAATTCAACCTCAGACAGTGATCGAGAGGTGACTGGAAAACTCTGGGTGCTCAATAAATACAATACGTTGCCTGTGCCATGATCAGGGGCTGCCATCAATTCAAGCAGAATTACAGGATCATAAAGTGTTATCGTTCTGCGATTCTGTTTTCCCACCTAGCTTCGGAATGAGCTGTGTAGTCCCTTCACCGTGCATCCTCTGTATTTCAGGAGGATCGCGGTGAACGAGGGCGCAGACGTGTTCCGACATGAAGCAGGGTGCAGACCCATTGCGTCCGGGGCAGAGAGACATGTTCTCTGGGAACGTGGCCAGAGCCGTGCAGCCGAAGGAGCACAAACAGCAGAGGGGACTGCCCTCCAATTTGGCCCTCTTCAGGAGGGCTGTGTTTACTTGCTGTGGTCACCTCAATATCTTTGCAAAATTGGCTTTTTTCTTTTTTTATCTCAAATATCTAAGTCTTAAGCTGTGACAGCTGCACAAACAACCAGTCTCCTGCATTGTGATCTTTTCCTAATTCAAGAGAAGGTAAATATAAAACAATTTTTTTTTTAAACTCAGCCTGTCCCTCAATAACCTACAGGCACTTTGCACACCTCCCCGCACACTGAGAACCAACGTTCCAGCAGGCGAAGGGAGGCTGAAGGCTAACGGACTGGAGAGCAGGTACCAGCTTCTCTGCTCTCTCCAGAGATAAGTGATAAGTTGGGAAGCTCTCTGGATCTCTCTGAGCCTCAGTTTCTTCATATAGAAAAGGGGCACCACACCCATCTCGCTGGATTGGAAGGTTAAGCAGGCACATTTCCAGACACTAATAAGCACCAGCCACGACACGGTCCCATGGCTGTTCATTGAGAAGCCTGGGCTCCAGACCCAGTCTGGAAAATGAGTCGCAGCCCTTCCCTCAGCCTAGCCTGTGTCGACTCCAGGGGACCTGGGCTCCCCTGTTGGTAGGTCTAGGGCAATAAGCCATCTCTAGAAACGCTGGCTTGGGGTGTCTGTGTCAGTGGGACAGCGGCACTGCACCCCGAGCCCCAGGATGACTGTATGTACTGTCCACCACCACGGGTTCCCGTGAAAATAAACAAACAGAGGGTCAGGCCTGCACTAGCAGAGTCTGGGGTAACAGAGCTCGACGAGACACAGGCTCCTCCAAGCAGATAAAGATGGACTTGTGAGATAAGGAGATGAGGCCAAGCTCATGTGCCCCACGCGGAAATGCAAGCTGTCCATGTGGCTGCAAAGGGGGATGTGGAGGGGCTGCTGCAGACGCAGGAAATAGCACCAATTCACCAACAGTGGTACCAGCACCAGGACCAGGACCAGCAGGACCGGCAGCACTGCCCATGATCTAACTGATAAGACCAAGGAACACTGGGTCTACTCTGCCCAGCAACAGCCGTTTGCACCTGTCGTCCCAGACCAAGTGTTAGCACGCAGCTTTCACTCGCAAGTGTCCAGACTTAGAAAGCAGGTGGTTTCCCCACCAGTCAGGGATATGAAGGCCCAGATTAGAGAGGTAACCTGCCCGAGATCACACCGTCCTCACCAGGGACCAAGAAGGAAGCAGAAATGGGTCCCTCAGCTCCAGGCAGGGAGGCCTCGTGGCTTTGGCTTCCAAGAGAACTGTTCAAATCCTGCCTTGTGCTCAGGGGGACCTGCTCTGCCTTTCTGCGCTCCAGCTACATCAAGAGGAAAACATCAGACTAACCGTGCTTACCCCACAGGTGTGTTCTGGCCTTAGAATGGAATAGTGTCGGCCACATGTGTGGCTTAAGAAATGGTGGTCATTTCTCTGTCACTGTCCATAGGGTGCAAGCCTGCAGGTGTGGGGCAGGGACTCAGCGGCCAGAAAGGAGGGATCCAGCAGAGTCTTATTCCTGACTAGGACCATTCTGTGTCTTCTGATGCAGAGCCCACCCTTGTCTTCCCGGGAGGAGTAGGAGATAACCCAGACCACCACAATGGGTTTGTTCTGGGGAGCAACCGATAAAAAGAGAAGCGGGGTTCTGGGTCATGTGATAAGTGGGGGCACAGCTGCCACAGCGGGAGGGACAGGGAAAAGAGCAAGGGGGTCAAGAGGCCTGGGGCAGTGCTGTGCCTTGGTGTTCCCAACTCACTCTTCCAGCGGAGGCCCTCGGGTCCCCAGGACTGACCTGATCACCCCTGCAAGCCCAGCCAAGCCTCCCCATCCTCAGAGTGCTCCCAGACCTTCACCAGCCCCCTCAGAGGAGTCCCCTCTGCGTCGTGTTTGGCCATGGTATGGTGGGCAGCACACCCATCATAGGGGGCTGCAAATCCCCACCTACCCAGGGGCACAGGCTCCTCACAGGCCATAGTCTTCCAGGGGCTGGACCGCAATCCCAGCCCCCCTTCATCCTGCCTCCTCACACAGGAGTGAGTTCTTCCTGAAAGTCTGTCTCTCCCGGAGGACAAAGAGGGTACCCAGTGCTGAGGAGCCCAGGAGCATTCCTCAGCAGGCAGTGCTACACACACACACACACGCACACACACACACACACATGCACACACACACATGTCCTTCTAAAGACCTCAAAGGAATAGCCTTTACTCTTCTGCTGAACTGGCGTGATTCAGCATAAAGCTCCTGGCTTCCTGCTCAGTGTACGTCGGGTGAGTTACGCAGCCCCACCAAACCTCCCAGCTCTCAGCTGCGCGGTGCGCACACCACTGCCCCTCAGCAGGACCACTGGCTGATGAAGTTACACAGATGCTCAAAAAGAGAGTGCTTCCCTCTGTCTGACCTCTTCAGGAACACCGAAATAAAACCACTGAGAGTCACCCTGCGATCTGATCAAGCGAGATACAATAAATAACATGCCTCCAGGGCAAGACAAACCCATTTCCTGACCTCAGAGAGGCAGCTTTCCAGGGTGGGGGAGAAAGACACGCAATCAGACAACCTGTGTAAGTGAACACCACATCACATCTAGGCGCTCTGATTTAAACCTGTGGGGAGAGACCAGAGGGACAGTGTTTCCACCAGGAGATTGGGGAAAGCCTCGCTGCAAAGTGCCACTGGGCAAGAGTGGAACTGCGAACTCAGGCAGAATCGAACCCCAGGCCCCACTTCACTGTGGTCTTGCCAGCCACCCCAGGTGGTCCCAGGTGACCTGTACCGGGACATGGGTAGTTTGAGCTGCCATTGTCCTATGGGGAGCCCAGTGCTAAGGCAACATCTCTCTGTCACCAATGTCATAGTTGCCAAGTTGGGACAGGGGTGGTGGGGGTGGGGAGCCAGTCCTTCTGCTTGCCAACTGCAGAACTGCCATGGGCCCTTGTGGCCAAGTTCAAGTCTGGCTGCTCCTTCCCTCACGCGGACACAAGGCTCCTTTCCCTTGCCTGCTATTGCCTTGCCACTTGGCCCTCCCAAGGGCTCCAGGGCCTGTGATCTGTGATCAACCTTCCATGCCAACCAGCCATACCCAGTGTGAAGGCCAGCACATCCCACCTGATTCTCGTTCACGGCCCACATAATACCCACCCACTCCAGAAGCCTCTCCCTGAGCCACAGTGACGCTGCCACGTGCAAGGGTCTGCTGTGTGCCAAACACAAGCATCTATTCTGTGATCCTTGATACCAGCCCTGCAAAGAATGATGACACATCACCTCTACTGAAGAGAGAAAGGGAGAGGCATGCAGCAGTCACCTGGCCTGAGTCACACGGCAGGTACAGGGCAGAGCACCCAACCCAGGCCTTCTGGCTCCACGGGCCGCCTGACAACTCTCAACAGTATGTTTCTCGCTCTAAGCACAGAGCCACGCACACTTTCCCTATTTATTCTCAATGTCTTCATTCACTCTCCATCATGCCTTCATGCCCTTTCTGCAGCAGGAGACACTATACTCTGTCTTCCAGACCCCCGCCTTCAAGGCACTTGTGGTCTGGTGCCCAGAGACTGGCCCATGAGCCCGGCCGTCGGGGAAGGCTGACAGGCATGACAACGCACATTAGCATGGGGAACCGGGGTGGCTGCTGGAAAGCTCCTTTCAGTTTCCTGCTGTCTCCCCACGTACCCAGCATCCAGCAGACACCAGGAGGGAGGTCAGTAACTGCCATGTCCCCCTGAGAACCGGCTCCATCACTGTGACTTCTCTCGCCCCAGCCAGGCCAGTGTCCCTGAAAGTCCAGGTGGGCACCTGACAGAACACGCAGGAGCACGAGGAGGAGACGGGCCTTACCTTTCACAGGCGCCCTCAGTGAGGCTGGTAGTGACCCAAGCCAATGCTTGTGCAGATACGGCAGAGATCCCAGGCACCACAGGAAGCCACGGTCCTCTGTCCCCCACAGGGATCTGCCAGGCATTCAGCCATGGTCTTCCTGAAAACTGCCATTAACATCCAAACGTGTGCCAGGCGTGTGTGATTCCAGACCATGCTTCCTCCGCCATCATCCTCGGGCAGCTGAATGTCACTGTAAATCCATAAGGCTCAGGAAATCCCTGAACGCAGCTTCAAGCAGCTTCAAGCACAGCCATTGTAAGGGGCAACTTTTTCATTCCTTTCTGGTCCAAAGATCAGGCCTGATGGAAGAAGAAAATCATTTGTCTGTTACAATCACGGACCCAGAGCAGCAGTCGTGTTATTCTTCCTTCCTTCTGTTTGACCCTAACCTACTTAGAAGGGAACTCACTAAAAATAATGTCCTGCAGCTCTGATACCCAAACAGAGGTGTGGCAGGAAATCAGGGAGCTTTCAGGGGAGAGTCACTTTGCACAAGCACCGAAGACCTCTCAGATCCAGAACTTTCTACAGCTTGGGGCTCCCCAGAACTACCCTGAGAGGTCTGTCTGTTATAAAGATGAGGAGAAAAGGTTCAAGAAGGGGTAAGTGGCTAGCTTAGGGAGTCAGCCTGACATGCAGCCCTGAGCTCCTCCGCAGGGCTGAGAGGTCCTGGCAGTGAGCTGAGGGGGTTTGGGGTCAGCTGGTAGGAAGTAGTTCTTCGTTTTGTTTCTTTTTAAAGACAACCACAAAGCTCTGGCATCTCTCCAGGCCTCATCCTGCACAGCGAGGGCAGGGCAGACACCCGGAGGGTGTTCCCCAGGGCAGGGCTAGGGGCTTCTTTCTGTATTCATGTCTGCAGCCATCACGGAGCACCTGCTAGGTACCTGGGACTGTTCGAGGCATGCAGGGACCCTTCTGCCTCCCTGGCGTGGCGCCCTTCAATTATTCTCCAGATTAACCGAGGAAACACATAGGTGCACGATGCAGAGGGCCTGAGGCTCAACAGTCACCAGCCACCCAAAGATAATAACAGCTGCCCCGTGTGGACGGCCTATCGCTCACCCTGCTGAAAGCTCCGGCCCACCACCTGATACAATCCCCCAACCACCCTGGGACTCCTGCCTCTATTTTCCAGATAAGGAAGCAGAGGCACAGACAGCTACCTTGCTGCTAAGAGTGGAGCCGGTGTGCCCCCCAGTCCTGTGGGACCAGTGAGGATGCCTCCCTCGAGCGACTGTAGCTAAAACTACCACCAGGCATTTCAGGAGCATAACAATCCTCATCTAATCCTCCAGCAACCTCGCAGGTTACAGACCATCCCTACCCAGTTTGAGAGATGAGAAACCGGAGGCCCACAGGGTTAAGCAAATTGCCCAAGTGACACAACTGGAAAAATCATACGTCAGGGATTGGGAGTCAGGCAGCCTGGCTCCAAAGCCCATGAGTTTGGCCATGACACCAATGGTCATCACAAGCACCTGGCTTGTTCCTGTGGTAACTTCAAACACTCAGCAGCACAGCACAACACGAATTCATCATCTTACACTTTAGGAGGTCAGAAGCCTAACATAGGTCTCATCAAGGCAAAAGCAAGGGGTGGGCAGAGCTCTTTCTTCTGGAGGCTCAGTTTCCTTGCCTTTTCCACCTTCCAGAGGTGGCTCTTGGGTACCTCCACACACGGTTCCCTTCCTCCCTCTTCAAACACGGCAACATGGCATCTCTCTGACCCTGCTTCCCCCAGTGAACCTCCTTCTCTGACTCTTCAGCTTCCCTCCTCCACTTTCAAGGACCCCTAGGATTACACCAGGCCCACACAGATGACCCAAGATAACACAGTCCCTCCTGACAGGTAAGGAACATATTCACAGGGTCCCGGGGACCAGGGTGTGGACATCTCTTGGAGGACATTATCCATAAGTGTTCTTCAGTGGCCAGGGTGGGTCACAGGGTGAGCTCCCTTGGTCCCACTGAAAACCCCCTGACATAGCTTTTAGACCCAAGAGAAAGGAAGTTTAAGTTCAAAAGGAAATTTAAGTTCAAAAGTTTAAGTATCCAAACGTTTAAGTTTAACTTATTGGATAAGTTTAAGTATCCAAACGTCAGCCTCCGTGAGAGAAATACAGGGTAGTGGTTAAAACATCAACATTTGTCGTCAAACTAAGACATCCAGTAGCTATGTTACTCAGAGAAAATGGTTGTAGCCCTTAGTTTTCTTATCTGTAAGGTGGGGAGAAATCACACCTACCTACTTCTCAGAACTAGGCGGATGGCGGGAAGTCATCATCCTAAAGCCCTCAGCGTGTGGCTGGGCACATATTAGGAGTCCAGTTAGCCATTGTTTCACGCTGTAAATGGATGAGGCCTCCTGCAAGTCAAGCATGGCCTGTCCAGGGACACCTCACGCTCCTCAGATCTGACAGCAACCAGCACCAAGAGCTGGAGGCCCACGCAGCAGCCAGGAGCGGCAGGGCACCGGCATGTTGGGCCCAGACTCCTGTGGGCCGAGAGGGGCTGCTTCCAGCAGGAGTGGGCAGTGACTTGCAGTATCAGCCCCAGTCAATGGCTAGGGGAGAGGAGGAGGGACACGGTCTGTTAAATATCGACAGAGGCCCACTGGAGTCACGTCTGTTTTGTTGGATCATATACCTTAAAGCTCTGTCATGTTGGGAAGAATTATTACACGGTCTGCTGGGTATCCCTGCAGCCAAGCAGCAGACCACCACCCCCCCACCCCACAGGAGGCTCCCCCATCTTGGGGAGCATTTTCACTTCCTCTGCTATGTTGATTCCTTTCTAGGCATTTGCTTTCCCTAACAGATTGATCAAAATAAAAAAGATGGTCAGTACCCAGGACCAGCTTCTTAGTTGGCACTGGAATTCTCACACAAGCTGTCGGACAGACGATGGGAAGAAACACCTGTGACCACGCTGGGAAACCGTTGGGCATCATCCTCTAGAACTGAACGGACATGCGCCCAGTTCCATGCCTACATGTAAGTTCACAGAAATGTGTACCTGTTCACCGAAAGGTATGTCTTGGGATGTTCACGGCAGCACCACTCATAACGACCCAACATGGCAAACTACTCAAAAGCCCATCAACAGAAAGGACTTCAGAAACACACACATGGGGGCACATGGGTGCCTTAGTCAGCTGAGCACCCAGCTCCAGGTTTTAGTTCAGGTCATGATCTCAGGGTCCTGGGACTGAGCCTCACATCAGGCTCCCCGCTCAGCAGGGAGTCTGCTTGTCTCCCTCTCCTCTCTGCTCGCTCTGTCATTCTCTCTCAAATAAATAAATAATTCTTTTTTTAAGACTTTATTTATTTGAGAGAGAGAACGAGAGAGACAGAGAAAGAGGGAGTGCACAAACAGGTGGAGGGTCCGAGGGAGAAGCAGGCTCCCCACTGAGCAGGAAGCCCGATGTGGGGCTTGATCCCAGGACCCCGGAATCATGACCTGAGCTGAAGGCAGACACCTAACGGACTGAGCCACCTACGCGCCCGAAATAAATAATCTTCAGTAAATAAATAAATTAATTAATTAATTAAAATAAAAGTAAACACATAAGCAGGTTAAACGAACCTGTGCTCTGAGAAGTCAGGACAAGGTGATCCTGAGAGAGGTGTAAGGGACAGTTAGTGACTAGAAGGTGTCAGGTGTGGTTCCTGATACGCTCGTGACCTTCCATTCACACAGGTGAAACTTTTGAACTTAAATTTCCTTTTGAACTTAAACCCACGGTTTGTGAACACTTATCAAGCCGTCCATATACTTAGGATATATGGGCTTTCTAGTGCACGTCACGCCTCAATGAAAAGTTGGTTAACGTTTTTTTAATCTGTCCTGTGAAAGTACGCTTCTGGCATGCTGCAGACTCAGGGACAATCCTCAAGGCCTGGGAATCGGCACCTGCCAGCTTTCCCTGCCCCTCCGTAGGTTCACGGCCCGCTGCCTTCCAGCTGACCCTGCCCCCAGAGGGCAGGGAGGGGAACACTCTGCAAATAAACGTGTTCTGGGCTGGTGGTGCGGAATCTGGCTTGGAACTGCCACACAAGAAAACACAGCCCCCAGCCCCATTCTCTCGGCTGAGTTTCTGTCTCCTCTGCCTCCTGGGCTGTCTGGCCCAAATAGATCATTTCATTTTTGACCCTCTCTAGTTCCACCAGCAGTGGGCATTTTGAAGAAAAACAAAGACAGGTCACCTCTATTTCCTGCCCTACACTTGAGACAGCACATTTGTACACCAGCAACCCTTAAATACAGGATACACGCAGGGACACTCTGGGAACTAGAAGATTCCTGGCGTCCCGGGTTGGTCTAGAGCAGTGAACAGGGGTTCAGGGCATGGGCTGCACAAAGCCAGGTCAGCTAGCTCCTGGCACCCACATGTGAAAGCAGCACGGTCCGCAGCGGGAGCCAGAGGGAGCATCTCCCAGGTGTGCCTGGCAGCGTGCTGTCCCTCTCTGCTGCTCCGTGGGTGTGTGCACACACGCACACTCTCTGTCTCTCACTTCTCTCTCCTCCCTCTCTGCTCTTGCAACAGCGATCAGTCCCGTTGTCCATTGCAGTGCAAGCGAGCATCAATAGATGGTGACTGCAGCAGCCGTGACGCTGGCCGCGGGGCATGGCACCAGCCATCGGGGAGGACAGAGCAGCTCCCAGGTGTGAGGGTCCGGCGGGCAAGCTCTCCCACTCCGAGTGCCCCCCACTTGCTCTCTCAGGTTCGGGAGGCAAGATTTCTTTGATTACTTGTGCCACACAAGAGGGGTCTACTCCATCTTTTTCTAATGAAGGGAGAGACCGTGATTTCCCTGGCCGTATTCACATTCTTTCTCTGTGCTGCCCCGAGAGCTGGAGCCTGCCTCACCTGGGCAGATAAATCAAGGAGCTCTGTTCCCAGAGAAAGTGGCAGCTGTCCTCCTGCTGACAGACTCTATTTTTGCTTCATTTTAGTTTCCCTACCATGTGTGCGGGGAAGACACGGATCAACTGCTTTGGAATTCCCAAGCCTTCCAGCACATGCTCCCCGTGGCACTCACCCGATTCATCAATCAGGGGATGGGGGCCGTGGGGGGATGAGGTGGGGCTTGTGCGCAAAATAAACCGGGTGTGAATCGCGATGCTGTGGTCGGTCACTGGCCGTGGGCACACCCCTTAACCTCTCTGAACGTGTTTCCTTGTCTGTTTAATAAAGATAAGGAACCGCAGCGCGTGTCCTGTGGGGTTCGCACGTGGATGAGAGACGATGCGGTACTCAGCACGCGCGCCTGCCGCCGTGGGCTCACAGCTCACACAGAGCCGCAGCTTCACCCCTGACAGCCCGACCCACCAGCCAGGCATGAGAGAGGCCAAGTGAGCCCAGTCCTGTTCACTAGTGTCAGCAAGAGTCTGCTGATCCTCTGCTCCATGCAGACGCTGTGGGCTCACACAGGACAGGCGAAGGAGCCCACACAGCACGAGCCCGTACTGCACTACCTACGGGAGCTCTGCTCACACACGGACCCCACTTAGAGCCAGTCTTCAGAAACACTGGCATTCGGGTTCAGCCAGGCTCCAGAAGTCCCACGCAGCACTCAGGTCCTTAACACATGCTCCGTAAGTGCTGGCTGGAATAATGCTAGGGGCTGGAAATAATGTCACTCAAGAAAGACAGGATCCCTGCCTTCAGGGACCTTCCAGGCTGCACCAAGAGACCCAGAGAAGTGACCATGCAGACAATGTCTGTCCACCATTGAGCACACTAGGTGGTGTCCAGGCTGTGATGGTGGCGTGGCAGGAGCCAGGGCAGAGAAGGAGAGGCTGGAACATACATGAGATGTCCCTGCACATCAGAGCATGAGAAATCTTCAATTCCCTCACTGAGCAGCTGAGAAATGAGGCTCTGAGAAGTAAAGTGACTTTCCCAGGGTCCCCCAGCTAGGACCTGTGCAATGTAGAATGAGAAGCCAATGTCAAGTGAGAGGTGAGCTGGACACACAGTGCCTGGGAGAGGAGTGGCTCCTTAACCGGGAGGTGCAGTGTGCTGTCAGCAGAAGGCAGTGTGACCAGAGGTTTGCCAGGGCAGGTGAGAACCATATCTCCCGAGGGCTTGTTCAAGAGCACTGGCCACAGTAAGTTATGTCACTTCGACAACCTGTAAGGTATGAACCCATTTTCTTTCTTTCTTTCTTTCTTTCTTTCTTTCTTCCTTCCTTCCTTCCTTCCTTCCTTCCTTCCTTCCTTCCTTCCTTTCTTTTTTTAAGATTTTATTTATTTATTTGACAGAGATCACAAGTAGTCAGATAGGCAGGCGGGGGTGTGGGGGGAGCAGGATCCCCACTGAGCAGAGAGACCGATGCAGGGCTCAATCCCAGGACCCTGGGATCATGACCTGAGCTGAAGGCAGAGGCTTGAACCTACTGAGCCACCCAGGCGCCCCAGGTACGAACCCATTTTCAAATGAGGACAGGTGTCAGAGATGAGGCTGAGATATGACCCCATGCCCTCTGCCTCCAGAGCTTTTATGTTTAACCACTAGGTTGTCCTGCCAAAGAAGGGTTATGTGGCGGGAAAGACGGGGGCAGGGTGACAGGATAAGAAGGTTCCAGAAGACAGAGACAGGGAAGCAGGGGCTTGATGCTGGAAAGGTCAACGAACAGTGACTCCTCAGCCATCAACAATACCCATGCCAGCATCAGACCAGAAAGACCCCCAACGGAGCGCCCTGTCAGTAGATTCCAGTTCTTGCTTTTCCTCTGGTAAGAAGGGCCTCACATCACCCATGACCCACACCTCTCCGGGTGGCTCCTCATCAGAGTGGGCAAGTGTCCAGCTGTGGCCCAGAGTCACAACATCATCCCCACCAGCCTCAGGGCTGCCATGACAGGATTGAGGAGGTAGTCTCCCCAAAAATCAACTGACCGCTGAGTACATCTCCCTACCCGCAGGTGAGAGGACAAACTCTCTGGAAAAAACCTGTGAGCAGTGCCCGGGTGGATATGGCACTTCTCACAAACTGTCCTACAAACCTGCGAGGACGGAGGCCCCGAAAAGGTTCAGGGATCCCTATCCTAATAACAGGTTCCTGGGTTCCCTCACAATGACCTTCTGTGTCATTAGCTAGAACACACCAGAAAGGAATAACAACAGCAATTTTAAGAGAGAGAAAGAGAGGCAGATAGAGAGCAGGGAAGGGGAGGCTACACCAAGTGACAAACAGACCCAAAGCTTACTATGCAGCTGTGACACTTGGAGCTTCCTGAACCCCCATCCATATCTGCCAAACGGGTCCTGACTCACAAAGTGGGTGAGGAAATCAGAGATGGCCTGTGTAAAGCCCTTTCACGCAGTAGGTCCTTCCTTCCACCTCCCACTACAGCTTAAAGGTGATTCAGATACTGAAATGGGCTGAGAAAAGTCACAAACACTTTCCTTCCACAAATGAGAGACCTTTAAGGTTTGGGAGTATTTTTTTCCCTACTTCCTTTTGTTTGCCTTCGCTCACAAAATCCCTCTGGGAAAGGTCAGCAAAGACTCAAACATCCATCAGATCCCTGTGAACAAAGGGGGCAAAGTCCCCCGGAGCAGAGCCACCAAACAATGACTAAAGGAGGCAGCAGGACCCGCCCTTGAAGACTCAGGGTACAGATGTTCTAAGGCGTGCATGTTCTCCAAGAAAGGAACTTTGTAGGAGACTCAAGATCTCACCTGTGCCCCTGCCTACAAAGAGGTTCCCATCTCATTAAAGAAAAGGGTCATTGAGAAACCATCCACTTAAGGACTACACTAACAAATTGTAGTCCACGTACCCTGGGACCTCAGGGAGCTCCACACGGGACTGCTGATGTTTACATGACGATCACATGGGCCCTGAGAGGTATGTCAGTTGGGAAGAGGGAAAAAAATGCTCAGGGTAGGAGCAAGGGCTAATGCTTGAATTAAGGAGGAAATGAGAAACAGCGTTTACCAACAGCCAATCACAGAGCAGATCCCTTGTAATTTCGCTATTTAAAACCCATTAATGATCACAACCTGAGGGACAGGACTCACATCCCAAAATGACAGAAACAGCAGCATGGGGAGAGCAAGCCCCTTGCTCAATGTCACACAGCTAGCAAGGGAGGGAACAGAGCCCAGAGCCATGGGCTGCACGCATCCCTCGGGTCCACCCCTGCCCCAAGCCCCTACCTCTCTTTATCATCTGGATCCCATTCTGGGGCCATAAGCTCAATTCCTCAACACAGAGCTTCCCACCAGGCGCCCCTGCTGCCCCTGCTGCCCCTGCCCTTTCCCACACCCCACAGCTCACACATCCCTTAATCACCACCTTTGTTCCAACTCCTCTTTAAAACCTGGATTAGCTGGGCTTCCGTGGAGGTCACGCTGTGACTCTGGAATGCACTTCTGACTTTCACAGAAACCGGTCTTACTTCAAGCCACACAGGCACAGGTCCCTAAGTAAACTAGCGCCATCTACCTTGCCCCCAGGATGCGATGAAACCCAAAGTGGACGGTGTGGGGCAGGAGGAAGAGACCACAGAACAGAGCCCCAACAGGCTGGGCGCGAGGCACAGGGAGCCCATGCTGCGGTGCAGTACCCCAGGCACGCCAGGCGGGAAAGAGCTATATCCATCTGCCCATCTGCCAGCAAGCCCCATGCGGAAGCTCAGTGGCTCCCACTCTCCCGTCCTCCGTCCCCCCCTCAGACGGCGTACCCTGCCATGTCCCATCTCACCAGCATTAGAGGGTCAGAAGCCACAGAGCCTCTGGGCCACAAGAACACTGTCTAGAGAAAGACAGCAGAAGAAGGGAGGGAGGAGAGAAAAGGGAACAAAGGCAATCAGTAAACAGCAGAACCACGTCAGAATAGCAGTCCAGAAAAGAAGCCTAACAGGGAACTCAAGAGTCCAGAGCTCTGTGGGACCTGGGCAATGTTCCAACACTCATGGTGGTGGTGGTGGTGGTGGTGGCAGCAGTGGGGTGTGTGTGTGTGTCTGTGTGTGTCAGAGAGAGAGAGAAAGAGGGAGAGAGTGCATCACTCAGACCTACCGAGTGCCTGCAGGGCAGGAGGCACACAGAAGGTTTCTCTGGGCTGGGGGCTCACACCTGAGTGGCCCTCACAATCACCTAGGGGCTTGTTCCAGTACCCCTGAGGTCCATGCACAGCAAGGCTGGTCAGTAGGCCTGGGCTGGGGTTGACTCCACAGGCCCCCACAAGTGGTAGGGACACAAGGGTGCGGAAGAACTCACTGGAGAAAGCCCGCTCCAGGAGTGAGCCTGTGGCCTGAGATGAGTGTGGGCAACTGCGGCTAGGCGGGAGGAGGGGCTGAGGCCTGCCCTCACTGGCACCTTCTGTGCCAGCCTGTGCAGGGCTCCTGACACCCAGGGTCTCATGCTGTCCCCACCCACCCTTGGAAGTTGTCCTCGGCTGCAAGTTTGGCAGACAAGCAGCTAGTGCCCACCAGGGTGGCTTGTCAGAGGTCACCGAACCAGGACCAGCAGAATCTGGAACTTTCTTTTGTTGCAGAGAAGAGGAAAACAGAAAAAGAATACATACACGCTAAATTCTGAGACTATAGGCAGGTTTAGAGGAGATGAGGAAAGGAACAGAGTCCTGAGTGCTCACTACTTGCCGTATGCACCCACACCTCTTGCCATCCTGCAGTTGGGCTCCAGAGAGCCCGTGGCCTCTGTGGCCTGCCTGGCTGCCACCACCGTCAACCGGGGGAGAAACAGATTCGGAGAAACAGTTTCAGAGAAACAGGGACCACAAGTGACTTTCCACAGTCATGTGGCCAACTGACCAAAGACTCAACTGGAACCCGGTCCCCTGACTTCATGGTTACCACAGAGCACTCAGCAGGCTCAGCACAGCTCAGTGTCCCTGCTGCCCCACCTGCAAGTACACAGGCACCCGTAGGGTCATGGCCAAAGAGATGGTGCAGGGGAAAGCACCGCTGCGTCTGGACGCACACCGGAAGCAGAGGACCTTCCTTTCAGGAAGATCAGGGCCCCCAGACACGTCTAATCATGTCATTCCCCTGTCTCAGACCTGCAGGATTAGCCAACAGCTTCACAGTCAGGGCCAAGGTGATGCCCACAGCTACCAATATGGAGCGCCTTGTAGGTCAGAGACAGCATGCGTCTTCATCGCTCAGTGCCCCAACAGGTAGACATCAGTCCCTTCCCGGCATATAGGTGACAAAAACCACAATACCAGTAACACAGGGGTAACAACACCAACTGGGACTAAGACCCCACAGTCCGAGCTCTGAAGCTTTCAGCCTCAGCTTCAGTCCCCTCTGCACTCTGGCCACAATGGACATGCCACTGGCTGACCACCCTTTGGGTCTCTGCTCCTGCTGTCCCTCCAATTGTTCAACTTCTACTCATCCTGCAAAGCCCTTTCCCCACCTCCGTGCAACCTTCCCAATTTTCTCATCATCCTTCTGTGGCTCACAGTTGAACCCACTGCTGCCCCTCCCCCAGGGCTCCCAGAGCACAGTCACAGACACCATATGAATTTTAAGTTCCAAGCCTGTCCTCTCCTCTGGCCGATGGCTCTGCCTGGGAACCCAACAACAGGCCCTGGGATGTTCTGAAAGCATGCAGGCCTTACTCTCTCCGTAACCCCAGCCCCACACTGAACTGCCCACATTGGTATGTAGCCTTGACCTTCCTCCATTACAATCTGTGAGGGAGCAGCCCAAGGACAGCAACTCTATCATCCTTAAATTCTCTACCTCCCAGGATCTAACACTGCAGCAAGCAGATGCCCAACGAGGGTTCACCCTGGATATTCATTTACTGTGTTAGTTACACGGTTTGGCCAGAATGATGGAGACGGCTTCTAATGGAGAGATGGCAAAAAGATTCCAAAAGAAAAGCGGACGATCCCGAACCACCAATTCCGAGACAGAGTGGAGCAGAGAGATGCACAGAAGATTCTGGAAGGGAAATATCCTCTTGGGAAACCCAGGCTCTGTTTGCATTCTGCCTCCATTATTCACTGTGTACCCCAGGAGGCTTACTTGGCATTTTGATGGTCTGCCTTCCCCCTCAGAAATTAACAACTGTCCTTACTTAAAGGACAGCTGGGGAACAAAATGAGACAATCCATGCAAAGAGCACAGCGATCCCTCACACAGAGAAAACACTCAATAAATATTAGCTAATATTACTATCCATCCCCACCCACCCCTGACAGCTCAATACGTGAACATTAACCACCATCATTTCTTAGCAGCCCAGAATGCAACAGAATGATAAACATATTCCCTATGTTTCCAGAAATTAAAAGGGGTCTCCTTTCGATTCATTTTCCAAATTAGTTAAAGATGAGAAAGTGTCATCCTTCAGCTAGTTCAGTGTGCCAGGCACATTCAGGTCCTGCAGGTAAATGAATGGAATGGAAACACGGTATGTGTCATGGGCATTTCAAGAGTCTGCAAGGGGGAACATGTATGCCATCTGAACTTGCCTGACTTTCTCTAGAACCCGTGGGAGGACACACCCAAGGCCAGAGGCAGACCCAGGTCTTGGGACACCGCAGACACTCCTGGCTGCATGCCTGCAGCTCCACGTCCTTGCCTAGCCTGGGCGGGAGAGCTGGAGCTGGCCAACACCAGCAAGCGGAGAGAGCAAGAGCTGGGGCGGACATAGCAAGCAGCTCACTCTCATGCAGCTGGCAACAGAGCAGAGAACGCATCGGGCTTTTCTAGACACTCTGCTCTCCAGAATCTGGATTCCTAGAAGATCAGAAGCAAAGGGGTGGGAATGGGGACAAAGAATATCACTGAAGCCACCTCAGACCAATGATAGCCCTGGACGTAATTTCACCAAACATCTCGGCAAACTCTCCTGATGGCACTCGTGGCGGGGGGAGCCGTGGAGGAGGACTTTTCCCTCATGTGAGACCTTTAGAAACTGAAAAGTCAAGAAGAGGCTTCCAAGCCAGGGTTTTCTGACTCCTTGCGTTAACATTCACTGCCAAAGGATAGCGATGACAAAGGTCACTTCCTACTTTTAAATTTCTGTAGTGGTTGAGGTTATTTTTCAATAAGCACATATTTTTAATATGATCAGGAAAAAATATGGATGTTTTGCTTGGTTTTGCTCTTGATCACCATCTGGCACTAGAATTTGTGGCTATTCTACTCGGGTGCCAGACCAGTTCCTGGCTGTAGGTATAAATGTACCAAAAAGCCATATCCTAATCTTTCCTTTGCATGAAAGATACCCTGCCCACACTGATGGGCAGTCCCACACCACACCTGATTCTAACAGACTTCTGCCTAGGGACAGATAAGTGTCAGGGACCCTGGGCACCAGGAGACCTGCACAGCTGGTTGCAAACCCCAAGCTACTGTGTGAAGCAGCAGGCAGCCTGGGCACCACTTACACGAATCTACCTGCTCCCACCCCCCATGAACTCGAGCCAGGGCCGAGAAAGGACAAGTGCACAGGGACAAGGGAGAATGCACATTCTTCCCCAGCCCTGGGAAAGGGTCATGGAACCAAACGAACCTCTCTGACACCCAATTTCCTAAGCTGTGAAACAGGGTTATTGTGCAGATGGCAAAAGCTAAAATTCAACGTTTCCTCAAAACTCTTCCACCCCCATGATTTGCATGACCAAACACAAAGGTGGTGTGACACTGGGGGGTAGGGTGGGGGAGGGGTTCCCGTTCCTCCTGAAAGTATTCTGTTATACCAGTTTTCATATCGCTGCTCCCAACCCTCTTAGGTCTGCCATTCCTGGGAACATTCCTGGGCATCCAATCCACAGAAGTTTGTCTAGCACTCACATTAGGCTACAATGTCGATGCGCATCAATTTCCAACACACACCTCCTGGGGTGCCCTGGCCCAGCCCCCTTCCAGCAATAACCGTTCCTCTGCATGTCATATTCCTGCTTTTTCTCCTGCCCATTCTTCCTTGTGGGAGGGTAGACAGAGCAGGGTTACTCAACCCACCGACATGGGGATGGGAAATGAATCTAACAGAACAGGAATGATTTCAGCTTCACCCTGTGGGCTTCCCGCCCTTCCGGGCTACTGGATGGAAGAAGAGGTCTGGGGGAGATAGGACACAGACATTACAGGGTTAACAGGAAATGGGGACACAGGCAGCAACACAATAAGCTGCTAACATTCTGGGGCAGCAACCATGCACAGGGGCTCTGCACGCATCATCATGTTTAATCCTCACCATCACCCAAAACAGGTTCACCTATTACAAGTCAGGATACCACTAAGGTCCAGGGACTTTCAGCTGCCTTCTCAAGGTCGCACAGCAAGCAAGGCGGAGAGGGGTTTCCTCTGGCTTGAAGAGGATGTTTGCTTGGGCCAAGGCATGCAGACTGGGAGTCCCGGTCTCACAGCACAGGTCATTTTCCCCACTGTTGACAAAGCGCCTACACTTACAGAGAGGAGTGGGCTCTTTCTCCCTCCTGCCTTCTCCCTCCAAGGGAGGCTGGCTCTGTGAGGTCAACTCTCTTAGGAAGACTACTCTGCCTGGCCCTTGCCCCTGGAGGTTCCCTGCTCTGCTTGCCCTTCCTTGGCTCGCAGCTGCACCACTAGAGTCTCTGCCCTACAGCCCATGGCCTCTTCCCTGTGTCTCTCCAGAGCATTTCCCTCTATGCCCTTGTCTCTCCTCTCCTAAGCACACACTCATCGGACTGAGGGTGCACCCTAATCCACGATGACCTCATCGGAACTAACTGCATCTGCAAAGACCCCATGTCCCCACAAAGCCACATTCTGAGGTCCCAGGAGACACAGATTTGGGGGAGGAGAGTATGTCAGTCAACCCAGTACGGCTGTCCACTGTGGCTTTCTATTACCAGATAAAATCTGACACACATCCTCAAAGTTCAAGTTATGGAGCTGCAGGGAACGGTACATGCAAACAGATCCTCAGGCTCTCAGGAAAACAGGAAGAAAACCCTGATGGAAGATGGCTGGCACAGTCTCGCATCTCTGTCCCTCCAACTTTTGGTGTTAACCAAACACTACAAAGCTAAATACTAAGTAATGAAACTTAAATGATTAATACATAATAGCATTAGCACCATTCTGTTGTTTAATAAGAAAGAAGAATGTCAGCTTCATGGTTTACTAATGACAGCTTAAATAATTGATAGTTAATATGTAATATGCAAACTGTGGGCTCCTTCACCAGACCCCATCCTGAACCCAGCCCCCAGACCTCTGGTCACGGGCATCCCTGCCACCAACATTGCCCTAAGCTGCTGTTTACCAACCTCAGTCCATCAGAAGCAACTCCCTCTGCACGGAGGACACAGCGGTGCCTGCGCGGGGATTGTGTCTAGGGGAGTTTTAAGTCATTCTCAAAACTTAGTAAACTTCTCAAAAGTAAAGAGTCAACACTAAAAATGAGAACTATGTGTAGAGAAAAGAGGACCAGGGTGCAGAAGTACACAGGCAGCGCCATTAAAAAGCATGTTATAAAGGGAAATCGTTAAACAAACTTTGATGCTGCTGTACAATGAAACTATGTAACTATATCCCACTATCTAAATCCTAAGTGCGCTTCTTCCCAGGCAGTGCAATTAACATTTTCCACTTTCCCCTTTCCAGAGCAGAGAAGGCCCCAGACCCTCCAGCCATGCCCTGGGCCGGTCCTCAACCTACAAACTGCACCCTGCATCCTGGACACCTAACCTCTGCCTTTGCACCCCCTCAGGGACCGTAATGGGATTAAATTACATGTGGAACTATCTGCAAAGGACTTGGGACAGTTGCCTTGTTCATAATAAGGGCAAAATACAATTTTTTGTTAAACAAATATTATTTTATAATAAGAAAAAAGTGAATTATTGAGAAATCAAGGAAAAATGACTAGTGAATGAGGACAGAAGGGATCACAGCAGCGCAGTATAATTTCCCTATGGCTAAGTGCTTTCCTTTTCTTATATGCTCCCTTCATAATGGTTTCGGGGTGGGGGGCTTCCCACCCTCCAGGATGGTGCAATTTAGATTCACCAGGGACAGCAGACGATAATTTTATTAGAGGGTGGGTGACCCAGGGCCCCTGGCACATTTACACTAAGAGAGATGCCCCAGAAGGGGGGACTTCTATGGAGTCCCATCTCATCACTCCACCCCACCAGGTCCCAGGCCCCCAGCACATCTCCATAAAAAATGAGACTGCACAGCCTCCTGGGCAGGCGTCCAGATTAATTTTTCACCTGGAGCCAAGGCCAGCCGGAAGGGCATTACCATTCCAATGGCTCGCCATTGTCAGCCAAGGAAGGAGAGCCACACGCCCGGAAATGCAGGAAATACAGGGCTGGTTCCAAGAGCCCTTCCAGGACGCAGCATCCTCCAGGAGCACTAGGAGGCAGGCATTTGCAACATCCGTCATTGTTATTCCAGCCTGAACCCCAGATTAGCGCAAAGGAATGTGCACCTCAAGATCAGAGCTCATGCTCCCCATGAAATTCCTCACCTCTCACCCCTCTCACTGGAGGAGGGGGTTCCTGGGGGTGTTCCTGGGAGAGGAGCAGGTGGTTTGCACATAAAAAGGTTGGCAAGCTGCAGAGTCTTGGTCCCCCCCCACACCTCCACCTTCTCTACAAGTGAGGCCCTCCCCCTGCATCCTCCCTGACAACTTGACCCTGGCTGAGGCCAAATGCAATTCCCAGCCATTCCTCACAGTCCCGGTGATGGAGCCCGAGGAGGCCCCAACAGCCCTAAAACGGGACAGAGCAGGGTATCTGTAGCCAGCAGAGCCAGGCCCTGCGCAGAAGTCACTCGGGAGCACCCTGTCATTCAGCTGAGCAGCCCAGGGACTTGGCAGGTCCCGCTAACAAAGATGGGAGCTGTCCCAGCTTGGGTTGTACGAGGCATGTCACGCAACACAGTGAGCCCAACCCCCCCCACACACACACCCTTACACACACAGTGCGCCTTCTGCTAAAATGGCCCAGACTTCTAAAAGCTAAACCTCAAGGCTCCACAATGCACCTCGAACAGTGTACATCGAACACCTGTACAGGTCCCCACACAGGAGGCAAGGTGTTTAACTCTTCGGGCCTGGGACTCTTCACTGGTGACAGTAGAGGGGACTGTCTATATAGGATATAACAATGCTGGTGCCCTCCCTAAATGCCTGTATTCACTACCAGATAAGCGAGCCTCCCACACAAGCTGAGATCTCTGAGAAGGCTTCTGACACAGCTCCCCTACCCTCTTAGCAACATCAGCTCCTGGCTCCATGACCTAATCATCAGCCCAGGTTCGCCCAGTCCCTGCAGCCTTCTTCTAGCCCAACCTCTCTCTTAGATCACCCTCCTCCTCAAGGCAAGTGCCTACTTTATGTCCCTGTTCATCTCCAGGCTCCTAGTAGGCTCCCACCAGGTAGGTGTCGGCAGTGCCTACTTTCCAAGAGTAGACCAGCCAGCCAGGTCCCAAGCAGGTAAGTAGTTGGCCCCAGGTTGGGGCTGGGGTCACCTCTCTCCAGTCCCCTGGCTGATATCTTATCCCTGGGGCAGGAGTGCAAAAGAGGATGGGGGACAGGAGTGCACATGACCTGCACAGGCAGCTTCAGAGGGCCTTATCAGCAGACTTTGGACATGTGTCAAGGGAAGACTGAGAAGGTGCTGGATCCAGAGATGAAACACAGCCATGGCTTCCAAGCAGCTTACAGAAACACCAAACTCACTTCTCAAACTCAACATCCAAAAAAACAGATAATCAAGTCAAAAAATGGGCAGAAGACATGAACAGACACTTCTCCAATGAAAACATACAAATGGCTATCAGATACATGAAAAAATGTTCATCATCACTAGCCATCAGGGAAATTCAAATCAAGACCACACTGAGATACCACCTTACACAAGTAAGAATGGCCAAAATCAACAGGACAGTAAACAACAAGTGTTGGAGGGGATGTGAAGAAAAGGGAACCCTCTTATACTGTTGGTGGGAATGCAAGTTGGTGCAGCCAGTTTGGAAAACAGTGTGGATTCCTCAAAAGGTCAAAAATACACCCACCCTATGACCCAGCAATTGCACTACTGGGTATTTACCCCAAAGATATAGATGTAGGGAAAAGAAAGAGCACATGAACCCCAATGTTCATAGCAGCAATACCCACAAAAGCCAAACTGTGGAAAGATCTGAGATGCCCTTAAACAGATGAATGGATAAAGAAGATGTGGTCAATATATACAATGGAATATTACTCAGCCATCAGAAAGGATGAATACCCAACTTTTGCATCAACATGGATGAGACTGGAGGAGATTATGCTGAGTGAAATAAGTCAAGCAGGGAAAGTCAATTACCATTATGGTTTCACTTGCTAGTGGAACATAAGGAATAACATGGAGGACATTAGGAGAAGGAAAGGAAAAGTGAAGGGGGGAACTGAAGGGGTAGACGAAACATGAGAGACTATGGACCCCGAGAAACAAATTGAGAGTTTTAGAGAGGACAGGGGTAGGGGGATGGATAAGTCTGGTGATGGGTATTAAGGAGGGCACATATTGCATGGAGCACTGGGTGTTGTATGCAAACAAGGAATCATGGAACACTACATCAAAAACTAAGGATGTATTGTATGGTAACTAACATAACACAACAACAAGCCAAAAAAAAAAAAAAAAAAAAAGAAGAAGAAAGAGAAAAAGAAATACCAAAAGAAGAAGAAGAAGAAGTAGTAGTACTAGTAGTAGTAGTAGTAGTAGTAGTAAAAGAAAAAGAAAAGAAATACCAAAGTCCGAAGACCAGCAATTAAAACTTAAAACAGCAGGATAGGAGGGGTAGGGATCCCCAAACACCTAACACACCTTTAGACCACCCTTCCCAGAGGGAGGGGTAATGGGCCCTGGGCATTTGTACAGGATCTTTTCTCATATGGACCTCAGACAACCTGGTTACCCAAGCCATCCCTGCCAGGCCACCAGGGAGGCCTCGGTCTCCGTCAACGATGATCACCCCCAATCAAGGGTTGCCTGCCAGGGCCACAGCCACTTGCTCTGACGGTCTCCAGCGGCCACTCCACATGGTACAAGTGCAGCCATCAGATGCTTCACCCACTGCATGAGCTTCCTAGTGTTGGCAGAACAAAATCACCACAAGCTCACACCTTCAAGGCACACAGATTGACTCTCTTATAGTTCTGGAGGGGAAATGTCCAAAAGGGGTCTCACTGAGGGTCAGCAGAGCTTCATTCCTTTCTAGAGGCTTGGCGTGGGGGTACGGGGGGGCGGTGACTGATTCCTGAATTCCTGTCTTCCCGTCTTCTAGAATCGGTTAAGACTATTCCCTGGCTCAGGGACCCTTCCTCCACCTTAAGAGTCAACAGCATTACTTCTTACATCTCTCTGACTTCTTCTGCCTTCCTCTTCCACTCTTAAGGACCCTTGAGATGACATCAGAGCCATCAAAAAATCTGGGATAATCTCCCTAATTCAAAATGAGCCTTCATTCCATCTACAACCTGAATACCCCTTGACAACGTAATATGCAACATTCACAGGTCCAGGGATTAGGGTGCAAACTTGGGGGGCACATTATCCCACCGGCCACACCCATGTCTGTGCCAGGCCCCAGGCTGCTGCTCAGCACTCACAAAGCCCCCAGATAAGTAGCTACCACTCCACCCCATGAAAAAGCCTATCTGGACCTGATCCCAGAGGCTCCTGGATGCTCCCAACCATGCAACCATCCCAGGGATCCTCTCTCATCCTGGGGAACAGCGACCCTCCCTTCTGCCCCTCTGACAGGTTTGGAAGCAGTAGCGAGAGAACTATCAGGGGGCCCCTCGGCTCTAAGCAGTGCATGTGGGATGGGACCATGCGTCTTCCAGTGGGCTTGCTGTCCACCCACACACACGGACCCCAAGATCTCAGAATGATTCCAGGCTTGTGCGTTTAGCTCCCTAGCAGATTCCTTCCCACACCAGGCCAGCTGTGCCACCCTCCTGTGGCACTCCACTGGGGAGGAGGACCTTCAACTTGACTTCTCACTGAATTCACACAACATTTCCCAGTATTAGAAATGTTCTGCCAAATTCAGTGTCAATGAAGAAAAATGGAGGGAGGGAGATCGAAAGGAAACCAACCACCCTTGGGCTCTTGTTAAGTACTAGGAACAGGTGTCCAGTCAATGGATTGCCCATGAACCCTGAGAGTAGCAAGTGTAATCATTTCCACTTTTCCCACAGGAGGCTGGGTCCCCAGAGATGGCTGGCATGCCCAAAGTTACACAAGAGGGAGTGGGCGGCACCTGCTTCCAGCAAGCGGGCTCTCTCCCCTCCCCACCGAGGCCTCCCCTATCCCTGCCCACCCAGGAACCAAGCATTCCAACCTACATGGAAGTTACCCGACCACACCACGGAGACATTCCCTCTCTCCTAACCCTTGGTACAAACCCACACCCCACCTGTGGCTTCTGCTGCCTTGTTGTGATGCAACAAGAGTTCCCAGATGGTTTCATGCCCCAGCTTGTGACCAAGAAAGCTTCTTTCTCTTTCTACAGCAGGCCTGGGGGACATCACGCCGAGTGCAGGGCATGGGTGCCGCCAAGCGGAGGGTGCAGCTGGCTGTCATTTGTCACTCACCTGGAAACCAGTCCCAACCTTTCCCCTAGATCTCACTCTGTTTTCACTGAGCCAGAATAACCTGGAATGACCGATGCCAGTGAGGCATGGGGACAAGGCCTGTCATGCCAGCCAACTTTTGCTCTGCTCACCCAGACACCAAAGCAAAGCCCCAACTACACGTGAAAAGCCTCCTGGAGAATCCAGCTCAAATCAGCAGCACGGAAGCCACATGAAGCTGGGTGGCCTCAGGCAAGTCACTTTACAGCTCTGGGCTTTCATTTCCAAGCACTGCATTAGGGACTAAAGTCACAACTATGATGCATGGTCCCTGCCCTCAAGAGGATTCCCACCCACGTAGAAGCACGGAGAAGCAGACATTAAACAAATGTTGACAGAGACAGCCAGGAAGCTAAAAACTGCTGAGAACACTGCAACGGAGAGACCCACCCAACCCCCATTGGCCGCTAATCTGGGGGTTCTAGGTGGAGGTCCTGAAGGGCTGACATGTACACTGATCCCTGGAAGTTGGCAGGATTTATCATTTGCTTATGAAGAAAGAAAGGAAGAGAGAAGTCCCTTTGGCAAATACCACTTAAGTTGGAACTTTTAAAAATCGGGCAACTGCCCAGATTAATGAGATGGTCCTGCATTCACATGCAAAACATGATTTTGCTACCACAATCAGATGCCGATTTGTAAAAGAAATGCACCCCGCAGAAATGGAAGCGCCCCTTCTTGGACCAGCATGCTTAACAAAAAGTCTAGAGGGGCTCCCCATTCCCCCATCTGTAAAATTCACAAATTACTCAAAACAGATCTTACAAATCAATGAGAAAAAATTGCTAACACCCCCAAAGGAAATGACCAACTGACAAAACACACACAGAGGGAATACACGGGAAAAACTGGTCAATCACACCAGAGGTCAAAGAAAAGCAACGAGAACATCATTTTGTTTGGGGGCATCTGCTGATCAGAGGCCCTCACCGTGCTTCACTCCCGCTGAAGGGTTTGTCACATTCATCACAATGTTCAAGTCTTAGGACACAGCCTCCGTAGCCCTTCCGAGTGGTGACCAGTGAACTATCCCTCAAAAGACATCTTACAGAATACATCAAGGCTCCATAAAACACCTCATACCTTGTGGGGGGCGGGGAGCTCTGTGAGGGAAACAGCCAGAGATGCATGAAAAGGTGTGTGTGTTGTAACGGGCAGAAGCAGAGGGAAACGCGGGTGCCCAGCAGTGCTGACCTGGCTAAGGATCTGACGTCAGTAATGTCCCCGCAGCCCACTCACACATGCTCTGCACTGTCATCTGCAGGGAGGCACCTTGACAGACAGTCCTCACCTCTCCCTCCCAGAGAAAGGCCAACCCCAGTAAAATGGAGCCCGACTTACAGGGTCTCTCTTGTGCAGGTGTGCGATCACATACAGGAAAGCAGCTCGAAACAAGTTGTTGCAACTCTGAATGGCATGGGGAAATGGTCATGATAGAACGTTAAGTGACCCAAGTCAAGACATAAAATCATATGGAAGCAGGAAGAAAGATTCTAGGAGTAGAGGCGATCTGCCTTTTCTGCTTAATTTTATGTTCTGCCTGCATTCACCACATAAGCGTGCAAGGGTGGGGGGGCAGGGGGGTGTGAAGTCTGTCTGCCTGTTAAGTTCCCCTCTGTTCTATGGCAGGGGCCTGATGGGATGGTGCATCTGAAGGCTGCCCTTGGCCTCCAAGAGTCACCTGAAACAATTCTCCAGTGAAAGCTGCCCAAGGCCACCCAAGCTAAACCCTCTCTCCCCTCCACCGTCCAGGGTTCTCCCGCTAGGACTTCCGTTAGGGCTTCCTATATGGTGTGTCCTGAAAGGACTTCATTATATGCTGAGCTTCCCCCCAGAATATGAACTGCTTCAGAGTAGGGACCTTGTGGGTTCTTCATGCGGGCATCTGCAGAGCCAGGTGCAGCGCCGGTGCACAGGAGGTAGTCAAGGCTACCACGTGGGTGGCAGGGTGGCTGGGTAGAGGGAAATACCGAAGGATGATTGGAAGAAAAGAAGCATGGAAGGGTGGACGGAAACACGGAAGTCAGGAGGGGAGCACAGACACAGGAGGAGGAATCACTAAGGGAAATCACCGGGAAGAGGTGAAGAGGGGCCCCACCAGAAAGACAGCGGCAGACCAACGAGAAAAAAGGCTGCTGACTGTGTCCACAGTGACAATCCAGAGTTCACATCTTGATGTTGCTACACTAAGTCCACTCTGCGAGGAACTCCCCTGTCGTTTGTAAGGTCACGCAACAGGAGGGAGAGAAACAGCCATACAGCAGAGCTACACGCCACAGGAGAGCGAGAGCTCTTGAGCTGGCATCTTGCTCTCCACTAATCTCCTCTGCAAGACCCCCTGTCAGCAGGCAAGCTCCTCAGTGAGTCTCCCCACGGTGCTCGCGCCCAGGAATCCTTTCCCTCGATGTTCCAACCAAGGATTCCCAATCCTCTCCCTGCCTTGGGAAGGTCCCTCTGGGGAGCAGCCAGTTCCCGGAGCCATACCGCACCCCAGAGCCCACACCTGGGAACCCAAGCTGCTGGGAGGAACCCTACTTCCTGCAGCACCACCTCCACCATCAAAACCTGCTCCCCGGCTCAGTGCCCAGCAACTGGTTCCCTCCAAAGAGCCGCCCGGTGGTTCCAGCAATAAGTCACCTGCCCAGATCCGCACACACCGTGCCCCACAGTCCCTGGGGCGCTGCAGTTCTCGGCACTGCTGGCAGCCCGGAGCCAGTCATAGGGCACGGCGGGAGAGGAGGCGTTCCCGGGGCTGTCTGTCACCAGCCAGTTTGTACAGCGGCATTATTCCCGGGGCTTGCCACACCCAGCTAACGCGGGCTGAAGGAGAGGCGGGATGACACATTTAAGGAGAGAAGAGAACAGGATCTCCCCTCAGGACTTGTGACTCAGCATCTCTACTTGCAGGGACAAAGAAACAGATCATTGCTGAGGGGCTCCCATGTACCAGGCCCTTCATAGATGAAGAGTCTCATGGAACAACCTTTGGCCTAGTTGGTATCACACCCATTTGACAGATAAGGAAACTGAGCTGAGGGCAGTTTAGAGAGATACCCTGCCCAGGATTAACCCCAGATGACTCTATGGTCCAGACCTGACTTTGCACTGATTCCTGGAGCCAAGTTCAGCACCACCTCTTGTATACACTGCCTTGTCTACTGAACGGGAAAACACAGGGTTGGGAGGGTTGCGTGAAGTTAAGTATGGGGCAGGATGCATAAGCACTTCTTAGCGAGAGCTAGGTGGATTATTTGACGGCTATGAAATTCTGTCCCTGGCGCAGTTAGGAGCACAAGGCCTAAGGCTCCACACGCCAGGCCTAACTGCTGGCTGGCCTTGCCCCTTACTAGCTGCATGGCCTTGGATAGAAACTGTGTGTCTCAACCCTTAATTTCTTCATCTAGCTGATGGGAATAATGACAGTTCACCTCCCCATTAGGTTTTTGCTAAGAATTAAATAGGTTAAGGGGCGCCTGGGTGGCTCAGATGGTTGGGCGTCTGCCTGGGGCTCAGGTCATGATCTCTGGGTCCAGAGATCCAGCCCCACATTGGGCTTCCAGCTCAGTGGGAAGTCTGCTTCTCCCTCTCCTGCTGCCTCTCTTCCCCATTCATGCTTTCTCTCTCTCTCTCTCTCTCTCTCTCTCTCTCAAATGAATAAATAAAAAAATCTTAAAAAAAAAAAAAGGATTGAATAGGTTAATATAAAAAGGCACTTTAGCTTAGGCCTGGAAAGTAGAAAACCCCAATGGATGGCTTCTGTAGGACACTTGCTGTGTTTCCAAGTCAGTCTGACATACCAGCCAGAACCTCCATACTCCCACCCTCCATGAAAGCTCTCCCCATCCTTGTCTTCAACCTCGATCTCTGGTCTGTGTCTGGAGTGGAGACCAAATACAAGAAATTCCTCCATGAAGAGGGGTGTACACTCCCATTTTTCCAGAAACACACAGTATGTTTTCATCTACCACTTTTGATAGAGAGGTGGGCATAAGAGATATTCACACCTCTTTGCTAAAGGAAGAATAATAAGATGAGTAAGATTACAAATGCAAACTGCCCTGTGGCTCCCATGGGGTCCTGGGGAAGGACAGGACCTTGGGAACTGCTCATCAGGAGGCCGTCACAAGAGGCATCTAGTTCTGCTCCAGCCAGGGTGGCTGTGTGACAGTGAGACCACCGCACCCAACCCAAGTTAGGCCAGAAATCCCACCCTCTATGTGAAGTGGATGGAGTGTATCCTTTGGGATTTCAAACCCAGGCCCACCCAAACCCTATCTGTATAGCCCATTTGGCCCTAAGCCACATTTAGGGCTAAGGCCCTGCAATTCCAAGGCTCGCAGCTCAGCACATGGAGGGCAGGAAGACCCTGAGGCCTTACTGCAGAGTCAGGCAGGGGCTGGAGAAAGGAATTCTCCAGCCTTACCTGAGAAGCTCACTACAAATGCAGATCCCAATTCCCTGAGCCCCAGGCAGATGTCTGGGCCCCAGGAGGGGTAGAGGTTTTGCTTTAGAAACACTTGTGTGGGGCAACTACCTCCCCCTCTCTGTAGGAGACACCTGAGACCAGCAGAAATGAAGTGACCCCACCACACACCAATTTCACCCACTAAAGGAAGGTGCAGCTAGAGCCTGAATCTTCCGGAAGCTTCTCTTGGGCCCAAGATACTTCCCTAGCACCTAGTGCCTCAACACAGATTTCTCCTCTGGGTCATAAGAGTTACCCAATTTCTTCACACCATGCCCCATTCCCACCCCCAGCTCCCAGAAGGAACCCTCAGGGGCCCTCGCCCTGTCAAGGTCTCCAGCTGCTTTCTCAGTCCTGTGGAGGAGGTCTCCCTCCCAGTCTGCCCTCAGGGCTCAGCATGCTGATTCAATCCACAGTGACAGCAGGACTCCTAATGACACTTTTGTTTCCTTTTAATAGTGGGCTTCCTGAGAGGTTGACAGCTGCCTTCCTTAGGAAAGACCCCAGCAGCCAAGAGGCAAAGAAGCAAAGAAAAAAAGCAGAGAGAGAAAGACAGAAGGGAAGGAACAAGATCAATCAGGGAGTCTGGAAGTGAACTGAGGTCTGGGCTCAAATCCCCACACGCCTCTTTGTGCACCTGTGACTCTGAGCCAGTGGCTCCTACTAAGCACTGCCTCAGTCTCTTCAGATGTGAAACGGGTCTACAGACGGTGTCTGATGTCTCTGGGTCAGAACTAACAGTAGGCAGCACAGTGTTAACAGAGAGATGTTATTATTGTAGCTGCTCCAGAGTAACGGGGTGGGTTTTCAAGGTCCTTGCACGATGCCCACAATCTACACAAGACACAGGACACTTGTGCGCGCCTCCCGTGGCCTGTCAGGGCATGAGACCTGCCCCCCCCCACCATCTTGCCGCTCCACTCCCGCCCTAGCTTGCTTCATCTGCCCACGCTGCTGCTTTCCCTTTCCCGTAACTCAGCTGCTGACTTGAGTCAAGCTCTTGGATTCTGGATCTCAAAGGGGCACAGCTGATGTGGGCAGGGCCTATAAAGGGATCCGGAGGCAAGAGACCTTGATGGTGGCCAAAGCAGAGAGGGTCAAACACCAATTCAGCCCAGGAGGGTCCCACAAAGGACCTGCTTGTTGAGGACAGGGCTGCCCCTGTGACTCAGAGGCCACACTGTGGGGCAATGACTCAGCAGCCCAGTGCAAAGCTGGGCCGGCCCAGCGCCCTGGAGCAGCCTCCAAAGCAGAGGTCCCATGCCAGCCCCGTGGGATGGGAGTCAGCCTGGAGGAATGCCCCCTCCCACCCGCCTGTGCCCGCTGTTGCCGACTCACGAGGCTGGCATCCCGGGGCAGCCCGTGATCGACCTGTCCAAATGCCAGAGGAAACAGGCGGGAACAGGAGCCCAGCTTCCCGGCTGTGGGGTGAGGTCATGCCTGCACAGGGTGAGCAGGACGGAGGAGGGTGGGCAGCCTCGGGGCAGGAAATGGCCAGGATGCCAGGAGGCCAGCACACTGGCTTCTGGGGCTGGAGAGAGAAGAGCCAGGAAGAGAAGTGACAGGCGAGCAGGACAATGGACAGTAGGTAGAGCCAGGGCACAGCCCTGAGAGACAGGGACATCAGTGCTGTAGCTTATTACCTATAGCATTCAGAGGCTTCACTGGCACAGGGCGCCCTCCCTCCCTGGCTTCTTCTTCCCCCTCCTCCCCTGCAATCTCTCCCTCCTTTCTTCCCTCCCCACCCCATGCACTTTAAGACAGTTCAGTCCCAACCGTGTCCCCAGCATCTGAGGTCACATAGAGCACCTCCAGAAAGCCTCTGCCTCTGCCAGCAGCCAGCGCCCTCAGGTAAACCTGAGCCTCTACCAGCAAAACTCCACCTCCACCACCCCTACCACTCCACCCCATTTCCCTCTCAAAAATCCTGTCACTCGGGCACCTGGGTAGCTCAGTGGGTTAAGCCTCTGCCTTCAGTTCATGTCATGATCTCAGAGTCTTGGGACTGAGCCCCACATCAGGCTCTCTACTCAGCAGGGAGCCTGCTTCCCCCTCTCTCTCTACCTGCCTTTCTGCCTACTTGTGATCTCTCTCTGTGTCAAATAAATAAATAAAATCTTTTTAAAAATCTTAAAAAAAAAAAAAAATCCTGTCACTCACCAGCCACCTCCTCCAGGAAGCCCTCCAGAATCCTCAAGGGCAATGTGTCACTTTCCCTGCTTGGTGTCCTTCTGGGCACTGACTCACCTACTCACACTTTCACTACTGCTCTAGGTTCCTACTCCTATTGGTCCTGCAAGAGCTCTGTTCTGCCTCTTCACCTGCAGCCCAGGTTCTGGAGGAGCTGCGGTCCACCCTCCACATCCACTTCGAGGCTCTGGCCGACAGAAGATCTAGCACACCGGAGATGCCCAATAACCTTATGCTATGACTTCTTCCTATTCTGAAGTCTGGACAGCATGAGAGAAAATCCCAGCTGCCCTAACAAGCCAGTCACACCCAGTCACTGTCTACTAGGCTCCTCTCCACACCAGACACCACACTAGACACAATGGAAGCAGAAAGGACCCAGACCCGGGGGCCCTGCCACAGGCGAGCAAGCAGCCAGGTTCCATGTGGCAAGAACTGTGAGCAGGGCTGGCAGCAGGCACTCTGGAGATGGGGAAGGGAGAAGGGTGTAGGACAGGCTTTATTAACAGGAGTAAGGGTCCGACAACATCAGCTCACATATACAGAGCCCTTCATTTGTGCCAAGCGCTTTACCTCCTTTAATCCTCAGACACTATACCGTCTACTTTACATATGTTCATTTGTTTAAAACCCCAACCATTTGGGGGAGAAACTGTTACATCACAGATGAAAAAAAGCTGGGGCCAGAGAGGTTGATATCATATTGAAGATCACACAGCCAGATTTACACCAAGGCAGGCGAGCACTGGGGTCCGGGCACTAAACACTCCGCCTCACTGCCTCCTGCTCCAAAGCTTCCAAGCAGGGCATAACGTGCTGAGCAGAATTTTGATGACCCGTGCAAGTGTGCAAGTATCACTCCAGTGTCCTGCTGGGCTCACACCCCCTTGCAACAGACCACAGAGACTCGTTACGGGGGACCTGCCCCTTCCAGCTGCAGCCATCGCTGCTTCACTGGGGACTCTACACAAAGTCCACACGACTCATCACAGCAATTCCTGCCACTGCGACTCAGCCCTAAGAAGTCTAAAGCCAGAAACCGAGGCAGCATCCCCCGTGCCTCTGAGCCTGGGGATGGTTACCCAAAATCACAGTCAGCCAACAGGCAGCCTGGCTCCTGGTCATCCTTGTGAAGGGCCAGCTGAGCTCTAAGCACCAGGAAATCTGGATGAGCCTTCACACAGGTGACTTCACCAACCTCCATGTAGGAGTGGGGACTGTGGTCACGGCCAGCGAGACTGGGGCCAGAAAGATGAGAGGGTCCTCCCATGAAGCCAGTCCACTGAAGACCAGGGGGCAGAGCACGAAGGGCTCACGGGATCCCTCGTCCCAATCTCACCTCTGCATAGAAAACCAGGGTCTACCTATCGAATCAAGTCTCACCTGAGACTCCTGACCCCTGGTCCAAATTCATCCTCCCAAAAGACTATGACTAAGTGACTCCTGTCACTTGGCACTGAGACCCTCACCCCACTCCCTGGCCTCTGTCCTTCCACTGGAGGTGAAAATCCCACATCCAGGGAATCCCATGGACCGAACACCAATCACGTGCCTGGGCCAGCCATCTTCATTCTGGCCAGAAACCCACAAGGTGTACACTGTCACCTCCAGTGGACAGATGAGGACCACAAGGGCATCCTCGGAAGTCAGGTAGCTAGGTCACATAGCTTAGGATGGAGTTTGGATTAAGAACTCTGGATTATCTAGAAACATGGCCCTCTCTCTTCCCATAAAACCACAAGGGGTCCCAAAAAAGAGAAAAACCACCAGGAAAGGGTATTCACCCCCAAATGTACCTACTAGACCAATATTTAACAGAAGAGGATACTATAAAAATAAGTCAGGGGCCCCTGGGTGGCTCAGTCAGTTGGGCATCCAAGTCTTAGTTTTGGCTCAGGTTATGATCTTGGGGCCCTGAGATCGAGCCCCACATCGGGGTCTGTACTCAGGCAGGAATCTCTCCCTCTGCCCCCATTCCCCCCATGCTCGCTCTCTCTCTCTAATAAATAAATAAAATCTTTAAAAAAATAAGTCAGTAAGTTATTCACAATACCCTACTCCCCCCCCCCAAAAAAAAAGTTTTCTATTTAAAATTTAGAAGATATTCCCCAGCTACCTACATCAGTTTTGGGGTTTGTGTTTGTTCCTTCTACAGTCCTGTTTCAAAATAAAATGTTTAGAAAATTCTCTGTAACAGCATTTTCCTACTTTACAACAAAGAGACTGACCCACCACTGAATCTGCACAAGAGTCTAAAGGACAAAATTCATGTTTCAGACTTACACCGCCCAATTCCACGTGCAGACACTCCTCATATGCTCTGACAACTGCCATGCGCTCCACAAGGACCAGGCAAAGGGACCATTCTTAACATCTGCAAAGGCAGGGCTGCGCTGGTCCACATGACTGCTGCTGTGTGAATGAGCTGAGTCCCAGCGCTTGGTGATCCGTACACCTTGAAGTCATCTCTACCCCCAATGTGGGGCACAAACGTCTAACCCTGAGATCAAGAGTCACTTGCTCTACTGACCAAGCCAGCCCAGTCCCCTCAGATATCTTTTTAGGGTCCCTGAACTGGGAATAAAACATCGTTAACAGAAGCACAAACATGTGCCCAACAGGGACACACGGCCTGGGTTCCAAGTCAAGCCTCAAGCACTGTATCAGGGAAACAAGAAATTAAAAATCTTCTACAACGTAAAGGTTCCTTTTCAAAGCCAAAGAGCTACTCCCCAGTTACCTATTTTGTAAACCAGATACCTGCCCCTCAGTTTGCCTACAAAGGAGGCTCACCTTTGCCTAACTGCCCTTTAAAAAAGTTTCTGATCCCCAACAGCCTACACACAGCCCCAAGCCTGTAGTCCCACATGCACACGCGCATAGTCCTACTCCTTTCTTATTTTCCAGGGTCCCTGTTTCTTCTTCTACCCCCTTTACCTTGCCAGCCAGCCAAGAATGTGACAACAGAAACCTCTTGGGGACAATGACCACTGTGCCCTGGGACAGGGCCCTGGAAGTTTCCTCGGGATCCTGCCTTTATCTGATTGAGAACCAGTCTTTCCACCTCCCTGGAACACCTTGTTCTGATAGGTGGCTAGGCTTCAAGTTCTGCCTTAGCCTCAGAGACTCCAAGGATTCGAGCCTAGAGGGAGCCCACAAGCTTTTCCACCCCTGGCTTCTCCGGGCTCCATCCCAGACCACCCTGAGCCCACCACAGAGACCCTGAGAAGTTCTATGGAAAGAGACAGAAAACAGCCTGGTGCAGCACGGGTCCACCTCGGTCAGGCTAAACCCACCCAGGGTACCCCCATCTCAGGGGTCATCTGCGGCCTGTTCTCCAACCGCCCCCCTTGCCTCATCCTTGACAACCTCATAAATGATCACGCATGCTTCCTGCTGAGCCAGGGCAGCTCCCAGCAGTCACCAGCCAATCGGGACTGGCCCAGGGAATGAGACCATTTGCCATCCGTTACTTACCCAGCAACTCAGAATCTGCTGGGGGCAGGGAAGGGAGGCGAGCCTGGCATGTGACCACCAGCTGTGTCTCCAACCCCACATCCACACACTGAGTGAGGACTTCACTCCACCTCTGGTGTCCAGCAACACCCCTCCACGCTGGCGTGGCACCCTCCTGCCTACAGGCTATGCCATGTGCAGGTTCCCACCATGAACCAGCTGTGGGCACCTGGGACATCTGCAACGTCTCTGACCCTCAGGCCTCTCATCTGTAAGACAGAAATAACTCATGAGTTATTGAGAGAATCAAATGAGGCCATGAATTTTTTTCCACTTCCTTTATTTTTTTTTTTAAATGAAGTAATCTCAATGCCCAATGAGGGGCTTGAACTCATGACCCTGAGATCACTAGTCACATGCTCTACCAACTGAGCCAGCCAGTTACTTACTGTTTTGTTTGTTTCTTTGTTTGTTTTTAAAGATTTTAGGGGTGCCTGGGTGTTTCAGTCCATTAAATGTCTGCCCTTGGCTCAGGTCATGATCCCAGGGTCCTGGGATGGAGGCCCACCTCAGGCTCCCTGCTTAGTGGGGAGTCTGCTTCTCCCTCTCCCTCTGCCCCTCCTTCCTGCTTGTGCTCACTACCTCTCTCTCTCTCTCTCTCTCTCTGTCAAATATATAAATAAAATCTTCTAAAAAATTTTATTTATTCATTTGAGAGAGAGAGAGCACAAGTGGGCGGGGGTTGCGCAGTGGGAGAAGCAGGATTCTGGCTGAGCAGGAAGCCCGACATGCATGGGGCTTGATCTCAGGACCCTGAGAACATGACCTGAGCTGAAGGAAGCCACTTAACCGACTGAACCACCAGGTGTTCCCCCACCACTTACTTTTAAACAAACAAATTTTTAGAATAGTTTACAATTTTACAAGAAAATTGTGAGTATAGTACACAGTTCCCATATACTCCATCCCCCCTTTTCCCCTACTATTACCATTTTATATGAGGATTCTTATCAAATAATGAACTAATACTGACACATACTATGAACTGAAGTCTATACATGATTCAGATTTTCTTAGACTTCTAATGTCCTCCTATTCCAGGAGACCACCCAGTCTCACATTACATTAGGTCTTCATGTGTCCTTAGGCTCTTCTTGGCTGCCTAAGATTTTCCTTGTTTTTTTGGTGACCTTGCCAGTTTTGAGGCATACTGATCAAAGTATTTTGTAAGTCCCCCCACTGTGATTTGTAGAAGCCATGTTGATGCTAATGATGGAATAAGAAATGGCACTCTGCCACTGTGGTTGTCCTCCCCAAAACTGATAATCCCAGCCTAACCACAAGAAGGTCATGGATATTTTAAATTAAATGTATGATAGATTAATACATTCAACACAGTTCAAAATTCAAATAGCACACAAAGAGACACAGCCAGAAATCCCCCTCATGTCCCTTTCCACTTCTGGCTGGGCTCTCCCCCACACACCCAGGCTGCCAGCCACCTGGGTTGGTTTCTAGATCCCTAGAGCATTTGGGCACATATAAACCTTTACATCCCTCCCACACAGGTACGCTTCTTCCACAAAAGGTGGCGAGCTGTATTTGCTATTCTGCATTTTGCTTTTTTGCAAGAACGTACCCCAAGATCTGTCCATGTCGTGCACAAAGCCATCGTTTCCCCTATCCCACATCCAGTCCGCTGGACAACTGGCCATCATTTACTGCGACAGCCTTTGGCTCACGGACATCTGAGTCACTCGACCTTTTGCTACCGTAAAACTGTTACAGAAGGAAAATGAAGACTACGGAGCATGGTTCATTTCACACCATCTGCAGGTGTATCTCTAGGGGAAACACGGGAGCCCTCCTGACCCACTGCTTTGTCTTCCAGGGTTTTATTACCTTCGGCCAACCGCAGTCTAACCACAGATGATCCTCCTTTGGACCAACCATCACAAGGTCAACAGTAGCCTAACACAATGTTAGAATGCCTGCCTTCTTCCCCTCCCTTCATCTCAACACATAGACATCTTATCATTCACATGGTCACAAGAAGAAGGATGAATACGAAGCAAGGAGATGTTCTGAGAGAGAGCCCACGTTCACTTAGCTCTTATTACAGTATATCACTGGAACTGTTGCATCTCACTACTAGTCACTGTTGTTACTCTCGCACTATACCTAGTTTATAAATTAAACTTGATCCTAGGGTAAGTGTGCATAGGAAAAACCCAGCCTACATAGGTTTGGCACTAGGGTTTTAGGCATCTGCTGGGGGTCTTGGAACGTGTCTCGAGCAGATAAGGGGGGAACTGCTATATGTCAATGCCAGGTCACTGGGTCAAAGGGTTTACCTGGATGGAGAAGGCCAGCAAACCCTCCCAAAGGGCTGTAAACATTTGCATTCTCTCAGTGGTGTGTGTTTCTTCGTGGCTCTATCTACCACAAAGAACATCATCATCTTGCAAGTTAGACGATTTTAAGAGGGGCAAGTGTCATTTTTGCCTTTTTATGACTGGGTAGATCATCTGTTTAAGTACCATTTGAGATTCCTTTTTCCAGAACTATCTTCCTCTTGAAGAGCTGTGCACCATACACCTATCAGCCGTCCCCTTAGCCATGGGCCAGCACCTGTGGGTGCAGCCCAGACACACACTGCCAGGGCTCCAGCCACGACAAGGAAGCCAGCAGCCTGAGGAGGCAAGCAGGACGCATGTCAGGGTAAGAACGACGACTCGGCTGTGGCTCGGGCCTGGAGGGAAGGTGAGACTCAGCCGAGACCTCCAAGTACTATGTGTCACTTGCAGGGGCATGCAGGAAGGAAAGGTTCTCAGCAGGAAGAAGCCTCCCATGGGGGTGACTGCAGGAGACCTGAAGAACCTGTGGGGTCTGTTTAGAGGACAGGTGGGACCAAAGGCAGCATGGACGCCACCCCAGCCACACAACTAGCTCTTACAGTGTAAAGTGGAGGGGAACGTCCCAACCTCGTTTTCTTTCTTTACATTCTGCAGGCCTCTCAATGGGACTCCCGTTTTTAGACCACTGAGCTCAGCAGCTTAAAGCCTTGATCAGCTGAAGAACCCTAAGAAAATGTACTTCCCAGTCCTGAGTGGAGTCTGGGGTGTGCACTTGGAAAGGGGTCCCCGCTGGGTGATTCTCAGGGCATCTCTGATAAAGGACCACCCCCGGGCTCCAAGGTGGTCGACAAAGCCAAGGCACCCCTGAAAAGCAGGGTTTCAGAAACTCAAGTTGGGCAGGAAGGTGAAGTTTCAATAAACAGGAGTGACCTTTCCTCAAGTTTCATTCAAGAGAGAAAACCACAGATACCAGAGAAACACCCACTTTGGAAATCTCTCTCATATGCATAAATCTGCTCCAGGCGTTAAGACTGTGGATGGGGAAACGAACATTCTGTTCTGTAAATATCTCAGGTCGACTAAGAATTTTCCCCAAGACCAGAGATACCCTGGGCAGCTCATCTGCATATCTGATGAATTATTTATGTTCCTGCCAGCTTCTGGAGTGCACTGGGTCATATCACTTGCATAACCTCATCTGGTGGGTAGAAATGGCAGTGTTGAGTCAGCTGTATGTATATAGGCTTAGGGTCAAGGGCTGGTGCTCTTAAATTTCTAGACTCCAGGGAGATATTTGTCCATCCATTCCTCTCCCCCTCAGCACACACCCGGCTCAAGGTTCTCAAGTGCTTTGAAACCTCCTCCTCCCTTTCCCCACCTTCACCATCTCCCCTCCAATCCAGCCAGTGCAACAAAGACACAATCTTAGTATTCTGGAGGACTACCAGCCCAAAAGCCCGGGGGGGGGAGGGTTCTTCTTCTCCTTGGGGACCCCAAACCACTCCTCGCTCAGGCTATGAGCACATCAGCAAGCCAGCCTAGCCCGCCGTCTCCACGCTTAGAGTCCACCAGCCCTCTCCCTCCGACTGTCAGCTCTTCAGAAAGGAACCATATCAGGATCCACAATGAAGCGCCTTTGCTTCAGCCTCCAGTGCCCCCCCCCCCACAACACACACTGTGTGCCCTGCTCTCATTATCCCTAAAAAGGGCTCAATTCCAATTCTATCTCCTTTAAGAAAGCTTTTCCTACGCAAAGAGTCCCTAATAGGTTGCAGGCACCATCGAAGACCTGGAGGTTCATCCCTACGAAGCTCAGTCTAGCGGGTGAGACAGATGTGCTGATGCCAGTGGATGAGATGGGCTCTGTTCATGGTCAACACAGGCAGCTGTGGCAGCCTGTCCTAAATCTGGAAGTCAGGGAGGACTTCCTGGGGGAAGTGGCACCTGAGCTGCATCTTTAAGAACTGAAGAGGACTACAGGTTGCAGGAGGGCTTCGTGGCTTGTAAAACATGGGTGGGGCTGTGTTCAGAAGGCCTCATGGGCAAGAGAAAGGGGAGAAACAGGCCATGCTCACAGCACAAGCACCCAAAAGTACACTCGAGGAACGGCAGCCTCAGCTCTCCTGAGGGCTTCACACTTACTATTTCAGATGCTTCATGAGGCTGCAGCAGGACCGCCCTCCCCAGCAGCTTTCCCACGCACAAGGGCACCCATTTCAGCGAACCGATGCAAATAGAGCCTTTAATAGTGCAGACACACTGGATAATTCAGCAGCCAGGAGGCTCCCAAAGGAACCGTGAGGCATATCAAGAATCGCCTGCCCAGGTTTTAACAGCTTCAGAAAGCAGAGGAGCCCTTTGAGGCCATACTTTGGAAAGGAACGACCTTTTCTCAAGGCATCTGCACCAAGTACCATGTGAGCACATCTAGACAGCCCGAGACAACGAGGGATTCCGACCGCTTATAAAAAAAGCAAGTGCCACTCACAAAGGGTTTGATTTATAAACACCTGGCCCATAACAAACCCCTTCCAATTTGACCACCTGTTCTATCCTCACAGCCAGAGTGGTGGGCAAGGTCCCTCCTGATGCTTCTGCAGGACAGGAAGCTGGGGCTCTCACCTTTAGGGGAGAGGGTACTTCCCAGGTCCCGTCACAGAAGGTTTCAGAGAGAGGATTCTGGCCTGGTACTCTGGGCTGGGACACCTGCTCTCTGCCATGTGAATTCTAGGAAGTCTGGAACTGGGCAGACCACCAGAGGCCACCTAGTGCAACTTCTCCTGGTACCCAGGGAAAGACTGCAGGGTTCCGTGACTCTCTAGTGACCAAGCTGGATCAAGATGTCAGTGTTCTAAGACTGATTAATTAGCTTGGGGACAAACCAGGTCTTTTCTGAAGCAAAGATATGGCTAATGCACACTAGTGCCTGCGAGGCCAGCCTGGCCCTCTCTGGAAAGAGGGAACAGATGACCTCCGTGGGGGCTGAGGATGGGCCTGGGAGCAGCCCTCTGTGCTCGAGAGACACAGACAGAGCGGGACATTAACAAATGCAGTGCAGAGTCCCATCAAAGGGCAAAACAGTGTTTTAGTCTTTGTCTTAAACACCGAAAATGGATAGGGGCGTCTGGGTGGCTCAGTCGGTTGAGCATCCAACTCTTGATCTCAGCTCAGGTCTTGATCTCAGGGTCATAAGTTTGAGCCCTGCGTGGAGCCTACCTAAAAAAATAAATAAATGAATGAACCAAAATGGATAAAAGGTAATAAGAAAGACACAAAATTCCAAGAATCTAAACATAAACCACTCCACAGAAGTTTAAAGGGCATACAACTTAAAAAATAAATAATAATAAGACAAATAATGAAAAAAATGTAATAATAATAAGCCATTTAAGCATAATGTAAAAATCCATTTACATGCCTTCACAAATAAACATACAGTTGTACATCTTTGGTCAGACAATAGGGTATGAAATCGTTGTACAGTGACATACGGCGTGGTGCCAAAACCTGGAATCGACATAGATTCCCACATCAGACATCTGAACTTCTATCAAATGGAGCTAGTGGTATCTGTCTCCCTTTCCAGCTGGTCAATGAGAGACAGAGAAAGCTCTAATTCTGACTTGGAAGGGAATTTACGGAGCATGTACTATGTGCCAGGAACCCTGCCTCATTCCCAATAGTCCTTTGAGATGTATTGTCCCCATTTTACAGGATGGAGACTAAGGCCCAACCACCATTTCCAGAGCAAGCTTGGGGGAAGGAGTCCAAGCCACCAAGGGTTTCTGGTCTACTTGGTCACAGGGGTAGAATGGGACAGAACTGGAAGCTGTTGGAGCCCTGGGCTTCTCTCTCCACTCACAATCCCACTAGACACAGGCCCAGGGCCTACAGAGGTGCCCTCCCACTCCTGGGCATCCTGTGAGAACCAGCTCAGCACGGGGGACTCAGCATAGTGTGGCCTGAGATGCCAGGCGAGGCCTCATGCCTGGCTGGGCTGTCCCAGCCTCCTGCTACAGCAGCCTCTTCCGGGAACTCGACCACACCAGAAACCCTCTGTGTGCCTTGCTCTGCAAAGCCCAGCCATGAGAAAGTCCCCACAGCCAGGGCTGTCCCACCAAGGTGTGGCCCATGCAGTGAGCATGACCTCTGACCCTTCAGAGCCCGTCTCCCCGCATTCCACCCTATTTTAAGGCCTTCTTGAGAACCAAACAGGATTCAGGGCTCGCCGGGGACAGTCTGTAAAAGTTTTCCACTGGAACAAAGATTACAATGCTGTAACTCAAAGCGTGACTTTACAATGGGATCTGATTATCAAGAGTTCCAGAATATCCTCTTTTGAGACTCACTGCTCCTTTCTCTTTCCTGTCGTTTATGGGCTGGCAGGGCCACAGCACGTAGACCAGACAAATGCCTCATTTGGAGGGGTGGGGTTCCTCCCAGGGGGTGGTTCTGGGGTCCCAGCACTCATCCTAAGGGACCCCTGTCAACACCACTGTCCTGATGACAGTAACCTTGATACTAAATATATCTGATCCAACCCTCCAGGGGCTTCCCACTTCCCTCCAAATACCACCCAAAGGCCCCATGCAATGTGGACTCCTTGCCTCTCTGGCCTCATTTCCTACCCTTCCCTCATCTGCTCACTCCTCTCCAGTCACAGGACCCCCTCACTCCCTGGGTATCCTCCTTTTGTCCTTTCCCCCAACTCCAATCCAGTGTCTGCCCTTCCCCATCCAACTCTGCACCCAACAAGCATACACCTAGGGGCTCTATCAACTCCCAGATGCCCTTGGCCATCCGTTGAGTTCAGGCAAATGGGAGGCACCAGCAGGAGGTCAAAGGGTGGGCTAAGGAAAAGTTCTAGGTAGGAATTATGGGACTCCTTCCACACAGCAGGTGGTTTACCAAGTGCCCCCCCACCTCCCTGGCTCTGGCAATACTATCCCCTCCCTGCCTTCCCAGGTTTGTGCCTCTGTCTACAGCCCTTCATTAAACCCTCCTCAGCTGAGCCATCAGGACCGTGACCTGCCCAACCACCTCATGACCAACCTGGGTGTTTCCAGGGCTCTCTGCCTGCCCTCTCTCCCCAGCTGCTCCCTTGGTTCATCTGCGTTCATGTCTCTGCAAGCCTGCCCCCATAAGTCCTCTCTCTTGGCGGTATCTTTCTCTGAGCACGAATTACTTCCTAACATACCCTAACTCCTTCCCCCTCTAGATTTAAGCTCCATTGAGAGCAAGAACTTCGTCTTACTCTTACATTCCCAGTTCCTAGAGCAAGGTCACATGAATGTTTAATACTTGCCAAATGAATCTGTTAACAGACATTTATAAGGCAACACTCACTAACTATGACCATCAGAAATCGACCAGTATTTACAGAGGGCCGACTGCACACCAGTTTCTGCTCTAGGTGCTGGGGATTGAGATGCTGGCCAACACAATGACACACCAGTCCCCACTCAGGAGCATCCTCCAGTTCCAGCCTACTCAGGCAGACCCTGCACTTGGAGCACGCGGGAGCCTGCATGCCTTGCACAGTAGCTAGCTGTCCTGCCTGAATGCGAAGTCCCTCCTGGAGTCTGAATGCACGAAAGGGCTCCCCTAGACCTTCGGCACCAGCCAGCAGAATCCAGATGTCTGCTGACCTCCACAGGATGTGCAGGGAGCCTGAGTAGCCATCGGATTTGAATTGGGTGCTTGGATTTCTCTGTGTCCTGTGCTGGCTTCAAAGGATGACGAGAGCCAACAGCAAGGCTGGAGTCAGGCATGACGGCTTCACATCCCTGCTGAGCCCCTCCCTGGGTGCACAGCCTTTGCGCAAGGAACCTGCCATCTCTGAGGACTCAGTTTCCTCACCCATAAAACGGGGAGATCTGTCTTTAATTTTCCCAGGACTACCATGAAAATCTGATACCCTGCCTGTGGAAGGCCTGGCACAAAGGAAAAAGAAACAGAGCAAAAAAATGGAAGCTGTCATTACGTTTCTGAAGGGTAAATGCTGGGGTGAGTTTCCAATGCATTATTTTCAATGGCATGCATATGTGGGGTGGAGTGGGGAATCAAGTTCCAAGCTAGAAAAACATCAAATATATTTAGTCACTCCCAAGGACCTATTTCTGTAATCTTTTGGGCAGAGAGTTCACGAGTTTGAGAAACCGGCCTTTTAAGGGAAAGAGGACTTGTCCCCACTGAGAGGGACACCAACTCTGTCCAGAGGGGGCATGACAACAGACGGAAGCTGGTAGGCATGAAGGTGATGGAATGGTGTGTGCACGTGCCTGTGGTTTTCAATAAATGCCATCACTTCAGGAAGTTAAACATTTGTCCCCACTGTGGTCCCACTATAAAAACACACAGGGAGCGCCTCACTTGACTGTGATTTCTGAGAGCGGACCAGGCTGCGTCAAGCCAATGTCACAGTTGGCCTCAAGGCTCCAGAGTAAGTTCAGGCTCATGCTACAGGCCCATCCATCATGGGGCCGCTGGGGGTTCTAGTCAGGAGGGTCCTCCTCGTCCTGTGGCCAGGAGGCCAGAGCAGCCACCATCCACAACCTTCTGCCTGCCCAACACACAGCTCTCAGAGCTGCCACTGAAAGCCACACACTTCTCACATTCCATTCCGGGCCGTGGTCTGGCCCCACCTCAAGGAGGAGGAAAGCATCCTCGTGCATAGGAGGAGAGCAGATATTGAACAGAGATGCTGCTTATGATCGCTTTTTATTTTCTTTCTAACCCCCTCACCCAACACAGTGTCTAACAAACCATAAAGACACTCAGGAACATTCCTTAAATAAATGAACAAACCCTTCTCTATGCTTGACTTTCAGAGCCTATTTATAACACCTGCAAGAGAAGCAGGCCCATCCCTGGTCTATGAACCAAGCAGTCCTGGCTGGTCCTAGAGTCTCACTGCCTGGGTTCAAATCCCAGCTCTGCCTTTAATTACTTGGGTGACCTTGGGCCAAGTTGGTCAACCTCTCTGTGCCTCAGCTTCTTCGTCTGTAAAATGGGAATAGTGCTAACAGCATTTGAAATACTGAACTGTTACGAAGATGAAATCAGTTAGTTGGCAGAAAGTACCCAGAATAGTGCCTGGTAGGTAATAAGGGCTCATTAACAGAAGCTGTTATTATTACTAGGCTCGGAGTCAGACCTTGTTTTTGCCCCCCTATGGTGTGACCTATGTGACTTTAATTCCTCAACACTCTTCCAAATGACACATCTTCAAGCTACATGTGCCCAACACTTGCTGAGCACAGACCACAGAGCTGGCATCTGTCCACCGCTCCCCAAGACAACTGCTTCACAGAGGACCACCCTTACTCTCCATGCAAACTGTGACAATATATATAATTATATATGTGCCGGACGCACACACATATTTTGTAAATTCACAAACAGCCACACCCCTTTCGAATTACATCTGATATCCACACCTCCACCCAAAATAGCAGATTAAGTCAAGGAAGCAGTACGTGGACTGGTCACATGTGGCAGCCCTGAGGTTATGAATGTGGGGACAGTTCGAATTCCGACTCTGGGCAAGCAGCACCCCACAAAAGGCATCCCTCATGTGTCAAGGAGGGGTACCCGCCCCCCACCCCCGCCTCTGTAGGATCACTCAGTAACAGCCTGAGGAAAGTTAAAGGAATGATTCAGCCCACACGTGGGAGGGGCTCAATCAATATGAACTCTCTTTTCCTCTTTAATAAAACACAACAATTAACATAGAAAACCCAAGGAAACTATACAGAAATAACGTGCATTAAAGTTATCCATAGCCTCCTAAAAACAATACATCAGAGGAACTTTCCAAAAGTCTGTTTTCCAACAATGGTTCATGAAGCCATCTGGAAGTTTCTACGCGTCCCCTTAACTTCCGGTATTCAAACTAGCACAGGCTTCATGGACGGAGTGTCAGTGGCAGCAGCGGACGTCCGCCCGAGCCTTTCCCTATTCTCTCAAGCTGGAGGTGTTGCTGGAAGCCCCACAGTCCTTCACCAGCAAGGGTTGGGCCCCCAGCCTCGGCTGTCCCACCTGCTGGTCCCAACCAGACCCCAGTGCCCGTCGTCAGCGTCTGTTCATCCATGGCCCTCCTGCGGGCACCGGAGGGCCACCCCGGAGAGGGAAGCGTTTGTCAGCTGTGAAATGGAACAAGACCCCAAAGAGCTCTATAGCCAAATAACTCACCTCAGGAGGCCTGGCTTCTGGCCCATGCACTACAGTCCACACTCTCCGGTGCGAAAGAGGCTGGGGAAGACCCCCTAACTGGAGCCCCACATGACCCCGGGCCATCCAGCTGGAGGTTTGTGAAAGGAAGCGAGTGAGGGGACGTGCCCAGCACAGCCTCCCTCCGTGTTGTATAGGAGTTCAGCACACAGACGTGGGTCCCGGGTTCGAATGCAAACTCCCTGCTTATCCCGTGTTGTCTCCCAGCCTCTCTGGGTTAAGAAGAGGGCACTCGTCCGTAAGACGGAGAAAGTGCACACAGAGCAAGAGCTGCAGAAGCTATTATTTCATTATCAGCACGTAGCATTGTGACCGTCATGGCCAGCCTCTGGGACTAGGGAGCTCTGCTTTCTTCCACAGTGAAGTCACTCCCAACTTCGGCTGCGGGGCTCAGCCTTGCTCCGGCCCTCGGCAGGCTGCAGCCAAGCCCTCATTCACTTTTCATTCATTCAAGAATATTAGTCACCCACAACGCATCAGACAACACAGAGAACAAGGAGGACAAAGTCGCAGACAAAGTCCCATTTTTTAGTACAGCCATACCAAAACCAGAGTGAGGCAGGGGTTGGGGAACAGGGCAGCTGGGTGATGAACATGGGGAGGGTGTGTGTTGTGGTGAGCACTGGGTGTTGTGTGAGACTGATGAATCACAGACCTGCACCAAATAATACATTATATGTTAATTTAAAATAATTATGATATAAACAAAAAAAATCAATGCATTTATTTCTATTTTAAAAGAAAAGAAGTGAAATACATCAAAAAAAATTTTTTTCCAGGCTGTGATTGATGCCACAGCAGAAGTCAGCAGCACTCAGTGACTGAGAATAACGAAGGTTGGGGAACAGGCCTATTAGAAGGGATGGTCTGAGGAGGTGGCCAAGGTCAGGATGAACAGAAGCCAGCCTTTCAAAGAGCTGGGGGAGGAATGTTCCCAAACAAGTGACCAGCAAGCACACAAAGGTCCTGTGGCGGAGTAGGGTGAACAGGAACTAACAAATGCCAGGGTAGTGGGTGGGAGAGCACCCAGAAGAGGTTAGACGGGGGCGCCTGGGTGGCTCAATGGATTAAGCCTCTGCCTTTCACTCAGGTCATGATCTCAGGGTTCTGGGATCGAGTCCCGCATTGGGCTCTCTGCTCAGCGGGGAGCCTGCTTCCCCTTCTCTCTGCCTGCCTCTCTGCCTACTTGTGATCTCTGTCAAACAAATAAAGTATTAAAAAAAAAAAAAGAGGCTAGAAGGCAGGCAGGGTCTCATAGGAACGGGGATTAGACTGGAGAGCCTGGGGAGGGCTTTCATTGGCCACATGGCCAGGCTCTGCTGGCTCCCAGGGAAGGGACCATGGTAGAAACAGGGCCCCAGGCAGGCAGATACTGCATATGGGCCGTGAAAGGTAAGGGAGGCATGGATGGGGACGGTGGCATCAGAAGCAGAGAGGACAGGACTTTGAAGGTACTGGACTAAATTATGGTCCTCCGAATGAGATAGACTTCCTTCAACCTTGGTGCCACCATGAGCTTGTTAGAGACTAATTCTAGACCCCTGGGTGTGGGGCTCAGCCGTCTGGAGTTCAACAAGCCTGCCATGCAGTTCTGAAGGCCACGGCCATCAGAGAAGCAGTGGGCGAGATGACTGATAGTATCAGTGAACACACCGATGTGTCCCCCCAGGAACTGTCTTCATATCCGTCCAGGGCCCGGTGGACTCTAACCCTTGCTGCCGTGTGTGATCCTAGACCCATAGGTGGTTTCTAGAAAATACCCTGTCTGTGGCATTGCTGTCCAGTTGCCCCAGCTGGGGCAGCCTAGGCCAAGCTAGAGACGGTAAGAGGGACCTAGGTCCAGCTGGCAGAAGGGCACTGGCACTATTGGGTCAGTGGGGCTGGGAGCAGGGAGCAGGATGGGGAGAGGCTCACACTCCCCTGGGGCCACTGTCATTGCACAGCATTCCAGTCTCAGGACAAGAATGCAGGCAATCCCTCTGAGTCCTGGGGCAGGACTGTCCTAAAGCAGAGAGGATTATGGAATGCCTGCTTATTGACCAAAACTGCCCTGTGGAATCTGACCCAAATCCCTCAACCACTCCTGCAGTCGTGGCCAGCAGTATTCCCCTAGGCGCAGTAGGGCCCAGGCTACAGAGCCAGGACTCACACACAGAGGTCATGGAAACAATTCATTTCACAGGCCTTGGGGTCAGGCTTGCTCTCACAGACTCTAAAACATTCTCCCTTCTCCTCATCCCTCTCAAACCAAGAGACACTCATCAACCAAGGTGACACAGCAAGGCAGAGACCAAAGCCCAAAGAGGCAAGAGAACAAACATGGGGTCAGAATCCAGAATGCACCCTCTTCTGTCCGCGTACTGGCGCCACCACCTGCCCAGGAGACCAGCGCTCTCAGGTGGAATGAAGCAAGTAGCCTCTCCACCTCTCCTCAGCCACCCCCCAGCTAGCCAGCTGCTTGACCCCGTCCTGCGTCCTCTCCACCCTCCAGTCCAGCCACCCCCCTCACTCAGCGTCTGCCATCTGGCCTTCCTTCTTTTCCTCAAGTAACCAGGCTTGTTCCCATCTTGAGAAGTATCTATCCATACCTCCGTTAGGTGACAGTCATAAAAATCATAACAACAGCAGGTGCTGTCATCCGTCTGGGATGTTATCTTCAATAGCATGCTAGGCGTGTCTACTGGGTTCAATAATGTGTCCCAGAGATTCATGTGTCCCCAGAACCTGAGAACATGATCTTATTATTTGGAAATTGGGGGTCTTCTGCAGAGTGATTTGTTAAGATGAGGTCACCCTGGGTTGGGGTTGGCCCCAGCTCTGGCGACTGGTGTCCTTATAGAAGGAGGCATGCACACAGAGACACACTCAAGGAGCAGACCACGGGACGATGAAAGCAGGAGCTGGAATCTTGGTACCGAAAGGCAAGGAATGCCGAGCATTTCCAGCACCCACCAGAGAAAACACTAGAGAGGGGTGAGGAAAGGTTCTTCCACAGAGCCTTCCGAGAGAGCGTGGCCCTAAAGGCACCTTGATTTTGGACTTCTAGCCTCCAAAACCTTGAGAGAATAAATATCTGCTGTTGCAAACGACGTCGTTTGTGGTCACCAGTCACAGCAGCCCTAGCAGACCAAGGCAACACCGCACAAGTACTCTCTACAGCCTGTGCCCCGACCCTGCTAAGGTGGAATCCCAGTTCTCACTCTACAGGTGGGACAGAGATGACCTATGCTGGAGTTCACATGCTGATGAGTGGCAGAGCTGAGATCCAAACTTAGACTCTAGAAATAGGTTCTTCACACCAGGCTGGGCAGCCACTCTCTTCTGGCAACACAGGTTCCTCCCACCCAATAAAGGAGCCTTGGAAGCAACACCTCGAGGCCTGCTCCTTTAAAGCCCTTCGCAGCTGTTCTATCCTCGAGGGTTTCTGGGAAACTCTGCTTAGCATCGAGAGAGGAACTGCCTCTGAAATTCTTCTAAGAACAAGCTCGAAGGCAGGTGGAGGCTTATTACCTCCACAGCTACAACATAAATTTTTCTTGCGGGGACCACCCCATCTCTCTATATATTTAAAAGGTTTCATTATATGCCATAATTATTTTTTTGCTCATCACAGAGTCCTTTGTAGTCCCTGACCTGAATCATTATTATTATACTTGGCTCCGATGCTAACAAGCTTACCTTCTGAACAGGCATTCTGGGCAAAAGATCCAAAAATCTTTAACTGGTTGAGGCGCAGAACTTGGAACGGCATCTGGCATGTAATTATTTTTAACAGGAAAAAATAGCCCATCTTGTCAGCTTTCCATTTCCAGCAAAGACAAATTGGCCACAAGCACATACATAAAAGGGTGAGTTTGGTAGAACATACATCATCCTTTCGTTAATTCACTGAGCTTAATCAAGATGAATGCAGTCATTCACTCTCTACGGATGGACTGCCCTTCATGTCCCTCTCTGCCCACGTCGAAAGGGAAACTTGGCCTATCTTGGCTCCCAAAGCCAACGAGCAGAGATTTCCCGCAAGTTTTCTAAAGCTTCAATGAAAACAGGGCTTGTTTGCTTTATCATTTAAATTTCAAAATGCATCGCTGGCCAAGGAGAAATACAAACACCGGAGGGCTGGCGCTGCCAGTGCTGAAGAGAGGACAAGCCACCGGAGGAGAATCAAAGCCCCACACTGTGGGGCCGCTGCTGCCACTTACTATTATCGTTTCGGTTGTTATTGTTGCTGTTACCGGGGATAAGGACTCACCTCCCCAGAACCTCACAGTCTCTCCCTCAGGAACGGCACAGCTGCCCTGTGCCTCAGTTTCCTTCATCTGTACAAGAAACTCGACACAGGAAAACGCCTTGGGCCTGAGGTCTACTTTGCGAATAAAGAGGGGAGGAAGTTGGCGCAGCTCTGCTGAAATGTGCCTGGGCGTTAATGGCCAGAAAGCACTGGCCCTTCTTACCAGCCGTCAGGCTAATGCAGGGCCCCGTCCAAGCAGCGACAAGGTTCGCCACCCCCGCCCAGCCCCCAACCGTGGGATCAATATGGCTGTTTTCGTGTTGAATGGGGAAACAAAAATGGGCCTATAAACACTTCTGGATGTCCTAAATTGGTCACTGCGTGGGGGGGGGGGGGGGGGCCCCCACCAGTGAACGGAGACCTCCAGAGAGAGAGGGGGCTAACTCAGGGCTAACAATCTGGCTCCCCAGCCCTGACCGTGGCCCTGGGAGAAACCGGGGTGGGGTGGGGGGTGCTTCAGGCCAGCATGAAGATCAAAAGTGTTTGAGATGGAGGAAGATAGGGGTTTCAGGCCTTCTGCTCCTGCTCCCCACCCCCTCCTCCCCCCATCCCTCACCATCCAAGGCTGCAGAGCAAGACGCTCATTCAGGACTCAACTCAAATGACCCCTGAGATGCAGGGTCTGGGGCGGGGCAGGAAATCCAGACTTCGTGCCAGAAAAAAAGGGGGAAAGACATTTTTCCAGGGAGCTGCCAACTCTGTGCATGGGGCCTGGGGGAGCAGCTCAAGCCTGCCCTACGAGCAAGGCGGCCCTGAAATGCTTGGAACAAGGCTTGGTTCAAAGGAGGATAGGGAACAGGCTGCACAGACTTCCTTCTGCACTGGGAGATACCTGTGTCGGGAGGGGGTTGGGTGGGAGGAGGCCAAGGCCTCCAGCATCAGGCCTGCTCAGTCTGGCCCAGGGCTCCCCGACACAGTGCACCCCAGAGGGTGGCACACAGGGACACAGGAGTGGTCAGCTGTCTGGGGACCAGGGGTGTTTAAGACTCCAGACTTGGCTTGGCAGACTCTGGAAGGCAGGGAAGAAGGCCAGCAAGGGAAAAGCAGAGAATGGGTGGGACTAGAAGAAAGCTTTCCAGTCTGGGTTCGGGTACATGGGTTCAGATGGACAGCTACGAAACTAACAGATTTCTGAATACTCCTAAGAGCTTGTTATGATTGCATCAGGAAGCAAGCGGGATAGCATTCAAAGATTTTTTACCACCTGGCAGACTTTTATTTTTATTTTTTAAGATTTTATTTATTTGACACAGAGAGAGAGAGAGAGAGAGGGAGCACAAGCAGGGGGAGTGGGAGAGGGAGAAGCAGGATCCCCACTGAGCAGGGAAGCCAACATGGGGCTCGATTCCAGGACCCCGGGATCGTGACCTGAGCCAAAGGTAGACACTTAATAACTGAGCCACCTGGGTGCCCCTACCTGGTGGGTTTTTAAGAACTTGATTTTTATTGATTGAAAAATGAATACGTGCACTTGGTAAATCTTTTCCACAGAATGGAAAGTGTCTTAGAATCAATGCTAAGCTTCCCTGCGACCTCAGAAGGCCCATTGGCCTCCTCTGCCGTAGCCGCTAGTCTCAACTTCTTTGCTCGTCCTGCCAGATCTAGTCTGTGCACACATGCTTTTGTGTGTGTTCTTCCTTTTCCAAGCAAATGGAAACAGCGAGAAAATTCCAAAAGCGCGACTCACCATCTGGAGCCTGATTTTGTCATCTGTCAAATGACAAGCTTGGATGGGTCCCTTCTGACTCTGAAGAGTCGGAAGTATGTACCTACCTGCCAAAAGCCAGAGGCAATCGGCTTGAGAAGCTATCCTGCACGTTGGTTTGACTTAACTCTGGGGATCTGTTGGGGCTGCCAGAGATTCCAGAACTAACAGCTGACCTTTCCTGAGCAGTTCCCGGGACCAGGCTCCGGGCCAAGCAAGTCACAGGCACATACTCATCTAACCTTCCCAAACACCTTAGGAGGAGAGGACTGGTATTATTATTCCCATTTTATAGGAAAGGAAACCAAGGTCCAAGAAGCAAAACAAGTTGACCAAGGTCACACAGCTGGTAAGCAGGAGGTAACTAAGACCTAAATGCATTTCTCTCGTGTTCATCATTTTGGATGACACAACGTAACAGGGAAGAGCTGCACGTCCTGTGACACAGACATTTATCCCCAGTGTGCTATTTAAGTGAAACCCCAAATCATCTTAAGAAACAGTGACAAACACCAAAGAACTATCCCCTTCACCTCAACGAGACCCACATCAACCCGGCCTCAGAAACCCAACTTCACACGAAAGCAACTCCATACAGGGCAAACGTGTAACATCAGCTTGTGGCTGCAATCCAGCCAAACCAAATGGGAAAGACACTTAACAATCAAGAGCCTTAAAACATCTAGAACCTTAGACTTGGTCATTCTAGACCCAGAAATCAACCTTAAGGAAATCTGAAAGATGGAAATAGGTTTATCTGCACACATGCACGTGCATACAGACTCATCTCAGCATGAATTACGAGAGATGAATACAAAAAATATTCTTAATACTCAAAAATACAGATAAAATTTGGAAAATGACAAACTATCATTACGATGGGATAGAACAACATTATGTTGCATTAAAAGTCATGCTTAAAAGCCCGCTTTTAACTCCATTTAGAAATACTTCTATTACAGTAAGAGAAAAATCCAATGAGATTGTTGACATTAGATGATCTCAAATTTAAAAGAAATAAGCAAAGAAAAGAGAAAGGAAATCCAGAGAAATACATTAATGCTATTTTCTTCTTTATGCTCTTAACATTTCCCAACTTGTCCATGGAGTTAATAACAATAAGCATTGACAGAAATGATAACCCAGGTTCCTGGATCAAATGAGCAACAGGTATAATATGAGATCGAGAAGAATTTAGTTTGTTTTCAGATTATGCTTCCAACAAGCTAGGATTTAGAAAGCGATTGACGGAGTGATCCATTAAAAAGTGGTTCAGTCCCAGAAGAACCATGGAAAGCAGACGTGGGAAGCCCCAGGAACAGTCTACACCACAGCAGGTCCACTGGGGAGCAGGGGCGAGGAGGGGGGCAGGTGAGTAACCTGAGAAATAGGGTGGGAGGGCCTTGATGGAGCTGAGAGTTTAAAAAACAGCTCCTCTCAGGATAAAAGTCAGATAGTTCAAGGAGGGAAGAAGCGACCAGAAATCCCAGGACAGAGAACCATCCAGAAAGGACACATGATCAGCACCCGTAGCTCCAGTGTGTAGGGAAGACCATTTAGAGGCATAATCTTATAAACACTGTTTACCAATGTTTCAACTTCTAGAATCAATCCTGCCAATAAAGCACAGAAGTCTTAATTATGGATGTGGGAGAGAATATGAACGTTATCAGCCTTGCCAACATGAAAATATAGATGCCAGAAAGAGGGAGGTGGAAGAGGAAGGGTAGGCATGCGGATATCTCAGGCTCAGCAAATGTGAGTCACAGGATACCAGGGAGACCTTCGAGGGGGGTGGGGAAGGGGGGTGGAGAGGAGCACCTAAGCCTATTATTTAGAGATACTGACCACCCCGCCCCCATTCACTTAGGAACAGGACTGAGGGCAGGCAAGAAGAGGACAGGAAGACAGAGGATTTCCGCCCCTTTCCACACCAGCCTTTCCCACTTGATTTTAAATATGTGCATGTATTATTCGATTGAAAACCCAATTCTTTGGGCGCCTGGGTGGCTCAGTTGGTGAAGCCTCTGCCTTCTGCTCAAGTCATGATCTCAGGGTCCTGGGATCCAGCCCTGCATCTGCGCTCCCTGCTCACCGGGGAGTCTGCTTCCCCCTCACCCTCTGCCCCTCCCCCCCACTCGTGCACGTGCTCTCTCAAATAAATATAATCTAAAAAAAAAAAAACACAGATTCTTTTAAAAAGGTGTATGACTCTGAATTCAAACACACTAGGGCTCCCATCCCTCTTTCTTATTTGCATATGTTCAAGAGCTCTGCATCTGTAGGAAGTAGGAAGCAGCCATCTGTGGGACAGGCCAGTAGCCTGGGATAAAGCTTCCCCCAACAACCCTGGACAATAATGCAAATCGCCAGCAAGCTGAAGCCACTTTTCAGTGCAAACCATACCAAACATCTTGCACTTGCAGATACTCTGGGAAGGGGTGACATAAGTGGGATCATAGCACACATGCCACTTGGACCATAAAGACTTTTAACTTTAACAAAAAGGTACACCACATGGACTTTTGAAATGGTGTGCTTCCTTCTCTTGATCTCCCTGTGCAGGCTCCATGCCCTCTGTTCAACACCACCTCCTCTGAGCACCTGGAGTGATCTGATGCCCAAGTCCAATCATATCGCCCTCCGGCCCCAGATTCTTCCTTGACTTTCCCTGGAGAATCTCTGGGAGGTGGCCTCTTTTCTACTGGGTTCCTTTCCACAATGCCCTGCTGAGGTCTGGCCCTGCAAACAGCTCATGTGGCCCCCGTACAGAGCCAGCTCCCACCCATCTGAGCCCAGCAGGTGCTGCTCCAACTGCCTACAATGCCCTCCATCCTTCTGCCCAGGAAGCCTGGAATCTCTGCTTCAAAGATTCAGCCCAGGTAAGTCCTGTCTCCATGGGCATGTCAAGCCTGGACGGACTTATGCCCTCTACTCATCACTACATTTATATGCATTCTGCTCCTTTCCCTTTCTGGTTTCCCAGTGACTGGTTGTTCCATCTCTGTGTCTCCAGGTCCTAAACCACAACAGCCACTACAATAATAATTACAACAACCAAGACACACTGAGGTCCTAGCACAGGTTGGGTTCTAAGCACTTTGTAGGCATTATTTCTTTTAATCCTTCCAACAACCCTATGAATGTAGGCACTGTTACAATTTTCATTTTCCAGACAGAACAACTGTAGTTCAGAGAGTCCAACAACCTTGGGTCGGAAGAGCTAACATCTGCACAGCCTCTGGCTTCTACCCAACAGTGCTTCCTGTAGCTCTTATGGTGAGTGCTATGAAATGTGTAAGCCTGATGATTCACAGACCTGTACCCCTGGGACAAATAATATAGTATACATAAATAAATAAATATATAAAAGTGCCCCCAGCTGAAAGCTTCAGAAACTGAGGGTCAGAGAGGTCACCTGCTCAGCCCGGAGTCACACAGCCAGTGTGAACCAGAACTCAGACCTCCTGCCTGCAAATCCAGGTCACTTGTCTTCACTTACAACTTGCTAAATGCTTCACCCAAGCCACGCCAGCAAATGGGTGCCTCTGTCCCTAGAGGGAAATACGACACCTCCCCTGGGGTCGGAAGCAAGTTACTGAAATGTTTGCATCAATCTTTAAAGAGATTGATCGGATCATGCACCCACTCTGCTTCCTGGGCAAAGAACATCTGGAAGCTTAAAACACTCAACAGCTGGGAGATATCCTTAAAAAGCACCATTTATTACTCCCACATTGAAAGCCACACTGTCAGTTTGGGGGGAAGGGGAGCAACTTGGCAGCTATCGGTTTCTTGCCTGTGCGCCCTGAGCCCCATGAGCTACTGGAACAAACGGAAGGAGCCTGCCACCAATACACCCTTACTGATTAAGTCCCAGCATGAGTCAGGGCCACAGGACCGGTGGGTGATGGGATGCGAACCTGCATTTATTGTTTACGTTCATTCATTCCCCAAGGGGGCTGAACTGCGGGCATAGGGCAAAATCCGAGGGAGAAACCACACCACAAACATATCTTCAAAAGGCAAAAAGTTCTAAGCCTCAAATGTTCAGCCCTACCCCTCGGTCCATACTCCATCCACTGACATTCCAGAAGGACGAAAGAATGTGGATGAGCCTTGGAGCTGCCAGATGGGAGAGATGATCTGTGGTACAAGGGACAAAGGGACATTTGTGTTCAGATCCTACCCCCCCCACCCCGCCACTTCAGCAAAGCGGGGGCCTCCCCTGGACTGCCCTGTGCTCCTGAGGGCTGGGCAGAGGGTGCCATTAATAAACTTCTCCCAGGGCGCCTGGGTGGCTCAGTGGGTTAAAGCCTCTGCCTTCGGCTCGGGTCATGATCCCAGGGTCCTGGGATCGAGCCCCATATCGGGCTCTCTGCTCAGCAGGGAGCCTGCTTCCTCCTCTCTCTCTCTGCCTACTTGTGATCTCTGTCTGTCAAATAAATAAATAAACAAAATCTTTAAAAAATAAAAAAAATAAAAAAAAAAAATAAACTTCTCCCAAACACCCCTAAATTCTTCCGCGTTGCACATATCAACCATCAGCCTGGAACCCTTGAGGCAGATATAACCTCAAGGCAGGAAAGCATACCAGTGAAGACACAAAGATCCTAAAATTAGGCTGCCTGGTTTCAAATCTTAGCTCTGTCCCTACTACTTATTCACAGTTACCTTGAAAAGTCACTTACCCCTCTGCCTCGGTTTTCCTATCGGTAAAACGGGGAAATTAAGACCAACCACACAAACTACACATACAAAGGCAGAGCGCTCAGGTCGGAAGCTGGTATACAGTCAGAGCTGTTTATATGCACGCTAACATGAGTCCACAGTGGAAGAAATCAAGGCCCAAAGGAGGGTAGCAATTCATGTCATTTTTCAGAGACAGGGGCTTAGGCATGGATCCCAAGTCTCCAAAACTAGGAATTTAAAAAAATGAAACAACACTTATAAATGTTTTTCAAAACAGGAAGCACTCAACACCCTCACTCATTCATCACGTGTTTAATGACCACCTGTTGTGCCAGATACCCCGTTCCAGCATATTTGGGGCTCGTGGGCTGGCTGGATAATAATCACCAGCACTTACTGAGCAACAACTACATGCTGGCTCTGGGGGAAGCTCCCAGTGCACAGAATCTCCTTCAATCTTCGCAACAAAGTACCTGGCAGATACTATTGACTTTCCACTTTCACAGAAGAGGAAGCACACTCAAAAGGGTGACTTCTCCCAGGAGATTTGAGACTTCCCAAGGCAGAGGCAGGACCCAAACCTACACTGTGCAAACAAGAAGTCCTCCCTCTTACCCATTACGCTTCGGACGCTTTTCCATGCTCCTAATGCATGGGGACGACTCTCTGACGGCTTTTGGTGGTCTCTGCCGACGAAGAACAGAACAATGCAAAATGCTAGACAGAGCCCCAGGTCGTTAAACGCCCAGGGTCTGGGCTCTCAGACCCTAAATGAATGAATAAATCTTGCTGATGAACCAGGTCCTTCTCCCAGAAGAGAGACCTGCGTCCCCTCCTCCCCCAGTTTGGGTCTAAAGGCTGGAACGTGAGGCAGGGAGGAACACAGAAATTACAGGGCTATTTACTCGTGGGGCAGGCATCCAGGGAGGGGTGGGGCTTCTTGGGAGCCCTTTCTATTAGACCACAACCAGTGTATCTGTTTCTGGAGGGCTTACCCTGGCTGGGGGTATGTAAGTCCCGGGCAATCAGAAACACAGTTCCACCAGAGCAGGCGCCCTGCCTTCCTACATTCCAAGCAGAAAAGCACTAGGAAGTCTGGACAGGAAGAGGGGAAACCCACCTGGGCAGGTCAAGATCATCGGGCGGAGCACAATGGTCCAGCAGGACTGTGGACCTGCCTGGAATCCTGGGCCTACAATGAAAGAAAATACACTGAACAGGGGCTGTTTCCAGAATGCCAATCCCACTGCTCCCACCTTGTCTGAGCTACTGCGCATATCCTGGGCTTCAGTTTCTATCTCAGCATCAGCCTGGGGCAGGTATAAGTGATCTTTAGACACCTACGAGGATTAACACCAGCAGGACGGAGCCCTTGCTCAGCGTTTATTATTACTCTGGTCCAGAGTTAATCCTGCACAATCTGATCCAGACTTTTACCCTTGGTTCACAGTGGAGGAAACTGAGGTAGGGAAAAGTTAAGGTCACTGCACAATGAACTAAGTCACAGAAGGAGGCAAAGGTAGGAGGGAAGCAGTGGCCATCCAATGTCACGGACTAAGCTCTTCACCACAACGTCAAAAATATTTTCTTTTAGATGATCAGTGAAGGTGAAATACTTGGCCAAAGACGCCCCCTCCAATTTTGAGAGTGTAGGATCCCGGGACAGTCCCAAAACAACATGGGGTGCCAGCACTCCAGACATAAACCCTGCCCTGTGGGACCTGTGTGAACAGGCAAACAAGACGCGCCCAGGCACCTTGGTGGCTCAGTCAGTGAAGCATCTGCCTTTGGCTCAGGTCATGATCCCAGGGTCCTCAAATCAAACTCCGAGTATGGCTCCCTCCTCAACAGGGAGCCTGCTTCTCCTTCTCCCTCTGCCTACCACTCCCCCTGCTTGTGCTCTTTCTCTCTCTCTCACTAGCTCTTTCCCTGTGTCACAAAAATAAATAAATCCTATAAAAATATGTTTTAAAAAAGACCATTTACTTAAAAACAACAACAACAAAAAAAACCACACACTGCACCCAGCAGTGCTGTTTGTGTGGGGAAGGAAAACGACAAAACAAAATAAAGGAAAACAACTGCCAACAATTTGCATGCCCTTGGAGAACGGAAAAATAAACCATGGTGTGTTCACACAGTGGAAGAGATGACCACAGAGAGAAACAGACTGCTGTGAACCAACAGGGACTTATCACGAGGTGCTGAGGCCCAAAGGAAGCTGCAGAGAGCACGGAATTTCTGTAAAGCTCAAGAGGAAGGAAAGAAAATAGTGTAGTATTTAGGCTGACTCATGTATACAGTGAAAACAATTTTTAAGCAAAGAAACAGTAAACTCCAAAACTCAGAATCACAGTTCTCCCCGGAGGAGAGCGCTGAAGCATAGGGCTGGGAGAGACCGGAAAGAAGATGCAGGTGGAGTCAGTGCTCACGGGTCAGACCCTGGCTCCTGAGCAAGGTGCAGGGATTACAGGTGTCCGCCGGCTACCATGCCTCACGACTAGCCAATACATGACAGCCGTTTCTGTTTCTTCTGGAGGCATCAATAGAGGATGATGGGCTAACCACCAAAGCTACATGAAATCTGCTCACCAACTGTCACCACAAATGTTTGTCACCAAAAGCATTTGCTGGTCAATTCTTCTGCAAAAAAAAACAACTCTTGGACAGGTCTTCGATATGCTGGAGTGTCCAGGGCGGGCACACTGTGACCCCTGCTAGGCTACTGACTGCACGTTAGTGAGTACCTGCCCTCACCCAATCTTCCCCAGGTACCAGGAAGCTGGGAGCCCCCCTGTACTCTGGAAAGTGCGGTAAGAAAGGCCACCTGCTAGAACTCTGAGGGCATGACCAAGAACACGCACGGGAGAGCTAAACAGAGACACCTGACGAGGTAAACACTGGCCACTGGAATCCAAAGGATGAAGACTCAGGGCAGTGCTGCAGGGCACAAGACTTGTGCTCTGATACTCTGACTGGATGACCATGGCTGGAGTTTCATACAATTTCTATGCCTTGTGCCAAAACCAAAGACAATGAAAGAAAAAAGCGGCTAAGTTGGACATCATCAAAATTAAAACCACTTGTACATTCAAGGAGTAAAGAGACAACACACAGAATGGGAGAAAATGTTTGCAAATTATATACCTGAAAACCGATTAATACCCAGAATATATAAAGAACCCCTACAACTCAGCAGCAGCAACAAACCTTTCTGTTAAGATGTAGAAGTGGTCAATAAGCACAGGAGAAAACGCTCAACACTTAGTCGTTTAGTGCGATGCAAATCAAACCCACTGTGAGACATCACTTCACAATTACCAGGGTGGCTACCACTTACCATATACATGTACGTATAGTTAAGAATATATGTAAAATAAGTGTTGGTGAGGGTATGAAGCAACTATGGAAAACAGTATGGCAGTCTCCCCAAAAAAATGAACACAGAATCACCACATGACCCAGCAATACCTACATCCATAATTCCAGAGGCATAATTCACGGTAGCCACATGGTGGAGGCAACCTAGATGTCCATCAACCGGTGAACAGATGAACGAACCTGTGGTACGTGCGTCCAGCAGAAGAGCATCCAGCCTTAAAGCACTGACCCATGCTCCAACAGGACATTATGTTCAGTGAGCTAAGCCAGCCCCTGAAGGACAAATGCTGTCCAACCCCACTAATAGCAAGTATCTGGAGTAGTCACAGTAGCAGAGACGGAGAGTAGAACAGTGGCTGCTGAGGCTGGAGGGAGGAGGAATCGGGACTCAGCGCTTAATGGGTTCAAAGTTTCAGTTTGGGAAGACGAAGATGCTCTGGAGATTCATGGCTACACAACAATGTCAATGTGCTTAATGCCCCTGAACTGGATACCTAAAAATGGTGAAAATGGTCAATTTCATCATGTGTATTTTACCTCCATAAAAAAATTTAAATATGAAAACTAAAAACAAGCTATGCCTCAACCCCGCCACATTTGTCAATGAGGATGGCGATCAGCTCCGTCACCTCAAAGGGTTTGCTACTCAAAGGGTTTGCGTGAGCCCAAGCATGCAGGTAGAGCAAAGCGCTTCACAAGCAGGTGCTCAATAAATGAGAGTAAGCGCCCAGCATACAGCAAGAGCCGTTCTCCAAGACTCAACCCAGCCCCTCACAAAATGGGGAAGAAACAGATGGGAGACATGAAAGGCTCACTCACTGTGACCCCCGCCCAGAAACACCTCTCCCTGACCTTGCTGACACCATCGGCCAGACTGCAGGATTCCAGGCAGGTACAGAGGTGGCCGAGATGGCCTCACCTGGTCAGCCCCCCTCCCCCTCAATCAGACACCAGAAACTCTGTTCTTGGAAATCATGGGGCAGGGGGTAGGGAGCAGGTACAGAGGTCTTATCAGTAAGAGAGCCTCCTTTCAACTCCCAGGTCCACTTTCCACCAGGAATACCAGCAATCCAGGTCAACAGACAGTACAGAAATCATTTCCTATCTGCAGGGCTCACAGTTCCCCCTCCCATTCATGTTGGGTTCAAAGAGCCAGAGGTGAGATACGCAGCAGGCCTGGATCCACTTCCTCTCTGCCAACCCCCCTCCACCCCCTAGATGTGCTAGCTGGAGGGCGGATCCCCAACCACCTCTGGGAGAGCCTGTGAGCTCCCAGGGCCTCAGATGTGGTGCCTGGAAGACGAGAGGCACGCCCTAAATCTGTTCATCTGAACTCTGTTTCCTCCTGTGTCACCTTTTACAGAGGAAGGAACTCAGCCCAGAGTCGTGAAAGTCATGCATCTACCCTGCAGCAGTGCTGAGGTTCAAGCCAGAGAGTCTGGCGTTAGAGTCTGGGGAGACGGAGGCAGACATGAGGCCAGGGACATAAAGGAAGATCCGATGGACGTTGTCCCTTCTACCCACGCCGCCAGAAGCAAAGCTGGGTACAGGGAGGCACTTACAAGGGTCACCAGGAAAGCAAATGGAGGTAGCACCCTTGTTTCCTTGTTCAAAAATCCGAAGGAGACGGTCAGGGAGGAGGGAGGAGGAGAGGGCTGAGCCAGACACCTGAGCGATTCCTCTCCCCTGGCACTTCATCAATGTGCTCCTCACGCCTCCCCCTCACTGCCACCAAGCCCCACTTATAATTAAAACAGGTTTAGGACACAGAAAAAGCAGTAATGGGAAGCCCTTTGCCCTCCATCCCCATCACCCGGGAGAGCTACAACCTCAATTCTTCCCTTTGCTCTCTCAGTCTCTATCCAGAGATTGTCTCATTCAGAACAGACACCTGGGGTCTTGATATCTAAAATTTACAGCTGAAGTCAAAACTGCCCTGCCCTTTCAGAATACTGCAGAAGAGGGGAGATCGGAAAACGGGAGGGGAATAAAGAGAAACTTCATCTAGGGAAGAGGATTCGTTTTTATATTTCCTGAGGATCTGGAGTTCATGGGTTGGTTCCAAACCCAGTCTTCACACTCTGACCTGGGTTCCCATCTACTTTGTAAGAGTTGTGTGAACCTGGGCTGGTCAGGGAACACCTCTGAGCCTCCATTTGTCCCATCTGGAAAATGGGGTTGATAATGGTTGCTGTCACATAAGGCAGTGCTGAGCAATGCATGGGCTGATGCCCGTGACATACCTGGCACTGTGCCCTTCACACAGCGGGCTCAGCTACAGTCCGTAACACACCACTCTGATTACTATAGATTATCACCATTAGCCTAAGGAAAGAATTCGTGTTCCTACTCAGAGATAAGAAACAGACTCCTAGCCCCTCTATCACAGGCAAACCCATCTCCACCTACTCCACTCCAACCTAGTCCATGACCCCCATCCCCTGACCACAAGGCCTTCCCAACCACCAGATCTCCACCCACCCAAGTCAGCAGCTCTTGTAGCCTTCCCTTATGTTCAGTTGCCGGGCTTCCGGGCTCCAGCACCATCCCGTTCATCTCTGAGAACCACTGTCCCAGCATGGTGTTGTCCACATGTGCAAAATCCCATGTGTGTATCCCCGCACTAGACTCACTCAGTGGGGAGGGTCTCCGAGGGACCCCCGGAGCTCTTCTCAATTGCAGAGCAGCAAGCCTAGCACAGTGCCTGTACGTGAGACAGGCAGTAAATGCTGGTGACTGAACACAGCTGTTCAAGTGCAATTTACACACGGAATTCGCTCACACTTACTAACTACATGAATTAATGTGGGGACGGTTCTGCACGCTGGTGCAGTCAGGGCTTAGCCCAGTAGGGTGGGGATTTCCTACAGTGATGGGTAATACTGAACACCATGAGGCTGCTGAGGGCTGCTGCACTGACAGAACTTTTGCTCTCACTCCGCCGAGATCTCTCAAAGGCAAGGACTAGATCTTCCATGAAGTAAACTCTAGTCCAGCTCTGCCACAGCCCTGGAGCCCTGCGTAGTTCCAGGCACAGAAACCTCCTGTGGTCCCCAAGTATGTCCTTAATGAATTTTTCCTGTGGGACGCTCCCGCAGATAACACAGGAAAAGCTGTACAAAGTGGGGTGGGGCTTCTCTCCCCATGAGAGCTGCTTGTTTGTTTCCTTCAGCAACTTTGCTGCAATCGCGCACAGAAAATCATGCATGTTCCCCTGCCAGAAATTGGCGATGACGAACCTGCCAGGAGGGCAAAAGCCCAGGAGCTGCCGGGAAACCATCATCATCATCATCACGGACCGGAAACAGCCCACCAACACCACGGCTTCCCATCCAGTGGGATACAAAAGGATTGGCTTCCAAAAAAAAAAAAAAAAAAAAAAAAAAAAAACCAACCTGTGTCAAAGCAGAGAGGGAACAGGAAAAGGAACAGAGCAGTCTAGAATCTCAGAAGCAGCTACTTTTCCAGGCACACGCAGCCCATCACAAAAGCATGTAAGGGTCTGAGGAAGCAATTCGGAACACCACTGTTCAATGGAAGAAACTGTTCTATGCAAGCTGTTCTATGGAAGAAACATTTCTTCTCTTCGGAGAGGGGCTGGCCCAGTTGCAGCTTTCAGTCAACAAGGACTGAGGCAGGGAGCACCCACCAGGGTACCAGCACCTCACGCCGGGCCCCTGCTGGGGCGGGGGGTGGGGGAGGAGGGGCACAGCAAAGCCTGGCACCTCTGCTCACGCAATGGGAGAGCCATGGCTGTGGGGGCAAGCTCTTGCACACATCTGCCCCACGTGTGTGTTTTCTTTGGAGACAGAACGGACTTCTGCCTGGAGAGCAGAGCTGGAAGGGTGCCATGTGGGACTGAAGAGGTCATCAGCCACCTTCCAAACAAGGGAGGTACTTGGACTTTATTCCACAGAGATAAGGAGCTACAGAAGGTTTTGAACAGGGGCAGGGATGAGATCAGAGTGCATTTCAGAGAGATCGGTGTGCTCGTGGTGTCCTGGGCATGGAGTCTGGGAAGAACATTCTAGCTAATGCAGCCAAGAGTGCCCTCTTATTGGAGGATTGGCTTTTCCCATTTTTCAAAAGGTAATAGGAAAAACAAAAGGTCCTCTGTGTGGAACGGCCCTTGTAATTTATGGGAGAGCAGCTGGAGCAGACAGAGGCCCCTTCCGGCCTTCACTCCACCGGGTTTATTACACAGTCCCACTTAAGTAATGATTCATCCAACCAGGGCGGGAGGCAGCCTTGGGATCACTTCAGCCTATCTTCCCACTTAGAGACAAAGACATCTCCTATCCTTGGGGAGCCTCGCTTCTTATAAAACAGATGAGTGCATCTGGTCCATTAAAAACCCATGAGGCAAAGGCCAGAGTGTCCCGGCGAGGTCTGTACTCAGAGGACACTGCTGCTGGGGACCTGGGGGGCCTCACCCAGAGGCCGTGCTTCCTGTTGCCATAGCCTCCACTGCCCCTTTACAGGCCCACCTTCCCCCAAGAGCACCTGGGAAGAGGAGCTTGGAGGCTGCCTGCCGGCCATAGCCTCCTCTGTCCTCCCAGAGCCAAAGGCGCTCTCCCTTCCCTATCATCTTGCTGGACATTCCACACATGTTTTCTCAATCAGTAAGGCATTCCCTGCATAGTTACTTGTTTAAAAGGAAAAGCAAAGGGTTTTTTCCAACAAGCAAGGGGTGAGGAAGGAAAGGGGAAATCACTGTCTTCCATCACCACGGCAGCACATGGAAAGTGTCCTTGCAGACACAACTCCCAGACGGTGCAGTAAGGTTTCCACATTTTATACCTGAAGGATTCCTGAGACCCTCGACCCTGGTTATGCAACCATCCCTCCTCTGATCCAGCACTGAGACCTGACATCCGGTCCTGGAATGGATTCCTGGGAGCTCCCGCCTCCTGCAGCCTGCCCTCCTGTCGGGGGGTACGCCCTCCCGTCCCACTTCTGCCCGGAGTGTGCTATTCGGAGGGTAGGGGAAACTCCAAGGCTGAAAGCTTGTCATGCCTTCCCATTTTAGTCGGAGTTCCTGCTACGTGATAAGCAGGCAGTGAGCAGCCACCAAACAGCCCACAGAACCGAGCCCTCACCCACTCCAAACTACAGGCTGAGCCTGGGCCTCGGGTCAGAAGCCCGGCTTGTCTGGCCAAAGGCAGCTGGCAGATAGAGGGCTTGAATGATACTGAAGGTTAGGAATGACAAGGTTCTTCCTGAGGACTGGTGTCTGAAGACAGATCACTGACAGTCCTGTCTCCCACAGACAGAAGCAGCCCCCAGCAGGACAGCTGGTGGGGAGGGGTACCAGTCCCCCTCCCGCACTTCCTCTCCTAACTCACTCCTGCTTATGCTTCCTGTCTCAGCCTAGGGGTAACCTCCTCGAGGAAGCATTTTGCATGTCTGTATTATTCTTTCTAGTTTTCTATGCCTTAAAAGTAAAGTCAAAGCAGCCTTTTGGCCCTCACCACCACCACCACCCCTGCTTTCCTCCTCAGATGATGACAGTGACTTTGATCTAAGTCCTTCTGGCCCATTCTCTAGACACTCACATCCATCCCCAATTACCCTTAAGGAACATAGAGCAGGAGCTGTGAGTTCTCAAACTGACCAAGGGGTGTGGGCCTCACACATGATTTTGATTTTACCACATGCTGCCCGCTGGTCCCTCAGGAGACCTCATGCTCGAAGCTGAGTCAGGGGACCCTGAGACACACAGCCTCGCCAAGACTTGAGTCAGACTTGCTATTTTGGTCACATTTTAAAATAGGAAAGATGTACCCCCTGGACACCACTCAAATGCCTGTCAGCTGAAAGATGTGTTCCAAACCAGGGGCGTATCCATGGAACAGGATGGCCATCTGAACACCAAACTGCAGATACCTATGGCAGCATCCCCCATGCATCAGGCTATGCGAGAAAACCAGACTTGGGGGGCTACACACCATCCCAGTCCGTTTATGTGAGAAAGACAAAACTGTAAGATCAGAGAACAAATTACTGGTTGTCAGCGGCTGGGCACAGGGTAGCAGACTGACTGCAAAGGGACAGGAGGGATGTCTGGGGGTGATGGAAGTCGTCTGGACCTCAACAGTGATGACAACACAACAGTGTTACACAGTAATGTGTGTTTACGACAATGCCCCATTCAGTTTGCCAAAACAGAGCAAATCCGCTAGACCAACATCAGACCTCCACCGCACCTCGCACCTGACCTCGTCAGTGAGACTCAGAACCTCTCCACGTGCACTCGTGCCTCTGCCTTCTGCCTTGAGAGCTGCTTATTGATCTCTTTTACCTACTTTGTGATGAGGTTGTTTAGCTCTTTGTTATTGACTTTGGGAAACTCTCCACCCTCTTTATTACAGCTTTTCTGTGCTTAGACACGCTTTCTTCTTGAATAGCTGGTCACATTTGTCAATGTTTCCCTTCTCATGTGTGCTCCGCTCCTTCTCTGGTGAACCTCTCCTGGGCCTCCCTGTCTCACTGGGAAGCAGGATTTCAGTACTGACCCTTTCACCCCACAGAAACTACCCTCCCATATTATTCTATTCATATTTTTTCACACTCCTTACAATAATGGGGCTCGTTTGTAGACTTGCTTCTTTCTGTGTCTCCCCCATACATAATAAACTCCCTGAGAACTGGTACCAAATCTGTTGATTACTACTGAACATCCCAGGCCTAGAACAATGCCCAGCACACAACAGGCATTCCACAAACATCTGCTGAATAACAAAGTCAAGAACAGTGTAACGCAAGTGCCTATGATGCATGGAAACATGCGTCTAGCATGTAATACACACTATACGTAACTGTTAATGACGTATCAGTGTATCACTGTACCATTGACAGCAGTAAACATCACACCTCTCATCAGAAAACAGCAAATGTCCTTCAGGGCCAATCTCATGAGCTCCAATAGCTACCTAAAACTTTTAAAATATTGAGACGCTCTGCTGTAATAATTCTGAGACTGGGGATTTACCAAAAACAACATCATCAACAATAAATATAATACAAAACAAAACAAAAACAAAAAACCCTAAACAGCTTTAACTGAAATATTGAAAAATTTATGTATATATATATATATATATATATATATATATATATATATAAATAGTCTATTATGGAGCTGAGCATCAAAATGAGAAGAATGATTACATGAGCAATGAAGTTGTCACTGAATGGAAATGTTATCAACCAATAAGAATGGACAGAGACTGCAAGAGTATTCAGGGATGCCTACTACCTGACAGTAACTAGGACAAGTCAGGATGTGACCATATACACCAGAAGGGCAACCACAGCAATAAAGACAAAACAGTAACTGTATTTAACTCAAGAAATTATATTTAACTTTTATAGGCTTTTCCCCAGATTTTCAAAGATAAGCTCCCCTTCCTTTCTCACGTGGAAAGCCAAATTTCCCATCACAGAGTCTGGAATCTCCAACTCAGTTACCTGCTTCCTGAAATACCCTCCATGTGCATTTGTCATCTCTCTAAATATAAAATCTGGAAAACCACTCCTTGGTTGCAATCCTTGGAAAGTGCCCCCAGAGTTGGCAGGACCCACTTAAGTCCATTTCTGCCTGGTCTTTAAGGCTCTTGAGAGTGTCCCAGCCTCCTGCCATCTCCCCTTGACACACAGGAGCCTCCTCTCCCGATTCCCCATCTTCTGGGCCCTTGCTGAGACCAAAGACCCCTCACCCCTCTTCCCTACAGGGTGGGGACTGGAGGACTCAGCTGCCACATACTTGGCTGCCTCCTTTTCATGTCTTTCCTCCCTACCCCAGCAGATATCACCAGCGATCTGCCTCTCTCCTCTACTGGGAGGTTCCTCACTGCAGAATCAATTTCCTGTACCTGTACTCCCTCACCCACGTACTCGCTCCTTCCATCCCCTGAATTCCTACCATGTCCCAGGCACCCTTCTAGAGCCGCCCTGTTGGACAGAAACAGAACGCCGGACACATGTACTTAGATTTTCTAGTAGCCACGTTTTAAAAAGGTTAAAAGAAACAGGTGAAATTAATTTTAATAATGTACATAAGCCAATATATCCAAAATCTCATTTCAATATACAATCAACATTAAAGAATTCATTAATGAGGTATTTCACATTCTTTTTGTACTAAGTCTTTGAGAGTGATGTGTATTTTACACATGCATTACATCCCCATTAAGACAAGCCTCTTCCAAGTGCTCAGGGGCCATCTCAGGCTGGTGGCTACCGCACAGGACAGCAGTTTTAGATGCTTGGGATACAGCACTGAAGCCTATTACTGGCAGCCATGCCCAGCACCACAGCCCGGGCCAAGAGCCCGTGATGCTTGCTTGTTTGCCCAGAGGCCCTGGCTTCTGACCCTGTTTTAGGCACTTCTCAGCACAGTGGGCGGACGGATCGTTTCAAAAGCTCAATCATATCCCATCAGTTTTCTATCTGAAACCCTTCAATAGCTCCCGCTTTTACAGAGTAAACGATGAATTGCTGTGTAAGGTGACAGATATTAGCTAGATTTGTTGTGATGCTCATTTCACCAAGGTCAGGTACACCTGAAACTAACAGAACGTTTTATGTCAATTACACCTCAGTCAATGAAAGAAAAAAGAAAACAACGTCTCCGCAAAGACCTGAAGACCATGTAAAGGACCCACTGCGTGCTGCTCTGCCGTCCCATTCCGCCTTTGTCCTAGCCTCCTGGCTCACGCCACCACTCCAGTTCATTCTCGGTGTTGCTCCTCCGTCTCACAGGCTCACCCCTGCTCTCAGCCTCTATCTTGGCTCTCCCCAGGGCCTGGAACAGCTTCCTCTGCATCAACCTCCTCCACCTCCTTCAAGGCTGCTCCAATGTCGGCTTCTGTACGGAGCGTTGCCCCACCAGCCAACTTAACACTGCAGCCCACCCCAGGCCTCCAGACTCCTGCTCTACCTGCTGCCTTAGAACGAATTATCCTCTAAAGCACTATTAACAGGACACCTGGGTGGCTCAGTTGTCAAGTGTCTGCCTTCCTTCAGGTCATGATCTCGGGGTCCTGGGATGGAGTCCTGCATCCGGCTCCCTGCTCAGTGGGGAGTCTGCTTTATTTATTTGAGACAGAGAGAAAGCGAAAGAGAGAGAGAGAGAGAACAAGCAGAGGGAGCAGCAGAGGGAGAGGGACAGGCAGGCTTTCCACTGAGCAGGGAGACCCACATGGGGCTTGATCCCAGGATCCGGGGATCATGACCTGAGCCACCAAAGGCAGACATTTCACTGACTGAGCCACCCAGGTGCCCTCAACATACGAATTTTGGAAGGACATAAACATTCAGTCCATAACAAATACCATGGAGAAAAATAAATCTCAGGAGGGGAAATGAAAGAATACAAATATAGCAACTACCACTTATATAATAACTATCACATGCCAGGCCTGGTGCTAGGCACTTCACGCCCAGCGGCACAGCAGGGCCAGAGTCACTCTGCACAGAGTGGGTGCAGTTTCTGCCTCCACCAGTTCCACATCTCCCTCTGAGGACCACCCTGCCCCACCGTGCGGCTTGGGCTGGAAAGGATGCTAGAGGAGGGCAGGGATTTTTATCTCTTTCCTTCCCTGCTGGATCTCCAGCAGCTAGAACAGTGCCTGGCACACGGCAACTGCTCAGCAAATGAACGAACGGATCCATCAGTCTTGAGCTGAGTAGCAGAGTGACCAAGCAAAGGGAATCCTGAAGAAAAATCAGGAACGACTGCTCTTCTGTCTCTGTCAAGAACTTACTTCCTCTGTGCTAAGTGCTCTGCACCATCCCAGAGAGGGAAAAACCATTCTCCCTGCATCGAGCTGAGAGGTTAAGTCACCTGCAAAGACAGACTGAGGCCTGAGAGGTACCCACCCCCACTTCCCTGTCTTTTTTTCGGAGACCTGCTTCTGCAGCTTCCCTGATCGCTTATCTCTTTCCTACTTACAACAACCAGCCTTTCTCTCAGATGCTTGCAAAGACCTCTAGTGAAGTCACTGCCATCTTGTCATCTGTGTCCCCAGAATGTCACCTTTACATTAAAATGTATTCAGAAACCACTACTCCAAGCAGCCACAGGAAGTAATAAAAACCCAGTAATTGTAGCAGTAATATTAGCTCACTTCTACAGAGGGTTTACTATGAGCCCAGGCCCTCTGCCGAATGCCTGCTGTTCATCCCCGATTTCCTCCTCACGCCAACTTGTGAAGCAAGTGCTTTACTGTCCCCATTTTATAGATGACAAAACTGAGGCTTACAGAGGTGAAGTAACTTGCCCCCAAAATAACCCTGATCTGCACTACCTCTTATAGGCATTACCCAGATGCCTCCAGCAGCTACCTGGTTTCCTTCTCTTTCTTCAGGGTTCGTTCCCACGGGGCAAACCCTCCACTTCCCAACACTTTGGGCTGTTTCATCTCTAAGACAATGAGAATAGACTAGGGGCTGCTTGATTCCTTAAAAACAAAGCAATCCTTGACAGTCACCTGATTCAGATGAGAACCAGGGCTGTGTTAGCCACCAGACTGGTGAAGACCACCGGCCCCTCCTCACCCAGCCCCTCCTCGCGCCACCCTCCCCTGCTCTCAAGCAGCTCATGGCTAAGAAGGGAAAAAGAGGCAGGTAAAGAAGTAATCCTGGGGCTCAGATTACCCACCAGACACCAGCAAAACAACATCCTCTACCTTCACCCCCCCACACAAAAAGAGGAAGAGAAAATAAAGGAAAAACAAGTCAGAATTCTGCCACCAAAAATGACTGAGACCATTTTGGCCTCGTGAATGTAAGTCTTGTGTTTTATGACCCATGGTGTCATTGTTTTTACCGACAGGGTTGAAAGAGGGGCTACGACAATCTCTGGATAGGGGGTTTGGAAGCTACTGGAGCTGCACACATGCAGGATAAAGGCAAGGACTCAGAGCAGTTGCCGGGAATGTGCAGGAAGGGGAAGATTTGCTCAAAGAGCCCTATCTCCCATCTGCTGTGATGTTGATGGTCATTAAATGCCGGTTACGAAGTCAGGCAGGGTGCCTGGTTGTGGCACTTTACAAACACTCACAGATTCTGCACTATGTCTGAGCTTCCTGTCCGGGCTCCGGGGGGCCTTTGCTCCCCAGGCTCTGGGGTCAGAGCTCTGCAGACACTAAAGGCCTGTCTCAGGCTCCGTGGCCCCACAAGGCGCAGCCCAATCCAAGGGTCGGAAGAGGCAGGCAGCCAGAGCCAGAGGTGTCTTTGTACAAGATGTCAGGATTGGGGCACCTGGGTGGCTCAGTCATTAAGCATCTGTCTTTGACTCAGGTCATGATCCCAGGGTCCTGGGATCCAGCCTTGTAATCAGGTTCCCTGCTCAGTAAGAAGCCTGCTTCTCTCTCCCCCACCCTCACTCCCTCTGCTTGTGCTCCCTCTCTCGCTCTCTGTCAAATAAATAAATAAAATCTTAAAAAAAAAGATGTCAAGATTTCTGTCCTGCCTGAGTCCTGCTGCTCTTGGTCAAAAAGCATCCTTTGCATATTCTTTTTTTTTTTTTTTAAGATTTTATTTATTTATTTGACAGACAGAGCTCACAAGTAGGCAGAGAGGCAGGCAGAGAGAGAGAGAGGAGGAAGCATGCTCCCCGTGGAGCAGAGAGCCTGAAGTGGGGCTCTATCCCCGGATCCTGAGATCATGACCTGAGCCGAAGGCAGAGGCTTAACCCATTGAGCCACCCAGACACCCCATCCTTTGCATATTCTTAATTTCACTGCCCTCTTACTTCTGGGAGCAGGCCCTGGGCCAAATCCTGACGGCAGTGTTAGTTCCCACCTGTGTGATTTCAGGGCTACTTTCAACCACTCTGAGCTGTGGGTTCCTCATCTACAAAATTCTGGTAATAATAATAATTTTATATGATCATTGGGCGATTAAGTGAGATAATATATTTAAAGCCTTTAAAACCGATGCTGGCCCATGATAAGAACCTCATCATCGCTAGATACTTTATTATAATTGCCTGGTGAGGTTGTTAGGAGCATACAATCCAAAGAACATGCTTGGCATAATATATAATTTCCTGTTATTATAGGAACTACTATCATCATTATTATTTATTATTATTACTATTGTTATTAGTTCCTTATATTACTTGGAGAAACAGAAGAGACGGAGGAAGCACCTATGAGAGAACCATCTGAGCAGCGTTCTCCAGTAGGCCGAGAATTTCTGAGGCTTACTAGGTAGACTATAGAAGTGGCCATCAATGGGGCTTATCAATGTTGCTCTGTTGCCACCTTGGATCCGGGGCTCCCTATAGACCCAGGATACAGAACAAGGGAGTCCTGGTCTCTTAAAGAGATCACAAACCAGCATCAGGAGAGAAGGAAAAAAACAAATACAAGGAGAGTGATGTGTCTACAGCCAGCTGTGAAAGGGAATGCAAAATAAAAGGCCCAAGCATCCAGGAGGGCATCTGACATAAAAGAGCCACAGTCAAGTACAGCCTTTAATAGGCCCATGGCCACATCGCCAGACAATTCATTCCGGCAACTATCCGGTCCTCAGATTCCTCAGAAAAAGGCTGATCTGCCATTGGTCTGGCCAAATTCAGGGATATGAACACAAAGAAGAAGAAAGCAGGGGTGTCTTATCATCCAGGAGACTCTTGAGCTGAGCTGTTGGAGAAAAGTGTCCATCCCAGGCAGGCAGAAGGTTCCAACCCCAGCCAGCCTGCCTGCCAGCCATTCAAGAAGAAAAAAAAAAAAAGCTAAAGCCCATGGGATTGACTGGATGTGGACAGGGAGAATTTCCTCCGGTGTTTTAGACCAGCAATCACAGAGACCAGTGGGGGTCGGAGATCTCAGAACGGAGAAAAAGAACTCCCTCCTTCTAAGCCAAAAAAGCTCCAGCCACGGACAGAAAGAGCACACCAGACAGCATGGGGGAGGGAGGGAGGGGAGAGGGAGGAAGAGAGAGGAAAATCCGAAAAAGCAGCTGATTTGTCTACACTTCCAGAGAAGCCTGGCTTATGCAGGATTCTGCACTCAGAGTAAGTAAAGCCACAACAATAAACAGGACCCTTCACCAGACCAAACTACAATGTGACCACATAATAAATCCCCTCTGGGAATTCAATGGGTACAGCATTATGGTTGACCCTGGACCCAGCCAGCCTTTCCATCACCAGACCCACACGAGGAATTCCAGTTAAGCCCTCTGCCAACGGCTCAGACCACGAGGCCATCCTCACCTCTAAGATGTAACTCCCCTCGTCGTGGAGACCGGGCCACGAGTCTTTGCCCAGCCAGCGATTCTGTTTGTCCTTCTGCTGCTTCCAAGGTTTTTCTCCTAATAAATCTTTCAGGAAGTTCCACTCAGGGTTGAGAGGATCCATACAAGTGCCTTTTCCACTGGTTAGAGTTTTAGAAAGATTTGCTGTGACCACAGGACTGTGTCAAATGAACAAGCCTCAACTTGTCAAGGCCAGTATGCAAAATAGGTCTGCAACATCCTATGACTAACAGCAGAGCAGATACAGTCCCTGTCCTCCAGGCCCCCGCCCACCCACCACACACAAACACACGTTTTTCTCCAGGCTTTGCTTCCTCCAGCAGCAAAACAGCTCCAGGAGGCAGGACTCACAGTGGTGGAGTGGGCCAGCCGGGGTTGCCAGCCTCCCTTTGGAAAACATAAGACCAGAAAGGAAAACCAAAACTTCACTCTCTACTCCCTAAAAACCCTCGCAAGTGATTTCCCCTCTTCTCTCATCTTCTGGAAGGGCCTGAAGCCAGGGGCTCCCGTGAACAGAAGAATATTCCATGCTTACAGAGTATCAGGAAAATTCATAGTGTATCCGGGCACCGGACACATGCAGCCTCATGGCTGCCTTCCTGAAAGTCAATACCCACCCCCAACACTGGCAAGAATAAGAGCATGTTAGTCCAAGGAGAGTAAACACAATTACACCAACAAGCCATCCAAAAAGAAGGACCATGAGAAGGGTGTGGGGGGCACCCAGCAAATCTGTAAATACAATGCAAAAGCAGAGAAAGTTTCCAAAAACAGTTTCTGGGTTTTTGAAAATCATCTGGTGGGGGAAGATAATGGTCAAAGGATGGAGGCCGCATCACATGCTTCACAGACCTCCAGCTTCTCAAAAGGGTCCTCCAAACCCTATCTGCGACCCCAAATCGGTACTGATTGGAGGAGCTCTATTTTTAGGTGTTCGGTAACAATACACCTTCCATCAAGTGCACAAACCCAGAATTATCTCACGCATGCATTGTCCATTTGATGTCTCCCCCCCCACCCCGCCCCCCACCAACGCCCAAACTCACTGCCACTCTCCAGTCTGGTGATGAGGAAAGTGCGCGGTTAACAAGCACACATCGGAATCCCAAAGCCCCTCTCCTCCGTCCAGCTACTCTCTGCGCATCCCAACTCGCCAGGCCTAGGCTTGCGAGTTCCCAGAAACGCAGAGGGCAAAATTCTAACTTACTGGAAGGTGGATCCCGCTGTGTCTCGGCAGGTCGCCGGGACTGCCAACACCCTCTCCGCGTGGAAATCCGCTCGGGGCCCCGGGGGGTGTCGGGGTCCGTCCCTGCGCGCTGCCCCTCGCTGCCGGTCCGGGTCCAAGCCGCCCCGAGCCTGCCCAGCCCGCGGGCCCATGTGCTCGGCGGCCGCACGCGCTCTGCCCGCTGGAGCGCGGGGCTGGCGGGCCGCCCGTGACGTCACGGCGGCTCGCGCTCGGGCCGCGGGGGAGGGGGAAGCGCGCGCCGCCCGGCCGGCCGCGTGCGTCCCGGGTCCCCGCGCGCCCGGTGCTCGCTGGCCCCGGCTCCTAACCGCCCCGCGCGTCCCTCCGCCCGCCGCCGGGGCAGCGCGGGTCGCCCAGCGTCCGAGGGTTGCGCGAGGAGGCGGGGCGGGCCTCGGGCGCCTTGGCCGCGGAGGACCCAGAAGACGCTGGGTGGGGGGAGGGGAGCGGAACGCTGGGTACCCGGAGAGAGGGTGGGGGGAGCGCTCGGCACCGGCGGGGGTCCCGGCTGCACTGGCGCCCAGGCCAGAGCGAACCCGCGCGAACCCTGCGGGGATGCCCGCGCGCTGGAGCGCCGCGATTTCCGCACTCCTGCTCCCAGCCTTCCTCCCCATCCTGGCGCTCTGGAAGCAGGGAGTCTTCCCACTTGCCGGATGGGGAAGGTGAGGTCTGTGAAACAGAAGAACCAAGATGCCCTGAAATGGGAGGGGAGACCCCTGTCTGAGCTCCATCCCTAGCGATCCGAGCGCCTCCGTGGGTACCACCCAGCATCCGCGGGCCTGGCGAGGGGGGCACACGCACCTTCCCACCTTCTAGGATCTCCCTCTCCTTCTCCAAAGGCTGAGGTTGGCAACCCCCCCCTCCCCCGTAGAGAGCCGCTGTCTGCACCGTTCCCTCCACCATAAAGTATGACAGTCCCCCACCCCCACCCCCCAGTGCCCAATAGTCCCTCCGAAGGAACTCCGGAGCGCACGCCTTTTTGTTTTCTCCTCGTTATCCCCGGACTGGACCTATGCAAGGAGCTGTCTCTTTTCAGTTGAGCATTTATTGAGCACCTACGTACGGGGAGCCGAAACCCTGCGAGGTGACGGAGTTGGGCACAGACCATGGAAGGTCACAGTCCGGTGAAAAGATGGACGCAAGTGGGTGATTTCGGTATTATGGAAGCTAAGGCTTCCCCCATCTCCCCACCTAATGCCTAACCTGTATCATTTCTACCACCCACTCCTCCCTCCCTCTCGTGTCATATTGTTCTATTTCCATAGCTTCTTCCCGACGTGAAGCGTTCTCCTCTCTTGGAAAAGGGAAAAAAAAAAATGTTCCGTTGATGCTTGCAGACTGCCCGCTACACATACCTGTTTATAATCACGAAACAGTGATTTGGGCCTGGCGCCTTTGGGAGCTGGATGCGTGTCTAGGCTATGGTGGTCAAACCTCAGCACCGATCCAACAGGCTGTAGGAGCTGTGCGAACTTAGTCCTCTGATTGCTTAAATGTTCTCCCAGGAACCAAGGTCATCACCGGGGAGGGGACGGGGAGGGGGCGCGGGGGTGGGGGCATAGTTGCCTGCTGGATGCTCCCAGGCCACCGGAGGCCCAGCTTCTAAAGGCAACCTCAATTCCCTTCCCGAGTCGGGACAGGCTACAGATCCTTCCGTTAGCTGCCTACCCTGGGGCCTCTCTGGGCTGAAAAGACACCTTGCCCTAGGACTCCTTCAGCCTTGACCTTGACTCTGTGTGCCATCTCTAAATACCTAATACACTAATCCTGGGCTCACAATTTTCCTTTTTGAAAATTCTTCTTTAAAATTAAAAAAAAAATTTTTTTCAGGAAAATACAAAATATTTCAATATCCCTACCTTGAAAAATTAACTTTTTATTTTTTTATTTAAATTGAATTTAATTTACATATCCTGTATTATTAGTTGCAGAGGTAGAATTTAGTGATTCAGCAACTGCATATGACACCCACAAAATTAACCATCTTTTACATTTTGGTATATTTGCCCCCAATTGTTTTTTTTTTTTTTTAAATCATTTGTTTTTGCAAAAGTGGTACAGAATATGTGCATTGTAAAAAATTGAAACTAATGCAAGAAAATACAGAAAATAAAAGGAAACCAAAACTTTATCAGCTAGAAATAATTTTCATGAATAGTAGATAAATCCCAGACATTTATCTTTTATGATATATATATGTACATATACATATATATAAAATAAAAAAGCAGGGTTGACAGAATAGATAGATTAAAAAAATAAATCTATTGTAAAATATTAACACCTTAAAGTTGCTGTTTTCAAATTTAAGGTATTATACTTCCTCTTAATAGAAGAAAGGGAAGCTGATAGGAAGCTGAAAGAATTACTGGAACATTGTCAATGTTTCTTTACCCCATGAGAGATGTTTTTTCCTAAATAATTCTACAAAGGTTCAGAAAAGCAACGGTGAAAAACGAGAAGAGAGTGAATCTGGGTCTCTCCATTTTACAGAGCAGGCAAATCCTTCCAGGACGCCAGCACATTTCCTCTCACCTTCCCTGACTTTGCCTCCTTTATCTGTGCCGCTGATACTCCATGGCCTCCCTCTACTTTTTAACCGTGATGCTCATGATCGGTTAGTCTGGGGTCTATAATGAAATAATCTCATGCTCACGTCCAGTCCTTTGCTTTTCCACATCCGCTTCTTCGTCTACAAAATCATCCACTTGTTTATCACACACTATGGAGCCCCTAGTGTGTGCCTGGCACGCCCTAGTCCCTGGGACTCTAAAGCAAGGTCCCTGCTCTCCAAGGGCTTAGGTTCCAGTAAGAAGAGGTGGACAAAGAAGCCAGTAACCAAGACAGTTTCAGCAGTGATAAATGCTACTGAGACAGAACAGCTAGGTGAAGGGCAGAGAGGGAAGAGGAGGAGGGGAACTGACTCTAGACAGGAATCTGACCAAGAGGCCAGATGTGCAGACTGGAGAGAGTGCCCCTGGCCTGGGGAATAGTTAAGAGCAAAGGCCTGAAGCCACAGGAAAACAGGATCATCAATCATTCCACAAAGGCTGTCGAGACAGACAGGGAAACAGTGGCCGGCGGTCATCCTTTTCTATCAGGTCAGGAATCACGTGTTTTCAGCTCGCCCTTCTCTCCCCAGCACACACTCTGTAAATAAAGGGAGACCCCATGAGTGAATGAATGCACGGCCATCCTGGGTCTTGAGATAGGACGAGAGGGCAAAGTGCCAGGTGTAGCAGAAGCGCAGAGGGGATCATCTATTTGGCACAGGCTGAGAAGACTCCCCAGGGAAAGTGGTTACTGAGGCAAAATTTGAAAAACAGATTAGAGTTGCCAATCCAGACGAGGAGGAGAATGGGGGTATTTGAGCAAAGGGAAAGACAAGTACACTCATGGGTTGGACAAACTATAAGCGATTAGCTATGGCCAGAGGATAAAATCACTGTTGGAATGGAGGACTGGGTAGCTCAATCAGTTGAGTGTCCAACTCTTTTTTTTTTTCCTTTTAAGATTTATTTGTTTATTTATTTATTTGTCAGAGAGAGGAAACTCACAAAGAGGGGGAGCAACAGGCAGAGGGAGAAGCAGACTTCCTCTGAGCAAGGAGCCTGTGGTGGGACTTGATCCCAAAACCCTGGGATCATGACCTGAGCTGAAGGCAGACACTTCACCAGCTGAGCCACCCAGGCATCCCTGAGCGCCCACCTCTTGATTTCAGCTCAGGTCATAATCTCAGAGACCTGAGATTGATCCCCACAAGTACATAGCCTGCTTAAGATTCTTTCTCTCCCTCTCCTTCTCCCCCAATACCCCTCTCTCTCTAAAAACAAAACAAAACACTGTTGGTAAATTGTGAAAAGGCAGTGAAGACAGAAAAGGGTACAGCAGATTCTGAGGAGTCTTGAGTTCCGTAATTTAGCCTTTGTCCTTAAGAAAAGGGAAAGCACCTGAGGACCTTTGACCAGGCCTGAGGCACAGGCTGTCTCCCTGGGTGGAAAGACAGCACTAGCTGTCCTTCAGAGAACAGACTTCAGGGGGCACCTGACCAGAAGCAAAGACAGAGATTAGGAGGTAGCAGCAAAAATCCCAATGAGGGAAAGATAAAATCCTGGATCAGAGCAATTGCCTTAGGAATGGAGAGGAAGGGATAAATGCAGAACATTTAGGAAGATAAACCCATTAGATGAAGCAGTCAGGGGGAAGGGGGAGGGAAGGAGGAATCACGGGGGAGGGCAAGGTTTCTGGGTTTAGCAGGAGGGGGTTAATGGTGGATTAATTCAGATGGGTCATACACGGAACGGATGCAGATTTGAGTGGGGAATTGGGATGCCCTTGGTTGGGGACTGGTTTACTTAAACGAACCTTTGGGTCTCCCAAGTGAATGTCTTGCACATTCATGAAAGGAGTCTTGGCAGGAGGTAGACATTGAGCAGTCACCAACATATAGAACAGTGGCTGATGCGCTGGACAGGAATGAGCTCACCCAGGCAGGAACTGTGTTTTTAGTGGGAGCACCATGGATAAAACACTGAGGAATGAGCATTTATGGGGCAGAAAAAGACAGAGGCTGCTTCTCTGTTCAGAAGGCTCTCTATAAATCTGTGATTTGAGGTTTGGTCCTCTGCCTTCTGCCCAACTCCACAGCCCCCAGCGGTCCTTAAGACAGAACCATCCCTTTGCTGAGGCACCAGACCCCTGAGTTCTCTTCTCGACGTCTGTCCAGTGATTAGGGTCATTAGGCTCACCCATCTATCCTTCATGCTCACAGCCTTTGCTCTGGAATAGGCTTTTCTCCCTCCCTTCTGGATTCTGCAACAACCCATCTGGTCCCTCTGACTTCACATCTCTGTGCGTTGATAGGCTCCAAGTAGTGTCTGCGGATTTGCTTTATGAAGACCAGGTATCTCTATCCTTGCCCCAGCTGCTTACTATCTAATTGTCCCATCTCCTTAGCTTTTCCTCTTTCCTAGAATATTCATCTTTAGAGCTCAGCTGGTGCTCTGTTTTTTAGCCCCTGTGTCTCCTCTTCTCTGAGGCAGTTCACAGAAATCTGCCAGCCTGTGTCTCCTGCTTGTAGGACTCACGCTTATGCTGGCCCCAACCCTGACTGGCAACCTCCAGTAGCTGGTGAAGAGGTCTCACCTCCCTCCCCAGCTTTTGAACAGCTCTCAGGTAGAAACTCTGCTATAACGCTATTCACCAAGTCAAACCAGCAAGCTGACCCAGAAAGCTCATTGTCTTGCCAAAGTTCAGACAATCGGCAAGTGGCAGAGCCAGGATTTGACACTGAGCGGACTTACCTGGGTCTCCTACAGCTCAGCTGGCCCCAGATGAAACGAAGCCAGGACTGGCTGTATTTTAGGCAACAAAAACAAAGCAAGTAGACTCTCAATTCATCAACACTTCTGGAACCGCACTGATCCTCCCCCTACATGGAGCGCTAGAAAGAATGTGTGATTTGAGGTCAGACAGACCTTGGTTGGAATCCAGTAGCTTCTGTGATACTCTAGATGACTTAAAGTCTCAGATTTTTTTAAAAATTATTATTTTTAATATTATTTTATTATTTTAATTTATTTTTATTTTATTCATTTTTGAATTTATTTTTTAAGGTTTTATTTATTTCTTTGAGAGAAAGAGCACATGCCAGAGCCAGGAAAGGAGTAAAGGAAGAGGGAGAGGGACAAGCAGACTCTATGCTGAGCAAGGAGCCCAACATGGGGCTTGATCCCAGGACCTTGACCCAAAAACCAAGAGTCAGATGTTTAACCTACTGAGCCAACCAGGCACCCCTAAGCTTATTTTTTAAATTGTGGTACAATCGACTTAACATACAATTTACCCTTTTAACCATGTTTTAAGTGTCCCATTCAGTGGCATTAAGCACATTCACATTGTAGTGAAACCATCATCATCTCGCAAGCCCTTTTGCTCTTAAAAAACTGGAATTCTATAGTCATCAAGGACTAACTCCCCATTCCCTGCTCCCTCTGACCCTGGGAACAGCCAAACTACCTTCTGTCTCTGTGAATTTGATGACTTTGAGTATCTCATGTGAAATCATACAATGCTGCTATGTACATGGTGTGTAAATATCTCTTTAAGACCCTGCTTTCAACTCTTTAGGTATCTATCCAAAATTTCTGGATCATATGGCAGTTCTGGTTTTAATTTTTTTTTTTTTTTTTTTAGGAACCACCATACTGTTCAGATGTCTTAAATGAACTTTTATTTTTGAATAATACTAGATTTTGAGAAAACTTTTTAAATAGTACAGAGATTTCTTGTATATCCCTCACCCACGCCCTATTATTATTAACATTATACATTATCGTGGTACATTTGTAAAAACTAAGAAAACAACATTTGTACCTTCCTATTAACCAAACTCCAGATTTTATATGAATTTCAACAGTTTTTCCTTTAATATGCTTTCCTGACTCAAGGATCCCATCTCCAATACCACATTCCATTTCTCCTTAGTCTCTTGTCATCTACGACAGTTTCTTAGCTGTTTCTTGTTATTCGTGACATTGCCAGTGTTGATGATCATTGGTCCAGAATTTCATTTTGGTTTATCTGACGTTTTCCTGATGATTAACAAAGTCTCAGTTTTTCATCAGTAAGATGGGGGCTAAGATGCTATTCTACAGGTTATCTGTAATGAAAAGATCTATCCCAGCTGTAGACTTTGCTGCACCATTAACCTCTGGATCTCCTGCTACACTAAATCCAACCACTTTTTTAGAATCTTATGAACTTTGATCAAAACAGACCACTTAACTGCATTTGAATTCAGTAGTTTAAAACCCTTCCTATCAGAGAAATGTAAATCGATCCTGCAATGGTATATCACCTCACACCTACTAGGATGGCTATCATCAAAAAGACAAGAGATGCTGGTGAAGATGTGGAGAAAAGGGAACATTTGTGCTTTTTTTTTTTTAAGATTTTATTTATGTAATTGACAGAGTTCACAAGTTGGAAGAGAGGCAGGCAGAGACAGAGTGTGGGGGGAGCAGGTTCCCTGCTGAGCAGAGAGCCCGATGTGGACCCTGAGATCAGGACCTGAGCCAAAGGCAGAGACTTAACTCACTGAGCCACCCAAGTGCCCCAACATTCGTGCATTATTGACAGGAATGTAATTTGGTTGTATGGGAAAGAGTATGAGGTTTCTCGAAAAGGTAAAAATAAAACCACTATATAATTCAGTAATTCCACTTTTGGCTGACTATCCATAGGAAATGAAAACGGAATATTGAAAGAGATCTCTGCACCCTCGTGTTCATTGCAGTATTATTCACAACGGCCAAGGTGTGGAGAGAGCTTAAGGGTCTATCAATGGATGAGTGGATAAAGAAGATGTCTCACACACACACACACGAATATTATTCAAACATGAGAAATAAGAAATCCTGCCATTTGCAACAATAATGGATAAACCATGAGGGCAATTACTCTAAGTGAGATAAGTCAGATAGAGAAAGAGAAATATTGTATAATATCACTTACAAGAAGCATCTGAAAAGGCTGAACTCAGAAACTAAGAGTAGAGTGGGGGTTACCAGGAGCTGGGGGTGGGAGAATTGGGGAGATACTGGTCAAAGGGTACAAACTACAATTAGAAGATGAGTAAGTTCTGAGCATCTGAAGCACAACATTGTGATTATAATTAACAATACAGTATTTTATGCTTGAAAGTTGCTAAGAGACTATATCTTAAGCTTTCTTACCACAAAAAAGAAATGATAATTATTGGAACTGATGGAGATATTAGCCAACACCAGGGTGGTGACTGCATTGCAATATACAAGTTATCAAGTCAACACATTATACACTTTACGCTTACACAGTGTTTTATGTAAATTATTTCTCAATTTAAAATAGACAGTGGGAGGGGCACCTGGGTGACTTAGTCAGTGAAGCATCTGCCTTCAGCTCAGGTCATGATCGCAGTGTCCTGGGATCGAGACCCCCTTGGGCTTCCTGCTCTATGGGGCGTATACTTCTCGCTCTCCCTCTGCCTCTGCCCCTTGCTTGTGTGCTCTCTCCCAAGTAAATAAATAAAATCTTTAAAAAAAAATAAAAAACAAACATATAATGGGAAGAATTTCCTCTTTCCTAAATTTCACCAAAGGATTTGTTTATTTAGGTATTGTTTATGTAGGTATTGAATCCCTCAGAAGACTCTTTGTCTGTATTTTGAGATAATAGTTAATCAATGAAAGTGAGGAGGAAATGTGTGCGTTTATTTTCCTTCTGGAGAAGTAGTTGACTTAGGAGTTGGCTGAGAATAGGAGCTCTGGAGTCAGATGAACCTGAGTTTAAATCTTTCAGCTACGTGACATTGGGCAGATCCCTTCAGGTCTCAGTGCTTCTATTTCCTCATCTGTAAAATGGGTCTGGTAAGGGTACCTACATCACAGGATGGTTGAAAATGGAATGAAGCAATTCACAGGTAGCACCGGGCCTGGCCCTTTGTAGGTCCCTAAAACATATTAGGGCTTATTATCCCAATACAAGTCATCACACAGGGCTCATTGAGTATCTTTATAGTGTTTGGGTTTTTTTTCTGGTTAGTAATGCACAAATGAATATGTATTATAAAAGA